>NC_136059.1:249868155-250479239 GCF_964261635.1 Lissotriton helveticus
ACGTGGGTCCATCTTAAGAAGGATGGAACGGCGACGCTCCGTTGAAAGTGCACAATTTGCATTGCCTAACAGACAAATAGCCCGTTGGGCCCAACCAATCAGTTCATCCGGGTCGATACCAGAAGCAGACCCTTGAGCCTGATACCCCAAGTCCAGGATCTTAGTGAGCGGACCAAGAAGATCCAATAATTTATCCTGGCACAGGCGCCAGGATCGATCAATGCCTTTTTTGGGATCCTTCGTGAACTTCCGAAGGTAAGTAAGGATCGTGGGATCTACCTCTGGAGTGTCTGCGAGTTTGTCCGCCAAATCCGGGCGAGGACACTCGGAACGCAGACGAGAACGCACCTCCTGGTCAAAGGAGTGCCGAATATGGTCCTGGACGTACTCTGCGACCTCAGGAGCTGGAAGCCAGGACTTCGAACTGGGATGGACGATATCGGTAGGCTCAAAGGTAAGCACTGGGGGATGCACTGATGCGTCAACAAAATGCTCCTTCCTCGACTTCTTAGCAGGAGGAGCAGATGGACCAGAAGAGGACGAAGAGGACGAGGTATCCTCAGTATCCGGGGTAGAAGACACAGCCACCTTACAACCCTTGGAACCGGATAAAGTTTTGGCCAATTTGACAAAGTCCGACCTGTGGGGATTCCCTGGTGACTTAGAAGAGCGCTTGGTAGAAGCTGAAGGAATCCAGCCTTGTTGATGAGCATAGTCCGTCAGATGACGCTTCAGTGGCCCAATAGCACGGACTATCGCAGAATTCACCGAATGCTGCACCCCTTGATCAAGTGCGTCAACCAAATTGTACTCAAAGGAGTCTTCAGGCTCCTCGTCATAAAAATAGGCGTCACCTTCCTCATAACCAGCCATTTCGAGAGCCTGAGAAGGACAGACAGCCAAAAGCCCACACAGAGAATATATGGAAAAGGACACCGAAGTGACCCAGTCAGGGGGAGTGACAAACCCCTGTGCAAGCCTCAATAATGGAGAGCAACACACTCCCCACGTCAGAAACGATATATAGAACGTGGAGGGACAGGCTTGCAAAAGCCACTCTAGGCAACAGCCTCTACAAATTATTCAACCCCAACTCTCACGAAGGAAGGGTGTCAACAGGGGAGCACTCGGCAGGCCGTGGGCACAGGCTCGAAGAAACGCCGCCTCAGCGTGTCAAAGAATCCGTGTGGGACACGGAAATGTAAACAATGGGCCGTCACGCATGCGCAGACGCCCGCCTGCCAGAGAATGCGAAAGGAGAGCGGCGCGCGAGTGAAACGCGCGACCGCTCCTTTCCCCAGTCCCACTCCACCAAAGACAAGGGCACAGAAAGCGCCCGAGGCAAAAGAGAGGCGACACCGCGCTCTCAACAACAAACGGCGAATAAACAAGCCGAAAGACACGGAGCGCAGCAGCAGGAGACCGCAACAGACGCTCGCTGCAAATAGGCAAACGCACTAAGCGCGCACAAAGCATGCACAATGGAAGACAAGTCAATAAGCACAAGATAGCAATAAAGTAGGATAAATGACTTAACTGGCTGAGAAGCAGCAAAGAAAGAGGAAGTCTTGCCCTCTATGGTTCCTTATATATGGTTATGCTCTCTATGGTTATATAAGTGCTCATGGGAGTTGTAGTTTTTCGTTTCTTTACTGTATTCCTATTGGCTGCTGTTTGTAGTAAAGAAATCGAGTAAGCATAATCTGAGCCTCCTGTCCTGCCATAGAATCAAGCATCCAAGGACCGGTTTCTGGCTATCAGCCTTCATTCAGCCTGGATAGCTTGACTCCAGTGGTGTGGAGAGCCTGGGACTCACGTCTGAGCATACCCAGCCCACTCGGGGTGAAAATTGCAAAAAACACAGTTGATGGACCGAATGTAGAACAATGTCATACATTCACCCCAGTACAAGGATCTGGGCCAAAATCCATCGTTTCTTTGCACTCCACACCACCCTGGGTTAGACACTGGCTATATGCAAATCAGCTCTGACCCTGTGCCTCATGGGAACAGTCCAGTCCGAACTACCAAGCCATGTCTTTCCCAGACCGGAATCAAGCATCCAAGGACCGGTTTCTGGCTATCAGCCTTCATTCAGCCTGGATAGCTTGACTCCAGTGGTGTGGAGAGCCTGGGACTCACGTCTGAGCATACCCAGCCCACTCGGGGTGAAAATTGCAAAAAACACAGTTGATGGACAGAATGTAGAACAATGTCATACATTCACCCCAGTACAAGGATCTGGGCCTAAATCCATCGTTTTTTTGCACTCCACACCACCCTGGGTTAGACACTGGCTATATGCAAATCAGCTCTGACCCTGTGCCTCATGGGAACAGTCCAGTCCGAACTACCAAGATATGTCTTTCCCAGACCGGAATCAAGCATCCAAGGACCGGTTTCTGGCTATCAGCCTTCATTCAGCCTGCATAGCTTGACTCCAGTGGTGTGGAGAACCTGGGACTCACGTCTGAGCATACCCAGCCCACTCGGGGTGAAAATTGCAAAAAACACAGTTGATGGACAGAATGTAGAACAATGTCATACATTCACCCCAGTACAAGGATCTGGGCCTAAATCCATCGTGTTTTTGCACTCCACACCACCCTGGGTTAGACACTGGCTATATGCAAATCAGCTCTGACCCTGTGCCTCATGGGAATAGTCCAGTCCGACCTACCAAGCCATGTCTTTCCCAGACCGGAATCAAGCATCCAAGGACCGGTTTCTGGCTATCAGCCTTCATTCAGCCTGGATAGCTTGACTCCAGTGGTGTGGAGAGCCTCTTTCCATCAACTGTGTTTTTTGCAATTTTCACCCCGAGTGGGCTGGGTATGCTCAGACGTGAGTCCCAGGCTCTCCACACCACTGGAGTCAAGCTATCCAGGCTGAATGAAGGCTGATAGCCAGAAACCGGTCCTTGGATGCTTGATTCCAGTCTGGGAAAGACATGGCTTGGTAGTTCGGACTTGACTGTTCCCATGAGGCACAGGGTCAGAGCTGATTTGCATATAGCCAGTGTCTAACCCAGGGTGGTGTGGAGTGCAAAAAAACGATGGATTTAGGCCCAGATCCTTGTACTGGGGTGAATGTATGACATTGTTCTACATTCTGTCCATCAACTGTGTTTTTTGCAATTTTCACCCCGAGTGGGCTGGGTATGCTCAGACGTGAGTCCCAGGCTCTCCACACCACTGGAGTCAAGCTATCCAGGCTGAATGAAGGCTGATAGCCAGAAACCGGTCCTTGGATGCTTGATTCCAGTCTGGGAAAGACATGGCTTGGTAGTTCGGACTGGACTGTTCCCATGAGGCACAGGGTCAGAGCTGATTTGCATATAGCCAGTGTCTAACCCAGGGTGGTGTGGAGTGCAAAAAAAACGATGGATTTAGGCCCAGATCCTTGTACTGGGGTGAATGTATGACATTGTTCTACATTCTGTCCATCAACTGTGTTTTTTGCAATTTTCACCCGTGTGGGCTGGGTATGCTCAGACGTGAGTCCCAGGCTCTCCACACCACTGGAGTCAAGCTATCCAGGCTGAATGAAGGCTGATAGCCAGAAACCCGTCCTTGGATGCTTGATTCCAGTCTGGGAAAGACATGGCTTGGTAGTTCGGACTGGACTGTTCCCATGAGGCACAGGGTCAGAGCTGATTTGCATATAGCCAGTGTCTAACCCAGGGTGGTGTGGAGTGCAAAAAAACGATGGATTTAGGCCCAGATCCTTGTACTGGGGTGAATGTATGACATTGTTCTACATTCTGTCCATCGACTGTGTTTTTTAGGATTTTAATTCACGCACTTACATTTTGCAGAGATTTTCAAATGAACAATTGCACTGCAGAGGAGAAGAACCCCAAGGACCGCTAATTCCTGGAATGAAGAGTTGGAGATACCAGGGAACAGAGATACTGATTCTGGCTGGTATCACTACCCTTAATTCCGGGCACAATACGTTCAGGGCTCTGGAATGGGGAATAACATTTTGGACTTGAAATTACCAGATCTGTTTTCGAATGAGATTCTTATTTTCAGGGCCTTTACCACAGACATTTTCCTCCTGTAGAAGCCTGTAATTTTACTGGGTGCTGTACTGCACCTGGTAAAGTTGGCCCTGGTTTTACTCTGGCCCGCTCCTTATGCACGTCAGACTTATCGCTCTGGCTAATTTGAATTGAGGGTTCAAATGTTTTCTGCAAAGTCAAATGTTTTCTACATAGAATATATTTAGCAGAAGCAATTTTGTACCACTATGCAAACATATATGCAACATAAACTGTCACAAAATTCATAATTTCCATGTTGCTGTCTGGAGACAAAAAACTCACAAACCTATGCAAACTTTCAGACTTCTTTTCAGACCTTCATGAATCTTGTAAATAAACGTTGGGGGTGAGCTTGCACCAAGATGTGGTGGTAGTTTAATGCCAGGTTCTACATCAACCATGAGAATGGTAGGCACTCCTTGGGTGAGCTGAACGCCTCTCGGATGAATACCGACTCCATGAGACAAGGAGAGCTGATAGTCCTGCTGGAGTACTAGTGAACAACACCCTGACCTTATACGCTGAGCCAGTGTTATGCAGTATGGGTGAGGAGTTTCAATTGTGCTCGTTTTTGAACGAGGAGCTATCCAGTGAAGCTCCTTCTGATGTGGGGTGATGAGAGTGTGGCTTGGGAGGTTTAGAGTGACTCTGGCCACTGAGTTCTGAATGGTCTACAGCCTTCTGGTGAGGTGTTTCTTGATTCTGGCATAAGATGGTTTTCCCGTAGTCCATGTTGCTTGTGACCATGTTTGTTTTCCAGGTGCTGATTGGGAGCCATTTGAAAATGTTCCTCAGCATCTTTTTCAGGGTATGGAAGCATGAGGTGGTGACGGTTTTGACTTGTGCATTCACGTTGAGCTTTTTGTTGATGATGATTCTGAGGTTCTTGGCGTGGTAACGGGCGTGGGTGCCAGTCCTGGCTCTGTTGGCCAGCAGGTGGAGTCACACGGTGATGTGCCCTTCCCAAAGATCACGATTTTTATGTGTATTTACCGAGACCTTTCTAGAATCACCATGCAAAAAAGGAGGGCCTTCAAGATTAAATCAGACTACGTTAAGAGCAGGGGGATCAGATATAAACGGGGCCACCTTTTCTATATCTTTTTCGAATAGGAACTCCCTATCAGAGGCATGTGCAACTCTGGGTCAAGAACCACCACTGAATGACAATGGACATGACTGACAGAAGAGCCTCCTTCACCAAGGATTCCTGAGTGGCGAAAGATCCCGCTAGTAAATGGACTGTGCAAATAATTCAAAACATATTTCAATAGTAAGGAAAACAAATTTTTAGTAATTCAATGTGATAGAAACAATGATTTTAATAGGATCAAAATAAATCAGAACACTTTACTTGGTGATGTGCATATGATAACTATTTTTGCTAAAACCCAATTTCACACTTTGTTTATATGCTACAGTTTTATCAATAAAACTTTGTTAGTTGAAAAATGTGTGACCATTTTTAATGGAAAATGAGCAGTTTGCAAATGACAACCAATGAAGGCTAAACTGTTGCCTAACCTTTCATATGGATCAGTAATAATGATAGGCACAGAGGCCAGCCTCCTTGATAAAACATGATTAGATCCTATAAACAAGTATTCTGGCTACCCAGATCAGCATCGCCCACCCAAATATAGCTGGAGTTCCACTGACCAAGCGCACGGTTGTTAGGCCTACAGCGTTTATTAAATGCTACCACAAACTGTAGTTAGCCACTGAGGGTACACTGGCTAATCTAGTCTGGTCTGAAATGTATCTCCAAAGGGAAATGGTGGATATTAAAAATACCTTGAAAAAAGCATTGAGATGCTTGAGTTGGGTGACTTGTGGGACCCTAATATATCAAGTCAAGCTTTTAGAAGAGCAGTAAATAAATCCATTAAAGTGCAAAGATAGATGAATGATAAAGATAAGGTGTCCAAGCGGTCATATGGGTGGTTGGTAATGAAATCGTATGAAGCCCAAATAGAGTCACCTCTCTTGGAGGAAACCTAACTCCTGAAGATCAAAGAGATTATCGTCATTAAGATTTGGTGATATTGCAATTTTAGACTTCCTTCCAAAATGGAGGGAAGGCGGCCAAAGAGGATACCAGAAATGCTGCCTATGTCATCAGGCAGACAAAACTTTGCAGCATGTCGTCTGTATCTGCCCAGCTCTGGTCCCACAGCGAAAAGGCTTGTTGAAAAAAGAATTTAATGCACTAGGTATTAGATCCTGTAGAGCAGCCCTAATTGAGTCATGAAATCCAAAGAACACAATGCAGATCATTAGATTGGTACAGTTCCTGGACATTTTTAAATCACTTGCAAAGGTAAACCTATGGAATTAGGTGGGGGTCAAGATAAATGGTGAAGAATTCCCCTGTTAAGAATTTTTTAAAATGTATTTATGCTATGGTGGGCTGCTAGGGACTATGCATCCTTGCTGTTTCCTATCCCACCAGGGGAGTATCAGCTCAATACACCCCAAAGGTTCTTATGGTTAAATATTAGCATTTTTGCACGTTTTGTGTACATTTGCACACCGTACAGGCCATGATCAGCACTCCGTGCTTTCTGCGTAATTTTGCTCTTTGTGGAGGCCCCAGCAAATTCTGTATTAATGGCCATTGTCCAAACTAGAAAGAAGATTTTCACTATTGCACTTTATGCTCTCCCATGCACATATTGGTAATATTATGATTAGCCAAACTGTACCCTTTGCATACTTTTGCACATTGTATAGGCCTCTGCCGCTTTTGCACCAGTGCAGGTTGTTATGGGACGCCAGGCAGGACTAGAGCTATCCAGCCTTTTCTCTGGCCACTGAACAAGTAAGAAAAAAAGATCTGCACGGTTGCACATTATGCACTATCTTGCACACACTGGCTACACTAGAACTATCCAAAATGCACTTGTACATATTGGTTGTATATGATCACTTATTCTTCTCCAGATTTGTATGTATTTATATGCCTAGGTTTGTATTCTTTATGATGTTTATGGTTTTTATTGACTAATAAATGATTACTTACAATTACTGCTACTTACTAAAGTGCAAAACCTCATCATTTTAGTAATATATTTATTGAAAGTGGGAGTTTGTAAATATGAACTGTGTACCTAATCTGTAGGCTAAATTCTTTGAGCCAACGTTTTGTCTATTCAATCAAACAAAAGAGTTTTTTGTATCTCAGAAATGCTAAACTCACATATTTGAAGGTGCTCTCGAATGTGATAATGAAGAAAAAAGCGATATTGTAAAATAAAATATTTCTCTAGGATCACACAATTTGAGATCAGTGTACAGGTACAGTGTACAGAGATTACAGTTAGGTCGAGTAGATTATTCAAGTCACTAGACCGGGAGGTCTTGTAACATTTTAATGATTTTTTGAGGCCTTATGTCAGAAATGTTTCATTCTATTTTCGCTTTTTATGACATGCAAAATTGCTTTTCTTTTTCCATGCTGTGTGATTACTGTGCATATTATAAGTACTAAATTAAGATTGTTTTAAATAAAAAATAAATAAATACAATCCCCTTTCCTCCTAGTACTATTCAATATTCTTAAATGTGGGGTTCAAGAGCAAAAGATTGTTTGGATGAGGGGCATGGCCACGCAAGACGGCCGACGAGTCACACTCCTGTTGACTCCCGCCAGTATTATTGCTCCGGTTACTACCAGTAATCTTCATTATCATTAGTCCACAGTCCTCGGCACAGTCAGTTACTCATGAGATGTACACACCTATGTTGGTAGGGTATACCCAGACGTGGGTCCCTTGGTTACTTTGCCACTGGATTCAAGCTAGCCTGGCTGATAAGGGCTGTTAGCTGGAAACCGGTCCCAGGATGCTTGTTTCCGGTCAAGGGAAGACATGGCTTGGCAGTTCGGGCTGGACTGTTCCCATGAGGCACAGGGTCAAGACTGATTTGCATACAGCTGTGTCTGAACTGGGGTGGCCAAGTGAGCTAAAGAATGATGGTGGATTCGACCCAGATCTGTGACTGGGGGTGAGTGTCTGAAAAGTTTCAGCACTCTGTCCATCATCTCCTTGTGTTTTCTTTGTTCACCCTAAGTTGGCAAGGTATGCCCAGACGTGGGTCCCTTGCTCACTTTGCCACTGGCTTCAAGCTAGCCTGGCTCATGAGGGCTGTTAGCCCAAAACCGGTCCCAGGATGCTTGTTTCTGGTACAGGGAAGACATGGCTTGGCAGTTCGGGCTGGACTGTTCCCATGAGGCACAGGGTCAAGACTGATTTGCATATAGCTGTGTCTGAACTGGGGTGGCAAAGTGAGCTAAAGAACGATGATGATTTCAACCCAGATCTGTGACTGGGGGTGAGTGTCTGAAAAGTCAGTGCTTTGTCTATCATCTCCTTGTGTTTGCTTTGTTCGCCCTAAGTTGGCAGGGTATGCCCAGACGTGGGTCCTTGCTCACTTTGCCACTGGATTCTAGCTAGCCTGGCTGATGAGGACTGTTAGCCCGAAACCGGTCTCAGGATATTTGATTCCGGTCCAGGGAAGACATGACTTGGCAGTTCGGGCTGGACTATAAGAGGTCAGGTGTCTACTCTTCTTAGAGTGTTTCCCTATAGTGGCAGTACGCAAAGTACAGGTTCAAAATCTAGCAGTCAACCATGCAGCAAGCAACACAGCACCTTACCTGTCGCTGGTGCTTCCCTTAAAGGCAAAGAAAAGAGGCGCCGGCTAACAAAACCCATAGGCATGCGCAAAGCCGCAACCAGGAATACACGTGCTCCAAGTCATTCCAGAACTCCTTTGGTGCATGCCCCTATAGCGATTCCAAGAACAAAATAAAAAGGTAACAATGCAGCCGCCGGCCATAAGAAACACTCTGCCACAAGTATCTCCAAGGCACAACCTTAACCCGCCTCCTTGTGATTGCCCTTAAACATCCTCGAATCTCTGCCAAACATCCTGGAGGATGTGAAGCGAGCCTGGTGGTGAAAGGGCTGGATGGAGCTACTACCTCCTCCGTACCTTCTCCCTGCTTCCTCGGTGGGTAGAGAGACTGCACTGAAGCCCAGCAGGGCACCATCCTCATCTGACATTGCGCCATGAAAACTCACATCCTATTTCCCCATCTTGGTCCTCGAGACATGAAATAACCAAGAAGTGTATTGGCTATGTCTTATACCATCCTAACTGGGTGGTATTAGTGCAAGTCTACTTCTACTTCCTGGTTTTGTTCCTGTCAATGAGGTAGACATGGGGATCATTCCATCATGTAACACAACCCAACACCCAAACACAATTAAAAAACTGCTGGGGAGTCACAGGGTGGGGGTTAGGGTGCAGGACATAAGGTTTGTGGCCAAGGACAAGATGTTTTCTTTTTCTTTTGTCCCTGGGACAAGTAGGCTCAACCCCATGCAGAACAAACCCTCTGGCTGCCAGATTACAGTACCACATTATGAATAAGGGAAGGGCATTGCCTGCAGGTAAGGTAACATTTGTGTCCATATGTTAGTGTTGTTCGAACTTGTATCTATGGTTAATTAATACAAAGCCTTCATTATTAGGTAGAGCACTCTAGGGAAATGTAATTTCCGACTGCACGACTGACAATGGGTCCAGTATAAAAATGTGTACACACGTTTGTAAAGGTTAACAGTATGATGCTACGTGTAATGCTTCCAGGATGCTCTCTGATTAGGTGCAAATGTATTCAAAAGCTTGAAAGCAAGATTGATGATCCTTTTTTTCAAAATAAAATGTTCTTAAAAAAAGTAATTAGGAAAAAATTATTTGCTACACTATGAACTTTAGGTACCATTTCTTTGAAGCATCATTTAGTATAATGTGTTGATACATACGAGTATTTCCAAACAATATTCATAATGGAATACCAGTGTAAACAGTTTCCACAAAATCATAGGAAACATGAAAATAAACAAGCATTGGCAAAAGCAAACATATTTTTGGTCTCAAAAACCACACATTGCCACAGTAGTTTCTGGCACTGAATAAAACCACTTTGTGTGCTGATATGCTCCTTGTGAAAGAGCAGAATGCAGTCACTCACAGTGAAGCCAGCCGGTAGACAGAGAGAGAGGGATAGAATTTTTTTTAATTCCCTGATTTTTTATTGACAAAAAATATATATATTTACATGGAGCATTACATGAACATGGGAACATTGGAAGAAAAAAAATAGAGGAATGAAAGAGTAGAAGAAACGCCCGCGGGGCGGGGGGGGGGTGGCGGGGTGCGGTTGCGGTGCTTTTCATTAGCCATAGTCCATGCGCTGTTCATGCACTCCGCTTCTCGTCGTTGACTCCTGGTAGTGTTCCAACGTCCCGTATTCTGCGTTGACTTCCGCTCGTTGGACCCCTGCCCCATGGACAGAAAGGAGAGTGAGTAAGGAGAGAGAGAATCGCTTTGCAGTTCTTTGGCGGTAGCCTGCGTGGTGGAGGCATCTGTTGGGTTGAGTGTCTCGCTGTGTTTTCTATGGGGGTTTGTGCGAAGATAGGATTTTAATAAAAATGAAAGGTCTTGGTTAACGCCAGACCTAACCAGGGGTCTAATTCTTAAGGAAAGTCCCAAAAGTTAACCCATGGTATATGTCCTTACCTTAGTGCAGACTTTAAAACTTTTATGAACTCACAAGAATTTACATAAGTAGGTCAGGAAATAATACTCCTAGAAAATATTTGTAAACTGCATCTTAGCACAAGCAAATATGCATGTGTAGATTTGCTCATGCGAAAATCTGTTGAGCGGTAACAAGTACACCTTCCCACCAACCACTTTTTCCCCCAACCCTGGAAGAAGTTTTACTTCTGCCCTTGTCAGGAGCAGAATTCCAACCTTTTTCTGTATGGGAAAATATTAAAGATGAGCTGATGAAAACCTGTAAAACATACAAATTAGTAGGTTTGAACAGACTCAAAAGGGCATTCCTAAGATAGGGAACTATTGCTTACCACTATCTCCAGTCCTAGTATGTAGATCTGCGGAGAGGTGGCAAATTAAGGGAATTGTTCATATTCAAACCCTACTATGGTATGAGCTCTGTCGTAATCAGAGAGGCTAGTGTCAGAGCTCTTATATAATGAAATTGCTGCTATGGTTTGTCACCGCAATACATGGCACCAATTGGATTTCGTTACAGGACAAGTAGATTCATGAAGCAACCTCTCCAATGGACAAGTAGATAGTTTAATAAATTCCACACCCCTGGGACACCGAGCGAGGCAGGCGACTGGCTAGATACTCTTGGCGGAGTGAAGCAGATGCAACCCTTATTACGGGAGGCCTCAGCCGCCAGTCAGCGAGAAAACAGAGGCATTCGGCTGGCTCGTAGGTCCATGCTGGGACCCGGCAGCCAGGAAGGATCTTGGTCTGCCCGGATGGTACTTTGGAAGTCTCAAACTATGTGCCTGATACTCAAAACTCCTTCTTGTGTCGCAGGGGAGATCATGACTCCCTGAGTGACAGCACAGACCTGGGCTAAAGAGTGTAGTGGCACCCTGGATCAAGGCAGCGCATACCTGGACTGGTGGAAACCGGAAGAGGGAGCTGCTGGTGGCAGTTCACAGATGGAAAAGGTTTGAAAAAGCTGTTAGTAGTACGCTGTTGTTTTGTAGACTGAAGTGATGTATTTCAATGATTTTAGAACCAGTACTGACTTGTGCAAAATTGGGGCGTTTTATTGATTTTATGTTGATGCTAAATCATGGGGGCAAATTCAGAATGTTGATTTCATATGTTAAACATCCTTGCGGACCATTGAGTACACGCCGGCTGCACAGGGTTAAGGTCCCATACGGGTGGTTTTAGAGCCATTGGTCTTGCTGCCCCTGCAGGATGCTACGTCCTCAGCGTGATACAGTTGAGGAGTTTGAAGCTGCATCCTTCAAGGGATGGATGGGGCGGTGGTTGCTGAGGGTTGGCCTGGATGTTAAGGGCCGGAATTGTTCAGGCTCACTGCCTGTGGGGTGGGTATTTAGGGAGTTTGTGTTGATGCTTGTTATGGGGCTCAGGAGTCTGGGATTGCTCTAATGTGCAGGGCATGTCAAGCTGTTTGTAAGATAAGTGTGGCTGTGGGGGAGGAGGGAGTGTGCAAGGGGTTGTGTGATATGAGAACGAGGACACAATACTTAGGATGGACCCCTTTTGGAAGTTCCTAACATGGAAAGTTTGCGGATTGGGGCAGCCTACCAAGCGGCATAGGGTGTACTCATATCTGAGGTGAAATGGAATCTCAGTGGCTTTTCCACAAGAGACACACAACTGGGGGGACTGTATTGGCCAGTTGAGACTTAATGGAGGGGACAGCTATACGCAACCTCCTACTCTAGTTTTACTAGAGGGGCACTGATCTGGGTGGCACCATGTTTTTGGCTAACGGGGGTGAGAGTAGATGCTGAGGGGAGGTATGTAATAGTGTCTGGACCCCTGGATGCCATGGAATTTTGTATGGTGAATATTTATGTCCCCCAGTATGGATGATGCTGACTTCTATGGGCCGGTGTTGAAAGTGGCATCCGGATATCTAGGTCCAGAGTTGATGGTGGTCGGGGATCTGAACTGTGTGTTGGATGGCACGTGGAATATTTCTCCCTAGGATAGATACTAAATCTGCCACGATGGGTGCTCTCCGGGAGGCCTTGGGATGTATGGAGGGTGTGTCACCCTCAGAGTCATACCTATTCATGCTTTACCCCAACAACGGGAACACATAGTCGCTTAGAATAATGCTTGGTGTCTGGAAACATGATTCAGGATGTGGTCAACATTTCGTATTTGGTACGTTACCTATCAGACCATTCCCCCTTGTGGATTGCTTATAGAGTGGGTAGGAGGGCCCCTAGGGTTCCACTCTGGAAACTGAGGGTGGAGGCATTGGTGGACCTGGTTTTTGCACACACTGTGTCTGAAGTGCTGACTCACTACTAGGTCGAGAACTGGGAATGTAAAACTGCAAGAGACACAGAGTGGGATGCCATGCAGGTGGTCTTAGGGAGAGAGTGTATGAAGGTGATTTATGGGGTAAAGCTGCAGCTGTCACGGGCACTGGATGTGCAGGAGAAGAGTTTGGGTGCCCAGGCGTGCCTAGCTGTACAACTGCAGCGGTTGGTGGAGTGGAAGGAATGTAAATGGGAATTGCTGCAGACCTTGGACTGGTTAGACAAGGATGTACACACCAGGTATAGGCAGCAAATCCATGGCGAGGGAGACAATGCTGGCAGGATGCTTTCCACCCTCCTACGCAGTGAAGCCCAGAGGACGCCTGTGGTTGGGGTGCTGGATGCATGGACAGGGAGGATCATACACAGCAGGACATCACTGAGGTCTTTGCGACACATCTGCAAGGAGTGTATGCTGCACTCGGTGAGAGCACACAAGAGGCAGGGTAGGCATACCAGTCCGGCTTGCGGATGGCCAGTCTTTCACATCTTTCATATTAAGGTAGGGAACGGTTAGATGCACCCATTACCTGGGAAGAAATTGTAGTGACGATCGCTGAACTATACCAGAAGAGAGCGGGTTCATTTGCAGACTGCCTACTAGGAGTTTATATTGAAAAATATGAGAGAGGTCAGTTACCTGAATCAATGAGGGAGGCTCTCATAGTTATGTTACCTACATCGGATAAGGATGTTAAGGAGGTTACCTCCTCTCAATGCAGAACATGGACGTAAACATCCTCAGCAAAATTCTGGAGTCCAGAGTTCTGGAGTACCTGCTGTCGCTGATACGCGAAGACCAGTGCGGGTTCATCCCATGCAGAAACACTCTATATAACCTGAGACGGCTCTCGCTGATCATGGATGCCTCATCTCTGAGGGAAGACTACTACACTTTAGCACTGGTTGACATAGACCAAGCGTTTGATTCCCTCACATAGGATTTCCTCCGGCAGCTGCTATGGAAAATGAGCATCGGAGAAACTTTGCATCCAATGGGTGAAGCTGTTATACAAGGGCCTGGTGGCGAGAGTGCGATTCAGCAGGACGGTGTCTCATGGATTCCCCCTGTTTTGGGGAACAACCACGCAGGGCTGCCTTTTATCACCACGGCTATTCGCATTGGCAATGGAGCCACTGGTTGTAGATTCCGATCAGTGTTGCGGGGCTGGGGAGTCGCTGTAGGTCTCCTTATACGCAGATGACTCCTTGGTGTATCTGCGTCAGCTGGAACATTCACTCCCCATTATGCTGGCTGCCCAGTCGGAATTTGGGGAGATTCCCGGGCTACACGTTAACCGAGTTAAATCTAAATTGTTACCACTAGGTGTACTGGGGTGGTGCCATTACAGGACCTCTCTGTGCTGGGCCTTCCCTGGGAAAGGGCCAGTATGGGGTGTATCGGGTCAGGATAGCAAGAGAGGCAGGTACATTTGAATTATTGGGAGAGTGCTGGAAGTCCTCAAACCCCAGTGATATTCTAGAACACTCTCCGGCTGTCTTTGATGGGCAAATTGGCGCTGGTGTAGATGATTATCTTTCCCCGCTGTTTATATATTTTTCAGGGTGCCATGTTCGAAATCCCTAAAAGATATTCTGTGGAATTAGACAGAATGATTGTGGAACTGCTATGGGACTTGAGGAGGAAGAGAGTAACCCTGACTACACTCAAACGTACCTGGAAGCAGGGTGGGTTGGAACTTCCGTGCTTGGAGCTATACTACCTTCCTACTCAGCTGCAGCATGCGGTGCATTGGTTCGATGCAGGGGATAATTGGGAGCAAAAGCTGCTACAGGGTACATGTGGAGGTGTTCCTCTGAAGGAGCTCCTGATGTTAGGTGCTGGATTGCCTGATTCGTCCCATACGTGATCAGACAGATGTGTCAAGCCTAGGAGAGGGTGGTCCGGCGGGTGCTATGGCACGCTCCATATGCATCAGACTTGTGCATTTGAACACTGTGCCCATTCGCGCAGATTGCACGGATGATGTCTGAGGACTGGTGGCGTGCTTGCGACACATTGCGGGAATCTGTATCTCAATGATTGATTTGTGACTCTGGCGGATGCAATTGAGACATTTAACTTGGTATGGGGGCAATTTTTGCAATTTGCCAACAATAACTGCCACAGTGCGTGGTATTTGGCCTCCCTTCCCGGACTCACCCAAGGAGTCGCAGACTCTGGTGACACTGCTCAATATGGCAGCGGGTCGTTGATCTCTCATGTTTATAGGGCACTGTAGGAGGACCTCCCACTGCTGGCCCTACTGGTCCAGAGTAGGTGGCAGGAAGTGCTGGCCAAGCTGCTCTTGAATAGGGAATGAGAGGGCATACACGAAGGGGTGAAAAAGACCTCTACCAACGCGAGATTCAAATCACTACTATAGAATATAGTAGGCAAGCCATATATCTCACCCCAAACACATTGCATGCTATTTACCCTGGGTGGGCATCCTCCTGCCCACGCTCTCTACGGTTGGAGCAGATTTTGTACATATGTTATGGCAGTGCCCCGGCTAGACACATACTGGCAGACAATAATCGATAGATTGAATGTGGCTACGGGATGGACAGTCCCCAGAGATGTTAAACAGTGCTAGTTAGGGATGATTCTGGACCGGGAACAGAGAGCCTTTAGTAGAAGATTCTTATTGCTGGGGTTGGGGCTCACCAAGGGTAGGGTGGCTATTCGTTGGATGTCCCCTAGCCCTCTGAAGGTGAATGATTGAATGAGGGATATCGCTGAGTGGGCGGTGGCAAAAGAGAGCCACATGCAGAAATCCAATAGAGACAATACATTAGCGAATGACTTACAGGCGTGGGCGGTGATGTCTGCTGAGCTATTGAAGCCTCTGTATGCTAGGCCCCTGTGAAGAACAAGTGGATCGAGCATGGAGTGTTCCTGAAATGAGAATGTGTGATTAAGGGTAGAAGTGCAAACTATGTAGGCGATATTTGGACTACACCGGTGATGCATGGTCAAGCGGGTGCCTGGGTTCTCGCCAATTCCCTTTGACGGCCACAGTGAGTATTCAAATGCTTTGTCTTATGCAACTGTTGAGGTAGAGCACAGTAGGAGTGCGTCACTAGGGTTAATGTCACCCGGTGCGGGTAACTCATGGTGTCACATCCTCATGACTTACCGCATGGACCTCCTCTGTCTGAAATGTACGGCGCTAGGTAGGCTCGATGTTCTGTCTGCTGTGAAGTCTGGAGTTGGTTGCATAGGGGTGTTCCCTATGCTATGCCAGCATTGAAAGCAGTTAAGGTCCCTGAAGGAAGACCGATTAATGCTCCCGGGAACACACACCGTGAACTAATTTTCTAATTTGTCCCCATTGTACTTACAAATTACGAGACAACAAGTGCTGGAAAGACAGCTGGTCGGCCCTGGGAAAGCCTGCGCGCTATAGGCTACAATCTACCCAACAGGTGAAGGCCGCCTCGAAGTGCTGACTCGAGGCGCTGAAGTGGGGATATGAGAGTGCGTGAAGCGACAGAAAGGAGGCCATGGCGCCTGACCTGACCAGGCTGCATGTAGGAAGCAGTTGAAAAGAAGGCGCTATGATCTATAATTAATTCTTTTAAATAATGCAACCTCAGCTGATTAGCTGCGATAATCCCCTCTTCCCAAGCCCAAGCCTTTAAGCTTCAGTCAGTTCAAGACTGAAGTATCACACAGCCAGACAGAGTGAGCTCCATGCCGATGCAAGTTGGTCCTGCTTCGCCGGACTAGAAGGTTTAGGGTCCGAATCACCGAATATAAGGGGCCCTAAGAAACCCCGCAGACATGTGAGGGTGGCTGGCCGTGGCTTCCCGGGAGGACCGTGGCAGCCTTGCGGTGCTGCGTATCACCGGTGAAGCACCGATGCATCTGTCTGTCTGTCAATCTGTCCGCATGAAGAGCGCAGCAACAACAGGCATCAGACTGCACAGGGATGCACTGTCAAAATGACTCGTTCATATACACAAAATATTTACAGATTCAAATGGCGGGGTCTCTGAGGCAGGCTAGCAGGACACATGCAAGACGTTTCATCAGCAAGGACATTTGTGGAGCTATTTTTGGAATACTGGCAAACCCAGGAACCAAAAGCTTCAAGGCGCTGTCTGGCTGCGACTAATGTTTCTGAAATAAAACAGCAGTTTCTCCTAGTAATACAGCTTCTGTCAGGTCTATCAGACCCTCCAGGTCACCCAGTGCCTGATAAATCCTCCATAAAGAGGTGTTAGATCTCTTCAGATTGCACAGGGCTTCAATTCCTTTGCTCTGCTCATCGGAACTCCAGGCGCCCTTGTCAGTCAGGGTACTGTAAGTGGTAAAGTAAAGTTATTTATTATGTTATCGAATCAGAAAAGTAAAGAGCCCAAAGAGAGAAATGTGCTCCTGTGTGGGTCTGCTATGTTTGCCTGGCAATAAAGGTTTCCTACAATCTGTGGCAACAGCAGGTTTCCAGGAATACAAACGCCTGGGAATCCTGGCAGGATAACAGCAGGAAAACAGTTTGCAGCGCAGTAACTGCAGGACTCCAAGTCAATGGGTTCTTTATCAGTCATGGAACAGAAGAAACTCAACCAGGCCCTGAGGTTACAGACTGAAGAACAAGGAGACAGGGCCTGCAGTAACACAGACGGTGGGCATATTAACAATCCTGGCCTGTTATTTGTGTTACGAACGATGCACTTCTGATATAAACTGAAACTGAGGCCATGGGACTGGCTATAGTTTACTGAGGAATACTAATCTCTCTTACATACACACATAAAAGAAAGACAATATGTGCGTCAGTCTCCGAGGATGCGCGCAGCAAAGCAAATGCTGTACAACTTTGATACTTTCACATTTTATGGGCGTCTGAGACAGTGTGTATGCAGCAGCGAGTGAAAGTTTGTGTGCTTTTTTGGTCGACGACTTTTTTTAGTTGCAAAAGTGGCTTTTGAACAGATAGGATAAAACACTCTGTTGAATCATACAATCAACAGCAACTCTCCCTGACGACACACAGAGCGGTGCCCAGAAAACAGTAAATCAAAATGAATAAATAGTATGATATGGGCCCCTACCGTAGCGTAGGGGTTCTGCAAATCGCCGACCCAGCAGCACTCCCCTGCCGAGACAGACTGTCTCCACTCAGTCCAAGCACGGTGGTGGTGGCGCGCGTCAGAGGAGAACAGCGCGGGCGCTGGCCCAGTGCCGTCATTGGTGGCGCTATAAGATTGACGGCCCTGGGACCCACAAACTGGGTACACCGCGCATCGCACCATCACCACTATGCTAGTTGGTGGTGGGTGCGTGCACTGGCGCCCCCGCCCCCTTAGCTACGCCACTGGAGCTGGTGCATAAGGGCTTACACTGTCAAAACAAGCATTTACAATGCAATGGTCTCTGCATTCTTAAAGTTAGAGCTTTTGGCACTGCTCATGACATTATTTTTATTTATGTTTTTGTTTTTAAAACATAAATAAATGGCATTGTCATTTACAATGCCAATAGCAGGGCAGGAGAGCAAGCACAAGCAACGAGGGGGCAGGGGCAGGAGAGCAAGCACAAGCAACGAGGGGGCAGGGGCAGGAAAGCAAGCGCAAGCAACGAGGGGGCAGGAGAGCAGGAGAGCAAGCGAAGTAGTGTGAAGTAGTGTGGCTCACTGGTTAGAGGCGGCAGACCCGAGAGCAGAGGACGGCCCGGGACCAGGGTTCGATTCCCGGCGCGGCAGGTCTCTGGACCAGGGTCAGCGGACTTGATAATTCTCTCGCCTCGGTGCCCACTCTGATCAGCGATCACACTCGGCAACTCTGGGCATTAGCTTGCCTCATCTTCACTAACGGCCCCACCAGACCGCCGGGGATGCCTGGTCTCACCCTGGAGATACCCATTAAGGGACCATCTCTCAGGGAAGCCAGGAAGGGTTTCGCAGTGGTCGAAGCGCCTTGGGACCCTACGGGTAAGTAGTGCGCTATATAAATGCCTATACATACATTTACAAGCACAAGCAACGAGGGGGCAGGAGAGCAAGCACAATGAATGAGGGGGCAGGGGAGCAAGCACAGCGAAGGGGCAGGGGAGCAGGCACAGCGAGGGGGCAGGAGAGCAAGCACAACCAGCAAGGGGGGGGCAGGAGAGCAAGCACAACGAGGGGGCAGGGGCAGGAGAGCAAGCACAACGAACGAGGGGGCAGGGGCAGGAGAGCAAGCACAAGCAATGAGGGGGCAGAGGCAGGAGAGCAAGCACAAGCAACGAGGGGGCAGGGGCATGAGAGCAAGCACAAGCAACAAGGAGGCAGGAGAGCAAGCACAAGCAACAAGGGGGCAGGGGCAGGAGAGTAAGCACAACGAACGAGGGGGCAGGGGAGCAAGCACAGCGAAGGGGCAGGGGAGCAGGCGCAGCGAGGGGGCAGAAGAGCAAGCTCAAGCAACGAGGGAGCAGGGGCAGGAGAGCAAGCACAAGCAACGAGGGGGAGCAGGAGCAAGCACAACAAGTGAGGGGGGGCAGGAGAGCAAGCACAATGAACGAGGGGGCAGGGGCAGGTGAGCAAGCACAACGAACGAGGGGGCAGGGGCAGGAGAGCAAGCACAACCAGCGAGGGGGGGGACAGGGGAGCAAGCACAATGAACGAGGGGGCAGGAGAGCAAGCACAACGAACAAGGGGGCAGGGGCAGGAGAGCAAGCACAACGAACGAAAGGGCAGGGGCAGCGAGCCCTCTGATGAGTGAGCATCCACAGCTTACAGTTTGCTTGCTTATACTGACTGGTGACTGGCAGATTATCTGTCCATGTCCTCAGCCCCAAAAATGACTCCAGGGAGTAGGTAACACCTTTCACCTGCTCTACTTCACAGTTCTTCACACGCCCAAAGTGCAAGATTTTTCCATCAGATGGACTGATCTGTAGAGAAAGGTCATATAACCAATGGTGTATAAGAGTTCAGTCTGTGAAAGTTTGTAAAGTTTAGCATTGCATACCCTAAGCCATGCCTGTCAAATCAACTTATGAGAAACATCACACATGTATACACAAGACTGTATTCCACATGGGTCCCTCACTTTCCATACTCCACACATCGCTTACTTGCCCTTCACCAATGAGGATGTGTGTGTCACTTACTGGCCTCTCACAACTGATACTGTTCATGTCCAGCAAAGCTTTCAAACTATCATGGGCACTGCTCAGACAAGCGTCTCACTCATCCTCATCAAGATAACAAAGGCCTCATCAAGATAACAATGGACTGGGATGCAGCCCGAGTGATTACCAGTGACTGAGATTAAGTCAAGCATTCCATCCATCACTGTTTTGTATACTTATTGTCTCACTGATCCTCGGCAGATTTGATGTCAAGTCCCACGCCCACCAGACTCTGTATGTGACTGATGAGCTCAATTCACAATACTGTGCTGTTGCTCCTTAAAATACAATGCTGCGGACTGACACTTCACCCATCATACAGGGTAAGCTACAAACAGGACACTCGCTCACCGTTCTGTTCATCTTGCAGACATGCTTCTCACTCTTGACCTCAAAGATATGCCTCTGACTAATTATTCTGTGCATACTGCAACCAGATCCCAAGATCACCATACTGCAGCTGTTTCAACCAGGCTCCTTACCATACTATGCATGTCACAGACCGGCCGCGCCTGAGGCTTCAGTTTCCTTTGGAAGAACTCGCTCAAGTTCCTGTAGTGATGAAGATCCTCCACAGCGGCCTCTTTCATGGTGACACCAAAGGTCCAGATGTAAAGGCTGTAGACTGGCTTTCGGAGTCAAGTGGGCAACTCAACCTGGTTCAGGCGTCCCCAGGCCCACGACAGCTAACGTGTTGGCACAGTTTTGTGTAAAGCAACCTATGGGCAAGGTCCCTAAAGTATATTTGAATGTGGGAGAGGGTATAGAACATACATTTCTAAATGGGTGTTTGACGAGAAGGTTCCTCACCTGGAGAAATGCATCTCATTTGAATTCAGGATGTAGGTATAGGGTGCTAAGAGTACACACAGAATTCAGGAATTCGCATAGAATAGCTTTCATGCTACCAGGGGGCCCAAATTCCACACAAATCTTGGGCAGAGTAGTGCAATTAATGAATTTCAGACTTCAGACAAAATCTGACACAGACACCGAGTTTTAACTCTTTATAAAACGGACTGCATGACAAAATAGTGATTATTGGTGTTAAAATCTCAGATGCTGATATCAGGTACTTTAGACACACTCTCTACCAGACCAGGCAGATTCCTGTAAAGAGACAGTTGATCCTTAATCAGATGAAATCCCTCTTTAAATGAGAACGGGCACTATGCAGGAATTCCCATAGTTCTACCATATGGAAAGCTACCCAGGTTGTCTAGAAGACGTTGTGATGATTGTTCATCATTCCCACCACAAGGTGCTCTCCCATGTGCAAAGAAGCTGATTAAAAAGACAATCACAAAGGCGTACCCTGGGCCACAAAAGGGTCAACCTTCAGCTCTCTCATATGAAGCACAGGGTAGTTCATACCAAACCACTGCCAAAACCCTGATGTAACCGAGTCTATTAGTGAGACAAGCATAGTCTAGTAGGTAGACAAGCTCGAGTCTGCTCTGGGAACATGGACTATTTAGTTATTATGTTGTTGCAATTATATATATATATATATATATATATATAAAACGCTCAATTTTCCTGTAACTCCCCAGGAAAGACAGCACTCTAGAGGGTAGCAGGTTTCAACGGGGTATTTTACTCGATTAACAACAAACGCGTTTCGGCATTTAGCCTTCGTCAGTGTCAATGACACTAGACTCATGCATACTAATAAAGCATTGACAATTTCATGGAAACAAACAAGGGACTGAACCCTCTGTAGTAAATAAGACACCATCTTGGAGTGTATTACAGATGCACATATAAGCATATTATACCTGCCGCAAATCGGTTCATTACGATACAGAGGTGTAACATAATGCAAAAATGTATATTACACAGTTATCTAGCCGTGGATCGGCTATTGTCCCTTGAAGGTTAATATACGAAATTCAAGCTTTATAATTCTAGGTGAAACCAATAATAATTCATACAATTAATGTCAATATATCTGAATCAACAATACTCAAGCAGCTAACCAACTAGTATATATACACATTATTCAAATCAGTAATCCAATGCATTGAATCATCCCCATTGTCAAAATCCATTAAACAAGAGGAAACTTATTGCACAGAAAATTCCTGAAAAGATCCATATTTCATATAGGAGAGTCATATAGCTTAAACCCAGACGTGTTTACAGTTTGTAATTCCAGTTCATTTCCCTAGATGCACTGCCATCTCCTCCCCACTATTTAAGCCTCTGGGATACTTGGTCACCAAATCGATAATATATCTCGATTCGAGCCTCCTCAGTCGTCTCAAACGGTCCCCACCCCTGACATTCAGTGGTACAGTGTCTAAACCAAAAAATTGCAGCTTGTTTCTATCCTTCCCATGCTGGTCTGCAAAATGTCGGGCCACCGGGTATGCCGGATCGGCTTTGTCAATGGCCCGAAGATGCTCCAATATACGCATCTTAAGTGGATTGGTCGTGCTACCCATGTAGCGTAAGCCACACGGGCAGACCAAGCAGTATACAGCATAGGAGGTACTGCAGGTGATAAATTTTAATATCTTCACAGATTTCCCTGTTTCCTGTATATCATAGGTAAGGACCCTCCTACTTGCCGCACAGGCCTTACAGCGGCCACAGGGATAAAAGCCCCTCATAGCCTTCAGAGTGTTGTCTTAGTTATGGGTTTTTCTAAGTGGCTTCTGACCAACTTATCCCTTAACGACCTTGCTCTGTTAAAGGTTACTAGGGGTATGGTGGTAAATTGTCCTTCAGTGCATTATCTGTAAGGAGAATATGGCAGTTTTTTCTCAGCATAACTTTTAGGTGGTTCGCCCCAGAAGGGTATGGAGTCACTAGTCTAAATTTCCCTTCTTTACTTGTCTCACTGTGCAAAGATATTTTCTTCAAAAGCTCTTTTCTCGGTATCCGTCTCACTTTTTTGAGGGTATTTTGTAGCAACCCATCATCATACCCTCTAAGACTAAAGCGCGACAGGCAGTCCGAGGCAGCTGCCTCAAAATCCTGATCCCTCGAGCTGTTTCTGCGTAGTCTTAGTAGTTCTCCATAGGGTATGCTTTTGACCAACGGGAGTGGGTGACTACTGCTGGCGAACAGGATAGAATTGCCAGCAGTTTCTTTTCTAAAAAGTGCAGTCTGGATTTTACCATCATCAATGAACACCCTCAGGTCCAAATAGTCTGCTGCCACCGGACTAATGGAACCTGAAAGGTGCAGATTGTATTCATTGTCATTCAAGATCTCCACATATCTTTCTGCCGTACTCATCGCCCCTTGCCACACGATGAATAGGTCAGCTATATAACGGTACCAGTGCAGCACCCTCCCACTCTCCTGCCCCACACTACAGCTCCTGGGCATCTGCTCCTCCCGTGTGGCTCACTGGTTAGAGCATCAGACTCTGAAGCAGAGATCAGGCCCGGGACCAGGGTTCAAGTGCCGATGCGGCAGGGTCTTCAGCTCAATGTCCGCGGACTCGATAATTCTCGCCTCGGTGCCTACTCTAACCATGGGTCCCACACTTCAACTCTGGGCAATAGCTTGCTTAATCTCCACAACGGCCCCTACAACACTGGGATGCCTGGCTTCACCTTGGGGGTGCCCAGGAGGGGAATCTCACAGGGAGAGCCAGGAAGGGTTCCACAGCGTTATACAGCGCCGGGACACCCCGTTGGGGCAGCTGTGCGCTTTACAAAATACACTACATTTACACCAGCCAACGAACAAGTTCGCATAGCTGGGAGCAAAGCAGGTGCCCATCGCCGTCCCAGATACCTGTTCGAACAGTTGTTCTTCAAACAAAAAAATGTTGTGTGTGAGACAGAATTCCACAAATTCTAGTACCATCATATTATGCTGCGCGAAGCGCAGCTGGCGTTGGTCAAGGTAGTGCCGGACCGCATTTAGACCATGTTGGTGCTCTATATTCGTATATAAGCTGGTGATGTCCAGCACCATCAGCAAATAATCAGAATTCCAGGTCATATCCATAATTTTGTTCAAAAAATCTTTAGTGTCCTGAACATAGGACTTGAGGTTAACCACAAAGGGAAACAATACATTGTCCACAAATCTAGACATATTTTCAGTGAGACTATTTATCGAAGAAACAATAGGTCGCCCCGGGGGATGTGTACTGTTCTTATGCAATTTTGGGAGATGGTAGAATGTAGGAGTCATAGGGTTATTGCTGCATAGGAAAAGATGTTCCTCCCTGCCCAGCATTGCGAGATCGTACCATTTACGCACTAGAGTGTCATACTCTTTGATGCTTTGATTGTATATCGCATTGTTGGTGACCTTATAATACCTCTCGTCGGACAGCTGTCTCATCGCCTCCTGATGGTAGTAGTCTCTACTAAGCAAGAACACGTTTCCCCCCTTATCGGATGGTTTTACGATAATGGTGTCGTCATTCATTAAGTCATGCAGTGCCTTTCTTTGTGCATCGATTATATTCTGCATGTTTGGATTCGTGATCTTTCTATACTTTAACAGGTCATTGGTCATTGCTTCGGTAAAGAGATCAATGGCATCCCATGGTACTTGTGGGATAAAGATAGACACCGGTTTGAAGTGACTCTCCTCTCATTCTTGAGACACTCCCTGTAGTATAGCTCTTTGGGCTATATCCATACTGGCCCTTGGATTTGAGTCCCGCTCAGTCCTCAGATCCTCCATGGCCTCCAAACCGGGTAAATCTCTGCTGCTCAGCAGGTCCGTTGCTGTTATTCTAGTTCCTTGTTTCGTTGTGTCCTTGGTATGGGGTCTCAACTTAAAATATTTGTGGAGCTTGAGCTTCCGTGTAAATCGGAAGAGATCGATTCTCGTCTGAGTGTACTCCAATTTGGTACTGGGGCAAAATGTCAATCCAAGGCTTAAGAGTTCCCGTTCATCCTCAGTCAGTGGCCTATTCGAGAGATTGATCACAGTCAAGTTGGTCACATCTCTCGGCTCCACATCAGTTATTTCTTTTTGTTTTTGTTTTTGTTGCAGCTGGCCCAGCTCGGGGCTCCTGTTCTTCCTCTGCCCCTTCCTCCTCTTGCCGCCCCCCTGCCCTTCTGGTCCTCCTTTTGCAATCTCTGGGGGCTTATTTTTCCCCCCTCGCAGCCACGATTGCCTGATGAGTTTGAATTCGTCGTGAAAAGGGACCACGCTACCACTCTGGTTTCGCTTGGGGTCAGACTGGTCATCACTCGAATCATTCTCCGTTACCTCGGATTCAGAGGTTACCCCACTAGGATCTGGTGATGTTTGTACATTAAGGCGGAGAGCTTTCCTCGGTGCATCAAATTTCTTAGAGACAGTTAGAACGCGACCCTGTAGTTAATCATTCTCGTCGCGGTCATACTTCTCTTGCTTTCGGGCTTTAATTTTTTGTTCATATTTGGTCAAACGAGTTTTCATTAGCACCTTCAGCTCTGGCACCTTTAAAGTTTCTTCCTCCTTATCAATTTCTTCCTCCAAGCTTTTAATCTCCGCCAATGCCTTCTCCCTATCACTCCAGGCATACTTGACGAGGATTTTTAGTGTCCCCTCGCAATACAAGGCTGTGTGCTCCACCCAATCAGTGAGGAGTTGGGGGTCAAGGTGTTCGTATGACGGGACCGTGTATACTCTCAGGCCTCGGGGTACACGATGCTCCTCGATATAACTCGTCAAGCTCGTGGCCTCCCACCACTTTTGAACTTCCCGTTCGTAAAGCCTCCCCAACTTTACCATGTTGTCTTTGAGTTTACTGTTTTGTGACTCTGCTACTTGCATTGTTGGTTCCGGCGGCTTTTCGTGCCGTTTAAACATATCTTTAGCCACAGCGCGGCGTTCTGTTTCACAGAACATGTCCATGAGTCAAGTAGTTAGTTTATCACTTGCTCGATATATTCCCCCGTAGTGCCTCCCTCTAGGACGCTCTGCCGCAATACTAGCTGCAATGTTGCAAATGCAAAAAACGGGCTCACCGGCTTGTTCAATGCGCACTGGATTCCAGCCTGGGTTGCTCGCAGGGCAGTCCTCCGGTCTCTCCGGTTTCTCCAGTATCTCCAATTGTCTCAAATGCCCAACAGCTGCGGCGGTGCTCGGATGTAATGAAAGCCGCTCGAACTCCACAGAAATGCCTCCGAGCACTCATGAGCGGGTGCTGTTAGCGGCTCGTGGACAGCCGCAAAACATAACGGTCAATTTTCCTGTAACTCCCCAGGAAAGACAGCACTCTAGAGGGTAGCAGGTTTCAACGGGGTATTTTAATCGATTAACAACAAACGCGTTTCGGCGTTTAGCCTTCGTCAGTGTCAATGACACTAGACTCATGCATACTAATAAAGCATTGACAATTTCATGGAAACAAACAAGGGACTGAACTCTCTGTAGTAAATAAGACACCATCTTGGAGTGTATTACAGATGCACATATAAGCATATTATACCTGCCGCAAATCGGTTCATTACGACACAGAGGTGTAA
Source organism: Lissotriton helveticus (assembly GCF_964261635.1). NCBI lineage: Eukaryota > Metazoa > Chordata > Amphibia > Caudata > Salamandridae > Lissotriton > Lissotriton helveticus. Next base: position 249,894,691 of record NC_136059.1, read on the forward strand.
CATAATGCAAAAATGTACATTACACAGTTATCTAGCCGTCTAAATGGTAGCCCAGTAAAGAATGCACCATGCAACATCCATTTCAGTTCCCATAGTTGACACAGTGATACGACAAACACTTGCCTTTTGAGAAGAGTCAAATTATCACCACATACATAAGTGATTAGAGTGTACGATTTGGAAGACAAATTTGTTTTTACAATGGATGTGGAAGAAAGGAAGTAGGGGACATATTTCCAGTGGGTGCATATAGGCATTGCGTCTTCATGAAGTGAGCTCAGGCGCACTGCCAAATACTACAATATACGCATTAGCCCTGCAATGACTAATAAACACACCACCCACCTCCTTCCCTCCCTACTACAGTTAATGCCAACAGGCTGCTTTTAGTGCATAACCAGCCCTCAGGAGCCATTCTGAGGAATGCTGGCACCCCTTTTAATAATCTTGTCTTCAGTTGTGACGTCTATCAAGGAAAAGATTTCTTCACTTGAGTGGTAGGAAAGCGAACGAGGGGGCAGGGGCAGGAGAGCAAGCACAAGCAATGAGGGGGCAGAGGCAGGAGAGCAAGCACAAGCAACGAGGGGGCAGGGGCAGGAGAGCAAGCACAAGCAATGAGGGGGCAGGAGAGCAAGCACAACGAATGAGGGGGCAGTGGCAGGAGAGCAAGCACAACGAACGAGGGGGCAGGGGCAGGAGAGCAAGCATAACGAACGAGGGGGCAGGGGCAGGAGAGCAAGCACAACCAGCGAGGGGGGGCAGGAGAGCAAGCACAACGAACGAGGGGGCAGGAGAGCAAGCACAATGAACGAGGGGGCAGGAGAGCAAGCACAACGAACGAGGGGGCAGGGGGGCAGGCACAGCGAGGGGGCAGGGGCAGGAGAGCAAGCACAACAAACGAGGGGGCAGGGGCAGGAGAGCAAGCACAACAAACGAGAGGGCAGGGGAGCAAGCACAGCGAGGGGGCAGGGGAGCAAGCACTCACCGGAGGACTCGGCAGCTTCTCTACTTCTTCCGGAGGCGGTCGGGCATGGCCGTGGGACATACGCAGTAAGGGGTAGAGACACATCGAAACTGTAACGCAATCTCGCGAGTTTTGCGTATAATTTAGAATCAGACACACACATAAAATGGTGTAGCGGTATAGGACTCTCACTTTCTAAACGGTGGAAGAAGGACGCTGCGATACTGAGGTAAGGTCTCGTCAAGGAACAACAAATACCCAATTTGAACTTATGGGTAAAATAGAGGGGCAGGGGGGACAAGACACCGCCCGTACTACGAACGATTCCTAGCAAGGCGGGCACTAAGACGCCGTTATAGAGGGGGGAGAAGAATCCTTCTTTCCCGAGTCACAGGGTTGAAAGTGGCATGCAGTAGAGCGCGATCAGAAACAGAATAAGGTAAACAGAGCGATATACCTTACAAAAGGGCAGGTTGTTGTCTTAAAAAAAAAAATCAGTAAATGCTCACGCTGCCCGCACACCCAAGTCGGCCCTCTGATTGGTTAATAAGGAACACCAATCAGAGAGCTGACTCGGGCGTGTATGCTGCGTGATGAGGGGCTTCTCTCTCCCGATGACGTCAGGGAGAGAAAGAACAGCAAAAACACACCCCTCTATCCCAAAAAGACGGGGCTTGAACGGAGTGACGCCCCTCTCCTCCAATGGCTGGCCTCCCTTTAGGAAGCCAGCCAATGGAGAAGAGGGGCGGGTTCAAGCCCCACTCTAGGGAAAACGTAAAATCTCGGCTGCACGACACTGCTGCGCAGTGTACGCTAGGCCGAGACCTAAAAAGTCCCTGGAATTGTATAAAAAAGAGTTCGAGCAACCGGTGGCACTGTAGTGAAGAGCAAGCTGAAATTTGGAACTGGTCCACTGGAAAACTGAAGACTGTGCAAGATACTGAAAAATAGGAAACCATGCACCCTCAAGCTAGGCTGCTATAGAGTTGCCTTGTGAGCGAAGAAAATTGCAGTCAAGCATTGCAGATCTCCTGCGAGACGCTGGTAGCGAGTGTGAACAGCATGAGGAACAAGCTTGCACAGGGAGCGACAGTAAAGGTAAGAGCAGGCAGAGCAGAGGCGAGGCTGCAGTGCAGATTGGTGTCACCCCATGTGTTGGTGTCACCCGGTGCGGTCGGCACCCCCCGCACCACCCTAGTGATGCCGCTGCATGGGGTGATATAATGTGACACATATATTCAGTACCTTAAGTGGAAAATTAAAAGTGCCGGTACTCACTAATTTAGAGTGACCGAACGTCCCGGATTTGCCAGGACAGTCCCGATTTTTCGGGAAATGTCCCGGTGTCCGACACTTACTGCAAAAATTATCAAATGTCCCGGTTTTGAGAGAGGGTCGGGTGAGAACGAACATTTACACTTTGCTGTGAAGGCTCACCTTCACACCGGCCCTCTCAAGATACCAGGGTCAGAGAACAGTTTGAAAGATTCTCTTACTGTGCTGCCTGACTTAATTCAGGCAACACAGCAGGGTTTAATGAAGGGTGAATCAACCCCCTGCAAAGCACATTACCGGAGGCCAGAATCACAACGCTCGCCTTGCAACACACCCCAGTTTCGCACTTTCATCGCTGCACAACATATTGACAGAGCAAGGTCTGTCTAGAGACCCTTCCCTGTTAATCACTGTCTGACGAGCGCCCACTCAAATCCCTGCAGTTAGGGAACAATGAAATGGGCACTTCTAATCTTCAGCCGCAACTCTGCGAAACGGTGGCTACTTCACGGCTCATTTACTTGCAAGCTGCTCGGAAGCCCTGCCCTGCCCTTGAGGAGATGCCTAGCCTGAGCCTGCCATCGATGAGGGTATTGGTACTCTCCCTGTGCTACAGAGAAGTGCCGGTACCGAGGACCCAACATTTCTGAAGTGCTGGTACTCAGTACCGGTGAGTACCGGCCCATTTAAAGCACAGCATATATTGATGTAATATGTTGTATTCTGGATTATTTCAAATGCCAATAAAAATGTATACAAAAAAAAAAGATTGTTTGTATTACCACTGTGCCCCTGAATCCTGAACAGGACTGATAAGTAACCTGACATCACTGCCCACGTAGAACTGCTTAGTGGGTTGGTGACAGCGCTGCAGTTTAAATAGTATTTTTTCCTCATCGTAGTGCATTGAACAAAGCTTTTGTACTCCTAGGTTAGAAATCTGACCCCTGCAGATCTGGGAAAACTCAGAATTCGTATCACTGACTTCCTGGCTCCTCTCAAGCTTAGGAAAGCCATTAGATCCAGACTTCAGGCCAGCTGGCACGTAGAGGAACTCAGGAAGATGAAGCGCTACTACAAACAATTGGGCTGCAGGTGGAGAAAGAGCCAAGAGAAAACAACAGGAACACCTACAAATTATCCCTCAAATTACTCGCAGACCCCCTTGACACCAGCATCAACAGCAACAAAGAGATATTTGCTATTATGAAAGATTTCACCTCAACAGCAGCCACTGCCAACAGCATCATCCCCTCACAGGACCTCTGCAACCAGCCCTCACAGTTCTGCAGGAAAATAATCTACATACACAACAACTTCAAACCTCAACCGGACAAACAGACCTCGGAGCCAGACTCCCCATCACGTTCAAGGAAACAACTATATCCACTTACCCATATATCACCAAGGAAGAAACCCACCACCATACTATCCATCCACCCGCGGCCCCATAAGACCCTTGTTCCCCACCACTCCTTCCACAGAGGACTTCTACCCATCAGCATGGCTCTCATCACGATCTTAAACACCTCTGCCACCTTCATGGATACAAGGAAACATGCCACAGTTATCCTCCTGCTGTAAATACCTTCTGTGGACCCTCTGAGGATCACCAACTACAGATCCTTCTCCCTTCTTTCGTATCTGGCCAAAGTCCTAGAGAAACACATAAATAAGTGTCTCACCAACCATCTGAACCAACACCAACTCCTTGACATCACACAGTCCAGCTTCATATCCAATCACGGCACCAAAACAGCCCTTGTCACTGCCTCAGATGAAATCTGTATAATAAACATCTTTCTAAACCTCTCTGCCTCTTTCGATACTGTATCCCACCCCATCCTCATCTGATGCCTACACAATATTGCGATGCGAGGATTCACCCTCCACTGGATCTACTCCTTCCTGACTGGACGGACTCCGTCAGTCTGCCTGGCACCCTACACCTTGGATGCTCGCAATCACATCTGTGGGGTACCATCAGGAACCTCACTGAACCCGACCCTCTTTGACTCATACATGAGGCCTCTTGCTAGTATCATCTGCTCCCACAACAACGATGTCCTCTCCTATGCGGACAACACCCAGCTCTTACTCTCCCTCTCAGGCAAGTACCCCAACACCTGAAACAAGTTCACCGCCCAGATGATCAAGGGCCCCGACTGGAAGAGGACCAACTGTCTCAAACTAGATAGAAGTTGTGATCTTCAGGAAGAACCTATCACTGTGAGACTCCAACTTGTGGCCAGCTTAGCTAGGACCCGCCCCCACCCCTACTTCCCACATTATGAACCTCAGGATCATCATTGACAGCAAACTCAACATGACTGACAAATTTACAGCTGTGACAGCCTAATGCTCCCTCACCTTGAAGATGCTGAGGAAAATCTTCAAATCAGCCCACGCAAAACTGTCCTCATCACTAGCAGGTTAGACTACGGGAACACCCTCTATGTTGAAATCAGCAAACAACTCACCAGAGGACTACAAGCCACCCAGAGCTTGGCTTTCAGAATCACACTTAACCTCCCACACCACACACATCACGCCACACCTCAAGGAGATCCATAGCTCCCAATACACAAACAAGCACAGTTCAAACTCCTCACACACAACTTCAAAGCACTACACAACACCACCCACCCTACCTCAATAGCGTAACTACTTCCATAAATCATCCAGACACCTCTACTCGTCTGCACTATTATTTTCACACATCCCATACATGCATAGGACCAGATAAGGTGGTTCGGCCTGCTCCTACAAAGCCCCTAAATCCTGGAATGACCAGCCACTACACATCAGAGCCTCCTATTCAATTCCTGAATTCCAAAAAGAAGCTGAAGGCCTGGCTTTTAGAACAGATCCCTTACACCTCCCTAGGGAATATATGACGTTACAACTCAAACAATTACAACTCATGCTTGTACAGCGCAGTTTTTACATTGCAACTACCATTACATCGCATAATTTTACAACGCATGCCATTACAACACATCTTTTAAAACTACCATTACAACTCATACCATTACAATGCATATCATTACAAAGCATAATACTTTTAGGGCAACAGTAGGGTAAGTGTTGGATAATATAGGGGTAAAAATTACTATTCCCACTCCAGTGTGTGCAACAGTAGGGTAAGTGTTTGATAGTGTGGGGTAAAAATTACTATTCCCACTCCAGTGAGTGCAACAGTAGGGAAAGTGTTGGATAATGTAGGGGTACAAATTACTATTCCAATCTATCCCAAAACCCATACTTACCCTAAAACTAAAAAAATCTCCATTACTTACCTTATAATGCGTTGTAATGGTATGCATTGTAATAGCATGAGTTGTAGTGACATGTGTTGTAAAGGCATGCGATGTAAAGGCATTTGCGTTGTAACATTTGCGTTGTAAAAGCAGTGCGATGTAATGACTGCGTTGTAATGGATGTTTCCCCTCCGTAGGTGAGGCTAGATTCACAGCTGCTCAGTGCCAGGATACCCGCTTGAGAGACAGCGGTGGCTCCTCCGTTAATGCAGAGGAGTGTCACCCACTAAAAAATTGGCCCCAAAGATAGAATAATAAAATGGTAATAAAGTTCATTTATTAACTTTTTCTTTTTCAAAACCCTACTCTGAGCTGACCATCAGGACAGGGAAGGGGATAATTTCTGCTGCTGCCAGTCAGGCAACAGTAGAAAGCAGAGATAGGCAAGGCACTTAAGTTTAAGGTGTGCGTGTCTTTTTGGTCGTCCTCCTTGCAACGGCCACCCAGACATGCGCAGTTTAAACCTCTCTAACCCAGATGTCTTGAAACAGCTGGGTTAGAGACAGCATAGGGTTCCAGTACCCTCAGAGGCAATGAGAGAGGCCACTCCCTCCATCCTGGTGCTGCTCTCATGCAGAATGAGAGCAGCGCCCGGATTGGATACTGCAGTTACGGGCGCCTGCCTGCCTATAGAGAAGGCCCGAGCGAGGAGGAGGATGTTACGCCAGGAAGAAGGTAAGTGGAAAGATTTTTGGTTTCGCTCTTGCTTTGCTGTCCCCACTCCTTGTACTCTCCTTCAAGCCGTACCACCCTGCCCATGCTCCCTACCTCTGCCACTTGTGCCTCTCTGCCCTCCTTGCTCATGCAGCCTAGTCATCATTGGTTGTGTGCCCTCCGCACTTCCAAACTCATAAGTTCCCTCTGTAAATCCACACTTATGCAGTATTAGAACAGAAGTCATTCATCCTGCAGCACATTCAAGCAGTTTTCATATTTATTTCTTTTGTGTGAGTGAAGGTTATGCTGTTGCTATCAATGCTGTACTCATGTGTGTCCGTGTAGGCAGTTGTACTGCTGCCAACACTCACATGCATGTTACCTATCTTACTGGAACTTCAGAAAACCTTTTCACTCTACAAAACCAAAATGGCTGCCTTGCCAGTCTTTGTTTTGTATTACGAATTCTGCAAGAACAAATTGCTCTCTAACCAGACCTAAAATGTCTTTAGTTAAAGTGTAGGGGATTTTAAAAAATTGCTTCCTATCAGCAATGAAGGAGACATAAATATTTTGGGCCATATTTATAAGAAAGTCACGTAGCACATCGTAGAGAGTCATCTCACTGTGCTACATGACAGGGAAAGGGCAGGAATGCGCCAGATTTAAAAGACTATAGCCCATTCCTGCCTTTGTCCCTGCACTGGCGCTGTTTTGGCTGCCTAGCGCCAATGCAGGCACCCTTGCATGGTGAATGGGTACCTGCGTTGTAAGGAGGATTGTTTTTTGTGCAGGAAGGGGCACTTTGGAATGCTTACCTGGCACAGATTAACGCAACATAGCGATTTGCGCTACGTTGCGTTACTCTGGATTTATGAAGCCACTCAGAGCCACACAAGATGGCCTTGCGTGGCTTCATAAATCACATTTTGTGCTTGCGTCGCACATGCACCACATTGCCTATGGCGGGCACCATGCAACCCCACTCACAATTATGCCCCTAAATATATGGACAGAGAATGGAACAGATGGGGGCAGCAATAATGCTGAGTGGGCAAGGGCTCCTACACTGGAGTCCAAGGAGTGTCTTTGAATTGAGGGGGGCGGGACCGGGGCAAAGGGGATGATCCTGCCCACCCTTAACTGCCATCAAATGCTATTGTTTTTTTGATTTTCTTGTGTTATAATTTTTTATTGACATTTTGAAAAAATTGCATCATAAGTACAATAAAGTTAATAATAATGTACAGTTTGAATGATATGAATAAATATACGGAATATATGGAAAAGAACAAGATAATGCATATATTATAAATACTATGCACTAATAAATAACACTTACAACTATAAAGATAAATAAGATATACTATTTGAATAAATATGGAAAATGCTATTGTTATAAGGTATTCCAAACCACAACACACCGGATTAAGCGTTCACACATATTAAAAACATAAAGACTACATCCCGCAACATAACTGCTCAACAAATCCGAAATGTTGAGCAGCTCAGACGAAACCAAAGTGCGCACTGGGGGGAGCCCGGGAGAGTCTTGGCTAGTGTTTAAGGTGAATGAGTCGGATAATCCTGTTTAGTCAGCCAGTGCTCCACCTATTGTCCGCCGCGGAGGCGCGCCCCATTGCTCACATCAGAGAGAGGCGAGGCTGGCACCTCCCAGCATTGTTAAAAGGTCGAATACCTTCCACAGTAAACAGAACTCTAGGTCACCTGTCAGACAGTTTCAGGGCACTCTTCGCAGCGATTGGACAAGACTTCACCAGGCAGTACGTACGTGGTTGGATTGTGTGTAGCTACGTCCAGTGCACTGCAGCAATGAGATGTAAAGAGAACTAGAACAGCGCCTGAGAAAATCATATGTAATGTCCACACTACTTACTGCTAGGCGTTAGAGCCCCAAGGCGTATCGCTTCTTATTGCAGTTCTTATATCTGAATTCACCAAGTGGTTGGAAACCCTTTGCTGTGCCTTTACATTTTAGCTTTCAGTTGTATTTGTAGCTCGAGTACACATTACATGCCAGAGCAGTGGCATCGGCGCGTAATACATTTCCGGTGCTCGGGCCGTCACTAAATTGTCAACACCGCACTCATGGCAGTTTGCCACATGGTGGCGCTGCTCATCTAATTTAGAGATGAGCAGAACAACGGTTGTTTATTAATATAATAGTATTCTTTAAAAATGACTAATACCTGCCTCCCTAGCCTTTAGCTGTGGGGGCCTGGAGTAATCTGCACTGTAGCACTTGCAGGGGAGAGAGATGGTTAGTAGGTGTTTTGGTGGCGCCATTGGCAGCGATGCCAGGGCCAATGGGTGCTACAAGCTGCAGTGGCCTCCTGGTCAGGGTCCTGGCACTTATTATTTTACGTATTAAGAACTGTGCTAGAGGGAAAAGACACTGCCCTACATATAGGATGACCAACTGGCATGGGTGCAAATTCAGGATGGTAAGTTGTAGTGTAATGCTCAGCCAGGATGTATGACGTGAGAGAATGTGGAATGTTAGAATGTCGTTTGGATGTCATCACTTGCTGAATGGGCTGAGCAGAGCACAGACTCCTCCTGGTGGGGCTCTCCTTCATCTTGAATACAACTAAAATAAATACAACATTTAAATCACAAAGAATGGACTTGTTATTGTTCATTACATTGGCGACGATCCGGAAACGCCCTGCGCGTCAACTTTCAAGCTACCTCATCATTCAAGATTTAAATTTCAGCAACTCATCTTTATGGCACCATGAGCCCCACCAGTGACCATCACCGGTCGCCCTAAACTTCAATTGTGCCATTTACCATTGGCAGATTACTCAATTCACGGACATCTGTGAACTGCCTTCATGCTACCACCTGCCTTCATCCGTGTTCCTGTGACACAGATCGCCCTGCACCACAGATGTCAGCTGCATCGCGTGTCAGCCGCCTCGCCTTCTCTTCAAAATACTCAAGGCATCATTTTCAAATTACCGGCAGCCTAAGAACATTTTACTCATTGCTGACAATCTACAGCGCACGAGTCTACTATCGGTCTTAAAGGTAGGGTGCAGCCCCTGTATGGACACCACGGCAGGTGAGCCCATCTTATTTGCTACGTTTACCAGAGGAGAGCGCTTTATATTCCGTACTGTTGCACCCTTCGTGGTCCGGTACATAGCGGTGGCATTTTAATTATTTATTTTCATTATTAATTTTAATATGCCTATACTTGCCTTCTTTACATGGCAGTTAAACCGCTTTACCAAATTCAAAATGCGCTCGAGCTTCACACAGAGCGCATGCACTCAGCGCACACCACCTCACCTGTTTCATGCGCCACCGTGTCACCGTCATCTTCTTCTATGACGTGAGTCAGCCTTCTACCACCGCCAGAATCCTTGGAGCACGCTGACACCGAGAGCCACTCAGCATTTCTCACGTCGACGTGCAGCCATTTTAGATTGGCATTTTTCATCGTTTCATGTCCGGTCATCTTTCATCTCTACGTCATCTCAACTTCCTCAATACAGCGATAGGCACGCATTGTTATTAATTAGCCTATTGCATCTTAGCATTTTTCAACAGCGGTAGGCACGCTTTATTATAAATTTGTCTATTGCATATTAACAGTTACAACAGCGATAGGCACGCTTTGTTTAATACTTGCCCATCGCATTTCAACATGAGTATTACAGCGATGAGCACACCCCAAGCCATCTCATTTGGAAGCTTTTCATATCACTTCGATCTTTTGTTTCTCCAAATACAGTACTTTATTGTTTCAACACTGCCATCTAGCGGTTACTTTTCACCACTGCACCTTCACAAGAATAACAGCTTTTCAGCGACTTAATGCAATCTTTCCAGTATTTCATTTTTCAGACCACGGTGACCACTTTATTTATTTTATTTTATTATTTTTTAGCGCAATTACTTTTTTGCAGAGTGTCACCATGTCATTATGGACCATGTCCTTTTAATCTTGCTGTGTTACTTGTCATCCATGACTAAAATGTTTACTATTACTTTATACATTGCATTTTCAATTGTGCAACTTCACAATGGGGTCCTTCATTACAGTTGCTTGAATTCCCATCTCTACAATTCATGCACGCATTTTGATTGTACACCACTGACAGTACTTTACATTATTACCTTATTGTATGTGCATTTTTGTTTTTGGCATCGTTATATAGCTTACCTCTATTTCTAATGCCCATGTTGCATTTGTCATTTTTTATTTCATACTGTGTGGTTACTTACCTTCCACACCTTCCACTCTACTTTAGGGAAATTTTCACTTCACGTTTTTTGTTTCATACAGTGCGGTTACCTTCCACATATTCCACTCTATTTGAGGGAAATTTTCTTTGTTTCACGTGGTCATACTCCACATTCAGTTTCAGGCAATACTTTTTGCCGTGTGCCATCCATGCACACCTTGCACGTCACGTTTCAGTGCTTATTTACTAAACACAACCTTAAAGTTGTGTTTTCTCACAGTACCTGGCAGTACCCATTTCACACTCCCTTTACATGGGATTTATTACAGTTTATATTTCACCTTGCATCGTTTCATGTTTGTGATTATAACTGTTTTGTGGATTCACTTTTTCAAGAATCCACCTAGGTGTACTTCACACACCTTCCTACATCTTTTCTTTCCATTTTCTCCTGCATTCACTTTTCATTTTCTTGCCACCTCCACACTGGTCTGGCCAACCAGTGTGCTCTGGTGGTGATTACTATATCTATTCTTCATTATTCATGTCTTTGCGTCACCATTGTTGCGCAAACCTCATCTTTCTTCACTCGTTTATCTTTACATCACTTTTCCTTTTACCTTGCAACACTTGCATCTTATTCACATCTGTTCTCTCTATAAAGGGGGAGAAGGGTTGGTTCCACTCATTTACATATTTGAAAATGTATTTTTCATTCCTTCCCTTCAAGATGTTTCTCGAAGAAATTTTGCTTGTAACTTATTGTACCAAGTTCTCCCTTCTCATTGTAAAGAAGGGAGAAGATGTAGTGTAATGCTCAGCCAGGATGTATGACGTGAGAGAATGTGGAATGTTAGAATGTCGTTTGGATGTCATCACTTGCTGAATGGGCTGAGCAGAGCACAGACTCCTCCTGGTGGGGCTCTCCTTCATCTTGAATACAACTAAAATAAATACAACATTTAAATCACAAAGAATGGACTTGTTATTGTTCATTACATCTGCAGTGGCCTCCTGGTCAGGGTCCTAGCACTTATTATTTTACGTATTAAGAACTGTGCTAGAGGGAAAAGACACTGCCCTACATATGGGATGACCAACTGGCATGGGTGCAAATTCAGGATGGTAAGTGTAAACATTCAGGACAAAGGGTCACATTTCAGGACAAAAATTCAGGACAAAAGGTCAGTATTCAGGACAAACATTTGGGACAAAAGGTACCTTTTACAGACTCATCAGAGAAAGTTGCACATTAGTAGAAGAGTAAGTAAATACACAACCACTTAAGTACTAGTCAAAATAAGTTTATATTAGGTAGAGACGATCGCGCACTTCACGTTTGTTTCGGTTTGCGCACAGCTTTGAGCAACTGTGCAGGTGTTTTTGTGGTATTTCATATGATAATAATCTATTTATATGGTTTACTGCACTGGGTTGTCCAGTCTGATATTTAGTTTACAACTCAAGGTCCTGAGCAGGCATATTTGGTGAGAGAAGTGGTCAGGAAGATCTGCTCGGATAGACGGTGTTAATAGCATCTCATATCTGAGTGCCATTGTGAGATGTAAAGCGGCACACATAGGTGAACTAAAGGGAGGGTTGCTGTGATGAACACACTATAGGAAACACACATTGGATGTGTCAGCAAGTCGCACTTAAAATATAGACTCTGACTTTGCTTATGGGGGCTTCGCAGAGAGTTGCACTAGCTGACGGAAGTCACAAAGGTGCTTTTCCCTGCAGCTTTCTTAAAGAAGGCACTGTCGATACACTATTACATCGTTTATTTTTGACGCCTTGCCTATTGCTACAAACACAATATACATCTAAAGCATAGCTCATGGCACTATGAGGCTCTCCCTAAAACTTTACACCTAAAACAAAACATACAAACATTTAAAATTCCTAGTGTAACATTCAATTACCAGTTGAGTGTCACTCAAAATGTCATATAAATGATGTATAGATCCCACACATAAGCACACAGCAAATACAGAATAATAGTAACACATAGGTAAGGGAGTAGCAAGAAAATGTAAATACCTACCACCTTCAACTAAAGCTCTTATGGCACCAAGAAAGCAAAGTAAGTCATCACAACCCTCCCCAGAAGAGCTCTCTTGTCCAAGGATCTAGCCATTCATCCTTCCATCAAACCCCCGGAAATCCACCATTTCAAATTTACATTCTGTCATCTATTAATTCTTTCATCTTTCATCCAGTCTTTCACCATTCATTCTGTCCTTCATCTGTGTGCCCATCCATATTCAAACCTTTTCAACCATTTGCAAACCTATCCATCATCTATCCTACCATCCATCATTTCTCTCATCCATCCCTCCATCCACCTTTTCACTCATCCATCCATCATCCATCCACCCTTTCACCCAATCCATCCTTTCACTCATCCATCCACTCTTCCACCCATCCATCCACTCATCCAACCATTTACCCTTTCAGCCATCCAGCCATCCCTTCACTTACTCATCCATCCACCCATTCACCTTTCACTCATCCATCCATCCTTTCTACCAGCTCTCCACCCTCCTTTTCACTCATGTTTGCATTCTTTCACTCATCCATCTTTACATTCTTCTTTTCACTCATCCATGCACCTATTTGCCCATCCATTCTACCAATAATTTATCCATGCTTTTACTTATCCATCAACCCATCCTCCCTTTTTTCTCTCCATTCCCTTTTCACTTAGCCACCCATCCTTCCATCCACCGTTCACCCATCTACCCACCCATCCACTTACTCATCCACTCATGAATCCATCCTTTGACCATATCACTCATCCATCCATCCTTTCTCTCACCCACCCACCCTTTCACTAATCTATCCATCCTTTTGTCCATCTACCCTCCCTTTCACTCACTCATCCATCCTTACATTCACCCTTTCGCTCATCCATCCATCCATCCATTCACTTATTAATTCATCAATCCATCCATCATTTCTCTCATCCATCCACTCTCACCCATCCACCCATTCACTCGCCCATCATCCACCCTTTCGCTCATCCATCCATCCTTTCACTGATCCAGTCACCTTTTTACCCATCCATCTCGCTTCCACCCATACATCCACATATTTACCCTCATCCATCCATCCTTCCACTCACTCATCCAGCCATCCTTTTTCTCATTATCCATCCATTCTCCATTTCACTAATCCATCCAGCCATTTACCCATTCCTTCAATTACTCACTTACCCACCTTTTCACATTAATTATGAGCTGAGCCTTTGTCTATTGAGTTGCAGACAGAAGAGGCCCATCAAGAACTTCACCCTCCATGTAGTTACTAAAGCAAGGTGTGGGTTGGGGAGGGGTGGCAGAGGGTTCACAATGCCCCGGCACATAGGCATTCTGAAAACTTGGAAGTCATGAGTCATGCATGATGCACAGTGCCAGGACATGAGGTGACTGTGACATGGTGTTGTTACCAGAGCTTTAAGTGGGATGAAAAAACTGGGGGTCTCTCCAAGGGGCTTGTCTGATGTAATTAAGGGCGTGGCTAAAAAAACACCTAAGCTAAAAATATATGCTGAGCATAATGTGCCGCCCGACTGGTATTTTGCTGTTTCTATCATTGCATCCAGTAACATTAGACCTACAACAAACCATGACTAATGGCTTTGTCAATAGATGTTAGTTGCATAAAATAAATAAAAAAGCAGCAACTATGGCTTTGTTGTATATAATATTAAAAATTCTTTGTCTCTGAAATGATGAGACTGTGTAAAAACTATAACCTCTTCTTTTTAACTTCTTTCCTGCCAGCTTCTTTTCATGAACTGGCACATAGCAGCATGGGTGTTTTTGTACATTTGTTTGTACATTTCTTCCATCTAACCATAACAGAATGCCCTGCCCTAGACTGCGGCAGGAGGAGGCCACCACATGGTGTAGCATCCCAAACTGGCCCATTGTCAATCATCAGCTGCATACAGAATAAGAATGGGTGGGGCGGGGCTACTCTTGTGCTCAGAGGAAGGGTGTGAGGCAGCCCCACTAGGGAGCCGAGGCCTCTTACAAGGGAACAGCTCTTCTCCCCGCAAGGCCCAAAATTACAGACAAAACGCATCTGTAAAAGGGGTTCCTCACGTTCAATGGATGTGAGGTCCAAATTTCGGACGGTTGGTCACCCTACGTACATAAAGAGCCTCACTCCATTTCCATCAGTAATCGGCTGTGCTGAATAAAGGTAAGAGGGAATTGGTCACATGGCAGATGTTAGACGTGGGCACACCCATCATCTCTGCACGTTTTCACCATTCTTCTACTAAGTCTTCCATAAACTCCTAGAGAGTGGGCAAACTGCACCAGAATAGGTTGTCTAAGTGATAAATCAAATACACCTACGGAAGCAATGGATGCTTTCTTCCAGATGCCAGCTGACCCAGGAAGGACAGCATTTCAGATTTCCTAAATTAATCTGATTTTACTTGATACAATAGTTCCATCCTCTGACACTTCAGTAATGAAGACTGGATTCCTCATGTAAGAACAGAATAGAAAAGAATGCCTAACGCTCCACCTCTTGACTGCAATGTCATTTAGAATTAGGAAGTAAGCATGAATGTGTGATCTGGCTATAAGATAAAAGTATACTCACATATGAGTAAGAAATAATCTTTCATCAAAAAAGTACATTTGCCACGAAGTTGCTTTGCCGAAGGAATGACTGCCAAATATATCTCCTCCCAGGTAATATTTTGCCACTTGAATCCATAAGATCAGACTGGGGAGGCTGGAAAAGCACTGAGGATGAAGAGAACATATTGGGGAGGAATTTGAGGCTTTTCTGATAGTGTGGTTATTAAAAAGCAGTAAAACGTATTGCCACAAAAGGTTCATCTTGCATGAGACTTCCCGCTTTTCTTTGATAGCACCAATAGCAGCATGTTAACTCCTGAGGGCAGGCACTGAAAACACACAGCAATTCTCTCCTTTAAGAAATGGAGTATCATGGAGATCAAAAGGGACAAAGAATCAAATTCCTTCATTGAACACCACCTTTATGTTGGAATTGCAATGCCAAATGTAAGGTTGAAGCATTGAAGAAAGTGCAAATGATGCATAATTCATGCTAACATTTTGGACAATGGACAAGCTCTTGCACCATAGGCCCATCTGGCTAGTTTCTCGAACCATTAGTTCCCTAGGCAGTTATTGGACTGCCCCATGACTGCTCCGCTGCACCGCAAGTGGAAGGGAACACAATCTTATGGCCAACACATTGACGTGTTGAAGAAGGAGATATCTCCCTTGCCAATGCCAGAAAGAAGCTACTAGCACCAACTCAGAAAAGTGGAAAAAGACCAAAAGCATCCAAGAGACCAGACAACCACTACAGAGAAAATGTGCAAAACTGAAGCAGCTCAGAATTCTATATCGATGCAGGAAATACTCTGCTCAGATTGAACACTGTCTAACCTGCTGAAAGGTCAAGGTGAAAAAGATGGAAAGCAGTTCTTTTCCCAAGTTCCAAAGCCAGGCTTCAGCTCTAACAAACTCAGCTGATCAAGGGGGCCAAAGAGGAGCATTGGAAGACCCAACCTACATCACTATAAATCATTAATACAACACAAAATAGACACAGAGGTTATATTAAGAGCAACCAACTAATTAGTAGTGCTCACAATGTACAGGTCTCTTTGAAGAAAATAATCTTTGTTTTAAGGACAAAAAAAACATCGCCCACCCTTAGGTGCCATGCTTCATCATCGGGTTCCTCCTCACACCAATAATTCCAATGGCAGTGGTGTGTATGGCATCTAGTTGATTCCGGGAATGCTGTAATAGATTGTGGGTTCACATTCCAGGTCCAGTGAGATGATGTATGTAAGGTTCTAATCTGGCAGTTTGAGCCAGGATCTTGAAGGAGTTGGATGGGAGGTGTTCTTAATAAAGAACCTCTTACCTAACCCTGGATGGCGTTATCTTTACAGTGGCGGCGGCTGGGAGGGAGCACCTCGACAGCACTACCACTGGATGTCCCACCACTGATATCCAATGCTGCAAAAGATCTGCCAGGATTAATACTTTGTCAAGTCTCAGCAGAGTTACTAGAGAATAACTCTGGGTATTAAGACTTTAATTATCAGTTTATCTCTATCTATAGGGTATTGGCTTTCTGGGCTCCCTATAGGAATCTAATTAAATGAGTAGTCTGCATGTGTACTTTTACAGGGAGTACTGAAGCGCGCTGTGCAAGTAGCCATTTGACAAACTCCGCTCCATGTATGTGTGC
Organism: Lissotriton helveticus; assembly: GCF_964261635.1. Classification (NCBI taxonomy): domain Eukaryota; kingdom Metazoa; phylum Chordata; class Amphibia; order Caudata; family Salamandridae; genus Lissotriton; species Lissotriton helveticus. The sequence goes on from NC_136059.1 coordinate 249,911,385, forward strand.
CGTTGTCAAGTTGAAATCTTTAATTTGTATGATTTGGAGACATGCTGCTTTATCTTGGTGTGCGCATTCTGAAGAAAATCACATTGATGGTGAAAAATAAGTCACGGAGTCTGTGTGCGGCCTAATCCAAAAGCAAAGTGCGTGAGTGTAAGCGTGCGTGCTCAGAAAGCCACAGCCTGAGCCAAATTAGCCACGAAGTCTATGTGCGGCCTAATCCTAATGCACAGAGGGCACAGTGCACAAAGGTAAACTGAGACAAAAAAAGTCTAACTTTACGACTTTCGGTATTCACAAAGGGCATTTAGGAGTAGTAAAGTTAGGCTATTGTTTCAGTTTTGGTCTTAGTTAAACTTAAGACCAAAACGTAATTTTAAGTGAGACAAAAGTCTAACTTTACTACTCGTAAATGCCCTTTGTGAATACCAAAACTCGTAAAGTTAGACTTTCGTCTCAGTTTACCTTTGTGAATCGGGCCCAGAGTGTTCATATGTTGAGTATATGTGCTCACGTTGAAATTATACAAAAATACTCACCTGAGATTAGTGAAAGATTTCTTGTACAGTGAAACTGTGTTCGCTGTGAAGATCGGACCCGTGATTCTTCTGAGCTCTTCTCTGCTGATGTGTACTCGCTTTTTTTAATAGTGTCTTGGCTCTGCCCTGTCACATGGGATTGCACAAGAAGTCTACATGGCTAACGGATTTAAATTTGTTATAAAAGACCATCTGCAGTGATTGATCTGAGTTCGAGTCTTTTGTGTGTGACGCTCCACCCTGTCATTTTACCTTTCTAAGGAAGACTAGTCTGCTAACAGTCTGAATATTGGATTTTCTTAGTGATCACAATTTCTTCTGTAATTGTTACATTAGAACTAGTGCTATAAGTTTTTTTTTAAAGTCGCTCCAGAGGTTTGAAGAATTAAGCATACCAGTGCTACGACTTTTGCTATTGTGTAATTTTTTATTTCCTTGCATGTGCCAAAAATGCCACATATCGTGCCCCTCCTATTTTCTAACTTCACCAGAAGAACTAACCATCAAATGGTCCACGTGGAATAAAACACTTTTGCACATTCTGCGATAGTTTGTGGATCAAATCTGACTCAGGCAAGGAAAACCTCTCTTCTCATCCATTGCCTTAGGTGCAAGGGTCAAGAGATATTTGAAACTTTGCCTCGAAGTAGATAATGAGGAGGATGCTCAGAATGAATTCGATACATGTATTAAAAACATTGGATGTGCATTAATTTGCTATAGTCAGCACTGTTTTGGAGAGGTACCTTTTGGAATGAGAGAACAGAAATATGGGGAAACTGTTGAAGAATATATACCCAGCCTTAGGAAATTAGCCTCGTCCTGTAAATTTGGCGTTACGGTGGAAGAACGCATAAGAGATCAGTTTATGCTTCATTGTCGTTCTATCAAAATAAGGCAAGAGTTATGGTAAAGGATGATCCCACGTTGAATGTAATTACTATAGCTAAACCTGTGGAATATTCTTGAGCCTGTGTAGAAGAATTGGAGAAGGATAAGAAAACGGATGTCTGCAAAGATGGGTTAAAGGAGAAGAAAGAAATACAGCTAAGTAGCCTGTAGTAAAAAAAATGTAAGGGGGTCTGTTACAGGAGTGGTGGGCCTGGGCGTGTTGCCTCATTTAAGAAATGTCGCACCTTAAAAGTTGTGTGCAAAATTTGTTCAAAAAAGATCATTTTGCCAAATGCTGCATTCACAAAAAGGATCTAGGCAGATCAATGGTATTTTCTCTGAACCTAAATAAGTTACAGAAGATTGCATCCTGTCTGTGTCTCCTGGAGGAGAAGAAAAAGAAACACTTCAAAGATTTTATTGCCATTAATGGTTTGTCTGCTGAAGCTCTGGTAGACTCAGGGGCCTGGCTTACTCAGTGTAAAATGAAGTATTTGACAAAGAGTTGAGCAGTTAGGTGGCTCTTGATGAGCGTGATGTCTACCTGGAGCTTATGACGGGCAAACCCTAGAACTGAGGGGCATATTATCAAGGACGGGCGATACATTATTAACGCTTTTATCGGCAGGAAACTGCCGATAAAGTGGCGATAATGGGCTTGATAATATGCTCTATGAATTCCTATCGAAGCCCATGTTAGATGTCTTCACATCTAACATGTCCTTCGATAGGAATTCATAGAGCATATTATCAAGCCCATTATCGCCGCTTTATCAACAGTTTCCTGCCGATAAAAGCGGAGATAATGTATCGCCCGTCCTTGATAATATGCCCCTGAGTTTTTTGTTGTTGCAGAAATAACATTCAAGAGCAGCAAGGTTAATGGGTAGGTGTATGTTTCTGTTGAAGGAGACGGTGTTCTGAGTTGGCCTCCTCAACGAGATCTGAGGGTTTTGTTAGATCCCATTGCCTTTTAGGATCAGAGAAGATTACATCAATAAAGTGTGTGAAAAGCATGTACAAATGAAAACTGAGCCTAAGTACGCTGAGGAGTTTCCAGAGGTGTTTCATGAGAAATTGGGGTGTTTTAAAGGGTATGTACATCTGATAAGACTCAAGGAGGTGTCGACACCTTTGGCGCACATGGTTAGATCAGTACCTATTTTTGTGAGAAGCACAGTTGAATCTGAACTCAAGAGGCTGTATGCTGAAGGAGAAATTGAACCTGTGGAGAATTCTGAGTGGGTAGCCCCATGTGAGCGGTCACAAGTACTATGTGATAATAGCCCCATGTTGGAACACACAGGAAAGCCTCAATTCTATCTGTCTTAGTTGTACGAATTCAAGGGAATGTACCTGCCTCGTAAGGAGAACAGAATTATAAAACCAAACCATGTCTTAGGCTGAAGTACTACCCGTAACGCGGTCATCTGTGAAAGTCGTGCATTTTGTAGACCACCAAGTATGAGAGTTTTGTTTGCATAATCTATATCCAGTAAGAGTCTCAATGGAAGCTCCTACTGACCACTTATCAAGCCTTCAACAGTTACCGAACGTAAACCTCCCAATGGAGACGGCTTGAACTACCATCTATAAAACTTGCTGTAATGAACCAAAAATGTCAGACGCACACTGAAAGAAGAAAAAATGGTGACAGTTATCCTCATGGGATGTGGAGGCGGCCATCTTGAAGTGTGTATGAGTGCTTCACAGACACTCACTGTACTATTAAAACATGCATGGCTGCGAAAACCTGTGGCAATCATCAAAATGTATACGAGGAACATGCTGGATGTGCCCAAGTTCAACAACATGGCGAGCATTTTGAATATCTGCCATATGTCTGATAAAAAAGTGTGCAATTGTTACTTTACCGATTATGGTCTCCTCATATTGAATGTGTTTATTTATAAAGTTTTATATAGTTTCAATGTAGAAACATTGGGCCTTCCTGCTGCGCTGCCCTACGGCAAAAGAAAAGGGAAGGAATGTGCCATATCATATACGGCGCATTCTCTTCCTTTTCTCCTGTGCCAGCGCACAATTGGCTGCCCTGTACATACGCAGGCACCTTTGCACCAAGGTGCAATGGTGCCTGCATTGCGAGATTATTATTTTTGTACAGGAAGGTAAAACTTCCTTCCCAAAAATAATCACAAGAGGTTTTTTCCTCTTTCTATCTGTGCTGTAGAACGCAGCACACATAGAAAAGAAAAAAAGAGAAATAAAGATATTTTGACTTGTTGTGCCTCCCTTAAGCCTCCCCTGGGGGAGGTGTACGTTTTTGGCGCTGCCTCAGATTCACAATTTCTCGTAAATCTGGGGCAGTTTAAAAAAAACATTGATGATGCTGGGAACGCCACCGGCAACCCCCATTTGCATGCCCATTTAACGCACAATACTGTGTTAAAAGGAACAATATTTATGAGGCAGCATTAAGCCCAAAAAAGTGGCTTAGTGCTGCCTCGTAAATATGAAGCAGGCTCCTGCACCATGGACCTTCACAAAAAGTGACGTTTCGGTGAAGCAAGGGGCCTCATAAATGAAGGTCCATGTTGTTCAGTGCAACATACTGATTACAAAAGCTGCAATGCGTAAAAATATGTCAACAATGAATGAAAGCCAATTATCATTCTGTAAGCGACAACGAAAAGAAAGTTCCTTCAATTTCAAATCTCCTAATGTGGAAAAGTACTAGGGCGCATTCATACCTGCTGTTGTTGGCTTCACTGGAAGCATGACATTTCTTTTGATCGTTCATACGTTTCAGTTGTAATGTGTTCAACAATTTTATCCACACAATCTCTCTTTGTAAAAGTTGTTTCTTCTTTTAGTAACCCAGCATTTGTTCAACTAAAATTGAAGGTGACTTGTGTTGTTTTTATGCTTATTCAAATGCACAGCTACACTGGATTTTCTAATATTGTTTCTAATACTGCTTTTATAGTCTGATATCCTCATTTGTTACCCTTCTGCTCAGCCTTTCCAATACAGAGCAAAGCACAAGGCCCTCTCAGTGAAGACATACCATTTTTTTCTGTCAACGGTGGTATGTCTTATAGTATTCTTGTGTCTTTTGTGAGGTTGAGTACCACTGTTTTGCACAATCACATTTACAATGCACAAGGGCCACGTATGCCTCTTTTTTTAATTTAGAGTGTGATTCCTGTTTTTGTTGGTAATACTTTCTTTAATTTTGTGTAAACGTTAAAAAGCTAATTATGGTCAATCCTTAAAAAGGTCTCCAAAATCTTTTCTCCATAGGTAAGACCTCGCACCGTTTATTGATGGTCTTCTTTATGGGTGTTCAACTTGTGGAAAATTTAGCTGCAAACGTGAATCTTGGTGGTATCCGAATTCTTTAAGAGTTCTGCTCTGCTTGTGTCAAGAATATGATCAACAGAACCAGAGATGGTTTGTTCAGGGTGTCCCCAATCTCAAAACCTTTCCTTGCTCTCCTTTCTAATTCTTTATATTGAACCATGTTAGATGTTATCCTTTTTGTGGCAGGTAAATCGAGAGTATAGAAGGTGTTTTTGAGTGTTCTGGATGAAAACTTGTACGCATGGGTAGATTTTTTTATCAGTAGGTTTTCGAAAAATAGTAATCTGAATTACAATGCCCTCTAGCTTCACCATTTCATCAATAAACAGAATGTTGGTTTTGTCACTGTGTAAAACGTGATGCTGCAGTTTTTGGTGTTTAAGTCAGTGATGTTTTCTTCCAACGCTTTCAGAGGGCCATTCCACTTGATGATAATATCATCAACAAATCTGAAATAGATTATTACTTTTTGGGACCACTGTTTGCTGTTATATATGTGTTCCTCTTCAAATTTGGCCATAAAGATATTGCTATAGCTTGTGGCCCCGGTGAAGCCCATGGGCGTCACATTCTTTAATCAAAATAAATCCTTTTGCCATTGAAAATAACTGAGATACAATGAGCAATGCAGTTGTAATAAGAGGAACATTTTATGGGTGCTTATTTATCCCCCAGGGATGGAGGAGGGTGGAGGATTTGGGTGTATGTTCATGTGATGACTTTTCCACCCAGGACACATTGCACTTTATCTTCTTTTGTGAGCATTTTTTGCACATTTGGTAGCGTTTTATCCTCCCGATCTTAAAAGATAAAGGTTTTCTACAAGTTAAACCAACACTTTTGTATTTACAGCTGCTATCCAATGTTTGGGAGGTTTTTAGCATAGCCAGCTTTCTTGCTGCAGCAGTTAGAATAAGGAGGAAAAAATTTAAATGATGTTTATGATCTAGCTTATATTAATTAATTTTTTTTAAAACTTGAGGTTATTATAATGTCACTGATCGTTTCTGATGATTACTTAATGTTTGATATTTTTGCTGCTAAATATTGTCTTATTAATCTAAATTAGTGTATAGAATGCTTTTATGGTTTTTAAATTAACCGAATAAAGTATTTTTGACTGACTGACTGGGTGCTTATTTAATCAATGTGTAATAGATCCCATTCCATAGCTTCTGTATCTCCTGATTGAGGTGTAGAGGATGAGAGCATTCACATTAATTGGACACAGAGATATCCTTTGTTCTTCAGTTAACTGGACAGTAGTTAATGTGTTCAGGAAGTTTGTGCTGTCTATAAAATATGCTGTCGGTAAAACAATCAGTTTCAAAAACTCATCTAGGATCATGGGCGGCCGCAGAAATGTTTTCGGGGGGCATTATTTTAACATCACACATCTTCTGACCCTTTTTGATGATGTCAAAGAGCAGGGGCATGGTCACTAAAGGGCAAGTGAAAAATCCAGGGGGGGAGGGCAGCCCCCTTTAACCTCCTACTGCAGATGCCCATGTCTAGGTTGATAATGATTTGTATTTATAAAGCGTGATCGGGGTGTCCTGGCACTAAAACTAAGAAACAACTTACATTTGCATGATCCGCTGTGTTTTTAAACTATTCCAGAATCTCGTTACTGACCGAAGATTTAGAGGAAGATTATTCCACAATTTGTGAGCTAAAGCAGAGAAGGATATACCTCCCTTTTTTCCAGATTCAACCTCGGAATTAGAAGAAACCGGGTTCTCTAGACCACAACATCCTACTTGGCTCATAATGTACTAGCTTGTCCGAAATACTTGTTGGCCCTATTTAATAGAAAGCACGGTGGGCTAGAAAGGCGATTTGATTCAGAGATTGCCACTGAAGTGTTTTGCCTGGTTTCTGAAGCTGAAACATATTTTCACCTATCTGTGATGAGTTTGGCTGCCTGATTTGGGAATCGTTAGTAGCGGGACAGTTTTAATTGGAAGTCCCAGATACAGAGCATTGCAGTAGTCCAGTCGTGCTAAAATCAGAGCCTGGACCATCCGATACGAACTGTTTTGTTTAGTTTGCCGATTTCATGGCGCAGTTCTAGAAAAAAAAAGAAAAACAAGGCGTCATTTATGGACTTTTCCTTTCTAGACTTACGAAAATGTGACTATCTTATCCATGTCCTAGCACACCGGGGACACGAGGGACGCAATGACATGCCCTTTTATGATGACCCACACCCTCACGATTCACCGTTCATTTGCAGCCGGCCCGCAGGGTTGTAGGCTTTGCTATATGTACTGTACCTTTGAAAACTAATAAACGTCTTAAAAAAAAAAAAAAAATACAAAAAAAAAAATCAGAGCCTGGACCACCGGCTTTTGAGTCTGCTTTGATAATAAAGGCGTTACCTTCCATAAAAGTCTTAAGTGCATAAATCATGATGCTGATACCTGGGCTACGTGTTTATTCACATTTAGCTCAGAATCAATAATTACTCCCAGGCTCCTAGCTGTTGGCACTGGGTTTGGTACCTCTTCTAGCTCTTTTGGCCACCAGTTGGATGCTTGGTTTAAAGACAGGTGGTGGTCGAAGCAGATCATTTCCGTATTATCTCCATTTAATTGAAGTGCAATATTGCACATCCATTTCTTAACCTCCACCATGGAGTTGTGATAATTCCCTGCCGCCTTTGCAACTTCCACCATTGAAATGGCAATCTAGGAGTCATCTGTGAATGACATTAGTGAAAGCCTGAAACCTCTTTTCAGAGACTCTGATGGAGAGATATATAAGTTCAAAAGGGTCAGGCTTAAAAGTGAGCCCTGGGGAATTCTGCAGCTCATGACCTTCTTGGTCAATGACTGACCCAATATTCTTACGGACTGTGTGCGACTGTGTGAAAAGGACTGGCCCTATTTTAAAGCATTTCCTTGTAAACCCAGGATTTCCAATCTCTGAATTAAAATGTGATGGGAGACAGTGTTGAAGGCAGTACATAATATGAGTGTGGCACTTATGCCCACATGCATCAAGGGTTTTTGCATTCGCAAACGGTGCGAATCGCAAAATTCGGCCGTTTGCGAATGCAAATCCCTTTTTTGAGATGCATTAAACTTTTTGCTATTTTCGCAATTTTAGAAATCGCAATTCATTTGCGATTTCTTAAATTGCGATTGCATTTAAGAAATCGCAATTTGTGATTTCTTAAATGCAATGCATTAACATTTTTTTTTTGCGAATTCGCAAATTGGAAGAGGTAAATTACCATGAAGTTGGACTTCATGGTAATTTGCGAAAACTTTCAAAAATGCACAAAAGTGCATTTTTGAAAGTTTCATTTTACACACACACATGCCCTTGGGGCATGTGTGTGTGGAAAAGGTTCTTAAAGTTTAATTTCAGGGGTGCAGGGGGGGGGTCCTTTGGACCCTCCCCTGCACCCATGAAATAGCATTCTCATTTTGCGATTCCTTAATTGCGAATCGCAAAATGAGAATGGCTTCCCATTCATTCCTATGTGCCTCTATGTATATGTAAATGTATATGTATTTCGATTTATATAGCGCACGTTTCACCCAGGGGTCTCAAGGCGCTTGCTTAGGGAACCCGTCCTGGTATTCCCCTGTGTGAGATACCCCGGCAGGGTATTCACAAGGTGAAAGCCAGGCATCCCGCCGCGAGGAATCAATGGGAAGGGATTCCTTAATTGCGATTCGCAAATTGTGAATCGCAATTAAGGAAAATTAAGAAATTGCAAAACAAATTGCGATTTCTTAATGCATAGCATTTTGCGATTTCTTAATTGCGATTCCTTAATTTTCGCAATTAAGAAATCGCTAAATGTTACAATGATGCATGTGGCTGTTAGGCCCTTATCTAGATATGTTCCTGTGTTAGCTAGTAGTTATCAAAGCTCTCTCTCTACAGTGCACAGATCTAAAACCAACCTGTGTTTTATGGAATAAGTTATTGACCTCACTGTGTTTCACTAGTTGTCTATTTATCTTTCGCCAACACTTTTGCAGGAAAAGTTAGAGGAGATATAGACCTATGGTTTGATAGGAATTCAGGATCCGCATTTGATTTTTTCAAGAACAGAAGGTTTTGGGCCTCCTTCCACAATTGGGGACATATGGCAGGGGCAGTTGATTTGTTTCACAGATTTGTTATTCTAGATGATAACCATTCGGCTCCCAGATGGAAATAGGTGGCTGGACACGGGTGCAGAGGGAGCCAGATTTGAATTTCAACAATGACACATGTACATTCTCCTGTGTTAATTGCTCAAAGTCAGTTATTACTGACTCTACTTTCGCTGGATAAGAATTGTCTGGGATGGCCTCGGACTTGACTTCTTTAAAATGAAGATTTATTTTGTCAATCTTGTCTTGAAGGAATTCAGCAACATTCACATAAAAAAATCTGAAATAGGGCGGTCAATATTAATTAAAAGAAGCAAAACACATTTTGTTTAGTATACTGAATATTTCCCTCTATGAATCATCTGCCACAAGTATTTTGTCAGCAAAACGGTCCTTTTTTGCACATTTGCATTATTTATTATACTTTTTAATCCCATGTTAAAGGGCGTGATTGTCCTGCGATGCTCTCCAGATCCTTTCAACTCTCTCTTTTTTGTAACCTTCTTTTTATTGTTTTCCAAGGTAACAGTGTCATTATCAGCATCTTACATCTTACTTGTACACCAGATCAGGTTCATTTCAACAGTACAATCATTTCTCAGCTTGTTCAGCAAAGTGCTCCAGAGGTATATATCGACTGTGTCAACTACATACATTTCAGGGTATCTAGACATCCCAACGCTACATATTCTCAACATTTTTACAAATTATTATACATCCAGATGCATCAGAGTATCAATATACATACATGTCTGAAGTGTATTGCACTCACCTACTACATTTAGCAAAATAAGGCATCCGTATCTACGCAGTTGTCTCCCACCAGCCCATCTCGTGTCTAGTAGCACACTTTCATTTACCGCCATACTACAACATTCTGTAGCCTATCAGTTCTCATCTCGCGGGTGAGCAATCAAATAGCATTGCAAGGGAGCCCATATGTCTCTGGGCCTAGAGGCTATAGGTAGAAATTCTGCATAGATCGTGAGGTGCTCCTGGCACATTATCAGATCAGCAAACCATTCCTTGAACTTGGGTGCCCGCCCCTGCCCCACCTCAAGCAACCCTCCTCTTAGCCATTAGGAGCGCCAGTGCGGCAAACTTACGGTGTTCAGCTCGCAGGGGCTTGACATAGCCCAGTAGTGCCAACAATGGCGTAGTCTCTACAGGTGTATCAATCATGTTACCCAATGCCCGGAACACCTGATCCCAGTAGTTTTTCACCCCAGGGCAGCTCCACGCTAAGTGTAAGAAATCAGCCCCCGCAACGTGACATCTATCACACTTATCATTATCTCTCAGCTTGAATTTACACATCTTGACCGGTGTATAATATAACCTGTGTAAGAATTTATAATGTATTATCCGGAGTCTGCTACTGGCCGAAACTCGCTCAGTTTGCAGACAACACTCCTCCCATTGCTCATCTGTCAATGACTGTCCTAGTTTCTTGTCCCATCTCATGCGCGCCAACAGGGCCGGACTGGCTACCGGGCAGTTTGGAATGCTGCCGAGCTGCTGGAAGATTTTACTGCAGTGGGGGCTGATTTCGTACATGGAGACCTGCGTGTACTTCGAAATAATGAAAGCAAAACGAATTTCGTTTAGTACACGCAGATCCCCATCAACGAAATAAGCCCCCAGCTCAGCAGCATTCCATACTGCCCGGTAGTCAGTCCGGCCCTGCGCGCCAATGTGGGAGGCAATGCCTTCTGTGTGTGCACCGTTTTATATAGCAGTGAAACCAGTCTTTTAGCCGTATCTCTCTCCAGCATGAGGTGTAGTGGGGCTAGTGTCTGCGGTTCCGTCGGGAACTCAGGAGTAGGTGATCGTACCCCCTGCCATAGCCTAATATACACAAATACATCCAGTGGTGTCTTCTGGGTCTCTTGGAACATGTGGTCTATATCGCAGAACTGACCGTTATGATACAGGTCACCCCATTTACTAATATGTGTGCGCTGTTGAAAGTTACGAAAAACACCCTCCTGCAACAGCGGCATAGCTGGATGGTAAGCAAGAGGCAGCAAAGGCGAATATAACATGGGAACATCCAGTATATGTCTTATGCGTTGCCATGCCGCTATCGTGCATGCCAGGGCATTGGGTGCCCTGTCTCTGGTTGTCACTGGCGCATAGAGTGCTCCCTCTATCGGCGTGGGATGCGCCAGCCAATGTTCCGCCGCGACTTAAGGCATATATCTCGAGTGTTTTACCCAGAACCAAGCGTTGTGGGCCTGCGCACATGTGAAGTAGTTTGGTATACCAAATCCTCCCTGTAAGGCCTCGTCATTACATCCCATTGTAGTCTTGGTTGCTTACCTCCCCAAACCAGAAGTATCAACTCTGACATAAGTAATTTAAAAAAATGTGCTCCCAGGCAAAACGGGATGTTTAAGAAAAGGTATAACATCTGGGGGAGTATCACCATTTTTATCAAGGCCGCTCGGCCCGCCATGGAGAGGGGTAGCGCCACCCAGCGCTTGACACACTCTGCAACTCAGGTTATGACCGTCCCATAATTCATCCTCATGAGTTCCTCCGTATCTCTGGTTACTCTTATACCCAAGTACTTCAGCACCTCCTCACACCACTCCAGAGGGTAATCCAGCGAGAAGCGCGCCGTGGCTGCCGTCAACGGAAAAATACTAGATTTCCCCCAATTTATCTGGATTCCAGAAAGCTGTCCAAATACTATGAATTCTCTAAGTATCAGGTTCAGGTTCTGCTGTGGGACATACAGAGTAATATTATCTGCATATAACGATACAAGTATTTGGCGCAGGTTACAGCGCAATGCTTTATCATTGCGGTGCTGTCGCAGTTTCGCCGCCAGCGGCTCCACCGCGATGGCGAACAACAATGGAGAGAGGGCACCCCTGCCGGGTTCCCCTTGTAATGCCAAAAGTCTGTGAGGTATGACCATTTACAAGTACCCTTGCCACTGGCAAGCAATATAACAGTTTTATCCATGATAAGGACAATGGGGGAAAGCCCATGCGTAGCATCACCCCAAATATATAATCCCATTCTATGGAGTCAAACACTTTGGTAGCGTCTAAAAAAATAGCTGCCAGCGGGAGATCAGGTGAAACGTTATTCAAGACAGCAAATAGCGTCCTCAAGTTATGGGAGGTAGACCTACCGGGCACAAAGCCCTATTGATCAGGCAGGATCAAGTTCTCCATCAGACCCAGGCGCATTGCTATCAATTTGGCCAGAATTTTAGCGTCACAATTCAGGAGTGACAGCGGTCTATATGAATCGCATTGCTCGGGTGCTTTCCCAGGCTTCAATAATGATAGTATGAGCGCCTCCGTCATTGTGGTGGGCAGACGCCCAACATTTAGCGTGTCCTCATACACTTCTCCAAGTATAGGGGCCAACATCTATGTATGTTTTGTAGAATTCTGCCGGGATGCCATCCGTCCCCGTGGCTTTCCCAGACTGCAGTCCCATTATTGCTTTCCGCACCTCATCCAGTTCAAATGGTGCACACAAAAGGGACCTCTGCACATCACTAAGCCATCCCAGCAACACATCCCCCAGAAATTCATCCAGGTCAAGGCCGCCTGTCCTAGTTGTGGAATACAGTTTTTTATAATGGCTCAAGAAGGCGGTAAGAATGCTAGCTGTGTCACGGCATGCCCTTCCTTCCAGGTCCTCCACCTCCATCACATAGCTATTGCAGCAGGGTTGTCTCACTCTATGCGCGCCAGTACCCTTCCAGGCCTATCTCCCTCTCCATATTGCCGGGCCACGCAATATTTACCCTGAAACCTCGTTTCCCTTTGTGCTTCCTCCATGTACTCTGTGAGCTTATCTCTGAATGCAGCTTGAATCAAGCCCGCGGGGGCCCTCGCAAGTTCCACTTCCAATGCTTTAAGGTCTGTTTCCAATGACCGCAAGGAGATCTGTAGATCCCTAAGAACTCCGGACCCTTTCGCAATGCAAAATCGCCTTGTCGTTACCTTAAATGCCTCCCATATGATCTCAACACTATTCACAGAGTTTTTATTACGCTAAAAAAAATCGCTTATCTCCTCTCTCAGCTCCTCCTGAAATACTGTATCAAGTAGGATAGGAGCATGGAGGTGCCAGGGGCTGCGTGGCGTGTTAAAATCATGAGAGTACCAGTTCCACTGGTGCGTGGCCCGAGTAGGTTCGAGCTAAGTGTTTCACTGCATACTAAGTAGTAATCAAGTCGAGCCTAGGAATACGCCTGCGCCGTGAAATGCGTGCCTTCCCATGCGCACAGGTGTGTATGCCGCCAGGCATCAGTCAGCTGGTAAGCTGTGATAATGTCTCTCAGCACCGCCTGTGCCTTAGTGGGATGGTGTGGTGCGGGGTGTGATCTGTCCATTCTGGGGCAATATGTAACATTAAAGTCGCCTCCCCAAATGACATGGGTAGAGTCCACCTTTAAGATCTTTGCTCATACAGTATAAAAAAACTCTGGTTCATCTGTGTTCGGCCCATAGCAGCATGCCAGCATGACGGATTTGGATCCCAGTTGGCCCCACGCAAGACAATACCTGCCCTCCGAGTCCCATGTGGCTCTCTCCAGCCTAAAGGGTACCTGTTTCCTTATCAATACCGCAGTGCCTCGAGCATACGTAGAATAAGAGGAGAAGATTCTAACTTCCGCCCATCTACAGGCAAAGGTGGGTGCCTTTTGGCGGGCAAAGTGAGTCTCCTGCAGCATAGCGATATGTGTGTTATGCCTTTCCAGATTTGACAGTTTATGCCTCCTCTTCCTGGGATCGCCCAGTCCCCTTACATTCCATGTAATAATGTTTAGTGTGCCTAAGTTGACTTCAGCCATATCCTCCAGTCATCATCAGGGTCCTGATTGTCGCCCTGTCAATGTTTCCCCAAGCTGACAAATGACCATATCCTGTCATTGTATCACGCTTTTGATGCTGTCCATCTCCTCTTCCCATAAGTACTCTGCCCTCCAAAGGGTAAAGCTTCTGCACAACTGGTCCTACAAAACGAACATCCCAACTTCTGCCCCCCCACCCCTCCTCCCACTGAAGCAACCCAATCTTGTCAGTATTCGCATCCCTCCCCCCCTCCCCTAGTTCCAACTGAGTCAAATACTTTTTCAAACCCCCTGCACAGATTGTGCCATATTCTGCCATAGGGGAATACCCATTGGGGGACATAACTAGCCGGCAACGCAAATACTCCTCCCCCCTCAAGTTCCTTTGTTTTAATGTCCGGACACTAATGGGGGTGAAGGGGTGGAGCCTGGGATACAGTATCACTAGTCCAAATGAGTCAATTGGTAATGTCTCACCTTATGTCAGCCACCAATTCCGCTAGAACAGATTAAGCTATTCAAGGTCACCTTATGGTGTGGGACAACATCTGTAATGCATTCTCATTGCAAATCATCTTCAGCTCCTGTGGAGTTAGATTTCTGCGAGGCACCCATCCCGCCGCCGCTCCGATTCATGCGCTTCACTGACCAGAGAAAATCCTCTGCTTGCTGCGGGTTAATCAAGAAACGCTGTTTCCCCTGATGTGTAACCCTGAGTTTTGCTGGATACAGCAGTGCATAGTCGATTTGTGCTGCTCGCAGTTTCTTCTTAACGTCTATAAACTTTTGCCTTTCCTCCTGCACTATGGGCGTAAAATCCGGGTATATCGAGAATGTGTTACCATCAAACGTCAGCGCCTGCTTGTTGCGTGCCGCTCGCAGGGACACATCGCGGTCTCTATAAATCAGCAACCTCACGATGATGGGGTGTGGGGGTTTGCCAGGCGTTGGATGCGGTCCAAGGGACCTGTGAGCTCCTTCACTATGAATTGCGTGGAAAATGACTCCTTTCAGATGGTCGCCAGCAGCAGTTTTTCGATATACTCTTCCATCTTACCGGTGTTGGTCGATTCTGGAATACCAATCACGCGAATGTTATTGCGCCTGCTGCGGGCTTCCAAGTCCTCATTCTTGGCTGCGATTATTTTCAAGAGCTTATCCATTCTTGTGAGCTGTGCCGTGTGGCTGGCGGTGGTGTCGTCATTGTCCGATATGCGCCTTTCCGTCTCACTGATGCGCTCTTCGTGGTCGTCTAGCCTGTGAGCTATAGCATCCATTCTCGACGACATGCGCTTTACCTTATCTACCACCGTCGCAAATCCTTGCCGCATCTCCTGTAAAATGCTATGTATATACGCTGCTTTTGGGGCGGTCACGCCACTGGTCTTCTCCGTACCTTCTGCTTCCAATTCATCCTGCACAGGCCTGATCGATCTCTTCGCCGTTTCAAAATTCAATTTAGGTTGCCTGGTGTCAGGTTTCCCCATGCTGCCGTGACATGCCGTCTTAAGTGTCTGCTGTGTGGGTACTTTCTTGCACCTCCGCAAGCGCCAGTGATGAGCACACACACAGGTCTTTTTCCCCGTCCACTGCCGTTGTGGCCTCAGCACTCCAATGCGCAGTTCCGTTTCTCAGTGCTCCGGGTGCTAGCCCCGGCTTTCGTCACCTCGACGCGTGGTACTTCTTATCGCAGCCCTGACCTCCAGTTGTCACCAACACTTCCCGGCCCAGCTGCACACGTCACTCGCGTCACGCCGCTCCTGCGGCCTGGTCACCTTGTGTGAGGCCCCGGTCTTGCCTGGTCTTAGGCCCTGCCTCACGGCCACACTCTGCTCCGGCAGCGGTCACGGTCACTTCTTTTTCAGCTCGGTATCGGTGCACGCAGCATCAGATCACTCAATTTTTTTCTCATCGAGTGACAAGGTCAATTAAATCTGTGGCTTTGCAAAATTATAGAGATGTTGCAGCTTATTTCAGCAGGATAAATGTAGGATATCTATCCCAGGCAGCAGGAGCCTCACGTCAGTGCGGCCATTCTGCTTGCACGCCCTCTAGTGCCCCCTCCTTTCAAATCTCTTGCATTGTCTTTTTGTACTGGTCAAATTCTTCTGGTATCATGGCACTTACGGGGTAGATCTTCTCGATTTCTTTGTGGCACAAGGAGCCAATGCTTTATTAAATCAAAAATTTAAATCAGTTGCCTGTTGTGATATATCCCTCTTCGGAGTTTTAAATAGTTGGGAGGTACTATATAAAGCCTGATTTAGTGATGCTATCATATACTTCGACTAGCATTTGCCTCTTTTCCAAGACTTCTTAGGTGACTCCCTAGTATTCCTAGGGATTTGTATGATTAATTGAATCCTATAATGATCTGACCACGTCATATTGACAGGTGTCCCACTGTCAGACCTATGTATCCTAAAAATGGATCAATAGTGAGCCCTTTCTAACGTGCGCAGGACGTTACAAATTGTTCAAAGTTTAGGCCTGCCAGAGAGTTTCGTAAATCTTGAGCATCACAGCTATTTACATCATGCCATCTTATGTTAAAATCACCTCATATGCAGAAATTGGGCCTTCCCTACATTTTTCTGCAATTGGCTATTTCCGACCTTCCTAAGCCCTCTCATATCCTCAATTGCTCCCTTCAAACTCCTCTTGATCATCCCCATGCTGACCCATTTGTCATTTAGTTCTAATAGCTCTCCCCAAGAGTAGAGCTGTATTGGGCCTGATTTACGGGTCAAATGTGAAGTATGCCCGACAGGCGGTCTTCCGGGGCACTTATGGGCACACACAGGCATGCTTTTGGCGCAGCTGATGCCTCTCAATAGTGCTGTGATTGTCGGCACATCCTGGAACTATTTATTATCCATTATATGTATTTGTAAAGTGCACTATCACCCACAAGGATAACCTGGTGCTGGGTAGGTAATTGTCTAGCCCTACCTGTGATATGTTGATAAATTGAAAAGCCAGGCCTTCAGCTTCTGCAGAATTCACGAAGAAAGGAGGAGGCTCTGGTGTAGAGTGGGAGGCCCTTCCACGCTTTAGGAGCGATGTAAGAGAATACATGTCATCCTGTTCTGGTTCTATATATGCATGGCATGTGTGTGAGTAGGAGTCCTGCATAGGACTAATCTGGCTGCTGAGTTCTAGATGGTTTATAGTCTTCTAGTGAGTTGCTTGAGGATCCCGGCGTAAAGGTTGGCCGCGCTGTCAAACTTTCTGGTGAGTAGGGCCCGACTGACACTTTTTGTAGTGTTGCTGGGGAGCCATTTGAAGATCTTCCTCAGCATCTTCAGCGTGTGGAAACAGGATGCAATGGAGGAGTTGACTTTTGCGGTCATGTCAAGTTTGCGGTCAATGAATATTCCGAGGTTCCTAGCGTGGGTGCTGGGTGTGGCTTCAGGTTTGGCCGATTACCAGTTGGAGTACCATGGTGAGGTGTTCTTGGTGAGGATCACTATTTCTGTCTTGTCTGTGTTGAGCTTGAGACAGTTGGCTATCATCCAGTTAGCGACTTCAGTCATGCAGGCGGTGAATTTGTTTTTGGTATTGGAGGTCTTGTCCAATAGGGACATTGTGAGTTATGTGTCATCAGTGTAGGAGAGGATGTTGATGTTATGTGCGCAGGTGACATTGACCAGATAATTCATGTATGTGTTGAGGAGGGTGGGGCTGAGCGATAAACCTTGAGGATCTCTGCAGATGAATTTGTGGGATTCCGAGGATGCCAATCTTGTGCAAGTGCCTGACGAGGATGGGAATGAAACCGTGTTTAATGCTGTCGAGAGGTCCAGGAGAATGAAGGCTTTAGTATCTCCTTTGTCAATAATTATGTGGTCTATGGTGGCCAAGAATGCTGATTCGGTATTGTGGTTAGGCCTCAATCCAGACTGCGTGGCATTGAGGAGCTGGAGGTTGCTGAGATGGTGGATGAGGTGTTAGCTGATTCGTTTCTTTAAGATCTTTGCTTGGTATGGTAGTAACGAAATTGGTCTTTTTAGACCCGACATCCTTGACGTGGTATTCCCCTAAACTTTTTTCCTTCACCCCTCCCGCTTTGCTGAATTTGTTTTTGTTCGTTTTAGGACTCTGTGCCCTTTACCGCTGTTAAGCAGTGCTAAAGTTCTTTTGCTCTCCCCCTAAAACATGGTACATTGGCCTACACCTGAATGGCACTTTTAATTTACTTATAAGTCTTTAGGATAGGGTACTACATGTACCCAGGGCCCATAAATGCCACTGGTGGGCCTGCAGCACACATTGTACAACCCACTAGGGTAGCACTTAAAACATGCTTGAGGCCTGCCATTGCAGTCTGTAGTGTATTTTTAAACTGCCATTTCTACCTGGCAAAATAAACCTTTCACCAGGCCTAAACTTTTCTTTTTAATAATTTTAACTCACCCCTAAGATAGGCCCTAAAAGCTCATAGGGTAGAGTGCATGGTATTGGAAAAGTAGGACATGTGGGTTTAAGCTTTACGTGTCCTGGTAGTGAAAAACGCCTACAGTTGTCTTCCACTATTGCAAGACCAATCTCTCTTATTGGCTAACACTGGGTTACCTTTTTACATTTAATTCATGCTAACTTTGGTTTGGGAGCAGACAGAGATATGATCTTTAGACTCAAATTAATTTTAACTCCTCTTGAATGGTAAAGTCAGATTTTAAGTCTTAATTCTGAAAATGTTACTTTTAGAAAGTTGGCATTTTTTTTTCCTAGTTGTGCCTTCTGCCAGTGTCCTGGGTCTGTGACTGTAAATGGCTGTGCTGTTGGGGTTTGTGTATTCCTCCTAGAGAGTGACACAAAGAAGATTAGGGACAGGATTGACCACCCTGCCAGGATGGCTAGGGCGTAGCCTCCCCCTGCACCACGTACACTTCAGAGGGTCTTGCCTCCAGCACACACACACAGAACCTGACACCAGTCTTTTGTCACCCTAGACAGTTTAGAGCCTTGACAAGGGGTAAGGAAGAACTTTCCAAGACCAGATGTGAGGATAGAAAAGGGTGTCTCCCCCACCACCCACACACGCAAAGGCCAGCACAGGTATAACAATTGGACCCTCTTCAGATCACTTCTGGGCCTGTGGAAGATTCAGAAGAATCTTCCACAGCGCTGCACTTCTGCCTGATGAAAGGACTGCCCTGCTGCTGTAAGGACTGTCCTGCTGCCCTGTGGAAGGAAACCCGAGCCTGTTCCTTGAACCCAGGACTACCACTGTGACTCTAAGGCCAATTTGGCTGGTCTTCTGTCTGAGCTACAGGGACATAACAAGCTCTTGAGGCCTCAAACCCTGCTACTGGCCTTTGCTGAATTGAACCCTAACCCACCACGTAGTGCCCCCCAGGTCCTGGACCTTTGGTAGTAGTGTCTGTTGTACTTCTCCACAAACATGGAGCTTAGAAAATATTTCACCAAAGCCTGCTGAGAACCGACAGGAAACTGGTATCTAGCTGCAAGTCAATCCAACGAAGGTGCATCACCAGTGGGATTGACTTCGCCACAGCTTCCGCTACGTTCTTCTCCATAGCAGCACATCCATTTCAGCAGGACCTCTCAATGAAGGTCTCTGGCCTTGTGGAGTGCTCTTCAGATACAGCCTGCAGCCTCGTCCCGCTATGGAATTTCGACTTCTAAAAAATTGTCTAAGTCCGAAAGTAGAAATCTTCCTCCCAACCTTATCCAGCGGCTCCCAAACAACGATGACTCCTCCTCAGACACAGCAGCCTTCTGCCTTGCCCCACTAAAAACTATATCTTCTCCTGAACTTCTTCAAGAATGTAAACTGAGACCAGACCCATGTAGCTGACCCGTGCTCCATAGTGGTCAGTCTTTACTTCTGACTTTGACCCGGTATGGCATGACCAGATACCCGCAGATGGCACTTTGATCTATAAGGCACTAGATTTCACTAAAAACTAGAAAAATTCAAAACTGTGGTTCTAATGATAGGTTTTAATTTGTTTTAGTATAATTTTATTTATTAAAATGTATTTTATTTCTCTAAATTAATTTTGGATTTTTCCAGTCTTGTGTTTTCATCTTATGACTGTTTATGTGCTGCATACATACTTTATACATTTCCCCTGAGTTAAGTCTGGCTGACTTTGTGCCAAGATACCAGAGGGTTAAGCACAGGTTAATTCAGTGAAATTAGTGGTTAACCGTGACAAAGATTGTGGTTGTTGTCTGAGTGGGGCTTTATCCCGCCTCAACCAATAACCCAATTTTTTACAGGTCTGTAGTTCGAAAGTGTGGTAGGTCAGAATATGGTTTCTTAAGTAGCAGCATGACAGTGGTATGTTTTCAGGTGTCCAGGGATGTGGCTGAGTCAATGGAGGTGTTGAGGATGGATATTAGTACTCACTGATTGGTAGGAGCCCCTTGGCGAAGGCATGGTGGGGGCAAGGGTCAGATGGGGCCCGAAAGTGGATGATCTTCGTGGCAGTAACTCTTTTGATAGTGGTGATGGCGGTCCACGAGCTCAAGCTTCGTTCTTCAAACATGATGGGAAGCTGGGTTGTCATGATAATGGGTATGATTTAGGGTCACAGTTGCTATATATGGAGGTGATATTGTTACAGAAGAATTCCGAGAGCTTGCTGCGAAGGTCTTGTGAGGGGGCAGTGTTGCTGGAGGCTGCGGAAGACCCAATGAAATCTTTGATCATAGCAAAGATTTTCTTGCTGCTTTTAGTGCCAACTTAATGCGTTCTGCTAAAGCTATGTGCTTGATGTTCCTTATCGGCTGGTGGTATCAACTTAAGGCTGATTTGAAGATGTCTTTATCTGTAGTGTCTTGACTTGTTCTCCATTTGTTTTCAGGTTGCTTACAACAGTGTTTCATCCACCTAAGTTCCTCTGTGTACTAGGTGGCCTGTGGTCAGATTCTTGCCATTGGGCCTAAAAGTAGAGTTTTGCCCAAGGAGAAGTTTGCTGTGATGCGTATCTTGAGCATGAAGTATTCCATGTATCCGTGTAGATGGTGCAAATTATGATATCTTTGAATATGAAGTAGATTCAACTTCCAGGCTTGTGCTGATGGTCTTGCCTGGCGAACTTGTAGTTGGCACATATAGTTGTAGTGATGTCCAGTGCAGAGGTTGGGTTTAGCCATTTTTACGTGAGGACTAGGTGGTCTGGAGCATGGTCGAGTAGTAGATCACATTTTTATTTGGTGTGTTTGGTGAACGTGAGGTATTGAAGAGCAAGAATGCAGGTGTGGAAGATGGCCGTGTAAGCTCCCGGCTCCACTGACCTCCGCCAGCAGCTCGATTATCCTGTCTTCAATCCTGACCTTACACCTGATTTTCTTGTTTATGAAGGTCTACTGCTTCTAAAGGTGCAATCCCGAGATTTCTACCTCATTGGCTGACGAAGATACGCCGTGTTTCCATTCTTGGCCTAACAACGTGTGGAAGCCGGGGCCTCGATTTCTAGACTATCCGGGTCAGAGTTGAACAACATCGGCCGTGAGACCTGGACTGAGCCCGGTCTCCCGAAGAGTGCCTGAATTGTTGACTTTTTGTGACGATCCTTTGAACGATCTACACCGAGGACACACCAGCGTGCCACGCCGGCTGCTGTGGTGGGGGTCCGGTGCCCAGAGACCTTGCTGCCCTCCCGGGGTCGGCGGGCTGGGGCCCTCTCTGACGGCGAAGGTGTGTTCTGTAAGACGAGGAGCGCCCATTACTTGATATCAGATTTGCGTGGCCTGCGACTCTGGAGCAGCCGGCCTCCGGGGTTCAAGTCCGGCTCTGTCGCCTTTCGAGAGGGGATGGAGCGGACGGAAGGCGCGCCATCGCTGCAGGCCGTTGTGGCCGCCATTGGGGCGCTCCATTCGCACACAGTCGCTGTGTTCCGGACACTGATGGTGAAAGTGGACGGTATCCTGGAACCTGAGGACTACACCTTGCTTGGTTTCCAGCTAGCGATGGTACCAGCGGTGCATTGCACATCAGAGGTCGAGGTCCCCGTGCATAACCCGGTGTTCATGAACCTTGACGGTCCCCTATTACCGACAAGCCAGCCCGTGCTTCTCGCTAGCGTCTCTTGCCTGATCCTGCTGCCGCCTAACGCATCTATAGACGGTCTTCCATGTGGCTACGAGTTCCTTGGTGATGGTTTGGGATACTCGCTGTTTTTGGACACCTTTCCTCGTTCGAGCCGTGAACTTTTATCCTGTATTCGATCCTCCTGTGCTGACAAGAACTTTTGTGGATGCTTTGCCTTTTCCTTCAAAATGGCGGCTCGAGTGGCAAAGACTCTTATGACGGACCGTACTGGCCAGGGCTGAACTTTATCGCTGGGTTCCGATAAAATAGCTTTTAGCGATGCCGGGGTTGTGCCTATATTGTGACGAGAATTGGGTGGTTGTTGTTTATCCTCCCCTGACTGGTTTGTATACTTGCTAAATATTGATTTTACCATGTCTCGGGGTGGTCGCTGTTGGCGGGGGGTACGGGAGACTGGGAGTGTGTTTGCTTTCTCCTCCTCCGCTTTCTCTTTTCCCTTCCTTTAGGGTAGTTCTTGGGCGACAGGCACGCTGCTAGTGGGGTTAGGCCGTAGCCATTGCAGGGGTGCAGGGTGGGGGGTTAGGGGTGGGGTTTTTTATTTTGCCTTCTTTTGTTCTATGGCCCCTTTTGTCTTTTCTTTTTCCTTCTACGAGAGATGGGCTGTTTATTTTTCACGAATCCGTTATTGTCCGGGTGTCTTCGCTGGCTTAATTATCCTGTAACATTGTGGATGAGGTCACGCGGGTGGGATTGCTTTGATTGCTTAATAGATTGCTTATTTCCTATTTCCGTTATGTGTACCCGTGATGGGCCTTTTACTTCTTACAGTGATTATTGTTTGTATATTTCCCCCGCCTGGCCCTGTTCTGTAGTTTACTGCGAAACACCTGATATCTGTATTGCCTGCTCTTGTCTTACTGTTAAAATAAAAAAAATATATATAAAAAAAAAGAATGCAGGTGTGGCATGTTGTGTGGGTCGTGTTTGGTCTGTGTGAGTGTGAGCAGTTGGCTGGTTTGTGTAAGTGTGAGCTAGTAGGGTGCTGGATGCTGTTGGTATTGGGGAGTAGGGAGTGGGAGTGCATGCAAACTTGCAGGAGGTTCTATTGTGTTGTGTGGTGAGGCAGCAGTGCGGCAAGCTTCGACCATGGTTGAAAGCACAGCATGGTAGCGGTGGGTAGGAGAAGAATCAGGGTTCCTCGCCCTGTGCACGGGCCAGGTGTGGACGGCTGCAGACAGGCTTGCATTTAGTGCATGCATCTATGCTGCATAATCTGCGCATCTGCGCTAGATATGCCAGTAAGCAGTTCTTGGAAAGGGGAGGAGCGCAGTGTGCAGTGGGCAGGCAATCTAATGTTGTCACTTTTTGTGCATATGGATGATGTGAAATCCAGTGATGTCACTTCCTGTGCATATGGGTAATGGTAAATGAAATCATCTTTCTTGGCTTTGACAGGAAGCCAGACATGTCACTTCCTGTGCAGATGGATGACGGGAAATGCAGTGATGACACTTCCTATGCAGAAGGAGGATAGGAAATCCATTGATTTCACTTCCTTTGTAGATGGATGATGATATAAGAAGTCCTCTTGATTGGCAACTTCTTTTAAAGAGACTTTTGGCAGAAAACCAAAGATGTCCATTTCTGTGCAGATGGATGATGGAAAATCCAGTGATGCCTCTTTCTGTGCAAATGGATGATGGGAAATCCAATGATGTCACTTCTTGTGTGGATAAACGATCGGAAATGAAGTCCTCTTGCTTGCCTTATTCTTTTAAAGACAATTTTGTCAGGAAACCAAAGGTGTTAATTCCTGTGCAGATGGATGGTGGGAAGTCCATTGGTCACTTCCCACACCCACAGATTATGGGAAATCAATTAATGCTACCTACCATGCAGACAAAATGATGGAAAAAACCTGGATTGCAAACCCGCCGCCTGCTCCTTAAATGTCGGCTACCGAGGAGGGCAGATATCAGAGGGTAAGGTGGGGAGCACACTGATTGGAAGTGGCCGCTTCTTACACCCACATTAGAAGCCTTCTAAACCACTAAGTAATAAGCCAAAGGTCAGTGTGCCAGGACTCTATTCCACAGAAAATAAATACAGTTTTTTAAATCATAGCTGCAGCTTTAAATGAAACAAAACAATCAAACCATCTTGTCAAACCACTTTATTCGGTCATTAAAAAACATTAAAGTACAAAACATATTTCACAATAAACAATACCATAAAAATACTTAACATCCGAATATTCAACTCAAATAAGCAACCTAAAAAATACATAATAGTATAAGATCAAATTTAATTAAATCATGTAAAAATTCAGGCTACCGATATAACATAATTTTAACAATATAAATACAGTGATCGCTGATGACCTAAAAATCACTCATTAGGGGTTTAATGTACAATAACGCTTTTTCCTGAGTCGAACGGCTGCAACTAAAAAACTTGCGATGTAAAATATCTACCTTGGGTCATTCAGCATAAATAAAGTAGAGCGGGTTTGACCTGTATAAAACCTTTACCCCTTAAAATTGTAACTAAAAATCTCCTTCGAATGGCACTATAATGTTCACAGAACATTATGAAATGCATGGTATCTTGAGTTGAAAATTGTCACAAAGAACAAGGACCTAAATCACATACACTACTCCAGCCTTGCGAAGAGGGTATGGATTAAATTAACTCAAAACCTCATTAAAAGCTGGCAATGATAGTGCTTCCTGACAATTTTCAAATATGGTTCAATCGAAATTGTGGTTTTTAGCAAGAAATAGGCTTTCACTGTAGATTTTGTTAGCTCTGTCTCTTCCCGTTCAGCCGCCCTCAGGTTCAAGAATTGTATTCTGACCCTAATATAGCCACAGGATGCTATTAGCGTTCTCCAGGGCCACACAGTCCCTAATAATCTGATGATTAAGAGCTAATTCAGGATTAAGCCATGTCTTTAACCAACAGATTACCGGGGCTAACCTCGCAAGTCTGTCACCTAACCTGCCCCAACCTCTTGATGTATTATAAATGTTGAGGTAGACTGTGGAACAGACAGGAGGGAGCATACAAATTTGTTTTCAACTATCTGTACCCCCTCTCCGATCTTGTAACCCCATAGAGCTGAACCATACAAGGCGATAGCCATGCATTTGGACCTTTAAATATTGAGCTTGGCTTCAATTGGTCTGACCGTTGTGCAAAGCCATGAAAAGCAGCAGTTGATCTTACCATTAGATTTTTTTTGACTATCTGCTAGGGGGCCCATGTTCCCTTCTCATCAAATAAATCCCCCAAATAGGTAAAAGGAGAAACTCTGGTCAGCTCAACGCCTTCACAGTAAAAAGCAAAAGTTGTTTTTTTGCCCCATAGACATTGTTGAGATTTCGCTATGTTAACTACAAGATCTAATGATTTCATGTAGGCCCCAAATGACTCCAATAGCCTCTGAAGCCCTATGGCTGTACGGGCCACCCAGACACATCATCTGCGTAAAGGAGCACAGGAACCTACGTGTCCCCTATTCGCGGGATGTCCTGACTCGCCTTAGCTAGATTATTATTATATAAGGTGACTAGTAGTGTCGCTAAAATGCATCCCTGTCAAACACCTCTACTAGTATTAAAGTGCCTTGTGCATTTACCTTCTTGATTTACCCTTACACTTGCAGAGAGGTCCCTATGCAAATCTGCCATGAGGTGGACCAGACTTGGATCAATGCCCATATCTAGCAGGATCAACCACAACTTCGACCTAATAACCAAGTCAAAGGCCGAAGTGAGGTCCATAAAGGCCAAATGCAGTGACCCCAATTTGGCCTTTATATATTTACCTGTTAGTAGTTGTAAATTAAGGCATTGATCCAAGGTGCTCCTTCCTCTTCTAAAGTCATATTGAAAATTAGTTAAAACCTCTTTCTCATTCAGCCAATCCATTAACTTGGTTAAAATAACTCTCCCTAAAACTTTTACTGCAGAGTCAATTAATGATATTGGCCTATAACTCTGTGGGTCCCCTCTCTGTCCTTTTTTAAAAACTGGGATATTCGTAGATAGTGACCAAGATAATGGAAAACCCTGGTGACGAGATACATTAACAAGCATTTACAATGCAACGGTTTCGCCTTTGCAAAAGTTAGAGCTATTGGCATCGTAAATGACAATTTTTTTATTTATGTGTTGGTTTTGAAAACAGATAAATAAATGGCATTGTCATTTACAATGTCAATAGCTTAATCTCTCGCAAATGCCACACACACACACCCACACAGAGCCCCCCACACACACACCCACACAGAGTGGGTAATGTCCGCGCTATATAAAAATGCACTAAATAAAAAAACTCTGTGCTTAGTTTCTTCCAGAGTATTGAGTTTTAACGGGGTGGGCCCTGAAAACTCTTGGACCTGGGTCACTAAGTAAGTACAGCAAAGAGTGGTCCGAGTTTTTCACAATTATTCCACAAATGTTCTGTATTTACTCCATACAGTCATTCACCACAAATGAGGTTTGTAGTTTTGTCATTTTGCTATTATTCCACAAATGTTCTGTATTTACTCCATACAGTCATTCACCACAAATAAGGTTTGTAGTTTTGTCATATTGCTACTGGACTCTAAATCCCAGAGTGCAACACGGCGTTGCTTCAAAACATGCCGATGTCCAAACACACATATCAAAAACATACAAATACTTGTTGATTCAAAATGTAATGTTAACTCACCCATCCTGCCAGAGCGCAATGAGCCCCTCCCTGCTCCTTTGTTATGTATGCTTTGTTGAGCCTGCTGAATGAGGAATAACCGAGGGCACTGGATTCTCTCAGTTCAAGTGGCACACGTAATTCCCTATAAGGTGTAGACTATCTCCCCCTTCATCACCTGTGACAGGTGGTACATGGCAGCGGCTGGTGGTGCAGGGCTGGTGGGTGGGAGGGCAGAGGGCGTCAGTGAGCGCTGGCTGGGGAGACACCCTGTGCTGAAGGTTAGGCGCACCTTTTTAGATGATTTCAACCAGGCTTTTAGTGGGATGAAAAACTGGGGGTCTCTGAAAGGGACGTGGTCGAGGGCGTGGCTTAAAACATTTACGCAAAACAAAGATCTGTGCTCAGCATATTGTGCCGCCGGCTGGTATGTCGATGCTTCAGTCATCGCCTCCAGATGTATAATACAAGTCACATGACAGCTACAACAAGCCGGGCCTACTGGCTTTGTCAAAGGGTGTTAGCTGCATGAGATACATATACGACATGCAGACATACATACAAAAAATATATAAAAATTCATTTTTATTTCGAGCTGTATTAGGAAGGTGAGTTGGGGGAGAGGAATGTTGTAATGCACTAAGATGGTCCAAAAGTTGTGTAAGAACTATATTGATATTTATGAATGGTCCTGGAGCTATTTGACACACATTGCCACCCGAGCACTATTGAGATCTATAATTGCCTATTATTCTGCTCTTGCCAAATATTACTTCAGCACTGGGAAAGACAACCCTCTGCATTGATCGATGTACTGCCCTCAGGACATTTTTCAATTTCTTTCATTAGCGTTCCAAGTTTGTTTGGTCTTTGAGAGACCAGCAATGTATTTTACAATTGTAACTAATCCTAATTTTCCCTTTAAATCCTCAGTGTGCAAGTAGATATTGACGAGGGAATATCCGCAATAAAGGACCTTGACTGTGACAAAAAATGTATTGACATGGTGCATAAAATACACATTTAGAGACTGGAAGTTCTAGCAGGTAAATGCGCAGTGGAGTCGTTTCTGAGTTTCGTTTCTGAGTTTCGTTTAGTCTGTTTAATTCTTTTTTGATTGACTGGTATGTACAGAGTCTGCCTTAGCTGTGCTAGACGTATGTAGCAAGAAGAAACATTGTTTTGAAATGTAGGCAGACTGCACATCCTAACGCTTTTTAAAAGTGCAATCTACCTAATCTTCATAAAATCCAGAAGATGTAAAGTTGTTGTAAGGACCAAATGAATACCCACGTTTTTAACAAACCTCTTGCCCAGCGATGCATAACCATCCTGACATTAATTTAAAATGTCAAACATGTAGTACGACATAAAATGCTGAGGGGGGTTCAAAAGCCTGCATTCTCCTCTGGCCACCAGCATACTTCTCCGATCTTGTAAGTAAGAGATGCTCACGTGAACAAGCGTCCCCCCAGGACTCAAACGCCTGCAGGCAAGCCTGCTGATGATTGACAGCTTGTTGAAAGTGCCTGCGTGGGATCAGCACGTTTGTTAAATGAGACTGAATTCCCATTAGGCACATACTTCGGTCGCTAATAGGATTACAGTTTCAGCCTGGCCTCGTGAAAGTATCTCCGACAGGAGAGAGGTGGGCACATGCTCGCCAGTGTGTCCGCGTAGCCAGCCCATTAACACCGCATGTAGTTTGTAATGCTTGCGAGAGACCATGTCAGGTCATCGCATCTCTGGCAGGGCCCCGGTATCGCGGTGTTAGGTCTCTTCCCCGCGCTGCACGGAGAAAGCTTAGGAAATGACGCTAAATGGAAACCCGCCCTGGTCGCGTTCTACTCTCTAAAAGTGAATCACGCCAATCTCCTAGGTACGCCTCGGATCGCTGCTTCGCCTGCGTTTTGTTTCACTAAAAGCTCTGTACAAATTGAAGCCAAATGCGCAGTCAGTTTTGCAGATGTGTAGAAAATGAATTCCAGGAGTGCAAACTGCACAGTGTAGCAGGCATACTGTGTGTGACACGTTGAGAGGAAGATCCTTTCGGCGCTAGATTAGACAGCGGTGCATAAAAACCTTTCAAAGGTCACGTGCAGGCACTTTGTACACTCGAATTTGCAGACGTAATTGGGGATCCGACCGTATGCAAATCCCTGGTGAAAATTGCCCTCTTTGTCAAGGAATGGTGCCTTTTCGAAGCAGGGGCGTAGCTAGAGCTTGTGGCGCCCGGGGCTATCCTTCAGATTGCCGCCCCCCTGGGAGGGTGCTCGGGAAAAAGGACGGCGAGCACCTGAAAGAGGTCCGAGAGACACGTAGTATCGCCGCTAATAGTTACCTCGATCATGCAAGTTACATGCACATACATGACACGGTCCAGGTCTAGACAGCCCCGTCCCCAAAATAGTGCCGCCTGGGGCGGACCAACCCCACCTAGCTACGCTCACACTCACTCTTCTCTCCATCCATCCTTATCTCCATCCAGCTATTCATCTCACACGTTAACACGTCAAAACAATATGGAAAGAATCCTTTTTCTTCCTCAAGACCCTACTGAATAAAAACCTTACATAAATTTCCAGGATTAAGATCTCCACATATTACCCAGCATAGTGACAGAAATAGAAGAATCCAGTGGACTGTATGTAGGCCTTGCTCTGTTACTCAAGTGCAAAACCCAGCGTGTACAAAAGGCAGCAGTAAGGCTTCTTCTACATCTTACAGCCACAGAGCTTAGTAACGTATGTCACACCTCCAATAGCCCCCAGTTTCTCAGAGGATTTTCTTCGAAGGGCTTGGCATGGTCCACAAAATCACCTACTGAGCTTACATGAGACATGAATGTCCATGACCAAAACCTAGAGTCAGTATCTAGACACCTCCCCTTTCCACAAGAGGGAAAATGACACCCTTCTCACTCCAAGCAGCTAATATACCATGAGACATGTTTCCTAGATTAATTTACAACTTTTTAGAATACCTAAGATTTAGGAACGATCTAAAATAAGGCACTTTCCCACATCTACTAAACAATACGCAAATACTAGTGCAATGCCATCTCACCCTTTATGGCTGCTTATCAAGTTCCCACTCCTGTCCACCTAGGGACTTTAGATTCCATCAACGAGCCTACAATCACCTACTACCCCTATGCATCATATATCAAAGTCCAACAACAAATCATGATTGAATCACCATATCCATCTATCTTCTTTTACTTATTTTGCTATCTTTAATTTCTTTCCTATATTGTCTTATGAGGCTGAGCTCGTGCTTTTGCTTATATTATGCTCCTGTAGAACCCCTATATCATTACCGGTTGCAAAGTATGCTGCTTACTTACTTATTTCCAAAATTCATTTTAATTTAGCTGCTTGTGTATACTTTTGTAATAAAATGTTCCAAAAACCACAGAAAAAATAATGAGCACTACTAGGTGCATCGACTGTACAGTAAGTGAATAATTTGCTGCCTAACTCAATAAGGCTCCAGTTGAGTGCAAATGGTACCTCTTCACCACCCAGCAGGAGCCTATGTGGACCACAGAGCTGTGCGTGAGCAAACAAAATAAATGAGGTAGCAAACAGTGCATTACAGGAGGAAAAAGTGACAAGTGTGCAGGTTAGGTTACAAGAGAAAACAAAGTACAATTTGAGGTATAATACTGCAATATATGCTACAGTGGCGTAACGAAACTTGAGGGGGCCCCCCTGCAACGCACATGGAGGGCCCCAACAGGATATGCATATGTGAGGCCCCAACTGCAACTACAAACAAATGGCTGACCGAAAAACAAAACACATATTGCCAGGCAAAGTGTGGCCTGCCTGACGGCAAAATCAATCTGGATCATAACCTCAGGACGACTCGGGTCTCTCTCCCTCTGTTACGTGAGGAAATGCCAGTCCCTAAAACTGAGTCTAAATGCCCACCACCTGCAGCTGCAACCACCGACATTAATAAAGCAACAAAACTTGCCTCAATTACTTCAAAAGTGAGCGTCCGTTCGTTCCCCGAGGAAACCTCAAAGTACACGCAGACAACAGTGTCTCCTCTGTGTGTGTGTGCTACAGAGCCGATTGGGCCCTGGAACACGAGGGCTGCTGCGGGACCTAAAAAATTACGTTTTAATGACCCCAGGATGCATCCCACCCCACCCTCTGAGGCTCCTCTCTCCAACACTCACCTGATGCCTGCCCTGCAGCTCCAGTGGTAGGCGCGAATGGGCGGCAGGAAACAGGACATGGCAAAATTAAATTATTGCCGGTGGCCACGCAATCTCTCTAGTCATTTCCGGGATGCCTCACGCGCGCACTTTTAATTCTGCTGAAATGCGCTTCACAATGGTTACCAGCCCCATGCCCCCACCCTAAAAGAGCGAAGACCCACGGAGCACTATTTAATTTGTAAAAGAGGCCACAGCGAGGTGTAATGATGGGGAACCTAACACAAGTTATGTAAGCACTTCACATCCCAGACGGATGTGAAGTGCTTACTGGCTGCATGGCCGGGGGACCCCCCGCAATGCGGGGGCTGCGTGGGCCTGTGTTACGACCCTGATATGCTAGACACGCAGGTATAAGAACAAACGTTACGTCAATTCGGCAAGTGGGTTGCTGGATAAAAATTCAAATGGAATTAATTTTCGCTTTACCTTAATTTGTCCGTCGGTGTCGGTGTGTCTCTCGACTCGACTCGAGGCGGCACAGATGGCAGGCCAGGCCCAGTGCACGCAAGCACCAACAGTCAACTCAAGAGAGCGCACTACGCACGCACTAGTCTGCGCCACTGCTACAGCGCGGGCGGGGGCTGGCCAAACAGATACCCAGGGCCGTCATTGGTAGCGCTTTCGCGCTCTACAGGATTGACGGCCCTGCCTGGGACATACCGCCTGCGCTGTGTGTTTGTCTGCAGCAGGTGTGCTTGCACTTCACTGCCGCCTCCAAAATGGTAAAAACAACAAGTGATGGACTGAATGTGGATCAATGTCACACACTCCCCCAGTCAAAAGATCTGGGCCCAAATCCATCGTTTTTTTGCACTCCACACCACCCTGGGTTAGACAATGGCAATATGCAAATCAGCTCTGACCCTGTTGCCCCATGGGAACAGTCCAGTCCGAACTACAAAAGCCATGTCCTTCCCAGAACAGAATCAAGCATCCGAGGACCGGACCGGTTTCAAGGTAATACCTCTCTTCAGCCCGGCTAGCTTGACTCCAAGTGGTGTGGAGTGCCTGGGACCCACGTCTGGGCATCCCCAGCGCACTTAGGGCGGCAATTGCAAAAACAACAAGTGATGGACTGAATGTGGATCAATGTCACACACTCCCCCAGTCAAAAGATCTGGGCCCAAATCCATCGTTTTTTTGCACTCCACACCACCCTGGGTTAGACAATGGCGATATGCAAATCAGCTCTGACCCTGTTGCCCCATGGGAACAGTCCAGTCCGAACTACAAAAGCCATGTCCTTCCCAGAACAGAATCAAGCATCCGAGGACCGGACCGGTTTCGAGGTAACACCTCTCTTCAGCCCGGCTAGCTTGACTCCAAGTGGTGTGGAGTGCCTGGGACCCACGTCTGGGCATCCCCAGCGCACTTAGGGCGGCAATTGCAAAAACAACAAGTGATGGACTGAATGTGGATCAATGTCACACACTCCCCCACACTCCGGACCGCCCCCCCCCCCGCCCCCCCCCCTAGCTACGCGGCTGTTTCGAAGGCTGCATACGTTCTAATCGGGTCCCCGTCTTCATTAAATATGGCGCTCGCATGACAAGTCCCCATTCGTGCACCCAGAGCAGCTCTCGGCAATAGTACTCACTCCCGCCTGAAATTTTTGTTGACAAGCACCTCGAGGTGTTCCGTTGGTAGTAACATAAATGTCACTGTTCCATGCTTGCAAGATTGGCGTGTTCCTTGCCATACATTCTGCTGTGATCATGCATTGAACGAGAGGCCGCAGAAACTCTGTACTGAGGCTCGGAGAAGTGAAAACAAGTCAGGTCCCGGGCCGCGCTGTGATTGGCTGACGTCACGGGGGTGTCCCGGGCCGGCAGCCAATCACAGCGCGGCCCGGGAATGACGTCACGGGGGTGTCCCGGGCCGGCAGCCAATCGCAGCGCGGCCCGGGACAAAGGGGCGGGGCTTAAAAAAAGCACCAGAAACGCCCCCGAATCGCGTTTTCAGGAGAAAGCGCGATTGACAGCCTCTGTCTCCCAATCCATTTATGGAGCTAGCCAATGAGAGGCAGAGGCGGTGCCGACATCCCTACTGTAGACAATAGTTTTCGATCTGGGAGTGCCACTGCGTGCCCCTCGCCAGGTCGAAACCTAAAAACGTTTGTCAAGAGTTTGGCCCAGAAGGCAGGGTATTGTTTATATAGATCAGCCGGAACTCTGTCAAGGCCAGAAGCCTTATTACTGGTCATTTGCATTATGGCCCATTGTACTTCACCTTCATTAAAAACAATTCTTTGAGAATCCCTACGGCACTCATGGCTACCAGCAGAAACCATTGTCGGAGAGGCCTCATATATAGATTCAAAGTGAGAAAGCCACTGGGTATCAGTAATATTACTATCCAAAGGGGTATTCTCTTTACCTAGAAAAAAAGGTTTATTAACAATAGCTCAAAATCTGGAACTATTTTTTAAAACCTCCACTGATAAAAGCTCCTCCCAAGCCTCCTCCTTTATTTCCTTTTTACGCATAGCCAGTGTCAGCTTTTACTGCTTCATTAACAAAGCTATTTGATCTCTATCTTGTGGGACCGTTTCTAAGGCGGCAATTAATTTGCAATGCGCCATAGAGTAATTGCTGTCAAACCACCCTTTACCAATTTTTTTCTTATAACTAGTTACTATGGTGAGGTCTGATGATGCCTGCACACAAATTCCTTCAAAGGCTTTAAGTACCTCCTCCCCCTCACTAAAATCATTAAGGCAGGTTTCTAGCTTATCCTCCACCTTCACACAGAGTTCTTTAAAAAAAAAAAGGTCTGGGATTACCTTTGCCCACTTTAACCTATGTCCCTGGTCAGCTACTTTCACACAGTTGTCATTATCTAGCGTTTCCAAATTCCCCTTTAGGCCGCATCCTCTATTCAAGGCAAGAATAAATGGGTTATGATCACTGTAGGAGGACCACCTAGCATTATTAAAAACCTATGTGGGATAACAATAAATATAAAATCTATAATAGTATCCTATCATTAATATCAAAATAACTTGCTTTGGAAAGGTCTACCAAGGCCAAAAGCTCCTCCAAACATACCCCAATTTGTGTGTGCTCAATGTCAGGAGTCGGAGAGTTCCCTGGGCCCATTAGTACAATTGAGTAAGAACTGGTTTGCTTCAGACAATATTCCTCTAAAAAACATTTCAAATTACATAAATGTTCATTTAAAAAACTGCTTTCGCCAGAATTCTAAAAAGTAACAAACAATGTTTTGGTTGAAATGGGAGCAACAGACTCAATTATCAGAAGATTATGGGACCCCACCTCCACCATCCTATTAGCACCTGCCATTTCAAGTGAGAAAAACATTAATAAGCCCCTTTGAGTCTACCAGCCGCAGAGATACGTGCAGGAGTACTAGGGAGGACATTCTACGGAAGAAATACTTCTGGATTTCCCCCCTGTGTCTCTGGATACTTCAATTGCCATCATGAAGGCGCTTAAGTCTGGGTCCCCATCACATCCATGTCCTGCGAAAATAGTGGCATCTGTAGCCGAGGTTTTGAATCCAGCTGTGAATCAAGTCCTGAATCTGTCCCTGTTAGAAAGCAAGGTCCCAGTGAGGTGGAAACAGGGCAAAATTCTTCCTCTTCTGAAAAAAGCCTTCAGTGGACCCTACAGTGGTAAGCAACTATAGGCCCATAACACTGCTTCCTTTTTTTGCCAAGGCATTGGAGAAGTATGTGAATGTGGTCATCACTGATTTTATTGAGGCCATCAATGCTCTTAATCCCAGTCAATAGTGTTTTAGAGCTAATTATAGCGCTGATACAGCCGTATTGGAAGTTCCTGAAACTATCACAGCCACCCTTGATAGAGGAGGCAAGGCAGAACTGATCCTACTGGACCTCTCGGCGGCTTTTGATACCGTGCCTCATGGACGACTCCTACAGAGACTCAGTGAATGTGGTATCGGGGGCACGGCTCTCAGGTGGTTCTCTTCTTTTTTGGAAGGTCGTCAGCAATGTGTATGGTCTCCCCCTTTTTTTGCGGATATTCCTCTGATGAATGTTGGAGTGCCTCAGGGCTCAGTTTTGAGACCAACTTTATTTAATATTTATATTGTACCCTGGCACCCCTTGCGGAATAACATGGGGCAAAAGTTATAACTTATGCTGACGACTCCCAACTTTTGTTCACGTGTGAGAAGGACGAGCCGTTTAATGAAAACTCAATCCATTTATGCTAGACTAAAGTGTTTGACTGGTTCCGACAAAGCCAATTGTCATGCAATTCCGCCAAAACTGAAATAATCTTCTTCGGACATACCCCAGGTGATGAATGGCAGAATTGGTGGCCCCAGAATCAATCACCACCTGCTAGCCCCGTTACCACCGTCAAAAATATGGGAGTCATGCTCGACTCAGATCTCTCCATGAAGTCGCAGGTGCAATCTGTGGCTGGCATGTGCTTTAGACTCCTAAGAATGATGAGAAACTTTTTACCTCTGCTCCCCTTGTCCCATAGGAAAACTGTGGTCCAAGTCCTGGTTATGTCCAGGTTGCATTATGCAAATGCTTTATACCTGGGAATCCCTAATTACTTATTGTACTAGGTTGTTCTGGTTGTTAAACTTGCGGCCGCCAGAGCTATCTCTCTGGTAGGGCCTAGGACCCATATGACGATTCATTTAAAAGCTTTACACTGGCTTCCAATGAACAGGATACATTTTAAGTCTCTTGTGCTGGCCTTTAAGGCTCTCCATACCAGTGGGGCTCAGTACATTAGAAAGAGAATTACACCTTACACCCCTCCCAGGACTCTGAGGTCATCAACACAACACTTGTTACTGGTGCCTAAATTCTTTCGGACTAGGAAGGGGGGTCGCTCCTTCCAGGTGGTAGTGGGAAGACTATGGAACACTCTACCTCTCGCCCTCAGACAAGAACAGGAGCTTTTCAGTTTCAGGCGCCAACTTAAGACCTGGTTGTTCCATCAGTAACTGTGGACCTGTTAGGACTAGAATGCATATGTTAGATCTGGGGGTCTCTAGTTGGCAGAGGTAAGTACCTTAGACCAAGTAGGGACCCTTGCTTCTAGTCAGGGTGAAGGAATACACACAGTAGACAACCTCCGCTCTCCCTCTAGGTAGCTTGGCGCGAGCAGGCAGGCTTATCCCCAAGGCAATGTGTATAATATTTGCACTTAACACAACAATAATCCCCAATCCACCACAAACTGAGACCACACAGGTAAGTATATTTTATAAAAATATATATCTTTATCTAGTTGCAGGCAGTAAAAAGCAGTGATACACGATAATCTCAATGGTTGCGGTATGTAGGAAGTCTCTTAATAAAATATAGTCTCAAGTCTCTTGTCTCAGTGTTAAAAATAATACCTGGAACTCATCTCACATCAGCTCTATAAAAATGAGCAAAATCAAGCAATGCCCGTAGGTGAATTACTCCAAAGAATCAGCCCACAAAGCAATGGGCCTCAAGCGCTGCACGCGCGCCTTACCCGCCGTGCGGGGAACTCCTTGATGCCAATCAGCGTGTCCTCGCGCCTCAGGCGCACCGCGCCGGTCAGAGCTTACTCGCTCTCAGCCCCGGCTGGTCTCAGCAGCCTCTCCGCCCGCTCTCAGTCCTTCGGGAGCGGCGGGGAGCAGAGACGGCAGGCCAGGGGCTGGGGCACTTCAGGGATTCCCTCGGCAGGGTAGGGTCAGTCTTCCCCGGTCCCGGCGGTGATCGGACGGCACTTGCAGAGGTCCCGGTGACGGGGACCAATCCTGTCGCAGCGTTTGGGGCGAGCCTCTCTGCACACCCGGGAGTCAGCCAATGGCAGTGCAGCTCCCGGGACAGGCTCCCGATGACGCTCCGCCCCTCAGCCAATCACGGCACAATAACACTGATGACGCTGCGCCGCACGGGCCTATCCCGTCGCGGCGTTGGTGAGGGGGCTCGGCTCCTCCAACCAATGGGAGCACGGCGGCTTCGTTCTTCGGCCTCGCAGCTCCGATCAGGACGGCAATTTGAAAAGAGGTTTTCTGGCCCCGGGCTGCGGCGGTGATCAGGCAGCAGATGGTTTTCGAGGGCGTCGATCACGGAAAGACGCCCTCTTGGCCTCACAACCGTTCTTGAGTAGATTCCACGAGGGGAGGCACCACAGACCTCCGACCCTCGCTGGGAATGTGCCGATGAGCACACCGATCCCTTCTTACACTCAGCAGTTGAGCACCACACGCTCCAGGTCCGAAACAGCACGATCCTGTAGCAATTCTTGGCAAAGCTTTAGGAACCTTTAACCCTGGGTTCCCAACAGGAGGCCAGCTCTTCTCAGGCCCTTGGAGATTCAGTGAAGACACAGCACACAGCAAAGTCTTGGCAGTTTCAAGCAGGTAGGGTCACAGCACACAGCAAAGTCCATTTCTCCTCCTCAGCTTTCAATTGCAACAGCAGAACAGGTCAGCCCTTAGAGCACACAGTAAGGCAATCTTCCTTTAGTTCTCCAGCCGTCCTTCTTCCAGCAGAGGTTCCTTCTTGATTGTAGAATCTTAGAATCTAATCTTCTGTAGTCAGGGGTCCTTCCCTTATACCCCTAAAAGTCTTTGAAGTCCTTTGAAGTCTCTCGTGCAAGGGGGCCCTGAGCCTGGTCTAAACCAGTTCTGGGGGTTGCGGAGCGCTGGGTGTTTCTGGTTTTCTTCTTCCTGACAGCTTCAGGGTCAGAGGTGACAGTTGGCCGGCAGGAGGGGGAGCCA
This sequence comes from Lissotriton helveticus, assembly GCF_964261635.1. Lineage (NCBI taxonomy): Eukaryota > Metazoa > Chordata > Amphibia > Caudata > Salamandridae > Lissotriton > Lissotriton helveticus. The sequence continues at coordinate 249,948,742 of NC_136059.1, forward strand.
GCATGGTGGTCAGGCAGGCACAGCCCTTCACTACCAGGCGCTATCTCCTCCCGCCTCCCTGGCAGCAGATGTGGCCTTTCATCCACGGGTTGACTCCGACCCCCTCCCTCCGGGGGGCTCTGCAGCCCCTGTCACCCTCAGACCAGACAGGCATTCCACAAACAGACCCAGGCACACAGAAAGGTTTAGACAAGAGAACAGCCACTTTCTAAAAGTACTATTCTCAAACACAGGATTTAAAAACAACCTTCACTAAAAGATGTGTTATTAAATTCTGAGTTCAGGGATATCTTTCACACATGTCCCATCATGTTCCTATGAGGAGATAGGCTGGTATCCATTGGGACCAGCCTCCCCCATGTTATTCTATGGAGCAAGATAGCCTTACAGCAGTGAGTGCACAAAATGTCTGCTGCCCACTACCAGAGCATGTGACCTGCACTAGTACATGCTCTACCTTATCCATACACTGCACCCTGCCCAGGGGGGTACCCTGAGCCTTCCATCGGGGTGACTGAGGGGCACAGACAGGGAAGGGTTAGGCCCAGCCAGTGGAGACACTGGCTAGGGGGACAGGGCAGTCCACTGACTGCACACAGGCCCTGCGCTGGCAGGCCTGAGTCACCTTTTTAGGGCTACTCGTGTGGGTGGCGCAATCGGCGCTGCAGGCCCACTAGTAGCATCTGTCATCCCCAGCCCTGGCACACATAGTGCACTTTACTAGGGACTTCATAGTGATGCAAATATGCCAATCAGGTATATTTAATCAATATGGCAATTTACAGAGGGAGCACTTACACTCTGGCACTGATCAGCAGTGGCAGAGTGTCCAAAACATCTAAACCAGCAAAAACGAAATCCAGCACAGCATCAAAAATACATGAGTCAGAGGCAAAAAGATGGGGGAAAAACCACGCCAAGGGTGTCAGGTCTAACACGTGTCCCCTCCAGCTGAAAGTGGGGAGAACTACCCAACCTCTTGGGAGTCCTCATCACTAAGGCGGAAGAATCTGGACAGACCATCAGCATTGGCGTGTTCTGTACCAGGGCGGTGCTCCACCGTAAAGTCCATCCCCTGTAGGGAAATGGACCACCTCAACAGTTTTGGATTCTCACCCCTCATCTGCATTAACCATCTGAGGGGCCTGTGGTCGGTCTGAACACGGAAGTGAGTCCCAAACAGGTAGGGCCTCAGCTTCTTCAGAGCCCAGACCACAGCGAAAGCTTCTCTTTCAATGGCACTCCATTTCTGTTCCCTAGGGATTAGCCTCCTGCTAATGAAAGCCACTGGTTGGTCTCCGCCCTCATCATTGATCTGTGAGAGTACTGCTCCCACGCCTTGCTCTGAAGCGTCAGTTTGCACAATGAACTCACTGGAGAAGTCAGGTGCCTTAAGCACCGGTGCTGTGCACATGGCAGCTTTGAGGGTGTCAAAAGCAGTTTGACAGGCCTCAGTCCAATTCACTTTCCTGGGCTGATTTCTAGATGTCAGCTCTGTCAAAGGGGCTACAATGGTGCCATAACCTTTGACAAACCGTCTGTAATACCCGGTGAGACCTAAAAGGCTCTCACCTCAGTCTGGGTCTTGGGGGGCTCCCAAGCCAGAATGGTATCAATCTTTGCCTGTAGGGGCGCCACCTGGCCGCTCCCTACCTGGTGTCCCAAGTACACCACAGATCCCTGCCCTATCTGGCATTTACTGGCCTTGATAGTGAGGCCTGCCTTCTGCAGAGCCTTCAACACTTCAGAGAGGTGTTGCAGGTGTTCCTCCCAAGTGGAACTGAACACAGCAATGTCATCCAGGTAGGCTGCGCTGAATTGCTCCAGCCCCGCCAGTACCTGGTTGACCAATCTCTGAAATGTGGCAGGGGCATTTTTCAACCCAAAGGGCATGACACGGAACTGGAAGTGCCCCTCTGGTGTGGAAAATGCTGACCTCTCCTTGGCCCCCTCGGTTAAGGCAATCTGCCAGTACCCTGAAGTCAAATCAAAAGTGCTCAGGTACTGGGCAGCTCCCAACCGATCCACCAGCTCATCAGCTCTGGGGATGGTGTGCGCGTCAGTCTTGGTGACCGCATTGAGCCCACGGTAGTCCACGCAGAACCGGAGTTCTGGGGTGCCACCTGGGGTAGCAGCTTTCTTAGGCACTAAGACCACTGGGCTAGCCCAGGGGCTGCTGGGGGGCTCAATAACCCCTAGCACCAACATCTTGGAAACTTCTTCCTTGATGCTGGCTCTGACCTTGTCAGCCACCCTGTAAAACTTCTGTTTCACAGGCAGACTGTCTCCAGTGTCCACATCGTGGACGCACCACTTGGTGACACCTGGGGTCAGGAAGAACAGGGGGGCGAACTGACCCAAGACTTGGCGACAGTCCTCCTGCTGCTCTGGGGTCAGGGTGGGGGAGAGGACCACACCATCCACTGACCCATCTTGCTCCTTGACTGCCAGGAGGTCAGGGAGAGGATCACTATCCTCCTCCCCTCCAGCATCTGTAGCCATGAGCATAGTCACTTCAGACCTCTCAAAGTGGGGCTTGAGGCTGTTCACATGTAGCACTCTCAGGGGCTGCCTGGGAGTCTTCAGGTTAACCAAATAGGTAACCTCGCTCTTGCGCTCCACCACCTCATATGGCCCAGACCACTTGTCACGGAGTGCACAAGGCTCCACTGGCGCCATCACCCACACTTTCTGACCAGGGTGGAACTCAACCAGAGAAGTGTTCTGGTCATACCACCTCTTCATTTCCTCCTGGCTAGCCTACAGGTTCTCTTGAGCGAGCTTCCTGAAGCGCTTGGTCTGGTTGCGAATGGCCATCACTTAGCTGAACACATCCTGAGGGGTTTTCCCACTGGATTTCTCCCACCCCTCCTTCACCAGAGTGAGAGGCCCTCTGACAGGGTGGCCATACAGCAACTCAAAGGGACTGAACCCTAAGGATTTCTGAGGCACCTCCCTGTAGGCAAACAACAGGCATGGTAACAAGACGTCCCATTTCCGCCTCATGGGCTCTTCCAGGCCCATAATCATGCCCTTCAATGTGCAGTTGAATCTTTCAACCAACCCATTTCCTTGAGGGTGGTAAGGAGTGGTGAATTTGTATGTCACCCCACACTCATCCCACAGGGACTTCATATACCTAGAAATGAAGTTTGTCCCCCTGTCTGAGACCACCTCCCTGGGGAACCCCACACGGGAAAAGATCCCCATCAGGGCACGGCCCACCACTGGGGCGGTGACTGTCCTGAGCGGGATGGCTTCCGGGTACCGAGTGGCATGGTCCACCAAGACCAGGATAAACCTGTTGCCTAGGGCTGTCTTGGGGTCCAGGGGCCCCACGATGTCAATGCCCACCCGCTCAAAAGGGGTGCTCACCACAGGAAAGGGTTGGAGGGATGCCACGCACTTCCCTCTCCTCTTGCCACTGGCCTGACAAGTCTGGCAAGATTTACAAAAGGCAGAGACGTGCTTCTTCATCTGGGGCCAGTAGAAATGGGTGACAAGCCTGTGATAGGTCTTGTCTTGCCCAAGATGTCCTGCGAGAGGCACGTCATGAGCCAGACCCAGTAGGAAGTTCCTGAAGCGCTCCGGTACTACCAGCACACGGGCTGCACCGGGCTCAGCGAACTTAGGCTCACTATAAAGTAAGTCATCCTCCCAGTAGATCAAATGCTCCTTGGACCCCAGGCCTGCTGCCTGGTCTGCAGCCTGCTGCCGCACACCAATGAGAGAAGCGCACTCCTTCTGAGCCTGGCAGAATTCCTCCCTGGAGGGACCACCCTCTTGTTGCCACTGGGACAGCTCAGGCAATTCCCCCAGTTCGGCCACCTGCTCCCCTGTAGGTTCCAGGGCATCCCCCTCAGGGTCTGCTTCCTCCTGGACCGTGGGAACCGTGGGGGCTGGTTTCCCACGCCCTCTACCCCTTCCTCTCTTGGCAGGTTCCTGGGCCATTGTTCCAGGCTCCAGTTCTGCTAGACCGCCCTCTCTGGCTGTCATTGCACGGGTGGACACACAGATCCACGCAGGCAAACCCAACATCTCCAAGTGAGTCCTGTGCTCCACCTGTTTCCATGGGGAGCTCTCTAGGTCATTACCTAATAGACAATCTACAGGCAAGGCATCACTTACAACAATTTCCAAAATACCGGAGACTCCTCCCCATTCAAATGAAACATTTGCCAACTTGCAGTAGCGCACTGAACTGTCAGATGCCACCACAGGCCAGAGTACCTTGGGAACAATTTGCTCTTCAGACACCCACCGACACCTGACAGATGTCACACTGGCCCCTGTGTCTCTCAGAGCCTCTATTTCCTGTCCATTGATGGTCACCTTCTGCCCGTATTTCTTAGTGTTTTGGGGCAGCAAGGTTTCCTGGGCCATCTCTTGGTCTCCTAGAGAGACAAGGGTCATCAATGCTAACCCCTCCTCCCCACTAGAAATCAAATCCCCTCCCAAAGCTACACTGGCTAACGCCGGAGCTGGAGCACCAGTGGGTGCTGGAGGTTTCTTTGGACATTTGGGGGCAATGTGCCCCACCTCCCTACAGGCATAGCAAGTAGGCGGGGCCTTTTGTCCTGCGTGCCCTTATGGGGCCAGGACTTCTTAGGCTTGGGGGGTTGAGACACCTTCTCCTGGGAACCATTTTGGGGCCCTTTAGAAGACTCCTTTTGATTACCCGTGTCCCCCCCACTCTTCTGCTGGGGACCCTGTCCACCTTTGGCTGGGGTACTTACCACCCCCTTGTGAACCCTGGTGCTAGTCCAGCGGTCCGCCTCTTTAGCAAGGTCACTGGGATCAGTGAACTTGCTATCTAAAACCGCGCGGAGATACACCTTCGGGTGTGAGGCCGGCGCGATACAAACCCATAAATAAATAAATAAATAAAAGATGCTGGCGCAGCTCTGGAACACATAAACTACTTAAGTGCTCCCAACTAATCAAGTGACACAACCCCACATAATCAGTAACTTTGCTGCCCTTTATCCAACCTTCCAGTGCACGCGTGTACATACTCACACACTCCACCCAAGTACTTGAATCAAGCTTCTTGAAGTTCCTAAACTTCTGGCGGTACTGTTCTGAAGTGAGCCCATACCTGAGGCACAAAGCCTCCTTCATAGCGGGGTAGGATAAAGTACCTGCGGCTTCTAAGGGTGCCAAAACATCCCTCCCAGAGGCCTCAAAATGCTTCCACAATCCTGCCCCCCAATTCTTCTCAGGCACTTCATTCATCTATAAGGCAAGTTCATACGCTCTGAACCACGCATAAATATCCTCACCCCTCTGATAATTCTGTACCAGATCCTTTGGTATGTATACCTTACCCGCCTGTACTGGTTGTGCGCTGCCACCATTAGAACTTGACTCCTCCTTTTTGGCTTTAATGTCCAGCTCCCTCATGCTCAACTCATGAGCCAATTGGAGTTTCTTCTCCTCCAAAGCGAGAGCATTTCTTCTCTCCTCCGCCTCTTTCTCAGTTTCAAGGCGCGGTCTCCTCTCATTTGCTTGTGCTTTGAGCTTAAAAAGCTCAATCTCATGGGCCCTAGCTCTCTGATTCTCCTCCAGCTCCTCTGGAGAAATAATCCTACTGGAGTGGTTGCTGCCAGCCCTAGACGCTGGCTTCCTCACTGGCAACTCACTGGACAAAAAACATTCTCCTGTGTGCCTTCCTCTCCAGTAGCAGCTTCTGGATCACCATGTTTGGCCTCCCACCAGGCCCTCAGAGATTTCTGTAGCTCTTCCTTGTTTGCACTGCACTTCGCTGGGCATCCAAGCTGTTTGCAGAATTTTTTCAGTTGCTCCTTGCTATAGATGAACAACTCCTGGATTTCAAATTCCACCTCCACTTCTACACTCACGCTTTGCGCTTTCTGAGACATGATGCTTCCTAACCTTTTCAACTAAAAGGTTTCACCAAAAAGAAAAAATCTTGCGCAACCTGTGCTGCTAAACTAGACTAGTGATGTACAAGAAATCCCTGTAGGTCAAGTGCAATTATTAGTTAAAAATCCGCACCGCTGTCCAACAATGTTAGATCTGGGGGTCTCTAGTTGGCAGAGGTAAGTACCTTAGACCAAGTAGGGACCCTTGCTTCTAGTCAGGGTGAAGGAATACACACAGTAGACAACCTCCGCTCTCCCTCTAGGTAGCTTGGCGCGAGCAGGCAGGCTTATCCCCAAGGCAATGTGTATAATATTTGCACTTAACACAACAATAATCCCCAATCCACCACAAACTGAGACCACACAGGTAAGTATATTCTATAAAAATATATATCTTTATCTAGTTGCAGACAGTAAAAAGCAGTAATACACGATAATCACTTCTTCAGGTAAAGGTTGCACTTAATCTCAATGGTTGCAGGTATGTAGGAAGTCTCTTAATAAAAGATAGTCTCAAGTCTCTTGTCTCAGTGTTAAAAATAATACCTGGAACTCATCTCACATCAGCTCTATAAAAATGAGCAAAATCAAGCAATGCCCGTAGGTGAATTACTCCAAAGAATCAGCCCACAAAGCAATGGGCCTCAAGCGCTGCAAGCGCGCCTTACCCGCGGTGCGGGGAACTCCTTGATGCCAATCAGCGTGTCCTCGCGCCTCAGGCGCACCGCGCCGGTCAGAGCTTACTCGCTCTCAGCCCCGGCCGGTCTCAGCAGCCTCTCCGCCCGCTCTCAGTCCTTCGGGAGCGGCGGGGAGCAGAGACGGCAGGCCGGGGGCTGGGGCACTTCAGTGATTCCCTCGGAGGGGTCGGGTCAGTCTTCCCCGGTCCCGGCGGTGATCGGACGGCACTTGCAGAGGTCCCGGTGACGGGGACCAATCCTGTCGCGGCGTTTGGGGCGAGCCTCTCTGCACACTCGGGAGTCAGCCAATGGCAGTGCGGCTCCTGGGACAAGCTCCCGATGACGCTCCGCTCCTCAGCCAATAACGGCACAATAACACTGATGACGCTGCGCCGCACGGGCCTATCCCGTCGCGGCATTGGTGAGGGGGCTCGGCTCCTCCATCCAATGGGAGCGCGGCGGCTTCGTTCTTCGGCCTCGCAGCTCCGATCAGGACAGCAATTTGAGAAGAGGTTTTCTGGCCCCGAGCTGCGGCGGTGATCAGGCGGCAGATGGTTTTCGAGGGCGTCGATCACGGAAAGACGCCCTCTTGGCCTCACAACCGTTCTTGAGTAGATTCCACGAGGGGAGGCACCACAGACCTCTGACCCTCGCTGGGAATGTGCCGATGAGCACACCGATCCCTTCTTACACTCAGCAGTTGAGCACCACACGCTCCAGGTCCGAAACAGCACGATCTTGTAGCAATTCTTGGCAAAGCTTTAGGAACCTTTAACCCTGGGTTCCCAACAGGAGGCCAGCTCTTCTCAGGCCCTTGGAGATTCAGTGAAGACACAGCACACAGCAAAGTCTTGCCAGTTTCAAGCAGGTAGGGTCACAGCACACAGCAAAGTCCCTTTCTCCTCCTCAGCTTTCAATTGCAACAGCAGAACAGGTCAGCCCTTAGAGCACACAGTAAGGCAATCTTCCTTTAGTTCTCCAGCAGTCCTTCTTCCAGCAGAGGTTCCTTCTTGATTGTAGAATCTTAGAATCTAATCTTCTGTAGTCAGGGGTCCTTCCCTTATACCCCTAAAAGTCTTTGAAGTCCTTTGAAGTCTCTCGTGCAAGGGGGCCCTGAGCCCGGTCTAAACCAGTTCTGGGGGTTGCGGAGCGCTGGGTGTTTCTGGTTTTCTTCTTCCTGACAGCTTCAGGGTCAGAGGTGACAGTTGGCCAGCAGGAGGGGGAGCCAGCATGGTGGTCAGGCAGGCACAGCCCTTCACTACCAGGCGCTTTCTCCTCCCGCCTCCCTGGCAGCAGATGTGGCATTCATCCACGGGTTGACTCCGACCCCCGCCCTCCGGGGGGCTCTGCAGCCCCTGTCACCCTCAGACCAGACAGGCATTCCACAAACAGACCCAGGCACACAGAAAGGTTTAGACAAGAGAACAGCCACTTTCTAAAAGTAGTATTCTCAAACACAGGATTTAAAAACAACCTTCACTAAAAGATGTGTTATTAAATTCTGAGTTCAGGGATATCTTTCACTCATCTCCCATCTTGTTCCTATGAGGAGATAGGCTGGTATCCATTGGGACCAGCCTCCCCCATGTTATTCTATGTAGCAAGATAGCCTTACAGCAGTGAGCGCACAAAATGGCTGCTGCCCACTACCAGAGCATGTGACCTGCACTAGTACATGCTCTACCTTATCCATACAGTGCACCCTGCCCAGGGGGGTACCCTGAGCCTTCCATCGGGGTGACTGAGGGGCACAGACAGGGAAGGGTTAGGCCCAGCCAGTGGAGACACTGGCTAGGGGGACAGGGCAGTCCACTGACTGCACACAGGCCCTGCGCTGGCAGGCCTGAGTCACCTTTTTAGGGCTACTCATGTGGGTGGCGCAATCGGCGCTGCAGGCCCACTAGTAGCATCTGTCATCCCCAGTCCTGGCACACATAGTGCACTTTACTAGGGACTTCATAGTGATGCAAATATGCCAATCAGGTATATTTAATCAATATGGCAATTTACAGAGGGAGCACTTACACTCTGGCACTGATCAGCAGTGGCAGAGTGTCCAAAACATCTAAACCAGCAAAAACGAAATCCAGCACAGCATCAAAAATACATGAGTCAGAGGCACAAAGATGGGGGGAAAACCACGCCAAGGGTGTCAGGTCTAACAGCATACTATCTCTCTTCCAAGGGGGGCCATTCAGCACCGGGACACTCCTTGGAGTAGCTGTGCGCACTATAAATTCCCCATAACATTAACATTAACATATGTTTTAAAACCATCCAACCAAAAAAAAAATCCAAATCGCAAATCTTCTGTAGGCTCACTATATCATTATTCTTTTTAAAGTCAAGCCACCTAGGGTCTTCCTTTTTACTTCTTAAGCCTGCGATGTTCCAACTGATGATCTTACAGACGGAGACTTCAATTTCGTCTAACCCCTGCTCTATAATATATTCCTCAGTCTTGGCCTCATGGTAACTTGGCTGTTCAAGTCAGTCATTCTTGTCTAAGAATGATAATGGGAGGAATCTATTTTGACATACTAACCCTTTTCCCATCATCCGTTCTTTCTACGAATCTGGGTGACAGTTAAGTAGCACTTGCTAAATTCCCATTTGGGATCATAGAGCGTTTCTCCTTCCTCGTGCTTGAGTGAGGGGGTAGAATTGCCCCAATTAGTCTCAACAGGGTCTGACCCCCATTTGGTTTCCTCTGGATGAATGAAATCCCCTTGTTGGTGGGTAGAAAAAAACAAGGGGCAAAGCCCTAATAATCCCCTGACCACACTAGTACCTCCCTTAAATAACTGCCCCGCTATATCTGCCCTATCAAAGTTGATCACAGCACAGTCATCTATGCCCTGCTTAGGTCTATGGCCAACCCTCCCTACACGTCTTACCATTATGATGTGTGATGAAACCTTGGTTCCATCCTTATATTGCTGGTCACACCAATATTTCGTTTTTTGGAGGAACTCCATAGTTGATTCTGGACAATTCTTTCTGAGTGGGGGAACCCCTGTGAGAATAGCCACTAAAGGAGTAGCTTCTGGGGGCAAGTAAAGTATATCACTATTGGGCTCAGTGTTAACCGTTTGTTCACGGCTATCCCTAATATCAGGCAAAAACTCTTGGTTGGGCAAGGGGCTTTGAACTACATTTATTTGATTAGAGGTACTAGCCCCTACATGTCGCCCCGTAGTTACATCTATCTTAGTTGTAACAGTAGGCCCACTCTTATTCCTTGTTGAGGTTTGACTAAAATGACTAGAGTGACCCGTCTCACTATTACAAGTGTTGGACTGCATTTAGATCTGATTAGTACTGCTATTTTTGCCGATTTTATTGTCATTATTTGTGCCCCCCAGATGACAATCCCAGTGCTCAAATTTTAACATAATCCCCTTTACAAGTTTGTTCAATAGGTCAGTTATATCTTTCCCAATGTTCATTAAAATGTGTTCCAGTCATGACTTAAAGAGTCCCTCCAGTGTAATCCTAATGGCTGCTTGGGCCTGTTGTGCCAGGTCTTCAACATGGACCGGACCGTTTCTGCAATTACAGTAACATGTCCAGGTTTACTTGGCCTTTTTCTCCCCTTCTTTTTCCCTTGATGGATCGAGTGGGTCTTTAGCGGTGATAAATGCTCTCCAGGTATCTCCAGGTTACAGTCTCACCCTACATCCTTTGGCAATATGTCATTTTCTTGGGAATTCCCCCATCCCCCCTTCACTCTGCTTAATTATTAGCACCTTGGGCTCAATGGGCACTGGAATTTTGTGGGTATGATTAGATAAGGCTATGGGCCCAACAGGGTCTGGACTCAACCCCAATTCAACCTCCACGTTTTAAATTTCCTTATTCAAGGCCCCCACCGCTGAGGTCAGATAAGATATATAATAGATGCGGAGTTCCTGGTGACCTTCACCCTGTCTCGCCCCTGATCCTGTGAACATGGTTGTTTCCTCTTACTCATTGTGGTTGGTGGTGGTGCTGATGTTAGAAGGATGGCCCAGCCCTGCATCGTCCGTCCTCTGATGGGCCTGCCCTTGGCCCGGGCACGCCCACGCTGCGGAAGCCCCTGTTGTCTTTTATGAGCACCTCCCGACGCTAGCAGCAGTGGAGCATTGGCAGTGGCTAGCGGGATCGCAAGTGGTGCTGGGAGGTGTAGTCCTCTTCCCAGCTCTTCCCGGCTCCCGATCTCCTGGGCACCTGGCCCCAACAAAAGGCAAGGAACACGGCTGGCCGAAATTTGTCATTACTATTGATTTAAATCTAAAATAATGCCTCTATAAATTGTACTGTGTTTATTTCTAATAAAGAAAGGCGTGGCTATGCTAATCTGGTACATTTTTTAATAACCTTGCGGACATGCAACTGCTGCCTCTAAATAGTTCCATGACGGTTGGCACTACCCACAGCTAGACCATCAAACATGCCTCCTCATATGATAGTGGCTAACAAAAAGGGCGGATATCGAAGGTAATGTGGAGAGAGGTTTAACTCGAAGTGTCAGCTTTTTACACCCACTTTAGGACCCTCCTAGAGTGTTAAGCTATTAGCCAAAGCGCAGTGTGCTAGGAAACTACCACTCAAAATCATGTTGGGTCTCCAGATGTCCCACAAGAAATAAATAGATACTTTCTAAATTGCAGTCGCAGTTTCAAAGGAAAAAAAATCAAAGCAATTTATCATTACAATTCATGTAAATCTAAAAAATGCCTCTGATCTAGGTATCTAAGTCTCTAGGTAGAGAATTCATGTGTAGATCCAAAAGAAGAAACGATGGCTCGAAATAGTGGATTACTTAGACTTTTTGGGACCTTCCGAAGCATACTTTTATTAGGGCTTCTGGGATATCATGTTTTTTAAAAAAAACTTAGTTTTATCATAACCCCTTTCACATTCCATCACCTTTTCTAAGACCTGGTCTAATGTATTTTGACAAATCACTGGGAGATCGTCTCACAAATGAATACACACTGTCATCTTTGACACAAGATATTATTTTTCTACCTAAAACTCTGTATCCATAACCATGAGGCCCCCTTCCTTGTCCAACACATCAACGGTGATATCTTTGATTTGAGCCAGAGAATTTATAATCCCTTAATCTTTATTAGTCAAGTTGTTTTGACATTTTTTATTGTAGTTCAACAGTTGTAGATCATTGGATAGGAGAGTTTCAAAATGATCCAGTGTTTTATGAGATGGGTGATATGTATGAAATTACTCTTTGCTTAGAATTCCTTTTACAGTCTATTCTCAACTGGTTGGTTATTGTTTAAAAAAAAGTATTTCAAATGGATATTTTGCATGAATTTGAATACAGCTATTTCTGTTTCAAGTTGATTAGTTATATGTATTGGGACAAATGAAGTACATTAATCACAACTTCTCTATGCTGTTAACTTAGAGGATAAATGGAAATGTTCATCACTAGACTTTTGCTTGACTTCGTAGATTCCTTTTTTTTTTTTTTTACTTTTTTTGTTGAGCAGTTTGTATTTTTTATACAGGCAAGTAAAAGAAACAGAGCAGTACATTATACCATAGTATACGACCAAAAAGAAAAAACAGAGAAATATAAACAAGTGGACTATTATCAAAAAATTTACAAAATATAATTCATAATTTACAGTATCCATATTACAAACAGCCTCGAGATGACACAAATATATTTTTATCCATTAATCCAGGTCTTTAACGGTGTCCAAATTTTCAAGCCCATGTCCTTCTTTTTCCTCCCCTTTGTCTTATAAATAGCCATCTCAAGATTGTATTTAGCAAATAATCCGGCCCGCCAGGTCTCAAAAGAAGGGGGGTGCTACTAATCCATTCTCGAGTAATGGCTTCGTAGATTCCTCTGCTCCATGCCAGTCTTTTTCTTTCTTTTTCTCCTCTTTGTCTTCCATTTGTTTTTGGTGGTTCAGAATTCTTGTTTGCTGTTGGCTTTACCAAAAAAAGAATCTCCATTTGCTTGGGCCTGTCCTTTGACATTCTGTATATCAGAGCTATCTTTATTCATAAGTATTACCATTGCCTGCTTAGTGCTAGTCTATGCTTCCTACTCGGAAATGCTTTTTTATGAGAAGTTACAATTGTGGGTCTCCTATGCTCTTTTTTGTGAGCATACTTCCGCCCATGTATAAACTTCATCCAGTTCATCCCGTTTATAGTCAATGGCATCTCTCTTGAGTTTTATTTTCTGTCATTGATTTCTTTTGCATATGCATCCAATTTCTCAATAATCTCCTCCAGCACCTTTTATAACTCAGCTGTTTCTAGTTTATAAATGTCTTGTTTGATTAGTGCAATCTCTTCTTCCAGGGTTGTCAGCATGCACGAGAGTGTTTTAATTTTTACGATAATCAAATCCAATGAATAAATTTTCAGGATTGAAGTGTAAGAAATTGCGAGTGCCAGTTGAGGGGGGTGAGTACCCACCTCAAATAATAACCACATTCCTTGTCAGGATGAATCACTAAAGTTACTCAATCAACCTGTGCTCAACTCGCTGATACCTCTGACACAGAGCAGATAGGCTTTACTTAGATAGGCTTAACTTAGAGGCAATGTGAAAAGTATTTATGCAGTACCAACCAGTAATAAAATCAAAACATAAGCTTAAACCGCTGTCATCAGGTTGCACATTCACCAGTACCTACGTGCAAGTTAAGGCCAACAGTGATGGAGAGTGGTCTGATACAGAAACCACATTCAACTCAGTCAGGAGTTTTTCCTTTGGACTTAGGGACAGATTTACTGACGTTTGGTGTAGAGCAACAGAGCAAGGCAACTTGATGTGCTGCTCTGCGTCAAATAGAGAGGGCAGGAATATCTACTAGGATATCACACATGCCTGCTCTCCTTCTGCACTGGCACACTAGTGGCTGACAAATGCCAGTGGAGGCACCCTTGTACCATACTTCTTCCTGCACAAAAATAATCCTCTGTGGCACTTTCCTTTATGGGTGCTGCAGAGTGCAATACATTCAGAAAGAAGAAAAAACAGGAAAAAATTAAAAATATTTCTCCATGTTATGCGTCTCCTGGGAAGGCACAGCATTTTTACTCATTTCCATGTGTACTGGGGTTACTAAATATGGGAACATGCAAAAAAATATAGGTGGATGCGTGGTAACACCCACACTCCACACATGGAATGCCTTCCCAGTGCAGAGTAACATAAGGCAGCGAACTTGCGCTGCTTTGCATTACCTCAAGTCCTTGCCCTGCGGAACTCCAGATTTATTATGCAATGCATAGCCCTGCATGGTATAGTAAATATCACTTAAGGGCTTGTGTTGCCCTTGCATCACCTTGCGTGATGCAAAGGCAACGCAAGCCTGTGACAATTCTGGCCCTTAGTCTCTGAAACGGAAGTCAAAAATCTTTAGCGGACAAAGCAGCAGACTGTGGCTGAAGAGGGCTCCACATCGCCAGATAGCCATTCAACAATATCTTGGTGAAGCCTTTACTGTTCGTCGAGAACGCTCTGAGCGATGAAATTTAAATTTCAAGCCCAAGGAATGTCCCACACTGGCTGGGCGATTTTTTGCAACTTTAACTGGTGAAGCTTGCTATCTTTGTACTTGGTCAATTTTCTGGAGCTCGGATTCCTCCAGCTTGGCACGGTTGCAAGCTGTATCCATAGAGGGCCCCATGAGGCCGCATACCTTCTCCACGAAGCCCCGCTGAATCGGATTTGCAACTGATGTAAAGATCCGAGCAGAAGCAACCAGAATCTTGGGCCCAGCTGCAATATACCTTTGTCAGGTCAGCTTGGTCCTAGTCCTATGAAGGTCTTGAAAAATCAAATATTTTTAAGTCCTAGGTTTCAAGAACCTTTAAGAGGAGTACACTGTGAAACCAGCCAAGGGTCCAGGACCTTGGGGGCAGCACTTGGTGGTTACGACTCACTTCAGCATAGACCAACAGCAGGGTCTAGGTCAGTCCCAGTGGAACTGTTTAGCTAACCCCAGCTGGCTCACAGGTGCATCCCAGTAGGCGGACAGTACCTCCATGGCCGACAAGATCAGACTTCTGTCCCCAGGTGAGGACAGCCCTTCCCAAAAGCCAAGCTACCAACAGAGGCCATTAACACCTGTGAGTGTCATGAACCAGACCCCTGGTTATCCACTACCTGGTAAAGGCTCAACTGTTGAGCCTTGGGTAGGCCTCACTTCCAGTCGAAGAGCAGGCCAGGAGTCCCTCACTTGCTCCTGAGGTCTCTCTGGACCCCTAGGTTTCTCAGAAAGGGAGCTGAACCCCAAGTGCGAGACACCCTCTTTCCATTCTTTCTTCCGCTATTTCCAAGTTGACACTTTGTAGATGGCCTTTCAGATCAAGGTCTATGCCCAGAAACTGAACAGGTGCCTGGCGGTAGGGACTTCCAGGTGGGACATTCTGTTCCATTCAAAGGTGATACACTTGTCTGTGTCATGTAGGGATCTGTCGGGTGCAGGCCTCCTGTCATCTGTCTTTGTGAGTCTTGGAGTGCTCTCCTCTCGGGGCAATCAAACCCATAACCACTGATGCTCTCAGTGTGGATGGTATTCACCTCTTAACTCTTAGACTGGGCACTGTAACCTCAGTTCATGGACAGTGCTCCTAAAAATGTGTGTTTTTGGACTGCCATGGGCGACTGCCTAACCCGGCGGTTTCTTCACTGGATGGAGCTCATTGCCAAGTATGCAGCTAATGGGCATCCGGGGACAGACAATGACCAATAAAGTTTCTCTTCCCGCATTGAACATGTGCTTCTACAGACTGGACCTGCAATCACTCTCTGGGACTCTGTGCATCCATAGTGGCCACCTCATATGCTACAAGCCACTTCTCTATGCCATCCCCCACCACATAACTAGGCCTAGCTCTTTGGGGTGTGGCCTCTCTGTGTTACCTCTCCCATACATGCCAACATTTTAGAGATTTATAAAAAAGAATCGAGAGAATGTATTTCCTTAATTTCTCTAGATGCAGAGGAAATTTCGGGCAGGGGAGAGCCAAAACAAAGCAATTTTACCTTTAAAAATAGGGAGTCTTGTGCCTGAGTCTATGGGCACGTATGCTCTCCAAGGCATTTCTGTGTTGCTGCCAGCATTATCACTGGACTCCGAGGTCCTGCAAGACCTCAAGTCCATCTTGCTCAGACTCGTCTCATGAGCTATTAGGGTGTTCTTCTCCAAGAAGAGTTCGCTTTTTCTTTATTGTCAAAACTTCCAAGTGTTAAATACATACACTTTTTCAAAAAATCTGAAGAGGCTTTATAATATTTTATGTGATGTTTGTTGTATGAGTTACATGGTAACCATTTTCATTTATTTATTTTATTTATGCATTTTTATATAGCGCGGACTTTACCCGAAGGTGTCAGAGCGCTTCACAATAGCCATACCAGATTTGTGGCTAAACTGTGGCTCATCTCTTCCTGTTAATTTGTCGGCTACCCCACCTCTAGTTTACACTTTAGCCTTCGCTGACTCTTCAAACATGAACAAATAGCCTGTATGTTTGTTTTAGAAAGGTGACAACCCTAACCATGATCCCCCAAATGTATGGGTTATAGGATAATTTTTCCCAATTCCAACAATGAGTTGGGAACTTCGTACACCCCCACCTTGTACCCTGGTTAGAAACAACTCGAAATAAAATTAATACATCGTCCTATGGTAGGCTCTGCAGAAGTAAACGTGGCTCGTCGCCAATGGTCTGTATCGGCCTCTATTTGATTAGGCTCGCTGCCACGCTACAGTTCTTCAATAAAAATCCCGGCGTTCCGCTACTGTACTCCTGCCGTCAGAGTTCCTGCTTCCCCGTTGGTGCAATGGCTCTTTCGGTTGGCTCCTGCCCCTCTCCGTCACGCTAGGGGCGCGGCTTGTTTCCTACCTATTTTACCCTGCGGTTGCGCGTGTTTCCCAATGGGTTGACACACGCCGCGCTCCAGGAGCCGGTGCCCGCCGTGCCACGTCAGAGGCTCGCGCTCCTGCCGGGCTGGTATCGGCGACCGTTGCTGGACACGTCGCCGCTCTCTGCCATGATGCCGGACGACACGCCGCTCTTCGACCCCCGGCTGCTGCTCGACCTGGACTGGAGCCTGAACACGGCGTCCTTCTCGCCGCCCATCTCCCCCGCCGAGCCCGGCGCCGGGCTGTCGCTGCGGCCGCTCTGCCGGGCCGACCTGGGCCGCGGCTTCTTCCAGGTGCTGAGCCAGCTGACCGAGGCGGACGGCGCCAGCCCCGAGCGCTTCGCCAGCACCTTCGAGCACATGCGGCGGACGGGCGACTACTACGTGGTGGTGGTGGAGGACACGGGCCTGGGCCGGGTGGTGGCCACCGCCACCCTCATCGTGGAGCACAAGTTCATCCGGGGCTGCGCCGCCCGCGGCCGCATCGAGGACGTTGTGGTGAGCGACGAGTGCCGCGGCCGGCAGCTGGGCAAGCTGCTGCTGTCGGCGCTCACCCTGCTGAGCCGCCGCCTGGGCTGCTACAAGACCACGCTGGAGTGCAAGCCCCTCAACGTGCCCTTCTACCAGAAGTTCGGCTTCTCGCCCTCCGAGGAGACCTACATGCAGAACCGGTTCGGCCCGCAGCTCTGACCCCAGCCCCCAAGGCGCGGCGCACTTCTAACCCTAAAAGGGAAGCTGGACAGTCTGCCCCAAAAATAGGGGGCCAAAGCTTTATTCCCCCACAGGTCAAAACTCTATCCACCCTCGCCATATAGGTGGCCAAAGCTTGCCACCCACCCCAAATGGGAACCCACGGCTCAGCTTGCCCCCCCCACCTCAAATGGGAATCTAAGGCTTTACTCCCCTCAAAATAGGACCTCATGCTTTACACCCTACTTTTGGGTTGTTGGACACGTTACCTGTTGCTGCAGACTCTGAACAGAACTTGTTTTACATACAATTGTAGATATTATCAAATGATGATGGTACCGAAGCTGCTTTGAATATTAATTTAAGATGTTCAGTTTAGAATTACGGGAGAATGTTTTAAATTGAGATTTGTTTGTACCCAGATAATATATTTTTTATTGCATTGGCCTTATGTAACGTTTTTTTATTTGTTTCTTGTCCTCATTAGGGTGCGAACTCGATGCATCTAGCCTATTAACATAATCGTAAGATTTCAGTGGGTATCCTATGGAATTCAGCCACATAGTCTCGGAGTGCCTACGCCCTTTCTGGGTGTATGCTATCCCTGTCCTGGCACACTGTGGGCGGAAAAGTAAAACAAATAGGAGCATGTCGTTTAAGCGCTGAACAGGGATTTGGTTTGCGGCTAAAGGGATGTGCTTTAGATATACAGACGTGTGAGTCAGAAAGGCTTTCCAACAGTTATAGTCGAATGTCCCTTTTTTATTTCCCCGCTCTCTCTCGCAGTTTAACTCGCTGAGTTACTCTAGAATGAATGCAGCCTGGATATTTCGGAATCTTAGTTGATTCTGTTCATCTCTGTCGGTGCGGTGGTGTTCTTGTTCATCCATCTTTGTGTTTGATATTGTGACCTCGTCTTTACTTCCACGTCAGTATATCCTTGCGAAACTCAATGAATGACCATGTGTATACTGCACAATAGGCACAGCCGGTACATGCTTACTTTACTTCCTCCTGGAGAATTCCACATTAGCATCACAAGCGTAATCGGAGTTGCTGTCACTGGCCTGATTTTGTCAAACATTTTCTCCCACTCTTTTGTGCTGCTGAAGCCAGTTGTTTTAAGTGGTATTAGAGGCTGGAGCTGTATTTGGAATCTAATCTTTTCTGGCAGTCTGTTGGAAACTCATGCAACAACAATGGAGGCAGATATGGTTCATTTGTTACTGTGTTTAGTGACCTCGCTCTCAGGGCGTGGGCATTACTCTGCTTCTCACTGGATTTTGTCCTTTTTCTACGCATTTATTGCCTTACTGGCAAAGGGGGCATCTAGCTGTACGGGTCGATAGAATATATCGAAATTTTTTTTACACGCCCCCCCCCCCCCCCGATGTGTTTTACATTGGATTAGGACAGTGGATCCGGACAAACAGTCTACCCTAACGCTCTTCCTAGGGGCGAAGAGTGCTGTTTACTGAGTTTCCAGTAAACTGAATTAGCTGCCTTTTCGATTATATCCACAAGTAAAGCAGGTTTATTCCTCGTTGCATCAAGCATGGCTGATCTGTTTCTCTAGGTTTGTATCTGAGCTAGCATCTTGGTCTGTGTGCTTTTGTAAGTTAATGAGACTTCACACCACCCTGATATTCGAGTGTACAGACACTCGCCACCGTCCGATCCTCCACACAAAGCGGATGCAGTAGGCATTACTTTGCTTTACATAAGCTCAGGGCATACATCCCTAAAAAAAAAAAGTGGGGGGATTAACCAGGTTAGGCAGTATGCAAGTCAAATCATGATGCGCGCCATCACAGTGCATGATGTCTCGAGGCGTGACATTGCACGTGGCCTCACTGGAAGTGACCTCAGATATTAAGACCTCACACATATGTTTATTAGGTATCTCGTGAGCACATATAAGTGCATTATGATATTTAACAATTGAGATTTGGCCCCTGCAAAGGACATCTAAAACGCAGATGACCGCTTTTAACACAGATCATTTTGTTACCTGCTGTTCATAAATTCTAATCCTTGTAAAACACCACAGTGAGGTAAGAAGGACATGTTACTCCTACACCTTGTAACCCTCACTGTCTCGTGTGATCTTGTACATTGATTTACTCATGTACATGATTTATTGTCAATGTGTTTCTTATCAAAAGTGTGGTTTGCAGTTGGAAGCTGGCTCTTTATGTGATATACCAATAATTGGTTATATTGTGTAGAGTCCAGAGATTCCCCCAGTACTGTAAGGGCTCCATTTCAACCCAAACTGCTCTATTTGTGGTTGAGCTGCTTTAGGCCTAACACAGACGTGTTATATACACCATGACTAATAAATGACACACGACTAAAAAAGGATATTCACACCAATTTTAGAAAAATAAGCTACTTTCGAGGTTTATTTTAAGACCAAGATGTACGTTTAAAGGCGAGTATGTTATTCAACAAAAAATACTTTTCACTTTAAAAAGTGGACACTTAGTGCAGTTTTTCAGTTAAGCAATGTTAAACTATGTGAGAAAAACAAGAATGTAGTTTTTGCAGGTAAGTACGTGACTTCAGGGTTTCAGGTCAACCCTGGGCAAGGTTCAAATTAGTACCAAGGCTGCATTACTAGTGGCGGCCAAGTGCAGAGGTCCAATTCTGAGTCTGGTGCCCAATGGAGACTGGGGGCTATTCATGGGTAAGTAAAGCAGTGTCCGGGTTCAATCTCTGAGAGTTAATGTAAGAATGGGGCAGGGGACACAAGACAGCAGACTTGCACCATCAGCAGCACCAGGGCAGCCGGGTGTAGAGCCTGAGACCACACCAGGGATGTTAGGTTGTCAGGGGACACTTCTGAGGTGCCCTTTGGGTAAGTTTTAATAAATCTAACACTGGTATCATTGTGGGTTTATTAGGAGGAGTTGTTTGGTACCAAACACTCCTGGGTTTAGTGAAGCCACCATGGTGTTGGGGAACTATTTGTCGAGTTTCTAGCCCACGTACGCTGTGTGGCTTCCCAGGCTCATACAATATTAAGAATGGACTTGTACATTGTAGGGGCATATCTGCTCATGCAGATATGCCCATACATGAGATATGGTGCACCCTACCGTAGGGCTTGTAAGGTCTGCTAGAGGGGTTACTTAGCCATTCCTTAGGCAGTGCTACTTTGACATGGCACAGTGTGCCATATCGACTTTGTTGTTTTTGTCTGCACCAAGGTATGCAGGCTGCAGTGGCAGTCGGTATGGTGTTGAGTAGGTGTACCTAGGTACCAGGGATACCATTTACTAGCGATTTACGGGGGGGGGGGGAGGGTCTGAAATTACCAATTGTTGTACAGTTTTTGGGAAGGGTCTCTAGCACAGGGGACCCTGTGCATTTTTAATCTAAATAACATTTTCCAAGGAGTAAAAAACAAAACAAGGAGTGGGGCTAGCCATGTCAAAAGAGGCACTTTATCACCGAAGAGTAAATAGCGTTGAACTAGAGACCATTTTGCTGTCCCTTTGAGTCAAAGGGAATCACTGCTCTTTGACCAGACTTCCCTGGAGTTAGTGTGCCAAACCATTCCAGTTCCTGGCCCAATCCACAGTCTCAACTTCCTGTAATCAAGCTGCTAGCCTGAAGTAAATTTGAATTGATAAATGGGTCATTGGTTTAAATGTAAGACAGGTGGCTCACCTGGAGATTTTAGCAGCTGCCAAAGGAAGTTGATGAGCTAAACATGCAACAAAAAGTCGAATTTACAAAGCCAGTAGCCCTGCTTTCACTCTTCTAGTGACTTCAGTTTACTGTTCTAAAATGGACACCCATCTTGAAGCATGAATTTGTGTGAAAGCACAGCGAGGAGAAGGGAGTGGCATTTCCCGGGCCCCCTCCCCCTGAATGAACACATCAGCAGGATATTCGGTCGGAAATTAACGCTGGTGGGGAAGGGATAGAGGAGTTTGGGGGGGGGAGGGGGTTGTGGAAAGTAATGGATGGTCAAGGGGATTTGCTTGAAAACCACATGGGAGAGAGCAAGAAAACGCACTTAAAATGGAGTGCTAAAAGTAGTTATTTTTCTTAGTATGGAAGCATACAAGTCATTCATTCAAATGTATGGCAATAACTATGCTGCCTAAAGGGACAAACACACGAATAGGAAAGCAATCTATTGAATAAAAAGCAATCCCATTGAAATCATAACTGATATTCACCATAGGGCATTCTGTGAATTATCTTTTTATTTGCAGGGATAAACATGGCTTTTCGACTGTTTGAGGCCCACAGGAGTCCATTTGTTTTAGTGGGAAAAAGTGCATGTTTACTTTAAATGGACAAGGAATATTTATTGAAACGCATGTTTCCTTGGAGTTCTTTTACATCAACTCTGAGGTTGTAATTTATACGCTTCTAGAAGGTTTCCCCCCCAGCTTTAACACCTTCAACGTTGTCTGTGAATTTGATTGTTCTAGCTTAACACTAGGCACAAATAGCAGTAACCTGTCCAAGCCCTGGCCTTTCTACAGTTGTTCGTGCTAGAAATGATACAAACAGATCATGTATTATTAAAACAGTCCACAGTATAAGTAGCCTAGTCATGTATGCACAGCATATCAGTGGGAGTGGCATGAAAAATGATTGTAGAGTAAATAATCAACATAGACTGCGGATATCCGTGGGAGGAACCAGGAAACGATTATATAACAACCAGTTGTCATACGAAAATACATTAACTGCCATTTTACGTGTACCAGTGTTATAGAATAAGACATTTTCACCAGAAGACACAGATGAACGACGAAGCCTTTTTAGATAGTTGTACACTGTATGAGTAACACCATTTGGGGTTTAAAGTGGAGAATGCAGGTACGTGCATGGCCTGGATTGGGAGAGACCTGTGTCCTCGTGGTATCGGTGGCTACACTGCCCAAATGCATACGGATCAAACAAAACTACCCATTATCCTGTGCAAGTTGCTTCAAGGTGGTGGTTGTGTATAAAAGGGCATTTGTGTTTTTCCATACAATATACAACCTCTAATTACGAGCTGTCAGTTTTTCATACAGTCTGTGCCCTCTGCTACTCGTCAACATCTTCGTCTGCTGGAAGGAAATTACATTTATAGTGTGTCTATGGCCAGAGGCAAAGCGTGGGCCACGGGGAACTTTTGGGGGATGGTCAGAGTGGCAGCTGGTGACGAAGAATGTGTATCCTAACTGGGAGCCTTGACGTTGACTGCTTCACTTTCAGCACCCTTCTGTGTACCAGTTTTCCTCCATACACTTATATTTAATATTGGTTGTAGATGATTCAACTGCAGGATGGTTGTTCACTCCAAGAAAGGCTTCCTAATTTACTTGCGGACTTTATACTGTCACATGTTGGCACAAGCGAGATCACAACACTGTTCTAGCGGGACATTAGACGCTCACAGTCATCGGGCTTGTTAGGCCTGGCCTGATGTATTGTTACCAAATCTTTAAAATAGAGAGAGGGTTCTGACTCCACCTAGAGCCGAAATATGTTCTTACCTCGTGCTTTTTGGGGTATCATTCCAATTTGCAGTAAGTGCTTCTATTGGAATGCTTGAGGGAACGTTCTAAATCTGATAAGTGCACTGAAATACCACACTGTTGCTCACATAAAATTATTTTATCTCCAATACACATTCTATAAGAAAGCACATTTTAAAACTTTGTTTCCTAGCAAATCCAACAGGGTTGTCCTTAATGTGATAGACAGCAGTGTGGTTTTCAATGTGTGTAAAAAGCATTTGCAAATGTCTGTGTTTACGTGCATTGGCACATTAAACTAGAAAATGCTTCTTTGTGGAAACGTCATTACCATGTCCCAAGTAAAATGAGCAATGACATTACCTGCAGAGCTCCTTTTTAATCAAGGAGGGATTGACCGCAGTAGTTGCCAATGTCCAGTACTTACCCAAAAGGGCAGGGAGCTGACTCCAATCAAGATGCTCTCGGTTCAAAGACTGAATGGTCAGCCAAACATGGCAGTGACATTTTTGCAGGCTTGCCTAGAGGGGCTGAGGCCACACCAAAAGGATTCTGGATTTGGTAGGATAGAGTAATATAATAATATTCACACTAGGGATCGGCCCTACTAGGTGCGTACTAATC
The DNA here is from genome assembly GCF_964261635.1 of Lissotriton helveticus. Classification (NCBI taxonomy): domain Eukaryota; kingdom Metazoa; phylum Chordata; class Amphibia; order Caudata; family Salamandridae; genus Lissotriton; species Lissotriton helveticus. The sequence goes on from NC_136059.1 coordinate 249,972,017, forward strand.
CTACCATTACATTAATTCACACTGAAGTATGCCTGGTCTTATGATACAACAAGCATTTGCAATGCAATATGTCTCGCAGTTACGCACGTTTAAGCTATTGGCATTGTAAATAACAATGGCTTTTATTTAAGTTTTTAAAAAGAAAACAAAGAAAAGGTATTGTTATTTACAATGTCAATAGCTTAAACTCGCATAACTGCGAGACCTATTGCATTGTTTTTTTAGTTTTACTCCTTGTACCATCAAGGTATATTCATTAAATAAAATGCATCCGGGAACATGGAATGGCGGGACCCACAAGCCAGAAATCCCTCTTTGTAAGAAGATGCAAAGTGGATGAAGGTTTGCTATGGCAACCTCGAGTTCTCACAGATGTTCCAGGCTTCTGCGAGCACGTGTGCATGGGCCTATCATTTGTTTACCCTGACCGTACAACCGTGGCAATGTCAACAGATAGAGGATGTCATTGCAGAACTTTTACTTCCCTAGCCTGCTCTTCTAGCTTGGGGTGGGTGCGAGATTTAACATCATACAATATTCAGGCTGATTCATGAAATGAGGCGCTACCTCTGATGCTCTGTAAGGTGTTCATGAAAGTGTGAGACCTAACCACCCGCATCTTTTCATCTTGTGTTTCCATGTAAGGGAGCACGTGGCGCCATCTTACCTTTCTCATCTTTTGTTGCTGGTTTTAAACGCCTCACACTGTTAAGGTCCAGCCCTTTTATTTAGATTAACCTTTTCAAGTGTGGTTTACAGTAAAATATAGCGTGACGTGGCTTAAATGTTTACAGCAGATTTTTTTTATGTATTCGGGTTCTCTTTGAGTACACACCAGTTCATTTTATAACATATTTGTCGTGCACTAGACATTGAAGCCGACGGGGGGAGGGCTCCCTGTCATTTCTGGGGCTGGGGTGCGTAGATTAGGGGGTTCATGTTTTCTACGGTCTCCCTGTCAGATCTGGGGTTGGGGGTGGGGGGTCATGCTTTCCACAGGTTACCTGTCCGCTCCCGAGGGCCGGCTGCTTCCATGAAGCTCCCAAGACACATGTTCAGCTGTTATTTGTTTTAGCTCCTGTGTGTCAGTGCACCGTGTAAGCGCACAAACATACCCTGCTCTCTCTGGAACACTCACACTGCTGAGCCTCTCACTCTGCTGTCTGTCGCTCACTCTGCTGTCACTCTCACTTTGCTGTCTGTCACTTTGCTGTCACTCTCACTCTGCTGTCTGTCACTTACTCTGCTGTCACTCTCCCTGAGATATACAGCGGTCTCACACTCACACACGTATCTTTCCCTTGCACACACACTCCCTCAGGCATACACAGCTGCCTCTCTGTTACCCATACACAAATGGAGGCTGCTGTCTCTCACCCTCACACACCGTTGTGAAGCGCTCTGACACCTTCGGGTAAAGTCCGCTATAAAAACGCATAAAACATAAAATAAATAAACGCTGCTGTATCTCCCTCAGACAGACACACCTGCCTCACGCACACTGCTGTCTCCCACGGTCTGTGGCTGCGCCGGGCACGGACTGCCAGTCATGTGACCTTCTGGATGTGGCGCTGAGTCACACGGGCAAACCCTCCAGGACGGCGGCACCTGGGGTCGGACTGGGACAGTGAATAGACCCGGCACCTAAATAAACGCGGACCATGCAAATGTTACAATACACGTTCCTAATGGAGAATTAAAAAGTAAAAAAAAAATGCATATGAAATGCAATAACGGTAGCGAGTGGCCATGCAGCACTTTGCAGCTACTTCCTACTTAAACTAGCGAGACCTAACAAAGCATCGTGACGAAGCTTCAGAGAAGAAACTTCTTCACGACAGCCGTAATGCAGGCTACCATGTCCGGAGGGACCGTTCCGAAAGCAGACAGGGTGGCAACGGAAAACCCTCCTTTCTAATGGGAAGCCAGTGTTTACCATGAACGCTGACGCTACCCAATAGAAAGGAGGGGCGGGGCTTAGGCTCCCTTTTCAGGGCTCGGGCGTACGTCACACACTGCAAAGCAGTGTGGGCGGAGCCAAGAGTCCTATAATCAGGGTCTCCGAAAAGCTACCCAAACATTCCTGAATGCTCGTGATTTTTTGTGTTCTTTTTTTGCCATCTGCATGGCAATTGGGCATCGCATGCCTGTCTTTTTAGAAGACAGCACGCAATAGGCCATAGGGTGTAGAGTTGCTCCACTTCCTGCATATTCCGTGCGGACACGAGCAGCAGAAAGGCATATATCATCAATTACCAGCTGTCAGGGTCCGTGGTAATTGAATCCAGATGCTGGGCGCGCATTCAGCACTCTCCAGTTACTTTTTTTTTCCAGCTGTGTGTGCGTGCATGCTGGCTCCCTGCCAAAGTTTGTGTGTCTAGTTGATGTTGACTCAGATCGGCACTGCTTCAGGCAAGTCAAATTCCGTTAAATGTCCGAGTTCTCAACACATCAGAACGATGACTTATTCCCACCTTACAGTTAGTATTTATTCCGCTTGTACGTACATTGTAGATGTCCGTCTATTTACAACCAAAAGCATTATTTTTATATTGGCGCAGAACGATACTGCTCCCGGTAAGTCACATTCCGTTAATACACAATATTAAGAACTGCATACGTGATTACAGTAAATGCCGTTAATGCTCTTAAGCACTTTTTTAGCTGGTGTTTTCAGCGATCACAGTTGTTTTATAGTAACAACTACCACTCCCACAAGGCACAGTAGTTTTTAGTCCCGTGACTAATAGGAACTCTATTAAACTTTGAATGGTATCATTACGCGGTAAATACAACGGGCGAGTATAGCGGTTTTTGGCAAGACGCGATCACCGCTTTAATACAGATTAGCTGAGGTACGTTCATGAGGCATTTATAAGGTATTGGCAAAATTAATGGTCCAGGCTTACTAATTATTCACGGCAATTCATGAATAAATGTTGTCGTTTTTTTTAAAGGCACGATTACTTACGAGCGTGTGAAGGACCGTTTATTTTCCAGACCATTGGATTATTTTTTTCCCGCTATCACAAGGTATGTCAATTAAGACACGTTTTTTTTAAGACACTCACTAATGTGGATGTAAGTTTGGAAATGACTGGAGCACCATATTTCTTACAGATGATTATGAAATCAGATGATTCGGCAATTGCATAGAAAAAACTTCCCTGGAATTCGTTTGGTCAGCACCTGGTCCTGCTTTAATCAGGTCAGCTACATTCTATACCTATTTGAGGGTGTTATCGGAGAGAGTAAGCAGCACAGCACTTTTCAACTCAGGTGGCAATAGTACATTTGTTGATGTATGTACAACCATGCAACATTTGTATCAGTGCTCCCTTCACACCTTGCCATAGCCTTGTGCTCCAAAACGCTTGTATTGATCATCACGGGTTCAAACTGTGTGATCCTGGACACATCGCCCACCCCTCCTTTGTCCCCGATCTCTGGCAAAGGTGGGAGCGCTTAGAAGCAAGCGTATACCCGTGTTAAGCAGCATATATGGAACTGGGTCGGTACATTGGCAGCTGTGGCTAGCGCCCCCCCTTCAACACCCTCACAGCTCCCCCATCCCAGATGTAAGTCTCCCGCGCCCAGTATTGGCTACTTTACATGTCTCTGCCTGGGAGTTCATTCCGTGCACACTTAGCTGACGTCTCAGGGCAGGGAAGGATGTGCGCTGCCACGGTGCCACCCACTCCCCCCCCACCCCACCCCCCGCTCTCATATAACACATGTAAGTACGTGCCTGCGGTGGCCCTGTCTTTGCATTCCTATTTGCATTCAGAGCTCTTGTAAGGACATTTCATACTCCCACAATTTAAATCATTCCTCAAGGTAGAGCTTTGTGAGTTTATCAGGAGCCCGGGAAAGGGTACCAGCATGCTACAATAGAAGTCGGACAACTCGGTGGGTCGAGTGCCTGCTACAGAGATCTGAGTAACCTGCAGGGGTAATATTCAAATATAGACAGGGCCAACTTAGATTTTCCTCCTTTGGAAGTTGATGATTATGAGTCGTTAGATTTTACAATGGAAAAAACCTTTGTTAGCAGGACTGCAACAATGGCAAGTTGTGCGGCAGCAGGGGCTCTATGAACGCACACTTTGTTGCTGTTACAACCACAGGAAGACTGCGGGGGTTCTCGCAGAGTGAACGCCGACGTGGCCATGTTTAACTGTGTATTTCGCAGCACATTTCACTGTTGTAACCCATGTGTGCAGCACCAGTACTATGAGCCTCTGGTGCTCAGTGCCACAAAGGCTGCAGCACAGTAACTTTCTACAGTACATAAATCCAAGCTTGTGAGCACGATGCTGCGGTCTAGTCCTAGATATTCTTACCAGCCTGCCAGTGCTCTTCAGACTGCAGCTCCTTTCCTCCCCCACTGGAGATCTAATGTAAGTATCGCGCCTGCTGCTGTCCATGGTAGCGTGCAGCAGAATGCCGCGTGCATTAGAGCGCAGCGTGCAGTAGATTGCAGCGTGCAGTAGAGTGCAGCAGCGTGCAGTTGAGTGCAGTGTGCAGTTGAGTGCAGTGTGCAGTAGAGTGCAGAATGACTGCAGAGAGTGAGTGAGTGCAGAGTGAGTGAGTGCAGAGTGCATGCAAAATAAGTGGAGAGTGAGTGCTGAGTGCATAGTGAGTGCAGGGGCAGAGTGAGTGCAGTTGCAGAGTGAGTGCAGGTGCACAGTCATACAGTTGCAATATTTCATATAGATACATTTAATAATGTCTGATGTTACCTACAACTGTGTCAATGAAAACGTTTTCCTTTTCGAATATCAATAAACAACTTTTACTTGCAAAAAGTTTTTTTTTTCCACAGACTAAATCAAAGTTACAAACACATATTTTACGTATAGTGTGTGAGTGTGCAGAGTAAGCAGTATGTGGGATTACTGTACAGTGAGAGTAAGTGTCGAGTGAGTGCAGAGTGAGTGCAGAGTGCAGGTGCAGAGTGAGTGCAAGTGCAGAATGACTGCAGAGTGAGTGTGCCTGCAGAGTGACTGCAGTGAGTGTGACTGCAGAGTGAGTGTGATTGGAGAGTGAGTGCAAGTGCAGAGTGAGTGCAGGTACAGAGTGAGTGCGAGTGCAGAATGACTGCAGAGTGAGAGTGACTGCAGTGAGTGTGAGTGTAGAGTGAGTGCAAGTGCAGAGTGAGTGCAGGTACAGAGTGAGTGCGAGTGCAGAATGACTGCAGAGTGAGTGTGACTGCAGCATGAGTGTGACCGCAGAGTGAGTGTGCAAGGTAAACTGTGTGAGTATGCAGGGTGAACAGTGTGTGACTGCAGGTTGAACAGTGTGGATGTGCAGAGTGAGCAGTGTATGTGTGTAGGGACACTGTGTGAGTGTGCAGGAGACAAACACTAAAACTAAGTTCACCACACATACATAGGACCACACACATAAAAACCACACACACACCACACTCAAACACACACCAGCCTCTCACCACCACAGACTCACCACTACACACACAACCAGCCGTCAGTGCACGCTTTCACCAAGCACAAACACCACCAGCCATCAATGTACGCTTTCACCAAGCACAAACCACACTGTGCGTCAGTGCAGACTTCCACCACGCACACAACACCAAATTTCAGTGCATGCTTTCACCAAACACACAACACCAGCTGTCAGTGTACTCTTTCACTAGGTGCACTTGCCACCAGCTGTCAGTGCACCCTTTCACCAAGCACACACATTACCAACTATCTCTGTACACTTAACAGGCACACACACTACCAGCCGTCAGTGCACGCTTCCACCAGGCACACACACCTCCACCCGGCACTGCATGCTTCCACCAAGCACACATACCACCAGCCATCAGTGCACAATTTCTACAGGCACACACACCACCACCCATCAATTGTTAACGCATCTACAATGAACTATTGTAGCAATCGCACTATGCTGCACTTACTTTTAAACATATTCATCTAAAGCGCAGCATGCACCATTGCTACTAGTCCAATCCAACACACATATTTCCACTACACACCACATGCATACACTCCATAACACATGGCTACAAGACATTGCCATTTACAATGCCATTACCTCCAACTCAAAAAAATCCGAGACCTATTGCATTTCTAATGCTTGTTGTTTACAAAATCTCTCAGAGGGCAAGACTTAAAAAGGGACTAGAGGCTAGTACACTGTCTGAAACTATACCCTATAAAAATAATAAGTATGGGTGTGATGCAATGAAATTGTTTACATAGAAGGAATCCTTTTTAACCCGTTGACCGCAGCACAAATTCAGCTGTGGTGCGGGCGAATTAATGAGTTGGTGGGGTTCGGATGGTCCCTGGCCATCCTCCACACACGCCCGCTGTGACGTTGGATTGCCAGGGGCCGTCCGACGCATGGAACGGGTTAAGGGCGACAACCCTCACTCACCCGAGGGTGACATGTTTCATCATTGGGTCCCCTCCTCACACCCGACTGCAAGGTCCATGGTGTGGGCTACATCTTCCAAGGTGGGAGGAGCAGAGGTGTTTTGATAAAGTCAGAGAGTGACTAGTGGACCTCTAATTCAGAAGATGAAGCAACCTTATCTTCGACTTTGAACACAGTATATTTCCCTGCCACATGAACCTTGCACTAGTTGTCGGTGAAACAATGTACTGACTTCAAGACTATACTGACCATTAAAGCCTATAATGGGTTTGCTGTTTACTACAGACTACCTCTGCCTAATGTTCCTGTCATCCAGAGGTGTATATCACCAACCGGTTGCCTTCCTCTTCTTGAGGTACAACTATTTTTGTGACATTCCTCCACTATTCAGGATTTTAACCTCTGGAACCTTCTTCCCATACATGGAGCTAGGCCTCTTGAAGTTACAAGGAGCAGTAAATAAACTGCTCTTACCCACAATGGACCTTACACAATCTCATTTCTAACTGTATCATTCTTGCTTGTCAGCTACTGTCTTGCTTGAATTTCTTTCTTCCCTGCCCTTACTCGAGCCTGAAATGGCCAGATGCCAGTAAGAGCAAACAACTAGAGAAAATCTTAAAGAAACTGAAGGCAGAAGGGGCTGCAGGCCGGCACGGTCTCCCTAACTCACTTTTTAAGGAGTACATTGCCTTCTGGGCCAGCTATCTAGTACCCCTTTTTAATCAAATTTTCGGCACTAACATCATACCAGACTCATGGAAAGGAAACCTCTTTCATCCCTTTATACGGATGGAAGCCAATCCTCGCCAAGCAATTATAGGTTAATTGCGCTCATTATTTACTTCAAGACCTGCAAACATGGGCCAACGACAAAAAACCAATACCAAAAACACAAACTAGGTTAAGACGAGGCACGGGGATGCTTACAAATGTAACATTTTGGGGCATCTGCTAATTTAGCTTAAAAAGCAAAACAGCACAAAATCCATGTCCCCCTAACCATATTTGATCGAAATTGGTAGAATAGGGCATCCCAAGAAACCTGCTAAAGGCAAATATAGCACTGTATAATGACACATGGGCTCAGGTTACTATAGAAGATGGCAGCAGAGTAATGGAAAAAAATCGACGATTGGCCGGAAACAGGGATGAGTTCTAGCTTAAAGTTTGTTTAATCTCTACCTCGAAAACTTAGAAAATCATCTTCTACAAGAGGAAAGCCATCCCACTTAGTTTGGCAACAAAGAAAATAGTATGCCGATGATATTGTCCTCTTGAGCCAAAATCAAATTGGCCTGCAATGTACTATGAACACAGTAAAAACCTGTATGGACCAGCAAGGCTTAGAGCTGTACTTAAATAAGACCAACGCGGTCCGCCTTGTCAATACCAAGTATAAGTCATTTGCCTGGACCATCGATAACAAAAAGGTCAAGTTAGCAGCCACATGTGAGTAACAAGGACCCCCTGTAACGTAATATAGTTCTTTGGGACAGAGCAAAACACAGTGGAAAGTATCGTTCCCAAGCAACTTAAAATTCACAAATTTATAATTGTAATACAAAAAATGAATGAGTTCAAAAAGATAAATATAACAATCTTTAATCAAGGAGAACAAATACATTGGTAGTCTGATAAAAACATTACTTTATGACATTTCATTTGGTAAGAAATAATATTCTAAAAACAAATCTAATAACAATAAGTGGCAAAGGTAAAATCTTCGCGCGGTTCGACACAAAGTGTCTTCGTCAGGAGTAGCCACCCATACACCTAAGATTTAATTAAAACACAATTTAGAACTCATTCTTGTAATTTGTTACAATTTTTACATCCTGATCATAGAAGCTATGTTACTGTCTGTCAAAGAAACAAATATACATATAGATAAGTATTTTAATGGCAACGGATTGCATCCAATATCAACGAGTCTTAACTCATGGAGATAGTTCATAGATAGCAATGTGAACAGATGAAAGTGTGGAAGGAAAGACAAAGTTCCCATTGCATGACCTCTACTAGTCAGATTGTTTGTTTCTTACTTTTTAGTCACCCGTGCGGTAACATAGAGAGAAAACATATTTCATTTATATCGTTTACTTGTCATTTTAAAAATGTATGTGGATATTCTTGTAGTAGAGGACCCCTGGATATGATAAGGTCTCACTCTGAAGAATCTAGGTACAACATGGCATTTCAAAAAATAGTTATTATCTTATTAAGTATTACAGGTTTTAAATAAAACTTTTTAAAATAGGGATGACCTACTTTTAAGGTGACCAATGTTGATGCTGATAAAACACTAGAGGAAGAAACTTCTCTTTCAGGTTTTGTATATTTGGTTAAAAGTCTACAAACAACAGATCAAGGGAGACTTGGTAAGTAGTCGAGATTTAAAATCATATTCTAAGTAATATCCTAATATAGCTAACATATATTGTTTAAACGGGACAATGTTATTTTCCTCTATGTAGACATATAGCGTAGCTCTAATAAGCAACTTAGTTCCAGCTGTTAGTTATTACATTAAAAATCATGGGGTCTCCGGGTCTAACTACTCCATAATGGGGTGACGTGAGAATGCGCCTAAAGATAGGAAAAAGTGAAAGTAAAATATCTTATTGCGTTCTCACATGTTACTATTGATTGCCCGTAATATTTGCTTTTTTCCAATTTCTACAATATAAATAATTCTGGATAGTCCCGGGTATTTAAAAAGATGTCACTTGCTGGGCTTACCGTAAAGCAAGTAAAGCTGACCTATAAGTTGCGTACACGTTATGACGAAAGAATTCGTATCAAAGATTGATTTCCTTTATGACCGGGCGAATGCGAAGACACAAGAAACAAAAAAAGGAAGGGGGAGCTAAATATAATGCTTCTTAGAAAGTAAAGAAACATCTTAAGATATTATATAAACTTTAAATACCTCATTATAGATTTGTGTCTTTGATTCGGCAGAATACAGGTCTGTGCACGTTTTGTTTAAAAACTTTCTGATATAATTGTTCTAAAGTAAAGACACAATCAAAATAGAAGGAACAAATAATTAAATTGATGCTAGAGGGAGGAAGAACTACCTAAAGTCTAACAGGAGCAGTAAATACCTGATAAAACTATTCTTCAATGTTGCCGGTATTCGGGTCCGTGCTGGCGTGGATATCGCGCAGTCGACCCGGAAGTGCAAGTCGCGGCTGTTTAATTAGAAGCATATGATAGGTTCATAGAGTTACATGCATCATATGCTTCGTATGCAGCTTACGTTCTGTTATTACGTCTGCATCCACGCTATTGTGGTCCGTTATCGCTGTTTTAGATATGGAAAACAGACTGAAACGTCAGTCCCATACAATCACAGAAACCTATTTGACAAACTATTTATCTCAAACGAAAATACAAGAGTAACAAAAAGATGTAAATTACGGAATGAAGTTGAAAGAAGCTATAAGTCTTTACAGTACTTGTGAAAGGATACATTTTTTGTTATGTAATCTCATTTAAAAATATATATTTTCAAATCAAAAAACGGATTTCAACAAATCGATAAACCAAAAATAAAAAAGTTACACCAATAATAAGCTATTTAATAGCTTAATGGAAAAAGATTTTAAAGCTTTATCTCTGTTGTCTATTTAGCAATTCTGTGGCCTAATAAAGAAAGTTATCTCCAGAATATACACCACGTCTATAATATTATTATGACTCAAAAAATAATAAATTGGTCATAGATATGGTAACATACTCAAGTATATAGGCTATAGACTAGGTACTCTCTGTGTTGGAATGAGATACTTAGATAATTGCATTCTCCCAGGGTAAATCATTGTTTAAGCCACATTTAAACGTATTCAATGAAAAAATCCAGTAGACTTCTCTTTTTTTGCGGATTTGTAATCCGCCTTTATCATCTGGGGTTTTAATTTTTTTCAATATTCGCCAACGAATATCGTCAGATTTGTGGTTGAACTCCATGTAAGGTTTTACTAAAGGTGCCATTGTTTTAGCAGTTTTTATGGCTGACCGATGCTCTGTCAGTCTTGTCTGAAATGGTCTGGATGTCTTGCCTACCTAAATCACAAGGACAGAGGAGAAGATAGATGACATTCTGGGTTTTACAGTTCCAAATCGCGAGTGTACTATCAAATCCTTGATGTTTTCATTCCAGCGATGTGCGAAAAGTGGCTTAGCAATCTTTCTTTGGTCTGGGGTACTATTTAAGAGTGCAAATTAGAGTTTATAATCTGTTTAACTTTAGAGTTTAAAGTGGAGTGTTTTGTGATGCATGCTCGTTTACAATCTGCCTAACTTTTATTCGCATTAAAAAGGTGGTCCCTATCGAAATAGCGAGCCCTTTTATATGACTCCCTAACCAGCCGGTGAGGGTAGCCACAGGCTAGAAATTTCTTTTTCATGGCTACTGCCTGTACATCAAAATCTGAGAGGTTGGTGCAATTGCGCCGGACTCTCAAAAATTGAGAGAAGGGGATACTTTGCTTTTGGCAGAGCTGATGATTACTTTTAAAATGTAACAAAGTATTTCTCACTGTGGGCTTCACAAATAAATCTACCTCTAAAGCGCCCATTTTATGTATTATAACAATATCTAAAAATTCAACACTGTCAGTACTCATATTGGCTGTAAATTTCAGATTATCATCTGTTAGATTTAACCATGCTAAAAATTAATGTAGAGTCTGTTCCCCATCGGTCCAGACAAAGAAAATATCATCTATATATCTGGACCAATGGGAAACCGACTCAAAGAATGGCGCTACCTCATTGTGGATGTATTTGTGTTCAAAATGGGCCATACAGATGTTAGCTATAGATGGCGCCACTGAAGCACCCATACTTTCGCTTTTTATTTGGCGATAGAGTTGTTGTCCAAATTTAAATATATTCTCCGTTAAAATCAGATGCAATCCTGCTTGAATAAATGATTTAGAACAGGGGATATTATGAAGATCCACTCACCTTCTATGGTGATTTTCTCGTCGACGAAGATGTTCTACTCATCGACGAAGGATCCTGAAGAGATTTTGAGGTCGTTTTCTGAGAAACCTTCATCTTATCTCTTGATTTTACCTCCGAAGAGACCTTCTCTTTTTTTGAGGAAGAGTGACCCACTTCAGAAGAGGATGATTTCAAGGTCTTACTAATCTTCTCAGGAGGATCTCCGGATCTATCCCTCTTCTTGGTCACAGGGGTGGACACTTGAGGACTGAGACTTTCTTCTCCTTCAGAAACCACTTCAGATGATGCCTTCAACTTCTCCAACCAAACCAGCAGACTACCCTCTCTATCCTTCAAGGTCTTGGCAGGGAAGGTTCTACAAATCCTGCAGTCCTTGACCTTGTGTGCTGGGTAGAAACAATAGATACACTCCTTATGTGGGTCCTCAAAGTGTAGGCTCTTCTTTCCACATGAAGAACAGGTCAAAGAAGTAAAGCTGGAGGAAAAAAACTGAGCAGAGCTCAGGGAGACTACCTAACACACGAGGTGCGGTAGAAAATCTGAGGGTTTGCCTCTCTGTGGGGAAGGTTCTAGGAGGGGCTGATGCCTGATTGGCTGGCTTCCAAGTTTGGTTCTTTTTGCAAAAGGACTAAGATGGGCTAGTGTAGTGACTTTGCGATCTAATATAACCTATGGTGTAATGTTATTATTACTATAATGTATATATATTTTATTATACCGCGAGACTCTCACCTCGTCGGCGGGGATGATTCTAAGCATGTGAATCTATGAAAGATACCCCAATACTGGATAAATTATATTTATCTATAAACCAATCCACTGCTTCCAGAGCAGTGGATTTCTGTGGATGTTACTATAAAGCGACTCTATACCTATCTGTATCTGTTTGTGGATTACATTTTAAATTTTCAACTTTTAAAATCATGTCACCTGTGTCTTTGATGTATGAATTTATAAGGGGTACAAAAGGTCTAAAAATGTTATCTATATATTTTGACACTGGTTCCGTAGGGGTTCCAATGGTATCCGCGTCTCTAGGAACAGTTTATAATAGACAAAAAGTCCTGGGAAATTTCGGACACGTAATCCATGCGGAATTATGCCTGCTGTTAAATACTCCAACATAAATTCGCCATGAGCTTCCATTCTTTTAAGTTTTTTCTTTAAATTAGATAGTTTATTTATATCATCATTTTCTTGAATGCTTGATTTTGTACCATTACTAAAAGAGCCCCTACTAGAATAGCGAATTCCTCATCTGAGAAACCAAATGTCTTAAGTTGGGCCATTATATACGATTCTTTGTTTGAAAGGGTTAATGCTCAAGAGAAGAAAGTGACACGACTAGAAAAGAGCGGAAAAAAGGGGGGGGGGGTGTTGGGTGGATAAATGAAAGGAAAAATAGAAAAAGGAAAAGGAGCCAGATAACAGCATATACAAAAGATTACAATGGTATCTTACACATTTTCTTTCAATATCAAATATTGTAGACAGACTTGATTATAACTATAGCATACAGTGAATAAAGATCATTAATTTGAAAAACTACAAACAGTCCCGCAAAGACCTGCTGTGGGTAAATCAGAGTTAGCAGCCACAAACAGGTAGATGTCCTCCAAACACTGCCTTCACTAATAATTGCTTTTAAGCTGTGAAAAAGAAACCTCACAGCCCCTTACTCATTGACCTAGTAACTTTAATTGCAGCCCAATTCATTCCAACATTTGCAAATGGTATAGAAGTCAAGCATGGTGGGGAAGCACATGCGCAACAAGCTCCAAACAAAAGCCTACAAATCAGTATTTTTGTACTAAAATAATCATCTCCAGCCGGGGTTCACCTCGAATTTGGCTTAAAATCCCAAACTACTTGAATTAGGTCATGTAAAGAGGAGAGGTCGTCGACATTTGGGCCATAAAACGTGACCATAGAGTATTTAATAGTGTTGATGTTCACGATAGCTATCAGCCATCCGCAAATAGTATTTTGGCTTGTGCTGTGTTCTCTATTAGGATTGTTTTCCCCTTTACATTACAATTTTGATTTGTGCCCGAGTACTGATTGATCCAGCTCTGACCTTTGACAATCCCTTCCCACTCTGTTTTCCGAAGGTGAGTCTCCTGTAGCATTACAAAGTTTTTTTGATTTGATTGTTTTAAGAAGAGCAAAATTCTTCTTCTTCTAGCGGTCACCCATAACCCATTTACATTCCAACTTAATATCTTGAGACTACGGGTAGTGTTAATTTAATTATTTTTATTTTAAAAGGGGCACCCTTACATGGCATGCTTTTATCTCGATAGATTTTCACTACATATGAGGACCTCCTTTTTAATTAAAAATTCCCATTGCTCCCCACCCAGTGAATTATATACATTTGTGCATGTGTGTTCTCTCCTCCCTTTGACCATGTAGGGCATTCTGTTCTGTGTTAATCATGGTTTATTCATTTTGTTGTCTGCACCCAGCACCCAGGGCCAATTAACTTCTGCAATGGAGATAGGTAGAGGCACCAGGCAGGGTTGCCCCCTTTCACCACTAATGTTCAATCTATACATCGAACCATTGGCCAGAAGAATTAGAGGGTGACAGCAAATCACACCTTTCCAATATCAAGATTGGGTTAAGAAAGAGGCTCTGTATGTGGACGACTGTGAGAAGTTGGCCTGGCATATGATGTCCACTATTCTAGTGGGCACCTTGCACCAGTTCAAACAACCCTTATTGATGGTAGGTTTAAGACAACCTTTATAGAGCAGCCTTCAAGCTAAGTCTTGAAGGAATGTAAAGCAGCTTGTTTTACCAGTCTATAATCTCTTGAATGATCAAATGAAAGTACACCACACAAGGTATATATAAAAACAACCCCTCTAGTCTCTTTATGAGGCTAGAGGCAAAAGTACAATACAAGGACTTAAATAGCACAGTATACGTTTTGCGCTAGGGGCCTCACAAACCACATACTAAAAAAGTGGTATAAGAACCACGTGAGGCATAGAAGTGAGGCCTAGGGCCTGTAGAACCACTGGGGCAACCAGGAACCACCCAAGGTAGGGCCGCAGGAGACCCACGGGGGATGTGTGCAGTGTCTAAACACAGCTGGGAATCACCATAGACTTCTATGAGGAAAGTTAAAGTTACAAAGTTAAAGATTTAGGACACTTAGGAGTGGAATGCGAGGGAACCCATTCAGTACTGGACACTTCGAAAGTCAAGACCCATGGGAGCACCGAAGTACTTGTGTTACCTCACCCAGGGAAGCCAGTTGCATAGGTGTCTTCGTGTCGGGATTCGTCTTCGATTCCTATGGAGAGCTGCAAAGAAGTGCTGCAGGCGACCAGGAGCAGAGCAAGGTGTCCGGATGGATCCAGGGGTGGATCAGAGATCTGAAGAACCTGAAAGCAGAGGGGACGGAGTCTGGGTCGACAGGAAGATGCCAGCCGATGTCGGGTGCTTTAAGGTGAAGTAGGTGAATATATACGTGGATGATGTCATCAGTGATGTCATTTGAGATGTCATCAGTGATGTGACTGACCATGTCATGAATGATGTAATATGTGACATCAGCAGCAGTGGATTGCGGGTGCGCGAAATATAGTTAGTACAACTAACTATATAGGAGCAATTTCAATGGTTTTGTATGAGTGAAATGTCCAGCTAACTATAACACCCCTAAAACTTATAGTTTTTTTGAGTGAATTTTAAAGGTTTTTTTAAATGCTAATTCCTAACTATATAAGGCCTGAAACCTATGGTTTTTTCAGTGAATATATATATATATATATATATATATATATATATATATATATATATATATATATATATATATATATATATATATATATTATATGTATACTATATCTTAGTAAGGGGTGCTTACACCAACTTACCCAGGCTGCAAGTGCAGACCTGTGGTGCCATTTTGGAAGGCTTCCCAGGGGTGGCATAATACATGCTTCAGACCCTGGTAGCCCTCTGGGGTACCTATGCCCTTGGTACCTGAGGTACCATATACTAGGGGCTCACAAGGGAACTCAGTAACCAATCTGGTATGTACCTAAAGTACATGCAATCAATTTAGAGAGAACAGCTAGGCTGTGGTCCTGATTAGCAGGGCCACAGCCAGACTAAAGTCGAAAAACCAGTGAAACAGCAAAAAGTGGGGGTAACCATAGGAAGCAGACCCTACTCTCCTACAACGACCTCATGATATTCACACAAGATCTCGTTGGCGCTTATCCCATCATCATGGACACATTAACAGACTTTGGGAAAGTGTCTGGATATTTAATAAATGAGGACAAAAATCCCTAACTACAAAGAATGAATGCTTTTTTGTTAAATTATGCTGGAGGTTACGCACCTCTGAGAAGGGTTCCCTAAACAAACTAAGTTGGATGGAAATCGAGGAATGGTGAAGGAACAAACAAAAGCACTCTCATTCGGAAAATACTTTGGGCAGCAAAAGATGAACCAGGTATCCGAGACGCATGGGCAGGCTATATTGGAAGAGAAGCCTTTTGTCGGGTAACTAACTCTTCAACCAAATATATGTCTCATTTAAATGATAAGAATTGCTTCACAAAGAGAAGGCATGCTTGGACAGTAATCAACTCCCACGGAAGCCTGAGATCCAGGAGTACGTTAGCCCACTTTTTACCGTCCTTAAAACACAAAGTTCATGCTATACCATTTTGGGCACATAGACATCAAATATTCATTCCAACCTAGAAGGGCCTGTCGCCCACTCCATTACGTCGCCTATGCGGATGCAAACAAGAGTAAGTATTACACATCCTTTGTTTATGCTCAGCAGTTATTGCCCACAGCAAAAAACTACTGAAGTCAGCATTCTCGAAACTGGACAGCTGCTCCTGCAGATAAGCCATAATCACTTGGTTGAGTGGTGCTTTCGGCCCGTTGGCTTGGCAGGGAACAACATTTTTAAAAACGGTATTGAAACAAAGTGGCATTGGGGTATAGAATGGACACAGTGAGCATGCACTTCAAGAGCTCTTCACTCGCACTTTACATTAAAAAACAATTGCTATGGTTACCCTACCTGAGCAAAGTCCTGGAGGCCTATGTTGCTAACTGCCTCAGCTCTTTTGTAGAACGGACTCACTATCTTGACTCTCACTAGGCAGGCTTTAGACCTGAATATTCCACTGAGTCCGTCGTCCTAGCAGTCCTGGACGACCTAAGAAGGGGGGCGGACAAGGGCACTACCCGGTGCTCCTCGACCTTTCGGTTGCCTTCGACACGGTCGATCACCAGCTTTTGGTCGACCGCGTCGGCAGCGCTGGGCTACAAGGCCTACCATTGAAATGGATCACCTCCTTCCTTAGTAACCATTCTCAATCTGTTTGCCTCGCTAATTTTAGGGCAGAACAAAAAAAACTGACCTGCGGTGTACCACAGGGTTCCTCCCTCTCACCCCTACTTTTTAATTTGTACAGTCTCCCCTTGATCTTGGCCTTGCCTAAGAGAAAGGTCATTGTTTTCAACTATTCTGACGACCTTTAGCTGATCTTTAACATCAATTCATCAGCCTCATCTATCACAAACTTTCAATCTATAATCAGTGATTGGATGAACGCTAATCAACTTAAAGTAAACCCAGACAAAACAGAGTTGATTCTCACTGGTGGCCCGGTTAATCCGTAGAATTCTAACTTTTGGCCCCCATCTTTAGGGAGCCTCCCAGCCTCTGCGGTAAAAAGTCTGGGAATCATGATCAACAATGATCTCACTATGAAGGCCCAGGTAAGCTCAGTGGTCTCGGCATGTGTTGGACCTAGATTACCCAAGCCTACATATGGTAGCTTGGCACAGTAGTGGTCTTCAGCTAACTCAAGGCGTTGGCTAAGTACTTACAAGTCTCACCCACAGTAACACAGTGATGAACCACTAAAATAAAGACACAACACCTCTGTTTGGAAAAATACCGTTACCTTTTATAAAAAATAATATGTCTCTTTGGATTCAAGTTATACAAGATACAACATTAGTTTCTTTCAGGAGAAAACATTCCACTTTTACTTTAAGAAATTACTTTTCACTCCTCAGCTGTGGAAAAAGGACAATAAACCACATTCTTTTGTCAATGGTACAGTAAAGCATAAGGGTAACTCTTTGGTTGGTTAAGAGAATCTCATTAGCTTCACACTCTGTAAGGTTACCTCACATTATTATACAATGACACATTACTCCACCAATAAATCTACTGAAAAGAAGATGCAGACTGTTAGTGTAATACGTTTTTACAGGTTCATTAATAGGTACTTTACCCCACAGCACTTAAGCACTGCCCAACTCAACAGCAAGACCTGAATGTAGATTTTCACTGTATGACCCACCAGTTATGTGCTAAAAGGAAAGACACAATAATATTAGTAAGGTTCCTCTCCCTCTGATTGACAGGCACACCTAGCTGGTAGAGAATCTACTTCTTCACTTATCACTAATCTGTAGGGGATTTTACCCAGGAACCCTGTGGTTCCCTGCACCATTTCCACCTTTCTTTTCTGAGTCAGATATCGGATAAGTTTTATTCTATGTTATTCAGTTCACTAACTCGTTTTCCTCGAGTCAGGTTCCCCTTGACAAGTCAGTCACTCGCGTGGGTCGTAGCCCCACTGTTCTGCTTCATTCACCTGGCTCTGCCGCCTCCCGTTACCACGCTACCCGGCTTACTTGTGAGGTTGGGGGCGTGTCGCGGGTGTTTCCTCTACACGCGCTGGAGCCCGGTAACAGACGGGCTGAAGGGGGAAGGCAGGGAAGGCTTTCCCGGCTCAGGGCTCCCTACCGAGTCGTCCGTTGTGGCGCTTCTGCCTCCTCTGAGGGGATCGACCTCCTGGAGCTCCGACGCGGCACTCCTCAGCTGGCGCGATGACTTTCCTTCCGCTGGCACTACTCGGCGGAGCATGCGCGGAAGCGCTCGTTCCTCTTCCGCCTCGGCGCACCTGCTCCCAGGAAGGACGCTGTTCTCCACAGGGACGCTGCTCGGTCTCTTCTGGGCCTGCTCGATCCTAGGCCCCTCCTGCCTCGCAAAAGCGTTCAGTCGCTGGTCATGCGCGGAAGCGCCTACCTCTTCGTGTGACGCGGCCGGTGCCCCCGGGGTCCCGACGCCGATCGGAGCAGCGCCACTGCTTCTCCTCAGGCACTTCTCACTCCGGCTTCACAGGAAGGATGTGCACACACGGCGTCCTCGCTCTTCAGGGTGCTAAGGTGCCACAGACGCCCACCTTCACTACAGCTACTCCACGACACCGGTGAGCACAGCGCTGGGTATTGACAAGCAGGAATACCCCCAATTAAGGGTGTTCTGAGTGGTTTTACTGGGGCTCTGAGATCAAAGGATCTTCTTCCTCCAGTAACTCGATTTCCTTGTCAGTAGTTGTTGTCTTGATAGAGGGATCGGTCAAAGGCTGAAGGGGGAACAATCCTCTGAAGTAACTGTCAGCCTCAGTGACAAACTAGCTGCTCTCAGTGTGTCCACCTCCTCTCACCACTGCCTCACTCCTCTACTCTGGGGTCAGCACAAAATGGCTGCTGGTCACTGGCCTTATATAGGGTGGCCTGAGACCTGCAGAAGTCTCTAGTCAATTCTAGAAAGTTCCCTAATGTTATCCTATGGACCTGTCCTCCAGTAGTGTCCGTTATGGCAGTTGGTGGACACCATCTTGGGTTTCTGGAGATCCCTAGATTTTCAAGGGGGCTGACTAGGCCTCACAGGTTATGAGGGAAAAATGGCGTCATCGCCAAGGAACACCTAGCCCCCTGACAGCATTAAAAAATTCCTGATGGACATATGTAAAAATAAAAATAGAAACTCTGGGAGGCTAAGGGGGACAAAAATAAATAATAATGGTTAGAGTCTCTCCAGAAGCAGACAGGTCTAACACGCGTCCCCCCCAGCTGAAAGTGGGGAGAACTACCCAACCCCTTGGGAGTCCTCATCACTAAGGCGGAAATACCTGGATAGACCGTCTGCGTTGGCATGGTCTGCCCCAGGTCGGTGTTCCACCCTAAAGTCCATTCCCTGTAGGGAGATGGACCACCTTAGCAACTTGGGATTCTCCCCCTTCATTTGCATCAGCCAACGAAGGGGGCGATGGTCAGTCTGAACTAGGAAGTGCGAACCAAACAGGTATGGTCGCAGCTTCTTCAGAGCCCAGACCACCGCAAAGGCTTCTCTCTCAATTGTACTCCACCTCCTTTCCCTGGGGAGTAGCCTTCTGGACAGGAAGACCACGGGTTGATCCAAGCCCTCATCATTTAGCTGCGATAACACTGCCCCAATGCCATGTTCTGACGCATCTGTTTGGACAATGAATTCTCTAGCAAAATTAGGGGCCTTGAGAATGGGAGCGGAACACAATGCTTGTTTCAAGGTCATGAAGGCTCGCTGGCAAGCCTCTGTCCAGACTACCCGTCGGGGTTGCTTCTTGGAAGTAAGTTCAGTGAGGGGGGCCACGATAGTGCCATACCCCTTCACGAAGCGACGGTAGTATCCAGTGAGGCCCAGGAAGGCTCGGACCTCTGTTTGAGTCTTGGGGGGCTCCCAGGCGATGATAGCCTCAATCTTTGCCTGGAGGGGCTGCACCGTCCCTCTGCCCACCAAGTGACCTAGGTACACCACCGACCCCTGTCCGATCTGACACTTGCTGGCCTTGATGGTCAAGCCAGCCTGTTGCAGGGCATGAAGAACAGCTTGCAGGTGCTGCAAATGGTCCTCCCAGCTGCTACTGAAGACAGCAATGTCGTCCAGGTATGCAGCAGAAAAAGCTTCCATTCCCGAAAGGACCCTGTTCACCAGCCGCTGAAAAGTGGCAGGGGCATTCTTGAGCCCAAAGGGCATCACACGAAATTGGTAGTGTCCCTCAGGTGTAGAGAAGGCTGACCTTTCCTTCGCCTCCTCGGTAAGGGAAATCTGCCAGTACCCTGAAGTTAGGTCAAAGGTACTTAAGTATTGAGCAGCTCCCAGCCGGTCAATAAGCTCATCCGCCCGTGGGATAGGATGTGCATCAGTTTTAGTCACTGAGTTCAAGCCTCGGTAGTCCACACAGAATCTCAATTCAGGTGTGGTGCCTGGTGGGGCAGCTTTTGGTACCAAAACCACCGGGCTAGACCAAGGGCTACCAGAAGGTTCAATCACCCCTAGCTCCAGCATCTTGGCGACTTCACTTTTGATGTTGGCCTTCACCTTGTCCGACAGCCGGTAGATTTTAGATTTCACAGGTGGGCTGTCTCCTGTGTCCACGTCATGGGTACACAGGTGGGTCCTACCTGGGACAAGGGAGAACAGGGGAGAAAATTGCTCCAGGATCTGGCGGCAATCACTTTGCTGTTCAGAAGTCAGGGGTGGCGAGAGAATCACTCCCTCCACTGATCCATCTTTTTCTTTGTACGAGAGAAGATCAGGGAGAGGTTCACTTTCTTCTTCCTCTGCTCCATCGGTCACCAGCATTAAGACAACCTCGGGCCTCTCATGATGTGGCTTGAGACGATTGGCATGCAGCACCCTGAGGGGCTGCCTCGGGGTCTTAAGATCCACCAAATAGGTGGACTTCCCCTTTTTCTCCAAAACCTCAAAGGGGCCTGTCCAACGGTCCTGGAGGGCATTTAGCTCTCCAGGTTCCATTACCCACACTTTCTGTCCAGGCTCCAGTTCCACTGGGTGAGCGTTGTGGTCATACCACTCTTTCATAACTGCTTGGCTGGCCTCCAAGTTGTCTGAAGCCTGCTTCCACAACTTAGCCATTTGGCTCCGGAAGGCCAGCATGTAGCTCACCACGTCCTGGGGAAGCTTCCTGGGAGTCTGTTCCCATCCGTCTTTCACCAGGCTGAGAGGTCCCCTTACAGGGTGCCCGTACAAAAGTTCGAAGGGGCTGAAGCCCACTCCCTTCTGTGGCACTTCCCTGTAGGAAAACAAGAGACAGGGTAGGAGGATGTCCCATTTCCTCCGTAGGCTCTCAGGTAGACTCCGTATCATACCTTTCAAGGTTTTGTTAAACCTTTCCACAAGACCATTGGTTTGTGGGTGATAGGGAGTGGTAAACCGATAGGTAACGCCGCACTCCTTCCACATGGCCCGCATGTATGCTGAAAGGAAGTTAGTCCCCCTGTCGGAAATGACCTCCTTGGGGAAACCCACTCTGGTGAAGATCCCCATCAGGGCCCTTGCCACTGCAGGTGCAGTGATGGTCCTCAGAGGTATTGCCTCTGGGTACCGGGTGGTATGATCCACCAAAACCAGTATGAACCGGTGTCCAGCTGAAGTTGGTGGATCCAATGGCCCTACAATGTCGATGCCCACCCTCTCAAAGGGGGTGCTAACGACAGGTAGTGGTTCCAGGGGAGCTTTTAGCTTCACCCCAGTTTTCCCACTGGCTTGGCAAGACACACACGTCCGACAATATGTATCCGACGCCACTTTCATTCGAGGCCAGTAGAAATGGGGGACAAGCCGGGCAAAGGTCTTGTCCTGTCCTAGGTGTCCTGCCAATGGTATCTCATGAGCCAGTTCCAGTAGAAAGGCTCTAAAGCATTGAGGGACCACCAAGGCTCTGGCTGAACCGTGGCCAGGTGCCTTGGGCTCACTGTAGAGGAGTCCATCCTCCCATTAAATCTGGTAGCTCCCTTCAATGTTTCCCGCTGCCTGGGCATTGGCCTGTTGCCGCAGCCCCTCGAGAGTAGGACACTCTTTCTGAGCTTTGCAGAACTCTTCCCGGGAAGGACCTCCCTCCACATGCCATTCAGTTGGGATGGGTAGGTTTTCCAGGGAAGCAACATTCTCCCCGGTGGACTCCAGATCCACCTCCGCAGGTGGTCCAGCTGTCTTACTAGGTGGAGATGTCGAGGCAGGGTCCTCCGGCCTCCTGTCCTTCTCCTCTCTGGCAGCCGGCTGGGCCATTGTTCCAGGCTCCAGCGTCAATGAACTCCCCCTTCGGGCAGTCGCGGACCTTGTGCTGACACAAGTCCAGTCAGGGGGTCCCAGCATCTCAGAGTGAGTCTGGTACTCCACCCTCCTCCAAGCATTGTGCTCCATATCATTCCCTAACAGGCAGTCAACAGGCACGGCAGGGCTTACGGCAACTCGAAGTGGACCTGCAACCCCTCCCCACTCAAAGGGAACCTCAGCCACAGGGTAGTGGCCCAATCTGCCGTCAGCCATTACGGCGGGATGGAGTACATCTGGGATGACCTGCTCTGGAGACACCAGCTGACTCCTTACCATAGTCATGCTGGCTCCTGTGTCTCTCAGAGCCTCCCCTCTACGGCCATTGATGGTGACCCACTGCTCATACTTAGTAGTATTAGAGGGCAGCTGGGTCTTGGGAACCATCTCCTTATCTCCCAGGGACACTAAGGTGACACCCGCCCGCTCCCCTCCATTAACCAAAGGTATCTCCTCCCCGAGCACTACACTAGTGATTCCCGGGGCTTTTCCTCCAGTGGGAGGGGGTGGTCTTTTTGGGCATCTCACATCTCCTTTATAGTGTCCCACACCACCACACTCAAAACAATGAACAACCCTTGGCTGCTGGCTTTGGCCAGGGGTAGGGTTGCGAGGGGGGTTACTCTTGGGGATGAATCCTCTGCCCCTTCCTTGCGAAGTATTTTGTGGCCCTTTTGAGAACTCCCTCTTAGTTTCCCCTCCCTCTTTCCTCTGGGGGGCGCCCTGTCCTTGCTTCTGGGAATTCCCTCCAGTCCCCTTAGTCGACACCCGGGTACTAACCCAGATGTCTGCCTCCTCAGCAAGCTTCCTGGGGCTGGTCAGCTTGCTGTCCACCAGATGCTGTCTTAGTTCGGGAAGACACTTCTCGAGTAGGTGTTCCTTGAGTATGAGGTCATATAGTCCCTCATAGTCTCCTACTTCGCTGCCTCTTACCCAACCCTCCAGGGCCTTCCTGGAGTAGTCCAAGAAATCTACCCAGTTTTGCGTGCCCAGCTTGTAGCTGCCCCGGAACTTTTGCCTATATTTCTCAGGGGTCAACCCAAACTTCTTGAGCAGCGCTGATTTCATAGCCGGATAGTAGGTCTGTTCACTCTGGTCAAGAGCCAACAAAGTATCCCTGCCAGTGGGGGGCATGTATTTGTATAACCCACCTCCCCAGTGGACTTCCAGAATCCCATGGGCCCTTAGCGAGACCTCGTAGGCGGCTAGCCACTTAGCAATGTCGTCACTGGGTACATAACAAGCCATAATATCTTTTGGTAGGTACGGTCTAGGTTCTTTGATGTTGGTCTGGGTATCGCTGCCACCATTCTCTGATTTGGGGGATCCTCGGTTTAGGGCTTGTAAATCCATCTCTTTGATGGTTCGCTCATGCGCCAACCTCCTATCCTCCCTTTCCATGTCCATCCTGGCTAGTTCTATTTTCAACCTCCTCTCCTCCCTCCTATCTTCCAGCTCGGCTTCGGTTAAGCCCCTGTCTGAAACGCTGCTGCTTGCCCTTGAAGGTAGCCTGGGACCTGTCAGAAGATTCCCTCTCCCCATTTGGTTCAGCAATGCAGCCTCAGTAACAGTGTCCCCATCACCCACTTCCGTTTCTGGTTCCTCCCTTAGACGAGCTTCTAACCATGCCCTTATGCTTGTCAGCAACTCTCCTTTCTTGGCACCTTTATTAAAAAATACCCCGTTCTGCTGACACCAATCCCTGAGTTGGGCCACAGTATTGGCTTCCAGCTCTTTAAGATTCACCTCCAGCTTTGCCATGGTATAAAATTACTCACAGGAGAAAACCACGAAGTGACCTGAGGTTAACCTCCACCCACCTCCAGAAATAAATTTAGAAAAAACAAAAATTGGATTAGGAGGGCCGCAGGGAGAAAACTCCAGGTGGGGTCCCGTGGTTGGCACTGCGTTACTACTAAGTGAGTGTAAGCACAAATCCGTGATCCCACCGCTGAAACACCAATTATGTTGGACCTAGATTACCCAAGCCTACATATGGTAGCTTGGCACAGTAGTGGTCTTCAGCTAACTCAAGGCGTTGGCTAAGTACTTACAAGTCTCACCCACAGTAACACAGTGATGAACCACTAAAATAAAGACACAACACCTCTGTTTGGAAAAATACCGTTACCTTTTATAAAAAATAATATGTCTCTTTGGATTCAAGTTATACAAGATACAACATTAGTTTCTTTCAGGAGAAAACATTCCACTTTTACTTTAAGAAATTACTTTTCACTCCTCAGCTGTGGAAAAAGGACAATAAACCACATTCTTTTGTCAATGGTACAGTAAAGCATAAGGGTAACTCTTTGGTTGGTTAAGAGAATCTCATTAGCTTCACACTCTGTAAGGTTACCTCACATTATTATACAATGACACATTACTCCACCAATAAATCTACTGAAAAGAAGATGCAGACTGTTAGTGTAATACGTTTTTACAGGTTCATTAATAGGTACTTTACCCCACAGCACTTAAGCACTGCCCAACTCAACAGCAAGACCTGAATGTAGATTTTCACTGTATGACCCACCAGTTATGTGCTAAAAGGAAAGACACAATAATATTAGTAAGGTTCCTCTCCCTCTGATTGACAGGCACACCTAGCTGGTAGAGAATCTACTTCTTCACTTATCACTAATCTGTAGGGGATTTTACCCAGGAACCCTGTGGTTCCCTGCACCATTTCCACCTTTCTTTTCTGAGTCAGATATCGGATAAGTTTTATTCTATGTTATTCAGTTCACTAACTCGTTTTCCTCGAGTCAGGTTCCCCTTGACAAGTCAGTCACTCGCGTGGGTCGTAGCCCCACTGTTCTGCTTCATTCACCTGGCTCTGCCGCCTCCCGTTACCACGCTACCCGGCTTACTTGTGAGGTTGGGGGCGTGTCGCGGGTGTTTCCTCTACACGCGCTGGAGCCCGGTAACAGACGGGCTGAAGGGGGAAGGCAGGGAAGGCTTTCCCGGCTCAGGGCTCCCTACCGAGTCGTCCGTTGTGGCGCTTCTGCCTCCTCTGAGGCGATCGACCTCCTGGAGCTCCGACGCGGCACTCCTCAGCTGGCGCGATGACTTTCCTTCCGCTGGCACTACTCGGCGGAGCATGCGCGGAAGCGCTCGTTCCTCTTCCGCCTCGGCGCACCCGCTCCCAGGAAGGACGCTGTTCTCCACAGGGACGCTGCTCGGTCTCTTCTGGGCCTGCTCGATCCTAGGCCCCTCCTGCCTCGCAAAAGCGTTCAGTCGCTGGTCATGCGCGGAAGCGCCTACCTCTTCGTGTGACGCGGCCGGTGCCCCCGGGGTCCCGACGCCGATCGGAGCAGCGCCACTGCTTCTCCTCAGGCACTTCTCACTCCGGCTTCACAGGAAGGATGTGCACACACGGCGTCCTCGCTCTTCAGGGTGCTAAGGTGCCACAGACGCCCACCTTCACTACAGCTACTCCACGACACCGGTGAGCACAGCGCTGGGTATTGACAAGCAGGAATACCCCCAATTAAGGGTGTTCTGAGTGGTTTTACTGGGGCTCTGAGATCAAAGGATCTTCTTCCTCCAGTAACTCGATTTCCTTGTCAGTAGTTGTTGTCTTGATAGAGGGATCGGTCAAAGGCTGAAGGGGGAACAATCCTCTGAAGTAACTGTCCGCCTCAGTGACAAACTAGCTGCTCTCAGTGTGTCCACCTCCTCTCACCACTGCCTCACTCCTCTACTCTGGGGTCAGCACAAAATGGCTGCTGGTCACTGGCCTTATATAGGGTGGCCTGAGACCTGCAGAAGTCTCTAGTCAATTCTAGAAAGTTCCCTAATGTTATCCTATGGACCTGTCCTCCAGTAGTGTCCGTTATGGCAGTTGGTGGACACCATCTTAGGTTTCTGGAGATCCCTAGATTTTCAAGGGGGCTGACTAGGCCTCACAGGTTATGAGGGAAAAATGGCGTCATCGCCAAGGAACACCTAGCCCCCTGACAGCATTAAAAAATTCCTGATGGACATATGTAAAAATAAAAATAGAAACTCTGGGAGGCTAAGGGGGACAAAAATAAATAATAATGGTTAGAGTCTCTCCAGAAGCAGACAGGTCTAACAGCATGCTTTTTCCATCTTCGAAGAAATAAAAAAATTAGCAAATTCCTCTCCATCGAAGCTCTGCCCCAAGTTGTTCTGGCCCTGATTATTTCGCGTATTGACTACGCTAATTCCTTGTACGTTGGCATACCTGCGTACCAATTACATATGTTGCAATGGGTCTACAGACTTATCCTTGGGCAGCCAAAGGATTCTCATATGAAACCACTGTTGAAAAGCCTTCACTGGCTCCCTATACCCCAACGCTGCCTGTTTAAGTTGGGCTCTACCATCCACAAAGCCCTGTCAGGACGTGGTCCTGCCTTCATTGCTCTAAACACTCTGCGGTATTTTCCTTCCCGTGACCTACGATCCTCCAACAAGAACCTGCTGGTCCCCCACTCTTTCAAACGGAAGAAACATGGCGGCCTTAGATACACGACCCTGACCACCCCAATTCTGGAACGCCCTCCGCCTCTACTTGCGCATGGTGGACCCCTACACTCAATTTAGGAAACTACTAAAAACCTGGCTTTTCTCCCATGCTTACAATTGATATCCACTCACTGTCATCTGGTACTGCTACCGTTCTGCTCATAGCGCCAAGAAACCGTTTGGTGAACATGCGCTTTACAAGTCAATTTTAACATAACACAAAAAGAAAAACCTCACATCTGAAGGGGGCAACCCATGTCCCAGGTTAAAGTCACACAGGAGCTGGTTTCCGCCGTGCAAAGATAAAATTCATTTTATTTAACCACAAACCATGACAAAAGCGCTCCTTTGTACAATACGAGGATGGGTCCAAAATGAGCATAGTAAGAAACATGCTACATAAGTTTATCAATGGACTCGAATGTAAGATGTTAAACAGTCTAAAAAATGTATATAGTTCATTCTATTTATAAATGTTATTAGAATGTGTTTTATTCTATTGTTGCTATTATCTTAAGAATTGCTATTGCTGATAGTTTTTCTTGTTTTGTTCTAGTATTGCTTGCTATTATTGT
Organism: Lissotriton helveticus; assembly: GCF_964261635.1. Classification (NCBI taxonomy): domain Eukaryota; kingdom Metazoa; phylum Chordata; class Amphibia; order Caudata; family Salamandridae; genus Lissotriton; species Lissotriton helveticus. The sequence continues at coordinate 249,999,440 of NC_136059.1, forward strand.
AAGAACCGCTACTGCTATTAGTTTTATGCAATGGTTTCTATTAACTATGCAAATTAACTTTTACGTACAGAATACTACATAAAACACAAAAATTAAAATTTACTTTGTGAATTCGGCATTTGACCTGGGCTATGTTTAGCATAGCTCCAACAATTTTTGGAGTCGGGGTGCTGGGCATCAAAATCATTTTGCAAAAGCACATCAGCTGCAAAAAATTGAACTAAAACTTAAAGCTCAAATATACCAAATAAGTCAAACACAAACAGCGAAAGGGTGAGCAGAAATAGTGGGAATCCAGTAGTGCAGTTTAGAGCACATATTACAAAATTATGGCTAAAATATAGAAGGGTACTGGCATTTACAGAAATCACTTACCCCATTGAAAGTGTAACAAAATCACCAGAAACAACCACTGGGCTGCAAACTTGGGTTTGAATGACGAAGAAAGTGTGAGGTCCTAATTTCTTACACAGCTTACGATGACCTGTTTTTAAAGATAGGCATGGGGAACGTTGGTGTCTTAATTCAAATTGACACTGTGCTATGAGCCGCCCCCTTCACAAAAAGGATCTGTCCATACCTCTGTAAGCGAATTGTGTGAATGCTGGCTGGTGTACTTTAACTGTCTCGATATTAGTGCACACCATCTTCACCTGTTGGGCATATCCAGAATTAAGGTTGTTTGTGATTCGGAGAAGTGTCTAGTGTTTACCGTACCTGGTAAAACAAGTTCCTCTTTCTAGGGAATATTTCCATTCCTCTGTGTTCGAAAACAAATGGTGGATCAAAAAGGCATTGGGGGTCACTAGCTACACACCAAGTGGGTGGGGACACGTTTTGCGTAATTCTGTTGGTGGAGGTGTAATAGTGTTCAGGCCTCTCCATCTAGTCCTGCTCCAGTAGATGCAGCGAGACATACTGAACCCCACAAGCAGTCTAACTCTATGGCCCTGTACATGTTGACTCCAGACATCATAGCTTCATAGTACCATTATATCTAAACAGAGATGCTGTTTCTCAGTTATTGCCCCCTTCTTAAACACTATACAGGAAGCAATAACTAAAACAAAATCATCACTTACAGAATTCATTGTTGATGCAGAAACTTGTTGTTCATGTTCCTAGCTTTCCATTCCACTTCACGGCGGACGAGCAGAAGCCCTCTGTACTCCTGTCATTAACCGGAACATGCCTAGTAGTGTCGAATGTCCACTTAAAATTCAATCTAGACCAACCGGGCATCTTAGTGTAGTTGACTTTTATGATTTTGGAGCTACGGGGTTCACAGGTCAAACCTACAGTAGCAGATCGTTTGTGATGGTGAGATCAAAATTACCACATTTTCTGGGCAAAACAAAACTGAAAAATGCTTAAACATCAATACAGGCCTTGATGCACTTCATTGGCCAATATGTCAAAGTAACACCAAGATATACTAGGTTTTAACTTCTTGCTAGCATTGTTAGGGAAATAATGACCACTGTAAGACAATTATACAAGAAACATATGCGATGGATACCCAGATCTGCTTATATCTCATTATCAAAATATCAGCATCAACGAGAGGACAAACAACAAAATACTTTTCACATCTGAAACATTAAATAAATAAATAAATAAATAATTGACTTTTTTAAGTTTCTCCAGTTAAAGATGCAATCCCTAAACTAGACCTGCCTGATTCCCTAGCAATGTTCCTAGACGGGGTCACATAGCATCTTAAGTATGTACACTATTAGGCCTGAATATCCCAATGTACATGCCAAATGGTACCCAGTTTGTACTGAATCTAATTTACCACCAACCCCCAAAAGATGTGGTAGCATATTTGGACCTCACCTACATTCATAAGATCACTCTGGTTATTGCTCAATGCAGGCTATGGATGTTACGAAGAGCTCATTGTACACCAAAGTGAGAAAGCAACCGTAGCCTAAACCCTACATCATTGCTTCAACTGCACAGATGACAATGGTGCCCTACAGCGTATCGCTACTTGAATGCAAAAAAGTTCAGGCACTTTGGAGTGTCATAAAGCTCTAGAGGAACAAGATACTGAACATCCACCTCAAGCTAGATTTTCCCACGAACACATTAAGCATATGCATGTAACCCTCTTTTCCCCCCAACGTCCGCAGCCTGACTTACCATTGTTAGGCCAGCGTTATCTACGAAACTTAAGATAATGGAAACACGCATTACATTTTATATATGGAAGGAATGGTGGTGCTTCATAAGGAGAGCTGGCAAAAAGATTGGCAATGCTTTAAACAAGTTTTATTTGAAATACAATGCAAAAATTGAAGTAAGAAATTAGGATTATAGTGGCTTGGGAGCAAAGGTCTAGACATAAAAGGTGTCGAAAACACCCCAAATAGTACTAAGATGTAGTTGTGTACATGGTGCAATGTGACCATGCCATGGTTGAAGACAGGGGGGTTGAGGAACTAAATGGATTACCGTGCTAGAAAAAAGGATTCAGATAGGGTTTTGTTCGGGAAAGTAAAAACACTATCGTATCTCACCTTGCTCTAGTAATAAAGATGCAATTTATTCCTATACACTTACATTGGATCAGAATGGCTGCTTAGTCATGGCCTTTATTCTCCCCTCAAACATTTGTAAGGATTTAATGAGCACGTACAAAGTTAGAGTTGATCTTTTCAGGTGGATCCACAATAGCAACACTGCCATGCACCAAAGCAGAGATATTCTAATGCAGCAGGCATTGCTAGTGTCTGCTAAGAACAGAGTCCGCACCATTCCTGTTACACCACTGCTACATAAAGGGATGGCATTATTCAAGGCTGAAGCCACGGGTCAAATTAACAAAACCCACAGGAGGAAATAGCCACAACGACACCACCGTGGTACATACCTTACACAATATTTTATTTATTTTAATTTATTGATTGTCTTTGATACTTCCAGGCTGACCAGACGTGTTGTTTTGTCTTAGATATTGTCTCATTCTAGAGTTCAGCATATTCATAAGTAGTCACAACGAAGGCAGTTAAGTAAAGTGACGTGAACGAGATGGAAAAAGACGATATTAGAGAAGGAATATACAATTTCTAACTGTTTGGGAAACCAGGTTCCAAAGCTGAGCTTATTGTTCCATAGTTTGATCTTTGTACCTAAACCATATTTCACCATATGCAACTGTAACGCACCGATATAGTTCAAGTGGGCTATTTGTGCAAGATAAAACCAGAAGAAATAAGGTTTATAACTAACAATCGTTTATGAGCCTTATGGCTTTTATAAAACTGGTTTCTGATGAAGCATTTTATTTTTCAAATGACTACTTTTTCTGTTGTGGCCAGCCCTCTGCTTCTTACTGTTAGACTACCGTAGCCACTCGGACATTGCAGTCTGCCACAACCCGTTGAAAATACAGTCCAGAGCTCATGATTCACAAATGAAATGGACAAATGTTTTTATATTTAAAAAGCATTTCAATATTTACATAATTTATTACATTATCATTTCCAATACCAATTTGATAAGTTCATCCAGCAGTATATCAAAAAGGCCAGACTCCCCGTAACGTATCGGGTAGTGTTTAATATGTCATCATTTCCATGGACGAAGTCCATTAATGTCAACATAAAACGTATATTTTTTTAAAGTCGAAGTACTATCGACATACAACTTTTCTTGTTGTCCAAGCCTTTAGAAGGCAGCAGAATCAATCTGTTTATCCGCAATAAATAGCAAAATAAATGTCCAAGGTTAATGGTACTGCATAGAACACAGGCACGCGGATGGCAACCTTTTGCCGGTCCTTGAAGTGATGGCTCCCAAGGCTGCTTCTTCTAGTCCAATGAGATGATGTCCGACATGGCGCCTCCGGTGCTAGTGATGACTTCTGTGTCACTCCGACCTGAAGTGCTGGTTATTACTTCAGTGGTGCTCCTGCTTGAAGAACTGGTGGTAACTTCGGTGTCGCTCTTGCTGGATGAGCTGACGAGTGTGCTGCTCTCATGGTTGCTAGTTAATGTACGAAGGTTTCCAGTTGAGCTGCTCGCTGCAAGCTTGGGTGAAAAACTATCCAAGAACATGGCTGGACAATACTGCTGGAGAATAACAAGCACAGATAAAAATCACTTGCAGGAAACAAATAGTTAATTAAGAGATTTTTCAATCTAGATAAAACAGGAGCAATAACAAAACAAACAAGCATTTTCAATGCAATAGGTCTCACATTAGCTTGAGTTATAGCTAGCTATTGGTGTGTTATGGTGTGTATGTATGTGATGAGCATTGGAATTAAGTGGTTTGCATTAGAATTGTAAGTTGTGGAATTCTGTAGTGTGGAGTGGATTTGTGTAGTGGTATTATGGAGCATTGCACCTTATGCCTGCAGTGCTCACCATCCGCTCGCCCATTTTATTAATCAATCGCAAGGCAGTGTCAGGAAACTAATAGAGACTATTGTGGGATTTACACATGCTTTTCCAGGCTGAAGAAGAAGCAAAGGTTTTAAAGGGGATTGTTTTTGTGCAAGGTATTGTTTTCCCCAGTTCACAGAAGGGATAAAAAACAATGAAAAAGGAAATGAAGAAAGTGCTGCAAATTCCCTTTGAAGTGTCCGTAATTATCTGAGAAAGTTAGATGGACAAACAACTTTTCCCCCAAAAATTTACAACAGCATTGACAGAAGACGGGAACTGCTGAAGCATGTATCGTGGTCTGAGCTGACGTGGTATAAAGGGCTCTGCTGTCTCAGACTCTAAACACAAAGGTGCAAGAAATGAATAAAAATAAAAAACAGACTCAGAAAGGAACAAGATTGTGTGGGGATGTTCTCCTTGTGAAAGAGCAAAATGCAGTTACTCAAAGTGAAGTTATTCAGTGGCTAAAGTGGGCTGAGTGCCAGCCTCATGCTGTAAGCGGCAGCAGGTGGTAGGAGAATGTGAATGATGCACCAACGGATCAATGGATGAAGAATGCTGGCTGAAAGCTCCTCCGAATAAGGATGTTAAATATATATGTTTTTAAATTCAAAATGTCTTGTGAAACGCCAGACCTAAAAAGATCTTAATCATGAAAGTCAGGCCATCAGTTTTCCTCACTGGGAACAAAGGGAGTACTAAAAATAATGATAATTCCTAATAAAGCTGCAGATGAGCACCGTAAAATGATTAATGCTTTCAGATGAGAGTACAGTTTTATTGTATATGGTTACATAGTGCACTGTCAGTCAAAATAAAGTTTATTCAGATCATTGATCTTTAAACCACATAGAATACAATTTTTTTTAAATTCTTAAAATAATTACAAAAACATTTCATTCCCTTAAGATCTATGGATTTTCATATCCTCCATCATAGATATATTAAAATAATTTCATACAGCAGCTAAAATACATTCAATTATTCTATAAGAAAATCGCTTGCACTAAAACCTCTTTTAAAATGTTAAAAAGGATAAACCTTCAATCTCTATTCCTCATTACTCAATCTATCCCTCCAGTCCCTATTCCATGTACAACCTTTTAACACCCTGGATAAACTTTGCCACGGCTACGGCGATATCATGGTGATGCATATCAGTGAGGAGCTCGATTGCTTGCAGACGGGACCTAATACTATATTTTATGAAAATCGGTCGTAAAAACTGTTTTCGCTGGGCTACAAATTATTGACAATCCATTAATATATGCAAGCAATTACATTTCAAACCGATCCTGCATGTGCATCTGCTATCTGGACCCATCAATTTCTTTTTTATTTTGTCGTTTGACCGAGCTGGATTGATCCCAATTGTCACCCTTAAAAGATCCATTCTAAGCCCCTGATTTGGAAGGGTGACTGATTAGGGATACCGATTTTCTTTCCTCCAGCGATTTATCATGGGTTGCACCAACAGATTTTTAAAAAAGATACTCCATACCATTCAGTCTAGATAGTTCCTTCCCTAGGTTTTTAAGCTCACTTTTTGATTCAGCAATATACAGGGACTGCGGATCCATTTTCACTTTTAGCTTATCACAGATGGAATACAGTTTCTTTCTTATTTCTTTCGCCCACCTAAGTTCACTCTGCTGAATCTCCTCCATACACCATCGTGACACTTTCATCTCTTCTCCTGTTCCTAACCGTTTCCAGAATCTTAACAAACCCACTTGTACCTGGACATCCCATGAGGTCCCATCTAGCTCTAATCTAATTGATTGTAACATGGATGAGCTGGGTAATGACAACAGTGCTTTTAAACATTTCCCTTCTTCTCTGTCCCAAGTACTTTTCCCTCCTAAACATAAGATTTCTGCACCATACTGCATTTGTGGGGGGATCATTGCATTAAAGGCCTTCAGCAGTGGTCTATGGGACATGTCACCATAGATATGATTGAACATTTTCAGTGCACAAACTGAAGCTAGGGCTTTAGCTTTCTGGGCCTCCAGGTGCGTAGTCCATTTTAGATACTTGCCAAACCATATTCCAAGGTATTTATACTGGTTGACAATCTCTAATTTTGTTTGCCCCAAAGACCAATTAAACTTTTGATTTCTCTTCCCGAAGCACAGAATTTTCGTTTTATCCATATTCACTGTAAGGCGTTAGATGCACAATATGTGTTAAACGCATTTAGCTTTCTTTGCAGACCCAACTCAGTTTGGTCTAATATTACTAAGTCGTCTGCGTACAATAAACAGGGTAAGTGCTTCCCATTTACTTTTGGACTTGCACTTCTATTGGTCATCAAGGAAGATGGTAGGTCTGCGATAAAGATTGAAAAAAGAAGTGGGGCCAATACGCAACCCTGTCTGAGGCCATTGTTTATAGCTATTTCCGGAGTCAAACCCCCTATTGTATCTTTAATGACCTGTGTCCAGTTCTGTCTATGCAACTCTTGAATTATTGCTAGGAGATTCTCCGGAATATTATGGCTTCTTAGCGTCTTTCAAAGGCACTCCCTATCCAGAAGGTCGAATGCTGCACCGAAGTCAACGAAACAGCAGTATAATCTACCCTGCTGTTCCATGGATTTACGTGCCAATGCCCATAAGGCAAAACAATGGTCTATAGTTGAATGCCCCTCTTTGAAGCCTCCTTGTTCGACCGGTACGATCGAATGTGAATCCACCCAGTCTTTTAATCTGCCAAGTATTATTTTCGAGAATACTTTCACTCCAATATCTAGCAGATTAATTAATCTATAATTCTTAGGATCATTCCTATCACCTTTCTTGTGCAGAGGCCTAATAACGCCCCCCCTCCAGGATTTTGGGATAATTCCAGAGTCTAAAACTACTAAAAACATCCGAGAGAGAAATTGTGCCCACCAATCTATCTGAGTTTTAATTATCACATCAGGTAGATTATCTGGCCCAGCGGCGCGAGTTACATTTAACTTCCTGATAGTTTCCTTGACTTTTTCTACAGAGAAGGATGGCATTATCTTTTTTGCCTCCCTTCCTCTAAGGGCACTACCCTTACTTATTACTGGCACATGACTAGCCATATATAGTTGGCCTAAATACTCCTCCCAGGCTGCCTCATAAAGCTGCAGATGAGCACCGTAAAATTGTTAATGCTTTCAGATAAGAGTACAGTTTTATTGTATATGGTTACATAGTGCACTGACAACCTACAATCATTAAAGCGGTGTGCACATTTATCATTTAAATGAGAAAATAAAATGAAGGTAACTTAAAATTGACCAAAAAACAGATGTAGATAAATGTCATAAATTATGGAGAGGTATGGGTACATATCAACAACAAATATCATAAAAGTGGGATATATGTGTGTACTATCTCAAAGGAATAAACCCCATTTCAGCATGAGTTACATAAACTCAGATGAGCACTGCTGAAATATCTTACAAGAGTATAGTAAATCAGCAAATACTAATTAACCAAACAATTAAATTGATTTGTGAAGAAGTTCGCTGTGTGTACATAAATTGGTTGTTTATTCAAAGGTAGGAGGAATTTGAAACTTTGCCAAGAGGTCCTTAAGATAAGTTTTCTCGCCAAGATCTAAGGCCTTCCTAAAAAGGTTGATAATAAAATAAAGTTTGTTTTTCAGGTTAAACCCTAAGTGTTGCCTAAAAAATTGCATAATCCGGAAGCACTTGGAAGACGTACATTTATATAGCTCTTGAATTTTGTTGGCATAAATTTCTGCCACCCACAGACTTGACCTTTTCATGCCATGTCTGAACGTCGCCTCGCTGGGGTTCAGTCCTTGATCCACTTAGTATCCCTGATTCTCTCAATAATGCCTGCACTTTTATGAATGTGGCAGAAGCAGACAAATCGATTTAGAACTGAAAGCGTTCAGTAACTGGTTACATTTAAAGGAGCGGAAGTTTCACGGAGAGCTTATTCTTCCAGGTCAAGAGGCACTGGAAGGAGACAGGGCTATGGTATGCTCCCTTCGAAAACATTCCCCGCCTGAAACCAATGCCAGACAAAGAAATGAAGGATTTTCGATCAAGCAAAAACATTGTTCTTCCCTGGCGCAGACACAGTTGAGAAAGAGTACAGTTTATTTGGCAGTGACTGTCACACCCAACTCCTAATAGATGGACTGCTATTGCCAGGTACCACGGAAATATCCCATTCGTAGACATCCCGCTGCTTTCCGTGCAGTGGAGCAAGTTTGCAGCCCCTGCATGGCCTTAGAGGACACAGCTCATTAAGCCGCAGCTAGATCCCCGATAGCCTCCCAGTTAATCTTTTTGGCCCGAGTGGCTGCTACTGCCTCAGCGGGATTCAGAAAAGGCTGTCCAGTAACGTATACTGCTCAAAGCGGGCGCCCGTGCACATTTAACTTACGTGCATGGCGGCCCGTGAAGCTGGCGCCATGGTTATTTAAAAAAAAAAAAAAAGAACATGAGACCGGGTGCTGGGGTGACGAAGTATCAGTAGCACATTTAACCTCTGTGCATGGCGGCCCATGAAACTGGTGCCATGGTTATAATAAAACATTTTTTTTAAATGAAACCGGGTGCGGCGCCGTGGTGACAAACTATCAGTAGCACATTTAACTTATGTGCATGGGGGCCCATAAAGCTGGCGCCATGGTTATATTTAAAAAAATGAAACCGGGCGCTGTGGTGACAAAGTATTAGTAGAACATTTAACTTATGTGCATGGTGGCCCATGAAGCTGTCACCATGGTTATAAAAAAACACGAAACCGGGCACCGTGCTAGGTGCCTTGGTGACAAAGTATCAGAGTAATTAAACTGTAGTTGGTCGGTGCCCCTTCCAGTAAAACGGCAGTGATATTTCTGGAGCACCAGGCAATAAGAAGCCAGGAGAGAAGAGTAATGTGGGAGTTAACCAATGGTAAGCAGCAGGCAGGAATGCACTTGCTATACTGCTTACAGCAGATCTTGCAGACAGAGCACGAGCGCTGACTAGGCTCCATAAAGCTGGTGCCATGGTTATATTAAATTAAAAAATAATTAAAAATGAAACCGGGCGCTGTTGTGTCAAAGTTTCAGTAGCACATTTAACTTATGTGCATGGTAGCCTATGAAGCTGGCGCCAAGGTTATAAAAAAAACAAAAAAACATGAAACCGGGCACTGTCCTAGACACCGTGGTGACAAAGTATTAGAAGAACATTTATCTTCTGTGCATGGTGTCTCATGAATGGCGCCATGGTTATGAAAAAAAAACATGAAACCGGGCGCCTGTCTAGGCGCCGTGTTGACAAAGTAGGAAACAAGACACTCTGCTAGACGCCGTGGTGACAAAGTAGCAGTCGTAAAACAAGTAGTCCCTAAACACCACAGATGAATACTTACAACGTAATTAAACTGTAGTTGGTCGGTGCTTCTTCAGATAAAACAGCAGTGATATTTCTGGAGCACAAATCAATAAGAAGCCAGGGGAGAAGATAATCAATGGTAAGCAGCAGGCAGGATTGCACTCGCTATACTGCTTACAGCAGGTCTCGCAGACAGCACATGCGCGCTGCCTAGGGTCGACCTAAAAATGGGCTTTCTCTCTAGGAAGAGTTTCTTGTGAAAACAGTAACTCCCTTGCAGAGCCTGCATATCTTAAAATGTGCAGGGTTCCAGAAGAAACCAAGTTACTTTTATGTGCTCAATATGAAGACATGTGAGTAGCCATATAGAGCGGTTGTGGAAGCTGCCATGCCCTTGCCAAAGAGAAGAGAAGGGAATATATATATAATATAAAGGTACACATTGGGCTAGTTTTTGTGCAGATGTTCACATTGTCTAGGAGCTGAATGTGGTCACTCACAGTGAGTGAGTGAAAACAATGACAGAAGTTGGCTGACCCTATGCACCGTGCTGCATGCAGACTAATGGATGAAGAGGGAGGACTGAAAGCCCCTGTATGCATGTGTTACATATATCTATATATTTTCTTTCTTTTTTAAAGAAATTGTGTTGGTTAACGTCGGACCTAACAAAATCTAAAAATCCGCAATGTAACTATATTAAATACAGATCACAGCAAGGTATTTAATTCCAGAGAAATTAAACTGAGATGCATCTCGACATATTAAATTACTTAGGACTGTGACATCCTTTACAAGTATATTGGCAAAAAACATACACAGAGGTGTGAATTTTGTTATCAACTGAAAGGTCTTACCTGAGGGTCAGCTGACAATAATGAAAGAAAATCCAGACCTAAAGAAATAAGACGACCATTAATATGCATTCGTATTATGAAATAGTTTAGTTACCTCCATGCACAAAACAATCTTTGCACTATACCAGGAGTTAATGCATTAAAGATCTTGGCTAACTAAAAGACCAGATACTGTTCTGGTACATACAACTAAAATGCAACAAGTCTGCTGTGTGGAATATTCACAATCCTAGATACGTTATCCGTTTGTCCACAATTCCCAAAACTCTTGCCTTTATATGTGCTGGCTCAGGTCTTTAAAAAAGGAATTTTTCATATGTGCAAAGTCAGAAAATTAATTTGCAAAATAATGCAAAATATGCATGTGCACTGGCACATCCAGAATTTGTACTTGACGGCAGGTTATGGGATGTGGCAGGCATAGCTAGATCGGGTTTGCATCTCCAATACTTAGTTTTATGCACACAATGGCCTGCTAAACCTCATCTTTCACAATAAGAATCCTGACTTGTTGCAGGAGTTCCACAAGAGAAGGAGCAATACAGGCTGGGTACTATTATGTACACTGTCTACGTGGAGGAACTAGGACACCAATGCTGATTTCACACTCCTAATTTAAGGGCCAGCAGGGACATGGCAACCATGACATTTATGAATGGAGGGACAGCAGAAGCCCCCTGCAAAGTGACTCATGGGAACCAATGAAGAGTAGTGTAACAGTATTCACAGAAAGGCAAAATGGCATTTTCCATTTCCGGGGTACCTGCGACCTATGTGCACTGGAACTGTGTACATGCAATTGAGGGTGACAAGCTAATGTGCAGAGGTAGTTTTAAGGGAACTGCCTCTGTATTTAGCTACATTTATATATGAAGTATGAGGAGAATCTGAAAATGAACAATTAGCTAGTCACAGAACTCGCCAGGCATTTTAGATGATCCTAGCATTTCTAATGAAATCACATTTTGGGAAGCCACTGCAACCTCTAGAGTAAGGAGACATCTCCTGAAGACCCACCCAAGCTCCAACTAATCACAACAATGGAGGTTCACTGGCAGCAAAGTACAGAGTAAATGCAACCCACCACAGACACATGCAAACCTGGATATTGCTGGTTCACAAAGAGAAAGGGGTATCTACTGGAGTAGACCTAGGTACTCACACCAACACCTAACAGGGTTATTATAGTCTTTGGGCAATGCCCAATTGAGGGTCAACTCCCTGAATTCCTTGAGGGCACTTGGAGGAAGGAGTCCTTTCCCAACACCTTGGGAGGATAAAAGCATGCTTGTCTGCTGCTGCGCGGCGGTGCCCATGGCAAGGTGGGGGTCTGCCTGCACCTGTCAGTGCCCGAAAGAGGCTGGGATGGGAGTTACTGGTAATTTCCTTAAAACACAACCATATTTTGTTTTACGAACTATGATCAATTTCCACTGAAGGAAACAGCTAACTTAGGTTCTTGGTCCTTTTACCTCTAATGTTTAGCAAAACAATGCTGTAATATTTGCTTTTTTTCTTGTTAAACCTTTTTTCGTTTTTTTAAATTTTGTATAATTTTATCTCCATGTTTCCTAAAGTTTACTTGTGTTCTTGGATTCTCTGAATTTAACTACTTTATTAAAAAGGTAACCACTGCGAGCCCTGGCATATCCATTAGCTGGTCCTGATGCTACTAATGCAAAGAAGAACTTTAATACATAGAAGAATAGCAAGGACCCTCCAGTAGGTGCAATAGAACCTAAAACAAATACCATGGTTACAAAATTGAATCAATTTAGGCAGTGGAAGTAAACGTTGGTTAGTGATTCTTCCAAGAGCCCAAACATGATTCATGAGGAAAGTATTAGTTTAGTAAACCGGCTGTAACAATTCTTCAATAAGAGAAAGTGTAGCACTTGAACCCACCCAGCCACACATGCGGCAAATACAAGGAAGCAATGCTTTCAGATTTTGGCAAGTGATGAGGAGCTTACAAATATGCAAATAAAACACAATATTATGAAAAACCTGATATGTAAATGAAATGAATTTACTAGTGACGAGAGAAGCTGGGACAAGTGTAAACATCTTGTAATACCTACTCCCTATTGCAAAGAAACAGAGGTGAACATTTTTTAATAACTGCATACACCTCGTGGCAGGAGAGACATGAATAATACCAGGATGGTACACAATTCGGACTCCCCCAGATCGCTCCAAAAATCACCAACCTAATCGGCGTAAATATATGGTGGTGCCTAAGCTGGCCTCCGACACACGAGAATAGGAAGTCGCTTACTAATAAAGATGTACGTTAAATTAATAACATCAGGGATGGCTTTTTGATAATCAGATCAGATATTGTTTCTGTGAAACAAGCTTCTCGTGATTCTGACCCTTTGGGCAACATTATCGTAAACCTTGCTGACACAGGCCTGAGGAATGGGTTGCTGTCACTAGATGCCCGTAGAACCAACAATACCAACATTCAACTGAAATCTGCCTTATCAATACTTACGCTGGAGTTATTTGTTGTAAGCCTATTGCTCAGAAGAGGAGTTTAAGTATAAATCAGCCACTCAATCGTTCAGGGCGTACACTGGTTATTATTTGGGAGCCACTGATTGACTGCCATGCATCAGCATAGCTACTACCTTTAGGCACAATTTGACTCCTTCAGCTAGCACTGACTCAGCTCTAAAGATAATGCCTTGGAACATAGCTAGATATCCTTCAAAGATTAATGGCCCAGACTGGCTGGAGCTCATAGATACATATGAATATTTCAGGAGACTTGGGCTGTTTCATCTATATTTCGAGATGGTTTTGTTAACTAGAGCATTGACGCTTATGGTCATAAATTAGGCCCTCCGTCTGGTGGACTTGCCATATGGTCAAAGTATTACCAAACTATGATATGAAATACATTTACACTGGCCTATAGTGTTTAATTATAAGATCCCCTAATAGTAATAAATTAATATTATTTCAATGTACACATTTAGAAAAACCAATGGTTTTCTAAACCTGAAGAAACGCGATTTGCTATCTTATAGGGATTCAAGTAATATAACTATAGAAGCAGATGATCTTAATGTTACAGATGAACCGATCATCATGTTATTATTAATCCAGGAAGGGACAAGGCGGCAGAACCGAGTACAAACAGCTAACCGCTTTCCTCGAGACAAACGGCTCCCTCGACCCATCACAGTCCGGTTTCCGAGCAAACCACAGCACTGAGACCGCCCTCATCGCAGCCACCGACGACATCAGGTCCCTGCTCGACAACGGGGAAACTGCTGCCCTCATCCTCCTCGACCTATCAGCCGCATTCAACACAGTCTGCCACCGCACCCTAACAACCCGCCTCCACCACGTCGGCATCCAAGGAAAAGCTCTGAAATGGATCATCTCCTTCCTCTCCGACAGAACTCAGTGAGTCCGCCTCCCCCTCTACCGCTCAGCTGCCACCAAGATCATCTGCGGCATCCCTCAAGGCTCCTCGCTCAGCCCCACCCTCTTCAACGTCTACATGAGCCCCCTCGCAGCCATCGCACGCCAGCACAACCTAAACATCATCTCCTACGCTGACGACACCCAGCTGATCCTCTCCCTCACCAACGACCCCGCCACCGCCAGAGCCAACCTCCAGGAAGGAATGAAAGACGTCGCGGAATGGATGAAGCTCAACCGTCTGAAACTGAACTCAGACAAGACGGAAGTCCTCATCCTCGGACCGTCCCCCTCCGTCTGGGACGACTCCTGGTGGCCCCCTGCACTGGGCAACGCCCCCAAGCCCACAGACCACGCACGCAACCTGGGATTCATCCTGGACTCCTCCCTCACGATGACCAAGCAAGTCAACGCCGTCTCGGCATCCTGTTTCAACACCCAACGCATGCTCCGAAAGATCTTCCGGTGTATACCCACCGCAACCAGAAAGACGGTCACCCAGGCCCTCGTCACCAACCGACTGGACTACAGGAACGCCCTCTACGCTGGAACCACAGCCAAACTACAGAAAAGATTACAGTGCATACTGAACGCTTCTGCACGACTCATCCTGGACGTCCCCCGTCACAGCCACATCTCTGCCCACCTGAGAGACCTACACTGGCTCCCCGTCAGCAAGAGGATCACATTCAGGCTCCTCACCCACGCACACAAGGCTCTCCACGACATGGGCCCCAAATACCTCAACAACCGCCTCACGTTCTACGCACCCATCCGCCAGCTCCGCTCCGCCAGCCTCGCCCTCGCCACCGTCCACGGATTCGCAGAACCACCACCGGAGGAAGATCTTTCTCCTACCTGGCGGCCAAGACATGGAACTCCCACCCCACCCATCTACGGCTGACCCAGGGCCATTTCTCCTTCAGGAAGCAACTCAAGACCTGGCGTAGCAGCACCCCCCCTCCTCCCAGCGCCTTGAGACCCTCGCGGGTGAGTAGCGCGCTCTACAAATGTGATTGATTGATTGATAGATAGCTCAACTGGCCAAAACCAGGCAATTTGATATAATGCATTTACAAATGGGCACATTAGCACTATCACATGGTTTATGTAATGGAAAAACTTCTTCAGATAGACCAAGTAAGCCAACATTCAAAATGGGCCTTTGGTAGTAACCTATAAACTATGCAATTATTATTATTTAGGAGTTTTATATACCACTGGCTGGACCCGAGGGTTTCAGAGCACTTCACAACAAGTAACCTGTGTGCAAATGTGCAGCACATAGAATATAGAGGAACATAGCGAATCGGATATATAAGTAGTAAATGGTACCTGAACATGCAAACAACGAATACAATATACGTTCCTTTACAGAGTCATAGAGCAATTGTCACCGTATCAAAAAACTTCCAAAAACGTCTGAGCATATTATGGTTCTGTCATATTACACAGGAAGATAAAAGCAGAGGGTCATCGGACTTAGTTATGTAACATGATAATCCACATTGGGTCGAGTATCCAAAGAGTTTTCTTGTTCCAACAATAAGAGTCTCTAAAAAGTTTTCTAGATCCGAATCAGTAACATTGGTCACCTAGTTAAAGTTAGAAGGGGTGCCCGTTAATGTACTTCCTTAGCTCCTATCTGCTCGCTTGAGAACGATTCAGGAAGAGGACTTTAAGCAGGTTTTTGAATTTTAGAAACGAGGGGATCGCTCTGATGTGTGGGGGGATGGAGTTCCAGATTTTGGGAGCGTTGCGAGCAAACGATCTGGTCGCCGTTTTTCGTTTACGAGTTTTCAGCGGGATGAGTAGTAGAGTATTGGAGCTCCTGAGGTTCCTGGACTGGCAGGTCCTTTTGAGTTTGGTGGCTAGGTATTCTGGTTTGCCTATGTGAAGGGCTTTGTGCGTGAGGCAGGCAGTTCTGAAGCGGCTCGTAACTCAATTGGGAGCCATTTAAGTTCTCTGAGTGCAGGGGAGATGTGTTCGGATTTCTTAGTTCCGGTGACCATTCTGGCTGCTGCATTGAAGGTTGTTTTCAGGGGGGGCGAGGTGGGATTTAGCAGTGCCAGTCAGGGCTGCAATCCCGTAGTCGATTCTGGAGAGCACCAGTGCTTGGTGGCTTGTTGAAGGTCCTTGGGTGAGAGGAAGGGTTTTATTTTGTACAGTAGTTTCAAATTGAGAAAGGCGCTTTTAGCGGATCTTGTAATGTGTTTCATGTAGAGTTTCGGGTCTAGGGTGATACGGATTAGCTACGTACCTGTAATCCTAGTTCTCTTCCAGGGGTATCCTCATCAAAGTCATAAGCATTAGAATATTCCCGCCCATGCGCGGGACCCCGGAAACACTATATTATATGTGCCCCACATATATATACTCATATATATATATATATATAAATATATATATAAAAACATGCAATAGCAGCCAAATCACATCAGAGCTGGAATATGCTGTGAAGAATTTCCACCATACATGAAAAATATGCATTAGAAACATGAGAAACAACACAAAAGATTGTTTTAGAACTGTTTTAATGCTTAGGCAGCAGTAGCAATTCTTATAACACCCTGAAAGCATAGAAAAGCTCCCAGGCTGCATTGCAAACACACAGTCTAAAAAGACTGAAAAGCTAACCTGTAGCTGAATACAAAAAACTGACACCGTGCCTTTAAGGCACCCATGACCCCCTGTATCCCATCATGCCTCAGGGGTGACAGTTAGGTCAGTTGTTCTTTTCGTAGACTAAAACAAACCCAGTAACAAAATAGGTTAACAATATCTCCTTATTAAAGAATATCCTTTGCCCGGGGAGGCGGGAGGGTTGCTTATGACTTTGATGAGGATACCCCTGGAAGAGAACTAGGATTACAGGTAAGTAACTAATCCTTCTCTTCCAGGGGATCCTCATCAATAGTCATAAGCATTAGAATAGAATAGCGAGCCTCTCCTCATCCCTGCGGGCTAAGGAATGACAAGACAGTAATCTCATCAACAAGCCTGAGCAGGCTATAGGCTACCCAAACAGATTTCTCAAGGAGGCTTGCCCTACTTGAGTATCGGCCCTGGAATCAGATTCGAGACAGTAATGTCTCGTAAAGGTATGAACTGATTTCCAGGTTGCAGCCTTGCATATTTCTGACATTGGAATGTCATGTAAGAAAGCTACTGTAGCGGCTTTCCCTCTAGTGGAATGCGCTTTGGGTGACACCAATAAAGGCTTGCCTGCAAGCTGATAGGCCAATTTAATGCAAGAGACAATCCATCTGGAGATGGATCTCTTGGCCGCTGGAAAGCCCGTCCTCACTGAACCATAGTTCACAAACAGTTGATCCGTTTTCCTGATCCCTTTAGTCTTTTCCAAATAGAACTTGAGCACTCTCTTAAGATCCAAGGAGTACAGTGACCGCTCGGCTGGGGTCGTAGGATTTGGAAAAAACAAAGGGAGGGAAATGGACTGATTTATATGAAAATCAGAAACCACTTTAGGCAAGAAAGATGGATGAGCCCTCAGGACTACTCTATTGTGGTGGAAAACAGTATATGGTTCCTTCGCACAGAGTGCTTGTATCTCGCTTACTCTGCGCGCTGAGGTAATCGCCACCAAAAAGGCCGCCTTCCAGGAGAGATGTTGCAAGGAGGCCTTGTGGATGGGCTCGAAAGGAGGTGACATTAACCTGGATAGAACCAGGTTCAATTCCCAAGGAGGAGAAGGATTTCGCACAGGTGGATACACTTTTTTCAACCCCTAGAGGAAGTCCTTAACCACCGGAACCTGAAAGAAAGAAATCTGATTAGGTGATTTCCTGTACGCTACTATGGCTGACAAATGCACTCTAATGGAAGCATATTTCAAACCAGAAGTTGCCAAGGAAAGGAGGTATGGCAGGATTACCTCCTCCTGCCCTTTAGTTGGATCCAAGTGATGATCCCTACACCATATGTAGAACCTTTTCCACTTGAACGCATAAGACGCTCTCGTGGAAGGTCTCTTAGCCTCCTTTAAAATGTGCATACAGTCGGGAGGCAGATTCAAATGCCCATATTGCAGGACCTCAGGTGCCATGCTGTCAGGTTCAGTGATGAGAAGTTGGGATGCAGTATCCTCCCGTTCATCTTGCTCAACAGGTTGGGTTTGCAAGGAAGTCGTCTGTGTGGACACACAGACAGATGCAGTAGGTCCGGGTACCACCACTGTCGTGGCCAATCCGGAGCTATCAAGATCATCTCCATGTCCGACCTGAGGAGCTTGGACACCACCTTCGGAATCAGAGGCAGGGGAGGAAACGCGTAAGCAAACGTTCCCGACCAATCCATCAGGAGAGCGTTCCCCTGCGTCCCTGGCCGGTGGAATCTGGATGCGAAGGCGTGGCATTTTGCGTTTTCTTCGGCCGCAAACAAGTCTATGGATGGACGACCCCAACAACGAAAAAGTTCTTCCACCACTTCGTCGTTTAGCACCCAGTCTGGCTGATCTTCGAAGTGCCTGCTGAGTGCGTCTGCTTTGATGTTTAGCTCGCCTGTAAGGTGCACCGCCACCACTGAAAGGTTTCGAGAGAGAAGCCAGTGCCAGATGGTTTGAGCCTCCCGGGAGAGAGGGCGAGATCGTGTGCCTCCTTGTTTGTTCAGATAGAACATGGTGGTTGTATTGTCTGTCTGAACTAAGATTGAGTCGGACTCGATCGCTGGAAGAAAAGCTTTGAGAGCTAGAAACACCGCTCTGAGCTCCAGCATGTTTATGTGGTACGTCTGCTCCTGTGCAGACCACTGACCCTGTATCTGAAGGGTACCCATGTGCGCTCCCCAGCCTTGTAGAGAGGCATCTGTCACTATAGACTGGGTGGGTAGTGGCTGATGAAAAGGTACTCCCACCAGCACATTCCTCGTCCGAGTTCACCATTTGATGGCATCCTTCGCTGTCTGGGAAAGGATGATACGATCTTCCCAACGCCCTGTTGCCTGGTCCCACTGGTCTTCGAGAGCCTGTTGTATAGGGCGCATTCTCAGCCTGGCGTTCGGGATGAGAAAAATGCAGGACGCCATGGAACCCAACAGGGAGGCTACCTGTCGGACTGTCGGAAGCCGAGACTCTAATAGAATCCCACACTTCTGCCTCATGGAAAAAAGTCTCTCCTGCGAAGGAAATGCTTTTCCCAATTTTGTGTCCAGAACGGAGCCTAGGTAGTGGATGGACTGTGTCGGCCGCTAGACTGACTTCTCCAGGTTCACATGGAGACCGAGCCTGTGTAACTGGTGTAGACAAAGTTGCAGATCGTGCGTCACCTGTACCGGAGACGGGCCCTTTAGGAGCCAGTCGTCCAGGTATGGGTAAATAAAGAGTCCCTTCTTGTGAAGAAAAGCCGCCACCACTGCCATGCACTTGGTGAAGACTCGTGGTGCGGACTTGAGTCCGAAGGGTAACACCTTGTACTGGTAGTGTTTGCTTCCTACGACAAACCTCAAGTACTTGCGATGCTGCAGAGCAATCGGAATGTGAAAGTAGGCATCTTGCAGATCCACCGAACACATCCAATCTCCGGCTTGAAGATGTGGGCATATTTAGTGAAGAGCTAACATGCGAAACTTTTCTCTGACGATGACTTTGTTTAGGAGACGCAGATCTAGTATAGGCCTGAACTTGTCCTCCTGATCTTTTTTGGGGACAAGAAAGTATCTTGAGTAGACTCCCTTTCCTCTTTGAGAGGGAGGAACTTCCTCTACAGCTCTTTTTTGTAGGAGGACTGCCACTTCTCTGCGGAGCAAGCTCAGCTGGTGAGGACAAGAGGCCTTTGGAGGAATGCTTTTCGGGAGCGCACGGAAACGTAGCCTGTATCCATTGCGCAGTATATTCATCACCCACTGATCTTTTGTGAGGCTGACCCACTCTGTCAGGTGTTGTGAAGCACTTCCTCCCACTGGAGTGGGCAACGGCGCCAGAGGAAGCCACTGATCAAGCCTTTCCTCCTCTCGTGGTGGTAGAGGAATGCTGGTGCCCTCCTCTACCTCTGTTGGATTTGCCTCGGAACTGGGATTTTCCGTGGTTCTTATTCTGGGACCACTCAGGGGTTTGAACCCTCTGTTGAGCCCCTCTCCCCCTGTTGGTCTTAAAGCGGCGTTTGAACTCTTTTTTCTTCTCCAAGCCCACCGCTTTCACCGTATCCAGTTCAGTCTTCATACGGGTCATCTCTTCGTCAGCATGTTCTCCGAAGAGAGAGGAACCCGAAAAAGGAAGATTCAGGATGCGATGCTGAGCAACCGGCTTCAGCCCTGTGAAGCGCAACCAAGCCGACCTTCTGGCACAAACCCCATGTGAGTAGGAATGTGCCGCAAGCACAGCACCATCCGCTGCTGTGCTTATCAACTGGTTCGCCACAAAACATCCTTCTGTCATAGTTTCTTCAAAGTCCTTCTAGTCTTCCTTTGGCAGATTGGACTTGAATCTCTCCATGGTGTCCCATAAGGCTCTATCGTATCTACCCAGCAGTGCGGCCGCACTAGAGGCCTTCAGCGAGGAGGCAGCTGAATTGCAAACTTTGCGACCCCACGAATCCTGAGATTTGCTGTCCTTATCTGGTGGGACTGAAGAGGAAGCAGCAACTGCATGTGTCTTCCTCGCCGCTGCCACTATCACAGAGTCTGCCGGAGGGTCAGATTTCACAAAAACTGGGTCAGAAGAAGCCGGTTTGTATTTCTTCTGTATGCGCCTGGCACCGCTCTGATGGCTGCTGGGGTTAGGAAAACGTCCTTGACCGGATCCATAATTCCCGGGACTAAAGGCAGCAGTGGACGAGAGATAGATTTTTTGTGCAAAGTTTCAAAAATGACTGTCGTAGTAACCTGAGGGACAGACATTTCAATGCTCAGCTTCTGAGCTCCTCTTTGCAGGACATCCAGATAAGTGCCGATGTCATCGACTGGAGAGGATCTGGAAGTAGACTATCCGTCAACGTGGGAGAGTAATCCCTCTTGGAAAACCTGGTCAAAGAAGTAGAGGAAGTAGACGGAGTTCTTCGATGTCTACGGTGAGCCCCGTGCCTCCTCTCACGTGACCTTCTTGGATGCTCTTCCCTTCTAGGGGAGCGAGATCTAACCGGATCCTGTCTTCGTGGTGAACGAGATCTGGCAGGATCTTCTCTAGGAGATCGGGATCTCACCGGATTTTTCCTTCTGGGAGAGTGAGATCTTCTCACAGGTGATTTTCTGGGAGGACTACGCCTGTCCACTTCATCCACCAGTCTCTGGAGAGGAGATCTGTGCTGCGGACTGGCGTACTCACGCATAAGTTTGGTAGCCCCTGAATCTCGCCAATGGTCCAATGACTTATACCATCTGGGAGACAGTCTGACCTCCGCAGCCGAAGGATCTGGCTGACGCACAGGAGATCCGAGGACAGGACTTCTGGACCTTGCAGATGTTGTTGAGGAGCCAGAAGACCGTGAAGTAGAATGACGAGAAGCTGACTCCGTAACCATGATCACCGAGTTGTTTGACGACGATCGAGCCCTTTCAGAATGTCTCGACGTCGAACGCTCTGGCGTCGTACGTTTCCTCGAAGCCGAATGCTTTCGGGGAGTCGGTGGGTCCAGTAATCTCGCCCTCGAATGCCTCGACGGCGATCGATGCGAGGAGCTATGGTCTCACGACGTCGAGTGGGGATGACCAGCCGTCGACGGAGCCCTCTGTCTCGACGTCAAACGGCGATGACCAGCCGTCGACGGAGCCCTCTGTCTCGACGTCGAACGGCGATGACCAGCCGTCGACGGAGCCCTCTGTCTCGACGTCGAATGTCTGTGCGACGACGGCGGAGGGGTATTGGTCACCCTCGACGCCGAACGTGGACGCACCGTCGACGGATACTGTGTCCTCGACGCCGATCGACGTTTTAATGTCGACAGCGGAGGGGTCTTGGTCCTCGACGCCGAACGTCGTTTCTTAGACGACGGCGGAGGGGTCACACTTCTCGACGTCGGTCGCCGCCTGGATGACGACGGCGGAGTGACCTCCCTCGACGCCGATCGGTTGACGACGGCGGAGGGGCCTTGGATCTTGACGCCGACCGTCGCCCGGTTGACGGCGGCGGAGTCACATTTCTCGACGCCGGTCGTCGCCCGGTTGACGACGGCGGAGGGGATTTCGACGACGGAGCTGGATCCTTCTACGTCGTCGACGTTCCTGGTCTTCTTTTCGACGGCGAGCCCGCCGTCGACGGTAGTTTTGAAGATGAATGACCCACCGGTGGCTCTTTCCTTAGCGCCAAGCCTGACGCTGAAGCTGAAGGGTGCGAAGGCTTCTCTTTTGAAGATGTTCTAGCCTTCTTGGAGCACTTCTTCACCGGAGACCTTCCTCTGGATGACCTGTGAGCCAGGCCATAGATGTGAATTCTCTCCCTGTCTTTGAGAGTTCTTCCTGACAGGTGCTCGCAGTGAGGACAGGTGCCTGGATCATGTTCTTCAGGCAGACACAGGATACAAACGTCATGGTTGTCTGATTTTGCCTTCTTGTTGCCACAAGAAGGGCATTTGTCAAAAAGTGAAGGCATTCTCAGCAGAAAATGCTCACTAAACTGATTAAAAAAGACAGTTTATTACTTGACTTGATGTAAAATGTCAAGTAATTAGAAAAAGTTGTTAAGAATGAAGTAATTTTCTGTCAGAAAACAGACAATTAGTGGAGCTGTGTTACCAGGATCCTTCCTGAAGGAGCCGGAAAGAACAACTGACCTAACTGTCACCCCTGAGGCATGATGGGATACAGGGGGTCATGGGTGCCTTAAAGGCACGGTGTCAGTTTTTTGTATTCAGCTACAGGTTAGCTTTTCAGTCTTTTTATACTGTGTGTTTGCAATGCAGCCTGGGAGCTTTTCTATGCTTTCAGGGTGTTATAAGAATTTCTACTGCTGCCTAAGCATTAAAACAGTTCTAAAACAATCTTTTGTGTTGTTTCTCATGTTTCTAATGCATATTTTTCATGTATGGTGGAAATTCTTCACAGCATATTCCAGCTCTGATGTGATTTGGCTGCTATTGCATGTTTTTATATATATATTTATATATATTCCGGGATGGCTCCTAGTTCGCAAGACCCCTGACGCTTCTATATTCGGTGCGATACTCCTCAGCTGAGCCCAGCTTTAAATTATCTCGCACACCCACTCACAAGGAAGACCTTATTATGGGAAAGATTGAGTAAGAAAGAAATTAATAAATGGTGGGAACTAATTACCCTAAAGAAATATCTTGAAGTACGGAGAGTTCCCTGGGGATTAAGATTATCATTAATGCCCAGCCAACAGGATGTGACAGATGAATTATTAAAGGAATGGGGAGAGCACATCTTGGAATCCTCTCTTGGCTTAATCACGATCCTTGTAAAACATCTTGAAGTGGCAGTGGTTAAAAACAAAGAAGAATTGGCCGAACTGGAAAAAGATTTAACAACGATAGAAATGAACCCAGAAATGACTAAATTAAGGGAGGACTTTGAAAAATATGTGGATAAACATGAAGAGATTGTAAGGAATCGTAAACAATCCAAATTTCAACGGGATGCTGATGAATATATGTATGGAAGAGTTTTTACATATGCCAGGAAGTTTGATATTTTCAAAAATCAGAGCGGGAAAGGCTCAGGAAATCAAAGCGCAACGAGTGGAACATCAATGACATCGACGGGCACATCGGAGGATGGGTCAGAGAGTGGAGATCAGACCACAAGGGATTTTTTAGACGACATGAGACTGGTTCTAAAACAGAGATTTTGGGAACAAAATCAATCACAAACGATAAGAAGAAGGGGAAGAGGCCGCAAATGGGTACCGAGATCAGGCATAGCCCCAAGAAACCAACAAGAAGAGGCCAAAGGAGGAAGTGGCCCCCAAAACATAGGAACGGAAACAAGATCGATGCGCAAGAGAAATCAGAAATAAATTGGTCTGATATAACTGACAATGATGAACAATTGGAGGTTATAAATTTATCAAACAGAAATATCAGTGGAAATGAAATATCTCTCTTGAAAAAAGGTATCAACTTTTGTCCGTCAGAATCGATAAACATGGCACAAACTCGTATTGATGTGTATAAATACATAAGGAAAATAAAACTGGCAAAAATATTTGAAGAAAATGAACAAATGGCAAACTTTACAAAACTAAAAAAGAAAAAAAGAATGGATGACATACAAGAAGATCGAGGACTAACAACTGGAGACCTACCAGCATTGGCTACTCTTGTAAATTTGGATATAACGAATGAGGAGGAAACAATCCCGGAATCAGGAATATGCCCACAAAAAGGTGCAGGTTTGAGTGGCATGAAAAAACCATCAACATTTTATCCGCAGTTACCACAAGGTAATAAAATTGACATCTTCCAGGAAGCCATCATTAATGAAATTTATAAAATCAAGGGAGTAAAATATCAAGATAATCTAAAAGAAGAAGAAAGAATTGCACTGAATGACCTAACAAAAGATACAACAATAACAATAAAAATGGCCGACAAGGGAGGAAATATTGTTATTTTAAATACTGAAGACTATGTGGCAGAAGCACATCTACAATTGGGTGACAAAAAATACTACAGAAAATTGGAAAAAAATCCAACAAATCACTTCAAAGAGAAATTGGATAGGAAACTTGACATATGGAATGATCAAAATTTAATAGACTTAGATGAAAAGAAATTCCTTACAACTGATCATCCAGTGGTAGCCACGATATATTTCCTGCCCAAAGTGCACAAGAACCCACTCAGACCACCAGGGAGGCCTATTGTTTCTTCAAAAGGGTCACTTATGGAACCAATAGCCAATTATATTGATTTTTTCCTAATGCCATTTGTGATTAATTTGAGTTCCTACTTACGTGACACTACTGACTTATTGAAACACCTTGAAGATTTACCGTGGCAATCAAACTATATGCTCATCACAATGGACGTAGTATCTTTGTATACTAATATCGAAAATGACATTGGATTAAATGCATGTGCGCACTTCCTTAAAGACAGAGATATCCATTTTAAAAAACACAATCAAATGCTTATTGATATGGTGGAAATGTGTTTAACTCAAAATATCTTTTTATTTGGAGAAGAGATCTTCCAACAAGTTAAAGGATGTGCGATGGGCTTCTCATTCAGCCCGGCGTATGCATGCCTTACTATGGGCTGGTTTGAACAACAGATTGCATGGCACCCGGATAATGACTTCTATGTAAACAAAATTGCCAAATGGGTCAGGTATATCGATGACCTTTTGATTGTATGGGAAGGGACCAAACAAGAATTTGAGGCATATTTCCTAATCCTAAACTCGTCAAGTACCAATCTCAAATTCACATACAACATCAGTCAAACTAAAGCTATATTTCTTGATACAGAAATATATATTCGAAATGATCGTGTAGAAACAACCTTACACAGGAAGGAAACCGCAACAAACTCAACGTTACAAGCAAGCAGTTTCCACAAAGCTTCAGTGAAGGAAAATATTCCGTATGGAGAATTTTTACGAGTGCGAAGGATTTGCTCGGAGGAGAAGGAATGGAAAAATACGAGCTATGCCATGGCACAAAGGTTCAAGAATCGGGGCTATAACAAAGAAGTCATCGAAAAAGGGTGGAAAAGAGCCAATGCTAAAGAAAGAAAAGAAGCACTGACCTCCAAACGAAAAAATACAGAATCCACTAACAAATCAGAGGACAGAAAAATAAGATTGATTTTGGATTATACACGAGAATCCAAACAAATTGTGAGTATCATCAGAAAAAACTGGAAACTGCTACAATTGGACCCAACAATTAATTAAATTATGGGCAAACATCCTGAGATAACATATAGAAGGGCGAGAAATCTTAAAGATAGACTGGTACAAAGCCATTACAAAGATCATACCAAAAAACCAAAAGGAATACAATGGATTTAAACCAAAGGGTTCATAAAATGTCAGCACTGTAAGGTGTGCCAAATAGCAGTGAATAAAAAGGAGGTGCTAATGCCTAACAACAAAATGTGGCAAATTAAAGAATTGATCAACTGTCTGAGTACGCATGCGGTATACGTGATTGAATGTCCATGTGCACTAAAATACATTGGCAGCACTAAGAATGAACTGAAAAAAAGAATTCTAGAGCACGTAAGAGCGACGGTGAATAAGGATAGAAATAATGCTGTGGCAAAGCATATGGAGACCACACATAACAGTGATTGGACATTGTTGAAATTCTATGCTTTGGAAACAATCCTCCCACATGAGAGGGGGGGGGGGACAGAGAAAAAACTTTGAGATGTAGAGAATCGCGTCAAATTCTAAACTTCAGGACAATGACCCCGATGGGGCTCAATCAGAGTGAAGAATTATATGTACATCTGTGACGCGTGAGAATAAGACTGTGGGACAGTATGGTTTATCTGAAATATGGGTCGAATAACAGAGGACAATAATCAGGAAGGATTATAATACAGTTAAGAGGGGATTCAAAATGAATTTTGTTAAAGGATACGGTTGCAATGATATCAAAGGAGAGGGGCGTTAACCACATGTATAATTTAGAGAATAGTAACGTGTTGCCTATGCATGGTTTAATTTGCAAGACACTTCGCAATGCCCACTAGAGGGCTAGCAAGATATTTTCAGTAAATGATGAAATAGTGCGGAGTTAGCACATATAAAAGTGTATAAATATGCATTTTGGATTGTAAAATATTGTGATTCTAAGCCCACTGGAGGGCATAAAACGTAAGACTGATGAAATGATGAACAGTATGCAAAACAGCCATGATAGGATGAATACACATGAGAAGATAGTCATAAAATAGGATTTGCAATAATCCTGAATTATTCAACATTGGTAATGCGCAACTAATGAATTTAAATGTAACTATGGTGATAACAACGTGAATTTGTAGTTTTTAAGTAAGTAAAAAACTACAATCCCCAAGTCACTTCCGGTGAAGATACAGGAAGTGAGGTATTGTAAATGAAACGGTTTGGCGGTTACCCTGTAGAAATAGGAGGGGTTTGTAACAATCTAATGTTTAACCGTGAGCAAGCTGCGAGTGGGAGCAGCGAAACGCGTCGGTCCTTTTGACTGAAATGCTGGCAATCGTGAAAATAAACTGGAATGTGGGAAAATTTGAAACCTTTGTGAGTGCGTGCTCAATCCTTCCTTGTGAGGGGGTGTGCGAGATATATATATATATATATATATATATATATATATGAGTATATATATGTGGGGCACATATAATATAGTGTTTCCGAGGTCCCGCGCATGGGCGGGAATATTCTAATGCTTATGACTATTGATGAGGATCCCCTGGAAGAGAACTAGAGATTTTACCGAATCCACCAGTGTGATGTTGCCATTGAGGGTGTCGACAGCTTTGAGCCATTCTGCAATTTGGGGGTTTTCGTCTTTGTTGGAGATGAGGAGTATTTCCGTTTTCTCTTGATTGAGTTTCAGGTGGTTACTTGAGAGCCAATGTTGTAACTCTCTGAGCTTGGCGTTAAGTCTCTGAAGGTCCTCAATGGAGGTGGTTTCTAGATATAACTGCGGGTCATCAGCATATAGGTGGAAAGGGATGTTGGATTTCCTGAGTAGAGATGTGAGGGGTTCGATGTAAATGTTGAAAAGATGAGGGGAGAGCACTGACCCTTGTGGAACACCGCTAGTAACGGGGTGGAGGTCGGATTCAAATTTTTTTATTTTTATTCTTTGTTATCGGTTGTAGAGGAAGGAGGAGAACCAGAGGAGGACCGTCTCTTCAAGACCAGCCCTTTCTTGTAGAACCTTGAGGAGAAGCTTGTGATCGACTGTATCGAATGCAGCCGAAGGTCCAGGAGGATGAGAAGGCAGCATTGGTCCGAGTCAAGTAACTTGTGTAGATCATCTATGACATTGAGGATTGCGATTTCGGTGCTGCAGCCTTTGCTGAAGCCCGATTGATGGGGATCTAGAAGGTTAATGTTATCCAAGTGTTGGGTCAGTTGAGGAAGTACACATCTTTCCATGATTTTGGACAAAAGAGGTAAGTTTGAGACCGGTCTAAAGTTATTAAAATGTTCAGTATCTAGTCCCGGCTTTTTCAGCAGAGGTGTGACTTGACCGAATTTGAGGCAATCTGGTACATCCTCATGGGTAATCAGGAAAGCTCGGTGCATTCAACATAGGGCGGCCATCATGGTGTCAGGCACTTTAATGTACTCAGGGTGGCCCTCGCAGTGTCGCTTCAGTCCTGTACTCCTGTGCGCTGGGGATCGGCAGCAGTCGACTTGCGGGGCCTGGAGGCTGTCTTTGCTGGTGGGAGCTTTAATTTATTTATTTATTTTGAATGTTAGGGAGAATGGCGGCCATTACGGGGTCAGGCATGGTGGGTTGTGCTAAGTTGCGTCTCGGGGCTCATCTCCTGTCTTGGGACGGCCCGTTAATTGTCGGGGTCAGCAGGTCCAGCCTTACTGTAGTAGGGCGGATCTAGGCCTCGTGGGGTCTACATGAGGCCTTAATGATGAACTTTAATCGCGAGCATTACAGGGTCAGGCATCGAGAGTGCTTAATGTGTTGAGTCTTGAGGCTCCGCTTCTGCCTCGGACCTGGGAGGATCTAGGCTTCCTGAGGGCCTCGTATGTAATAGTTAATGTATCTGACTGGCGCCATACTGTAGGCATGATGATTCTCGAAAAGCCAGATAGCCATCACGAGCCCCTGAAACTTATCATCAAGGGTGATTATTTTAACAAACTAGACGTGGGCCATACTGTGGTATCTGAAAAATGATCAGAAAATGATCAAAGGCAGATGAAGTGCGATAGCAGATTTACAACCAGTAAAGTATACATATATTGTACCACTTTTGGAACAAATTATGGATCTCCCTGCGCGTGATCCTTTCTAACTAGGCACACGTTTCATTACTTTATGTATTGGCCAAGTATTTTTCTAAATCGTGTTTGCCAAAACTGAGACATATACCAAGTATTACTCATCCCTAACATGATAAGAGCTGCAAGATTAAGGAAGACAAGCTCCTATTCGCTACTAGATAAAAAAAATAGAGATTACATAGCCTTGGCACGAGATAATGTAAAATCATAATACAGAAAAAAGATCAATGGGTCCAGGAACAATAGATAGAACTTCTTTGTGCCATAAAGACTAAAAAAACTCTGAGTATTCTGGCACATTTGATCGCATGGCTCTATTTCTCATTCCACTAAGCCAGGAATGCACCGGATGCATATGTAAGGTGCATACCTAATGCCAGATTATTGGATAGAACATTTCTCAATACAATGAGGGCTGGCTGATAAGGGTGAATTTCAATCTCTTCCCTGCAATTCGATTAAAAGTGATTATGACTGAATTTAGCATTGATTATGTCAGACCTGCTCTGAGCAGTTTAAAAAGTGGTAAAGCCCCAGGCTAAAAAATATACTAGCAGACTTGTAGGACCATGATCCAGAGATCTTGGGACTATATTCTAGCTATCCCAAATGAAATATCAAAAGGGGCTCATAGTCTTGACTTGGAGCAGAAATTGTATAGGTCTATAAAAAAGATGACAAAAAGACCCACTAAATTATCGTTCTAATAGCTTAATAGATATCTTCTTAAGGTTTTTTGCAAAATGGTTATGGTAAAATTGAAATTGTGGTCCACTGAGTAAGATGCAATTTCTGTGATGATTTTTTTACATCAATATTCTTCATCAAGGGTATCAGCCACTTTAACCCGAGTTTCTGATAGAGAAGGCAAAAAAATAAAATAAGAATCTCCAACTCTTCCACCAGTGGACTGAATGGCCATGATGTGATCTGATGTGTCCGATGACCATTCAGAATGGAAAGGCGCTAACAATAAAGTACCTCACAGCTACTTCCGGTGGCCAGATGGTTCGCGGACGCGGATGTATGGGAGACGCGGCTACTTGCGGGCAGAGCGACAGTGCGGGAGCTACAGCTGGCACTGATGCGAGGGGCCGGAGCTGACGCCGAGCTACCCTATGTGGTCAGACACACGGCCAACGTATGGCAACGTTTTATAGAAAGGGACCTACGGTCGGCCCCCTTCCACGGGGATCTGCCGCTCTGGATACTGGCCCTTTTAGTCGAGACAGACCATCAGATGTCCTTCCGAGAGTGGAGAAATGGGGCTGCGAGGTCCTGGCAGACTTCGTGACCTACGAGCAGGCAGTGGTGTTGTTTGGCCTTAGTGGCTTACATTACCAGGGGCTGCGTTCGGTGGTGCGCTCGGTCTGGCCGCAGTGCCCGGAGATTCCTCCGATGACCCATACCTTACATATCATATTGTCCTGCGGCAGAGGTCGTAGATAGATAACTTTGCTGTATGCGGCTATGAAGTGGGATTCTGCTCCTCCGGTGCCACAGGCATGGGCGGCCTGGGAGGCAGATTTGGGAGAGCCCCTGGATCAGAATCAGCGGACACGTATAGGGGCGCTCACGCGGTGGGTCTCCTGTAATGCGCACTTTAAACTTATTCACTTCAACTTCTTGCACCGCACCTACCTTACCCTGAAGTCGATAAGCCGATTCTCGGAGAGAGGCAGGGACAATTGCCCCAGGTGCAGCGCAGTGGAGGCCGGGTTTTTGCATTTGGCCTGGGAATGTCCATTAGTGGGGAGGTTTTGGTCGCTGGTTGTGGCCCGACGGAAGGCAGCTACAGGCCTCCGATTCGAGCTTACACCCGTACATTGCTTGTTGGCATTGACCCCGAGGCCAAGGAAACTGAGGCTTTCTTACAAGTTACTGCAATTGATGCTAGTGCTGGCTAGGCGCAGGGTCGCCATTACATGGATGGGACAGCGGGCCCCAGACGTAGATACATGGCTCAGGGATGTGAGGGAATGGACACTCGCAGAGGAAACACACATGCAACACACTAGAAGGGACGAGAAACTGCAGGAGGATTTACTGGCGTGGAGAGCCATGTGCATAACGGGACTGGCGGCTGAGGGGCACTCGTCGACCAGTGACTCTGAAGGGACAAGTGGAGAGTTGTTCTCTGCACACGACTCTGAGGGGGAGCGGGGGGAGGGGCCAACTGAGGGATTCCTCGAACTGTACACGGAGCTGAGCCTGACCTGCTTTCCTCACAATTTCATGTGTAAACTGCTGGTTCCACTGCTACGCTGCATAGCCTGGTGTGCTCACAGGTGTTGTCATACTCCGAAATGTGCCATAATAAGTCCATCGATCTGTGTACAGATGTTTTTATTGATGCCTTGGGAGGGGGGGATTTATCTTGTATTTTCCAACAAAAATTGAAAAATAAAGTTGAAAAAAAAAACAATAAAGTACCTAATCTCAATTTTATGTACAGGGTCTTAGCCATCAGGGGTTACACCTCCCCTAAATACATTTCAAGTGTAGGGTTAGATTTAGTAGCCGAAAAAGCTTCAAATGTACTACCAGGATGGGTATTCTGGTACATGTCTAATGAAACAAGCATTGGCATAGCCATTAGGTCTCACTTTTGGGACCTTCTAAGTATTTAGGTATGCAGCAAAATATCCTTGGTGCAACAGCATCAACTGTTGCGTGGCTAAACACTTATAAGGTCCCAAAGGCGAGATCTATCGGCTATGCCAATGCTTGTTAATTTTTGTTCTTGGGGGAAACCGGGCTAGTGCCAGGAGGGTCAAGGGTGAGTGGCAGGGAGATGAGGAGTGAATGCCAGGAGGGACAAGGGTGACTGACTGGCCATAGGGGTGAAGGGTGAGTGCCAGAGAGGTGAGAAGTGAGTGACAGGGAGATGAGACATAAGAGTCAGGAGGGTCAAGGGTGAGTGCCAGGGAGGGGAAGGGTGAGTGCAGAGAGGAGGGAGGTATGAGTGCCAGGGGTGAGGGGTAGCTGCCAGGCCAGGGGGGTGAAGGGCTAGTACCATGGAGGTGAAGGTTGAGTGCCAGGTCAGGGGGATGAAGGGTGAGTGCCAGGGAGATGAAGGTTGAGTGCCATGGAGGTGAGACGTAAGAGTCAGGATGGTTAAGGGTGAGTGCCATGGAGGGAAAGGGTGGGTGCACGGGGTGAAGGGAAGCTGCCAGGCCAGGGGGATGAAGGGCTTGTGCCATGGAAGTGAAGGGTGAGTGCCAAGGGGGCGAGCAGTGAATGCCAGGAGGGACATGGGTGAGTGTCAGGGAGGTGACAGTTGAGTGTCACGCAGAGTCAATGCTGACTGCCAGAGAGGGAGAAGGGTGAGTGCCAGGTGCGAGGAGTGACTGCCAGGCCTGATGGGTGAAGGGTGAGTGCCAGGGAGGTGAGGGGTGAGTGACAGACTGCAAACAGTAGTGAGCTGGGGTCTAGAAGGAGGTGCGGAGATCATCACCCGGTGTGTGCCATGCCAGACTTGGGTGGATGCAAGAACCTCTGAAAGGTCACTCGTAACCTTAGTACAGGAGTGGGGTGCGCAGGAGAGAATAGCATCTTCAAACAAGAAACTATTCAAAATCCGGAATACTCCACTTTATGGTCTTGCAACCTTATGTGGAAAATAATTAGCAAATGAATGGGCTTCCGTAGCGGACTTGCAGCTTGTTACAGCAACTTTTTGAGATAAAGTTTGCATTGCAAATAAGACAAAGCTAACACAATTTGAATTAGTAACGGTAAGATTCGCAATGAACTAGAGAAAAGTTAAAAAAGCACCCCAGAATTGAACAGAGGATACAGAATAATAAAAATGGGGGCAATATTGGTCTCCTTTTCACAGCTGACAGCCAATAAAAACAGGGTGTTTTGGAGGACTCGAATTCTGGTGGAATCCGATTTTTTAAAAGGGTCAATTTTTCATAAAACTTTTTGTTGCGGTTGTGTGTGTGGTTGTGTGTGGTTGTGTGTGTTTTTGTGTGGTTGTGCGTGTGCTTGTGGTTTTGTGTGTGGTTGTGCGTGTGGTTTTGTGTGTGCTTGTGGTTTTGTGTGTGGTTGTGTGTGTGGTTGTGGGTTTGTGGTTGTGGGTGTTTTTGTGTGGTTGTGTTAGTCTATGTGGTTGTGTGTGTGGGTGTGTGTGTGGTTGCGGCTGTGTGTGTGGTTGGGCGTGTGTGTGTGGTTGTAGGTGTTTGTGTGTGTGTGCTTGTGTGTGGTTGTGTTAGTGTGTGTGGTTGGGTGTGTGTGTGTGTGTGTGTGGTTGGGTGTGTGTGTGGTTGGGTGTGTGTGTGGTTGGTGTGTGTGTGTGTGTGTGTGTGTGTGGTTGTGTGTGTGTGGTTGTGCAATGCCATGGCCACGAAATTATCCTTCCTGGAAGACAAAAGAAGATTGACCAAACGTCGCCACGCCTGGGCGGTAATAAATTCATATACAAAGCCAAAACCGCAAGCCTACTTAGCGGCCCACTTTCGACTAACATTAAAAAAGAAGCTTATGTTGTACCGATTAGGTGATCACAACTCGAAGGACTTCGTCCCTACCTGGAAAAACAAACACCAAGTTGAAAATTGTCGTCTATGTGGCTATCGTATAGAATCTATATGCCACTTGATGGGTGTTTACGATACCTTAAAAGTTGAAAGAAGGAAGTTGCTAAAAGCATCTTTAAACGACTTAAAGATCCGCAATTGCAGGCAGGCTGTAATAAGCTGGATGGGGGGCTCATCAAACATTTGAATTTGTCGTGGTCTAAAATTCATGACACTTGTGGACAATCTAGTACTGAAAGCGGACAAAGAACAAATGCTCGGGGTAGGAACAGAACGAGTGTGTGTGGTGTGTGTGTGTGTGCGGGGGGGCTGGTGTGGTGTGTGGTGTGGTGTATAGCTCACCATACATCATGTCACAGAAAACTCAACGGTAAATGGCTTGAGTAAGCAGCTCCCCATCTGTCCTGCTCTTGGCACATTCACATGAAACGCATGTGCAGTTCCCTGTCCCTACTGTCCCAGGCATGTCTACAATAAATAGGCCGTATGTACAGTTCACGCTCCATTTTGAAAGAGGAATAGACATAGTAAACTGTACAGTCACCATGTATTCACCATCCTGTCCTGGGAACCCCTAGGGTAAATAGGCTACATGGCTCCCCATCTTGTCCAGTTTATACCATAGTAAAGAGGCTGTGTGCGCAGCTCATTCTCCATCTTGTCCTGGGAACACCTTCAGTAAACAGGCAGCATGTGTATTTCACAAGTGTGAGGTTCGCTCTCCATCCTGTTCAGTTAACTCACAGTAAACCGCTGCGTGTGCAGTTCGCTCTCCATCCTATTCTGGGGACCCGTTCAGTACACAGGCTGCATGTGCAGTTCACTCTCCATCTTGTCATGGGAATCCATCAGTACACAGGCTGCATGTGCAGGACACACTCTATCCTGTCATGGGAACCCCTTCAGTACACAGGATGCCTGTGAAGTTTGCCCTCCATCCTGTCATGGTAACTCCTTCAGTACACAGGCTGCGTGTGCAGTTCACTCTCCATCCTGTCATGGGAACCCCTTCAGTACACAGGCTGCATATGCAGTCCGCTCTCCATCCTGTCATGGAACCCCTTCAGTACACAGGTTGCATGTGCAGTACACACACCTTCAGTAAACAGGCTCTGTGTGCAGTACATTGTCCATCCTGTCATGGGAACCCCTTCAGTACACAGGCTGCGTGTGCAGTTTGCTCTCGATCCTGTCATGGGAACCCCTTCAGTACACAGGCTGCGTGTGCAGTTTGCTCTCGATCCTGTCATGGAAACCCCTTCAGTACACAGGCTGCGTGTGCAGTTCACTCTCCATCCTGTTCTGGGAACCCCTTCAGTACAAAGGCTGCATGTGCAGTTCACACACCTTCAGTACACAGGCAGCGTGTTACAGTTCACTTCCCATTCTGTCATGGGAACCCCTTCAGTACACAGGCTGAGTGTTACAATTCACTTCACATCCTGTCATGGGAACCCCTTCACTACACAGGCTGCGTGTGCAGTTAGCTCGCCATCCTGTCAGGGGAACCCCTTCAGTACACAGGCGGCATGTGCAGTTCACACACCTTCAGTACACAGGCTGCGTGTTAAAGTTTACTTCCCCTCCTGTCATGGGAACCCCTTCAGTACACAGGCAGCGTGTGCAGTTCGCTCCCCATCCTATCATGGGAGCCCCTTCAGTACACAGGCTGTGTGTGCAGTTCACTCTACATCCTGTCATAGGAACCCATCAGTACACAGGCTGTGTTCGAAACGGGTAGCGTGGTGCAGAGCGGGCGGGCCAAACTCCAGAGGAAATGTGTAAAGCATCCGCGCAGCACACACAGGCAACACACAAGGCACACTACAAAGAGACTCCACACCAGGTTTCATGAAAATAACTGGTGTATTATAAAAACACATTAGAATGCAGAACACCAGTGGATATCTTTTGTGTAAGCTGGCACCGGGTAGCAACTCACAGGGGACTATTTACAAGGTAGGGCCAATCGGGCCACTGCCAGAAACATCACAAGGTATAACCAGTAAATGTAGAGTGCATCAATAAATGTGCAACAGCCAGCAACTACTGGCAAGACCATGCCCTGAGCAACATCATATTGGCATAAACCAAGTAAGCATGAACATGTAGCCTCATAACATTAGCATGGTAGAATTCAGGTTGGCCTACAGTCCCTTCGGCCTAACCCTGTGAGCACAAGGAAAGAGCATTAGTCAACAGTAGAATAAAGGCACTAGGCATGAAAACCCATTATGCGTAACATCAGGCATAACATATATGAGCCTGGAGGCATAACCTTAGGCAAGAGTACATTTGCATAAATCACATTAACAGGAGGCCTGGAATGAAAACCTTAGGTTAGGCATAGCTCTGAACATAAATGCAATATCTTTTAATATTATATGTACAATTGAATGTCTGTTATATTCAAACAACTCATGAAGTATATAATAAAAAAAAATAAACATTATCATAAAAATTAATTTTTCTACATGTATATATGATTTATAGCAGGGTGCTTTTTCTATAAGTGTAGATGAACAATAGTTACTTACCTGTAATCTGTGGTTCTCCAGTATTGGTGTCTTTCATAGATTCACATGCCTGAATCATTCCCCGTCGTCAGAGTGGGAGTCCCACGGTATAAAAAAAAGCAATAATATGCCTGTAATTACCAAAAAACCTTGGTAATAACCAACCAGGAAGTAAAGTAGCCCTAGCTACAGGAGCAAAAAGCTCCCACACTCATGACTATCTCAGTCATTATGTTAGACCAAACTGCAGCCAATCAGGCGACAGCACCCACCAGAATGTTCTCCCCAGAGGCTCAGGCTCTCAGATTTTCTCGCACAGGAGTGAAACCAATATAATTAGCCTGAGGGAGCCTCTGAGGGGAGGTGGGCGGGTTGCATGTGAATCTATGAAAGACACCAATACTGGAGAACCACAGATTACAGGTAAGTAACTATTGTTCTTCTCCAGTATTTGGGGTGTCTTTCATAGATTCACATGCCTGAATCAGAATAGATAGCATCACACAAAACCTAATGCTCATAGACGCCAACAGTATCATAGTATACATGCATAATTATAAAATGCAAAAGAAACATGGTAAAGCGTCTAGAAAGAGCATAGAGGAGGCGGGAGAAACAGAGGCTCACCTTATTGGAAAAGATTGCGAAGAACTGCTCTTCCCACCGAAGCATTTGCATCACTTGCTGAGTCCAGACAGTAGTGTCTCGTGAATGTGTGCCTGCTGGACCACGTTGCAGCTCTGCAGATGTGCAGAAGAGGCACCCCAGCAAACAGAGCAGTGGAAGAGGAAACTGCCCTTGTAGAATGCGCTCTTGGTAAGGCCTGTAAGGGTCTTCCTGCCTGTTGATGACAGAGTGCGATTGCTGAAGAGACCCATCTGACGATAGTCTGTTTGGACACTGCACAGCCTTGGCGCAGTCTGCCATAGGCCACAAACAACTGATCCGTCTTGCGTAATGTTGATGTTCTTGAAAGATAAAACTTGAGTCACCTCTTGATGTCCAAAGACTGCAAAGCTCGTTCAGCCGGTGTCTGTGGATTAGGAAAAAATGTCTTGAGGATTATTGGCTCATTTAAATG
Organism: Lissotriton helveticus; assembly: GCF_964261635.1. Lineage (NCBI taxonomy): Eukaryota > Metazoa > Chordata > Amphibia > Caudata > Salamandridae > Lissotriton > Lissotriton helveticus. The sequence continues at coordinate 250,036,491 of NC_136059.1, forward strand.
AAAGTCCGACGGGACCTTTGGCATGTACCTGGGATTGGTACGCAGTACCACCGAATCAGAGGTAAATTGCAAAAAAGGTGATTCAGTCGTGAAAGCTTGAATGTCACTGACCCTTCTTGTAGATGTTAAAGCCAATAACAAGGAGACATTCCAAGTAATAAACTTAAGGTCAACCTTATGTATCGGCTCAAAGGGGTGACGCATGAGCTGAGTTAGTACCACATTCAAATGCCAAGCCGGAGGCGGCCGTCGAATTGGAGGGAACAGACGAAATAGACCCTTGAAAAATTGCTGGATTATTCTTGAAGAAAACAGAGAGTGCGATCCGTCCTGACGGAAACGGGAAATGGCTGCCAGAAACACCTTCAGCGTTGAATGTGCTAAACCTGATCTAGCTAGTTGCAGGAAGAAGGGTAATATTTGCTCTGGTCTAGCATGAAAAGGATGTAGATTAACAGTGTGGCACCAGGCACAGAAACGCTTCCACTTAAGTTTGTAGGTCTTTATGGTCGATGGTGCTCTGGCGTTAGCCAACACCTCTTGACAATCATGAGGAATGTCTAAGTGGGCGAATTCATTGTGCTGAGGAGCCAAGCTGACAATTTCAGCGAAGCTGGGTCCGGATGGTACACTTTGCCTTCCTGAACTGTGAGGAGATTCGGTATTCGAGGCAGTTGTATTGGTTCGCACTCCGAGAGGAGGAGAAGCTCGGTGAACCAATATTGCCGGGGCCACCTTGGAGCAATCAGGATTAGACGACATGGCTGACTCCTCATCTTCCTGATGACCTTGGGAATCAACGGAATTGGCGGAAAGGCATATGCAAATATTCGACACCAATTCATCGAAAGGGCATCCCCGCACGAGTCCCTGTGGGGAATCCAGCTTGCAAAGCGATGGCATTTCCGGTTCTGGGCTGTTGCAAATAAATCCAGGTCGGGATGACCCCACTCTCGGAATATCTGGTCCAGGGATAGTTGATGCAGTTCCCATTCGTGATTGCTCCCTGCGGACCTGTTGAGTGAATCCGCCAGGACATTTGCAACCCCTGGGACATGGATCGCCGACAGCTTGATGTTGTGATCCAGGGCCCAATTCCAAATCTCCTGCGCCTGACGGGACAACCGGGCTGATCTTGTGCCCCCCTGCTTGTTCAGGTATTGCATGCTGGTTGTGTTGTCCGTTCGTATCAACACTGTAGAGCCCTCCAAGATCACCTGAAAGGATTTCACCCCGAGAAAAATGGCTCTTAGTTCCAATAGATTTATGTGCCATTTTCTCTGCTGAATGTTCCATTTGCCACTGACTGTCATCCCCTGGAGATGGGCGCCCCAGCCCTCCAGAGAAGCATCCGTGGTCACGATGAATCTGGGCCCTTCTGTCAGGAATGTGCAACCCATTTTTAGGTTGCGATCTTGCCCCCACCACTGAATGGAATTCTTCATCCGAGGAGTTAAGTTGATGACGTCCTCGAATGAACCTGTGATTTGCACCCACTGACGACTGAGTTCCTCCTGCAAAGGTCTCATTCGCAGGCGACAGTTGGGGGTGAGAGGGATACATGACGAAAGCATCCCGAGGAAAGACTTGAACTTGCAAACAGAAACGCACCTTCTTCCTAGCAGTGATAAGGACATCTTGCGAATCTTCGCTTGCCGTTCTTTTGATATGAACACCTGGGTGAGTCTTGTGTCCAGCGTGGCTCCCAGGAAAGACTTTCTCTGAGATGGAGATAGGCGAGACTTTTTGAAGTTCACAGAAAACCCCAGGCTCTGGAATAGTGATAGACATCTCTGAACGTGAGTTCTTGCAAGGTCGATGGAATTGGCCTTGATAAGGCAGTCATCCAAATATGGATAAAATTGAACTCCCTCTAGTCTCAGGCGTGCAGCCACCGGGGCTAACATTTTTGTGAAGACTCTGGGGGCCGAACGTAGCCCAAAGGGGAGTACCTTGAACTGGAAGTCCCTGCCAGCCACTCTGAAACGCAAAAACTTCCGGTGCCTGGGAAAGATGGGCACATGGAAGTATGCATCCTGAAGGTCGAGTGTTGCCATGTGATCTCCTACTGAAAGAAACTGGAGGATTTCCTGAAGCGTCAACATTCTGAAAGATAATTTCTTGAGGTACTTGTTGAGGGCACGTAGGTCGAGGATGGGGCGCCATTCCCCCGACTTCTTGCGGATCAGGAAAAATCTTGAATAAAAACCTGTTCCCTTTTGATGACGAGGTACCCTTTCTATTGCTCCTTTCCGAATCATAGAATGAATTTGGGAAAACAGCTCCTTGAGGTGAGCTGGAGGTGGTCCTCTTGGGGGAGAATTTGGAGGGGCTTTGACGAATTCGAGAATGTGACCTCTGGAAACCACGTCCAGGACCCATCTGTCCGTGGTAATCTTGGACCAATTTGAGTAAAAACGGGATATTCTTCCTCCAATTTGTATCAGGCTGGGACAAAGTGGTGGCAGGATGAGACTCTCACTTGCTTTTGTTGTCTCTTCCTCGAAAAGAGGTTTTACCTCTTGGTTGAGAGTAATTATTTCTCCTTTGGCCATATGTTTGTTGACGGTATGGCTGGTATCTCTGATTGCCTTGAGTGTTACTGTAGGAGCGTTGCTGTGAATAACCTCCTCTGTTCGTGAAACTGCCTCTTCCTCTTGCACCACGAAAGGAAGACTTTCGAAATTGGAGAGAGCCCAGCGACCGTGCCGTCTCTGTATCCTTCTTTATGGCCTGTAAAGCCTCATCAACATGTTGACCAAAAAGGAACTCTCCATCATAGGCCATGTCCATGATCTTTGTCTGGACCTCCAAGCGAAAAGATGTAGCCTTTAACCAGCCTTGCCTTCGGAGAACAGCTGCTCCTGCCAGCTGTCTAAAACCTGTGGCTGCCACGTCCACTGCAGCATCAATTATCTCAGAGGAAACGCTCTCGCCCTCTAACAGGACCTTTTTTGCTTCAGATCTATCAGGTTCTGCAAGCTTCTCGATGAAAGGCGAAATGTCGGACCACATCTGCCTATCATACTGTAGGAGAGTAGGGTCTGCAATCCTATGATCACCCAGATTTTTGCTTTTTGCTGCACTGGTTTACGACTTTCCCTGGCTGTGGGCCTGCTAATCAGACCCACAGCCTAGCTGTTCTCTCTATCCAAATTGTACTCAGGTACTGAATTGGCACTGGGCCCTCTCCAAGTCCCTGTACCCAGGGCTGAGGTGTACCCAGAAGTCTCCCAGGGGCTGAAGCATGTATTATGCCACCCCTGGGCTGACTAACTAAACTGACACAACTGGCTGCACGACAGCTGGGGTAAGGTGGTGTACTCACCCTTTGCTTTAGATATAGTATACCTATATCTAACCCTAAAATGGACACACAGATCTCCTATCAGTCACTCCTATGGCAGGCCTTAACAATCCTGAAGGCAGAGTGCTTGGAATCGTGTGAGATGGTGCTCTGGCATGAGCTGAGCCTGTCTGCGGCTTTCGGGATCCATTCCTTAGCCGCTTCCATGATATCGCATACCATATACTCTTAAGTGCATTATAATCCTCGCGGTTATATGCCAACTCTGGTATCGCTTTATCAAAACATGTCGAGTAAGGTGTCATACGAATTGGAATACTAACCCCTCGCCAATTCTGGCGACGGGGTTAGCATTCCACCCTTCTAGAGGGACACGACATGTATGTAACCCCTAACCCCGGTTAAAGTCAGACAGAGCCTTAGCATCCACAAAATGGATGCTGCCACCGAGACACAAGTCTGCCCTCCTGCTGCTGGGAGTCCTCCCAGAGCAGGAGATAAGGACAAAGGGTTTCCTGCCAGGGGCGGTGCCAGCACCGTCCCAGACAGGATTTTGTGTATTGTAGGTAGGCAGGGCTTCAGAGGAAGGTGACTGCACGTGGCACCCCGGTGCTCACTGTGCATAGGCTGGCTTGAACCAGTTCCAGGGACACCCCAGACCCTGTGCTGGGGAAAAGCCCGCCAAGGAAGTGGGTGTAACCACCCCCCTCCTGGTCCCACCCCTAGGGCAGGACTTAGTCGCGTGCCAGCCCCCTTTTCCCAGATAAAGGTAGGGACTGGCCCCCTTCCAAATCAGATCATCTTTGGAATCAAGATACCACTTTCCACGAAAGGACTTCACGATTTCTTCTTCAAGATTCTCCCTTGTGGCTAGGAGTAGTCACCCTGCATCCGCAGGCACCATCTAAGAACACTGCGGTCTGCTGCACGTCCTTCCTCCGGAATCCGACTGCCCAGCTCGACGAGACCCGGCTTCCCTGGCACCTCTGACCTCTACCCACCTCTACAGCACAGCTGAGAACCGTGGGTGCGACGAGACCTCGAGGGACCGGCCATCGCCAAGACTGCACGACTTCTGCACAGCAAGCCCACCGAGTAATTTCCTGGTGAGTGCTTTGGGGTCCGAGAAGCCCCCACCCTGAGCAGCTCCAGCACCGAAGAGCAGCCCCCCAGCATCTCCACGATCGGCGTGGGGCCCTTCTGCTTTTTGCTGCTCACCGCGTTGTTTGGCTACTAGCCCGCTGGCTTGTGGCCTTCCGAACGACGCCCGACGACAATACTGCTGCTAGTCTGGTTGCTCCAGATTGGCCCTTGCTTCCCTCCATCGGAGAAGTACCCTGGACCCTCCTGGTCCGGCTAAGACGCCATTTTAGGTCCACCGCGTGGGCCTTGCATTTGCCAAGACTTGTTGCCCAATCCTGGGTCCAGCGACGTCGACAGCAAGAACCTTCGTGGGACAGCTCGCACCTCCATCCTGGTCGCCGACAACGCCTCCTGGTCCGAGAGACTGCAGAGCCCAGCAGCGCCCACTCACCTGACTGCGGTGACTTCGCCCGGTGCCATCCTGGTGCCCACTTAATCACTGGCTAGTGATTCAAGAACTTGGTCCCCTCTGCTTTCAGGTTTTCTTCTTCCTGGATCCAGGCTTGGATCCATCGAACTTTTCTTCACTGGTCGCCTGCCAGCAACTTCCTTCTTCCAGGCTCCTGGTCCGGCACGAGGATTCCCGACGTCTTTTCAGACCTATGCAGCTGCAGCCCCTGGGCTAGGTAACTTCGGCATTTCGGTGCCCCAGCATAGCCTCACTATCCAAGGGTCAGGATCCACTGTTGTTTTCTCCCTACCAGGTCGGGTTCGCCCGTGAACACTAACTTTGTGAATTCTAGCTTCCATAGACTTTGTCCCGCATCCCGCGTGAGAGTGCACACTCTGCACCCGAGTTCCCTAGGCCTCCTGCTAGTAATCTAAAGGTTCAGTAGTCCAGTCCTAGCGATCCCAAAGCCTCTGAGAATCGTTACTTACCTGCTAGTAATTCGCATTCCACTTTTAGAGTATATGGTTTTTCGTGCCCCTCGGGCATTTGTGTATAACGTGCTAACTTAAGTATTTTCATAAGAGTTTTGTTGTGTGCTTAGCACCCTATCCTCATAAAGAGTACAGGGTTGTTGTGATTCTAATAAATACATTGTTTATTTTCATAACACTTGTGTGGTGTCCTTTCACTGGGTGTTCAAGGGGTAATGTGATGGTAAAACAGCTGGCTTAACACGCCCTCTAGAGTCTTAGCCTTAGACTGCTCGTATCCATGCTACTAGGATAGCTGGTCTATAAGGTTGACTTACAACCAATCATCAATAAGGGTTGTTTGGACTGATATATAGTGATCACTAGAATAGTGAACACTGCACATCAGGCCAACTTCTCACACATACCTTCCAAGTATTGCCAGTGAATTTGCGGCTCGGACTGTGGTTGCCGCAATAGTTGACACCTTTTTCCCTATTGAGTCAAGACGTCTACCGTCCTTATCAGGGGGAGCAGAGACCTGTGAAGCTGGATTCCTGGCTCTTCTTTGTGCCGCCTGTGTGACTACGGACTCCGTCTTAGCCTGACCAATCAGGTATGCAGGTGATGAACTAGGTGCTCTATATTTCTTATCCACCCTAGGTAGTACTGCTGGTAGAGAATTTGGCGTTTTCATTATTTTTAGATCTTCCTTCCATATGAAGTCAATAATGGGAATAGACCAACTTTGTCTTTGGGGCAAGTCCTTAAAATCATATAGGAAGCATTCGTCTTGTTTAGACTCCATTGTGATGAGGAACCTCTTAGTAGCTCTATCCATAATCCTATGGAAGCTGGCAATGTACACCGGTTGGAGAGTCCGCCGTAGGCGGGGCTGCTGGAGAAGGGGTTTGAGCCTGATACTCATCCCACTCCGACGATACCGACTTGTCATCTAATTCACCGTCCTCTCGTTCGTCTTCTGACGAATTGTCCCCCTCTACAGTTGAAGAAGGTAATGCGGACCGTGCTTCTTCAGCTGCCACCTGAGGATTAGATTCTTGAAGTCCTAAAGTTGCCGTAGATGGTCTTGGCCGAGGCGTAGAGACATGAGATTCACCTGATTCTGAAGGTGGAAATCTGCGATAATAATCGCTCAACATATATTGGAGGTTTTGGAACAATTCTGTAGGCATTTGCATGCCAGGTGTAGACCCAGACTGCCGACTAGCGTGTTCCTGGAAATTTTCTACCTCCTCTTGATCCAGGTCTTGCACCTTTATGAGCAAGTCCGAAGGGCTCCTGGCCGCACGGAAATTATCATCCTCGTAGGATTCTTCCTCCTCAGAATCCAACAATTTATCCGGTAGTTTTAGAGGAGACAAAGCTGTGGAGGTGGAACTACGTTTTTGTAGGAGCGAAGGAGTGGTCGCCGGTGATGGCAAAGGTATTGTGGATGCTCCTGCTGACCACACTTGCATTGTCATACAGGTTGACAGTGGGGGCGTCGACGGAATCACCGATGATGATGACAAACCGGCTTCCCCTTGCGTTACGAGATCCGTCGTCGACGGTGCGCCCGTCGACGGTAATGGCGTCGTCGACGATGAATTTGTCGACGAGGAGGTTTTCTTCTTCGACGACGTCGACGGTAATGTCTGCTTCGTCGACGAGGAGGTCGTCGACGGTAACTTCGTCGTCGAGGACGACGTCGTCGAGGACGACGTCGACGGTAGCTTCGTCGACGGGGATGACGTCGACGGTAAGGTCTTCTTCGTCGACGGCTGAGTCGACGTCGAAGAGCCCGTCGACGGTACCTTCCGACTTCCCGTCGACGGTGGAGCGTCGACGATCGATGGGACTATCTTCGTCGACGAAATGGGTCTAATTTGCACGTGAACCAACGTCGACGGTGAGGAGGCTGAAGACATCACCATAGATGATTTTGGTGAGGAGAAGGTCACTGTTGAAGTGGAAGAAGTGGCCACATGAAGATACGGCGACGATGAGGCTGCTCTTGAGTCTGTCCTGGCCAGAGGTGTAACCTGAGGTGAAACCTTAGGAGCAGGTGCTTTGGAAACTGAAGATTTTCCAGATTTTCCTGAGGGTGCAGATGTCACAGGAGGAGACACCTTCTTGGAGGTAGTAGGCAAACCAGAATCCTGAGAGGATTGGGCCTTCTTCAAAGTTTTAGCCCTAGGAGAAGCCAACTCTGCCTCAGTCTTTCTCTTCCTTGAGGAGACAGAAGACCCTGAGGCAATGCTCCCTACCTCTGAAAGAGGGGTGTCCTTGTCCTTTATCCTCTGGAGCCACAGGAGCAGACGACCCTCTCTGTCTCTGAGGGTCTTTTGAGGGAAGGTTCTGCAGATTTTACATTCCTTTGCCTCATGATCCGGATACAAACAATATATACATTTTTTGTGTGGATCCTCCTTAAACAGCCTTAGCTTCCCACAGGAATCACAAGCCCTAAAAAGGGATTTAGAAGTAGACATTCTTTGAGGGTTAAAAAACCAACCAAAGTAAGAGAAAACTGAGCAGAGCTCAGGGAGACTCCCTTCACACGACGTGCGGTAGAAAATCTGAGAGCCTGAGCCTCTGGGGAGAACATTCTGGTGGGTGCTGTCGCCTGATTGGCTGCAGTTTGGTCTAACATAATGACTGAGATAGTCATGAGTGTGGGAGCTTTTTGCTCCTGTAGCTAGGGCTACTTTACTTCCTGGTTGGTTATTACCAAGGTTTTTTGGTTATTACAGGCATATTATTGCTTTTTTATATACCGTGGGACTCCCACTCCGACGACGGGGAATGATTGAGGCATGTGAATCTATGAAAGACACCCCAAATACTGGAGAAATATAATTCTTAGTCAAGGAGGTATTGTTATCAATGAGTTTTATGGTTATCTTTGCTAGCTATAATTTCCTTATACTAGTTTAATTCCCTTTGTTATAGCTAGCTATTTCTATAGGGGTCCTTTGCTTCCTAAATACATAAATGCAACATTAGGCATGAAAGCATTAGGCATATGTTATCAGAACTGTACTCCTCATCACATTAGCCTAAGTCCGAGTAGGCATACGCATGTTATGCAAAACACCAACAAGGTAAGCCCTAGGGGAAAAACATTGTTATTAGCATGGAAGCACTAGGCCTAACTCTTAGATGTAGAACACAGTAGGCATTCTATCTGCATACGTCACAGCGTGCATGAACACAAGAGCATAAGGCCTAAACATGTGGACCCAGGGCACCCTCCTTAGCCTTCAAGCCTGACCAACACATAAGGCAGTAAATCATCAGCATAGATTCATTAGGCACAACAATGAGCATGGGAGCCGGAAGTGTAGGCACCTTATTAGCACAAGACCCATTGCATAAACAATACTGCAGGTATAACTGTAGGCATGACAACCTCATCAGCCTAAACTAGATTATACTTGTACAAATGCCCTTCCCAGAACGTTGGCAGGGCACCTTCTGTAAATACACCTGGGCATGAAATCATTAGCATGAAGCAATCCACAATGAAATCAGCAGGCCTCACGACGTGACCCCAGCAATGCACAAACTGGAGCCCCCATTCCGGAGACTCTGATGCGGAGGAATGCCCAACGGTGGCAGCTGCCCACTGTCCTGCGGGGCAGTTGTGGAAAATAAATGCAGAGCTGTCTGTGGTATGCAGGACTAAGAGTCCTGGGGGCTGAAAAACAGTTGTAGCAATAGACGAGGCGCTAGACAGCAAGCAGAGCACAGTCAATGCGAATATAGCACTCTGGCAGCACAGCGGTGCAGGAACCACACACCTTCTTCTCCTGGGCATGGGCTGGAGGCAGCACTCACGAGCCGCTAGATAGCTCACAGCCCCAGGGTCCCACCCGAGGGAGTAGCGCCCACGCTCCTCACTTCCTTGGAGTGCAGGCAACCAGAAGATAGAGGTCACATGGCGCTAGGCGGCAGGAAAGTTCTTAGGGGCTTGGATAGCGCAGCAGCCCTCACAAGGGGGTAGGCAGCAGGAAGAGCCCAGGCACTCCAAATATAGCGCCCACGAGGTGCTAGGGGAACATGCAGGGGGACTCCCTCACCAGACGTCAGCTGCAGAATACACGCTCCTCCTCTCTTTGGGGATGGAGATATAGCTCTAGGACAGCACCGCGCTGCAAGCGACAATCAGGAAAGTAGTGCCTCCCAGGCGCTAGGGAGCTTGCGAGGATCCAGAGTCCCACCCAAGGAAGTATTGCCCACACTCCTCGCCTCCTGGGAACACAGGCAGTTAAAGTATATTGCTCACAAGGCGCTAGGGCAGCAGAGCAGGCAGGCCAGGCCGGGCAAGATCAGCAGCCAGTGGGCACTCATCAGTACAGGACAGCAGCTCCTAGAAGCAGTCATCTCCCATAAAGTGGCACTCCTCCTGACATAGCAGTCTTCACTCCAGCAAAGGCTCTCACTGGCACTGTGGACAGCAGAGGGGTACAGACGGGCTCAGGGGCCAGCACACAGGCCCATGTGGCAGTACCTCCTGACAGAGTGTCCCCTCTCATTCAGGTCAACGCTCAGTCTGAGCACATGGCATCTCTACTGCACTACATATACACCCTTCCTCCCAGAAAGAGCCAGAAGCTTCTAGAAGGGCCCTGGCAGTTCCAGCCTCAACTGTTACTGTGGGGGGAGTGTAGAGCACCTTGTCACTTCAAACACTAGACCGCCAACCCAACTCAGGCAGGCGGCACAAGCAGACAGAAATGGCGTCCATCTTAAAAGTGGCATTTTACAAAGGTGCATTTCTACAATAGTGGAAATAAAGGTGCGTGATCCATTTATTATTTTCAGTTCAGACACACCATGTCAGTAAAATGGTTAGGGGGAAAAGCAAAAAATTCTAGGACAAAAATGGCCAAGTCAAACAGGCTGCATGTGCAGGACACATTCCATCCTGTCCTGGGAACCCCTTCAGTACACAGGCTGCATGTGCACTTTGCTCTCCATCCTGTCATGGGAACCCCTTCAGTACACAGGCTGCGTGTGCACTTTGCTCTCCATCCTGTCATGGGAACCCTTTCAGTACACAGGCTGTGTGTGCAGTTTGCACTCGATCCTGTCATGGGAATCCCGTCAGTACACAGTCTGCGTGTGCAGTTCACTCTCGATCCTGTCCTGGGAACCCCTTCAGTACAAAGGCTGCATGTGCAGTTCACACACCTTCAGTACACAGGCTGCGTGTTACAGTTCACTTCCCATCCCGTCATGGGAACCCCTTCAGTACACAGGCTGCGTGTTACAGTTTACTTCCCATCCTGTCATGGGAATCCCTTCACTACACAGGCCGCGCTTGCAGTTCGCTCTCATCCTGTCATGGGAACCCCTTCAGTACACAGGCTGCATGTGCAGTTCACATACCTTCAGTACACAGGCTGCGTGTTACAGTTCACTTCCTATCCTGTTATGGGAACCCCTTCAGTACACAGGCTGCGTGTTACAGTTCACTTACCATCCTGCCATGGGAACCCCTTCACTACACAAGCTCCGTGTTACAGTTCACTTCCCATCCTGTCATGGGAACCCCTTTACTACACAGGCTGCGTGTGCATTTCGCTCTCCATCCTGTCATGGGTGCCCCTTTAGTACACAAGCTGCATGTGAAGTTCACATACCTTCAGTACACAGGCTGCGTGTTACAGTTCACTTCCCATCCTGTCATGGGAACCCCTTCACTACACAGGCTACGTGTGCAGTTCGCTCTCCATCCTGTCATGGGAACCCCTTCAGTACACAGTGCCTGGTGCGTGATCCATTTATTATTTTCAGTTCAGACACACCATGTCAGTAAAATGGTTAGGGGGAAAAGCAAAAAATTCTAGGACAAAAATGGCCAAGTCAAACAGGCTGCATGTGCAGGACACATTCCATCCTGTCCTGGGAACCCCTTCAGTACACAGGCTGCATGTGCACTTTGCTCTCCATCCTGTCATGGGAACCCCTTCAGTACACAGGCTGCGTGTGCACTTTGCTCTCCATCCTGTCATGGGAACCCCTTCAGTACACAGGCTGTGTGTGCAGTTTGCACTCGATCCTGTCATGGGAATCCCGTCAGTACACAGTCTGCGTGTGCAGTTCACTCTCGATCCTGTCCTGGGAACCCCTTCAGTACAAAGGCTGCATGTGCAGTTCACACACCTTCAGTACACAGGCTGCGTGTTACAGTTCACTTCCCATCCCGTCATGGGAACCCCTTCAGTACACAGGCTGCGTGTTACAGTTTACTTCCCATCCTGTCATGGGAATCCCTTCACTACACAGGCCGCGCTTGCAGTTCGCTCTCATCCTGTCATGGGAACCCCTTCAGTACACAGGCTGCATGTGCAGTTCACATACCTTCAGTACACAGGCTGCGTGTTACAGTTCACTTCCTATCCTGTTATGGGAACCCCTTCAGTACACAGGCTGCGTGTTACAGTTCACTTACCATCCTGCCATGGGAACCCCTTCACTACACAAGCTCCGTGTTACAGTTCACTTCCCATCCTGTCATGGGAACCCCTTTACTACACAGGCTGCGTGTGCATTTCGCTCTCCATCCTGTCATGGGTGCCCCTTTAGTACACAAGCTGCATGTGAAGTTCACATACCTTCAGTACACAGGCTGCGTGTTACAGTTCACTTCCCATCCTGTCATGGGAACCCCTTCACTACACAGGCTACGTGTGCAGTTCGCTCTCCATCCTGTCATGGGAACCCCTTCAGTACACAGGCTGCCTGTGCAGTTCACATACCTTCAGTACACAGGCTGCGTGTTACAGTTCACTTCCCATCCTGTCATAGGAACTCCTTCAGTACACGGGCTGCGTGTGCACTTCTTTCTCCATCCTGTCATGGGAACCCCTTCAGTGCACAGGCTGTGTGTGCAGTTCTCTCTCCATCATGTCATAGGAACCCATTCAGTACACATGCTGCGTGTCAGTTCACTCTCCATCCTGTCATGGGAACCCCTTCAGTACACAGGCTGTGTGTGCAGTTTGCTCTCCATCCTGTCATGGAAACCCCTTCAGTACACAGGCTGCGTGTGCAGTTTGTTCTCCATCCTGTCATGGAAACCCCTTCAGTACACAGGCTGCGTGTGCAGTTCGCTCCCCATCCTGTCATGGGAACCCCTTCAGTATACAGGCTGCGTGTGCCGTTTGCTCTCCATCCTGTCATGGGCGTGTTGAGCACCTTGTCACTTCAAACACTAGACCGCCAACCCACCTCAGGCAGGCGGCACAAGCAGACAGAAATGGCGTCTATCTTAAAAGTGGCATTTTACAACGGTGCATTTCTACAATAGTGGAAATAAAGGTGCGTGCACCATTGCACAACCTTTATTATTTTCAGTGCAGACACACCATGTCAGTATAATGGCTAGGGGGAAAAGCGTAAAATTCTAGAACAAAAAAGGCCAAGTCCAACAGGCTGCATGTGCAGGACACACTCCATCCTGTCCTGGGAACCCCTTCAGTGCACAGGCTGTGTGTGCAGTTTCCTCTGAATCCGGTCCTGGGTACTCCTTCAGTACACAGGCTGTGTGTGCACTTTGCTCCCCATGCCGTCATGTGAACCCCTTCAGTACACAGGCTACGTGTGCACTTTGCTCTCGATCCTGTCCCTTCAGTACACAGGCTGCGTGTGCAGTTCACCCTCCATCCTGTCCTGGGAACCCCTTCAGTACACAGGCTGCGTGTGCAGTTCACTCTCCATCCTGTCATGGGAAACCCTTCAGTATACAGGCTGCGCGTGCAGTTTGATCTCCATCCTGTCATGGGAACCCGTTCAGTACACAGGCTGCGTGTGCAGTTCACTCTCCATCCTGTCATGGGAAACCCTTCAGTATACAGGCTGCGCGTGCAGTTTGATCTCCATCCTGTCATGGGAACCCATTCAGAACATAGGCTGCGTGTGCCGTTTGCTCTGCATCCTGTCATGGGAACCCGTTCAGTACACAGGCTGCGTGTGCAGTTTGCTCTCCATCCTGTCATGGGAACCCCTTCAGTACACAGGCTGCGTGTGCAGTTCACTCTCCATCCTGTCATGGGAACTCCTTTAGTACACAAGCTGCATGTGCAGTTCACACACCTCAGTACACAGGCTGCATGTTACAGTTCACTTCCCATCCTGTCATGGGAACCCCTTCAGTACACAGGCTGCGTGTTACAGTTCACTTCCCATCCTGTCATGGGAATCCCTTCACTACACAGGCTGCGCGTGCACTTCGCTCCCCATCCTGTTATGGGAACCCCTTCAGTACACAGGCTGCATGTGCACTTCGCTCCCCATCCTGTCATGGGAACACCTTCAGTACAAAGGCTACATGTGCAGTTCACACACCTTCAGTACAGTTGACTTCCCATCCTGTCATGGGAAACCCTTCAGTATACAGGCTGCGCGTGCAGTTTGATCTCCATCCTGTCATGGGAACCCATTCAGAACATAGGCTGCGTGTGCCGTTTGCTCTGCATCCTGTCATGGGAACCCGTTCAGTACACAGGCTGCGTGTGCAGTTTGCTCTCCATCCTGTCATGGGAACCCCTTCAGTACACAGGCTGCGTGTGCAGTTCACTCTCCATCCTGTCATGGGAACTCCTTTAGTACACAAGCTGCATGTGCAGTTCACACACCTCAGTACACAGGCTGCATGTTACAGTTCACTTCCCATCCTGTCATGGGAACCCCTTCAGTACACAGGCTGCGTGTTACAGTTCACTTCCCATCCTGTCATGGGAATCCCTTCACTACACAGGCTGCGCGTGCACTTCGCTCCCCATCCTGTTATGGGAACCCCTTCAGTACACAGGCTGCATGTGCACTTCGCTCCCCATCCTGTCATGGGAACACCTTCAGTACAAAGGCTACATGTGCAGTTCACACACCTTCAGTACAGTTGACTTCCCATCCTGTCATGGGAACCCCTTCAGTACACAGGCTGTGTGTGCAGTTCACTCTCCATCCTGTCATGGAAACCCCTTCAGTACACAGGCTGTGTGTGCAGTTCACTCTCCATCCTGTCATGGAAACCCCTTCAGTACACAGGCTGTGTGTGCAGTTCACTCTCCATCCTGTCATGGAAACCCCTTCAGTACACAGGCTGTGTGTGCAGTTCACTCTCCATCCTGTCATGGAAACCCCTTCAGTACACAGGCTGTGTGTGCAGTTCACTCTCCATCCTGTCATGGAAACCCCTTCAGTACACAGGCTGTGTGTGCAGTTCACTCTCCATCCTGTCATGGAAACCCCTTCAGTACACAGGCTGTGTGTGCAGTTCACTCTCCATCCTGTCATGGAAACCCCTTCAGTACACAGGCTGTGTGTGCAGTTCACTCTCCATCCTGTCATGGAAACCCCTTCAGTACACAGGCTGTGTGTGCAGTTCACTCTCCATCCTGTCATGGAAACCCCTTCAGTACACAGGCTGTGTGTGCAGTTCACTCTCCATCCTGTCATGGAAACCCCTTCAGTACACAGGCTGTGTGTGCAGTTCACTCTCCATCCTGTCATTGGAACCCATTCAGAACGCAGCCTGTGTACTGAAGGGGTTGGGAACCCCTTCGGTAAATAGCCAGCATGAGCAGAAACATCATGTTCACCTGTTTAGCGGAAAGTAATGGTGCAGACTGGATTGGGGGTCAATATTACGCCCAAATAAATAATTGGGTAACACGTATAAACAGGATTACGTAGGCCAGCAGCCATGAAGGATATAAATGTTTGAACGTAATAAGGAAAAACAGTCATTTAATCAAACGTCATACAATAACATGATGTGATTAGAGGCTCCCTGCAGTAGTGCTGCATGGAATTACTGACATGTAAATGTTTTTAGGGTCAACCAACCCAATTGTACTACTCATCTAGCACAGGCCCCTTCAGTGGCTACATTATTGTAATGACCAATGGGAAAAATGAGGAATTAATTTTTAAAAAGGTATCTTTGAAAAACTTCTGTCCCAAAGTGCTACAAACAGGCCCCGTTCTCTGTGCTCCTCATATCCAACCCTCAGTTCGGCTTTGAGCCCCCCTCCCGCCCCCCCAGACCCCCGCATCGAAGGAAGCAGCAGCGACGCGGGGGTGAAGGTGGCCGCGTGCTCTTGGCAGCAGTACAGCGGCGTAAGGAAGCTCAAGGGGCCCCCTGCAAAGTGCACTTTTGTGCTCATTCCTTTTACAACTGCACATCAAGGAATCTTCATGCGTGACGTCTGCAATAAACACCCGGAGGGAGCAACGAGAATGGAAAAGAACACAGACGCCATACGTGGAGGTGACAACGTGACGATACAACTAAAGACAGGCAGACAAAACCGCTCAGAGGACGTCAGGCAACCGAGTGGGCAGTCATCCAGGCATCTAACGCAGGCAGTGACTTCCATCCTGGTGTCCAGCCAGGAAAAAGACACATTTCTCTCTGTCCTTAGTACAAGTATTTCCAAGAAGAGTGAGTGAGTCAGAAAGCTGCGGGATTTTTGTCTTCTCACCCTGTAATTGAAGGGTCCGCCTAAAGGAGATTTATGAATCAGACATGAGGTATTGAACACAAATCTATGGGCCTGCAATGCGTGTAAGTTTCAGCGTCAGAAGGTCCAGGCGCTCTCTTCATTCTGAGCCCCACCAAATGGATCAGTGAGTGTTTGGAAAGACCCAAGTGCGAAGGCTGGGCCCTGGTGAGGTAACACAAACAGCAGTCATGGTAGTCTAGCCTATGCAAGATTACTCAATGCGCAACCAAGGCGTTTAATCACTGTGCACAATGCAAAGGAAAACACCACTTATGCTATTAAAATATGAGTGTCTGCTGCTGTATGGAAAGTTACTCAAGGTTTTCGATGGTGCTTCGGTTTGGCTTGGCCATAAAAATACAGTTCAATCACAGAAGGCCGAAACCCAAAGTAAAAAACTCTTTCAATTAAGTTTACCCTCGAGTTGGATATCAAAAATTATTTCTGTCCACAGCAAAGGCAAAAAGAAACGGTCAATGTGGTGGTGCAACGAGATTGCGAGGCAGTGGGAAATCAGATGTGATACAGAAAGTATGATGAGATACAGAAGTGAGACGGAAAATACTAATGAACAACTTTATAAGGTGACTTTGACAGAAGCACAGGTGGAAATGGTTCCACCTGTCTACCAATAAAAACATGGATGCCGTCTTAATCGCAGAGCCCTGGTTGGGAGACTCCTCCTACAAGCCGGATCTTGAGGCTGCTATTTCATTTAACTTCAAGGTTCTGCAGTGTAAATGGGTTGAGAAATGTATCGGAATGTGGCAATAATTTTCAGCGAGACATCGAACCATGCCTGGACACACTCCTTGAAAGAATGGTATGAAGTTGTCAAACTTCCCCCTCCCTGCTCTCAAGGGTGCTGTCCAGAAGTCCCCCTGATATGGGTCATTTCTGTATTGATAAATTCATGCCCCTGTCCAGTGTGGTTGAGCTGTTCTAGGATATCTGGGGATTATAATCAGCAAGTTAACATTACAAGGACTGTGGAGGAATTGCCACTGATCTACCCGCCCCATGGGCTTCTGCAATGGATTTAAGAACATCACACTCAGCAGGTCTAGCACTCGATCAATCACTGCCTGTCCCTCGACCATTTCACTTTTAAACGACCTGTTATCTTGTCGGATCACACTGCGATTTCTTTAAAAGACCTCTCACAGCCCCTTCCTTCATGCTGATGGGGGTATCCAAAGGAGATTTAGCCAATTTCGATGCAATGGTGGCCTCAGTGAATTCTCCATCCTAAGGACTGGCAGAGAATGTCTCTAAGAAGATGAGCGCCCTTAATTTGCGAATTGACAATATGTTTGATCAATACTTTGCTCCACGGTCTCCCCTACCTATGATCTCCACTAGAGGCAGGTACAGGAATGTTGATTCTTGCAAAATCTTCAGATCGAGAGTTTGGAAACGAGAGAGGCCATAAGAATCTGGCATCGAGGATTCTCAAAGAAAGCATGAAATGAAATAAAGCTCCGCTGACATTACAAAACCAGACTGCATATTGTGAAGCATACATTACCATCAGCTAGGTATCCTTCTCTTGCAACACTTACGAGGATCTCTCTCTCTCTATCAAGTATACATTTATGTAGCCTATGAGTAGCAGCTCTAACACAGTTTCCTACATAGGTTTTGAATATTTACATTAAATCATAAGCTACTCAGAGCATCAGTGGGAGGGTATGAGGCTCTACATCGCTGTTAGCCAGCCATCACAGATACTGAAGTCAACAGAGTCAGGCTGTGATTATTTAGGGTACCCCGGATGACCTTTATACAGAAAACAAATTTGAGGCACTATTCCCGCAAATCTCGAACTCTCTCACTAACATCATCTACTTCTCATTAAAGTCACCCTCCATGTGAGAAGTGTGTGAGAACGGAGTGATCAGCCTCCTCCTTAGGACGCTTACTCTAGACCCATCGAAAGTCCGCAACTACAGATTCACGACACTATTGCCTCATTTCCAAGACCATGAAAAACAACTAGCCAAATGTCTCAATCACAATTTGTACAACTACGTTCTACTTAAGTGGCTGTAGGCCACCATGGGCGAACTGTGTTTCATCCCAGATGAGGAGGAGAAGGTGTGAATCGTGCTGCACTGTCTCTCTGCAGCCTTTGACATAATCAATCACAATATCTTCACAGGCCATTTCAGTGCTGTGGGACTCACTCGTTCCTTCATGACCTTTGTTGGATCCATTCTTGGCGGACGGATGGAGGTGGTGTCACTACCACTCTTATCCTTGGTATAGCAAGTAGCCTGTCATTTGTGACATTCTGCAAGGGTCTGGCCTTCCCCATATTCTTTAATCTTTTATATACAACCTTTGGGGGATTTAATTTGTCCTACAGTTTTAAAACAATCTCATCTGCTGATGGCATTCTGCTTCTAAAATTCAAGATACCAAAAACTCCAGTGGCCGGCTAAGAGAGGGCCTTGTTGTTTAAAGACGACTCCTGCAGGTTGAGTGGGCGAGGGTCTGATCTTCTAGGGCTCCCTGCCTTTTCCAGTGGCAAATGTAAAAAATATGGGCAAACTCTCCAACACTGACCTTTTAAACTGAAGTTCTGGTCCAAACACTCTGGGTATTGTTTTTTTTGCCACTGTAGCTGCTGTACACAATTCATCTGATTGGTCAGCATGCCATGGCATTAGTCCTATGACCCACTTTGTGGATGGACTCTACCTAGTCCTTTCAGTGTCAATAGGCATACTAAGATTCTGGAAACCCAAAATATGGTTTCCAGAGCCCTCTGCTCACTGTACTGGTTTCCTGTAACACAGATCGGGAATTCTTGAAGTCATTGTATGATCCACATGACACTTCTGCTCCTGTGCTAAGACCCACGACCCAGGAAAGCCTTCTAGACCTGGTGCTCTGCACCTATTGCAAAAGTCCCAACTTTGAGTGCTTTATTCTGGTTGTTGAACCCCCTGTGTCCCCGTCTGTTAACAATGGAACAACTTGCCACAATATATCTGCTGTTTCTCTCACAACCTGTCGTGCCATTATTCATTGACAACTTGACTTTTCTATTAATTATTATTACCCCCTGTCTGTCTCCTCAGTCTCCTTTTGCAGCCATTTTGTGATTCTGTGTGCAATGAGGTCCACAGGTGACTGCTCAAGATATTCAAGAAATTAAGTCGAAAATAAATACTAAAAAATGTCCACCATTCACCAATACATTGTTGAATTAATTAAATGTTTTAGTGGCAAAACGCATCTTAGATATGCTGGTACTTTACTGGATTAAAACTACCCAGGCCAAGGGTCTTTAAGAGGGGTTCCATCCTTCCAGAGTCGTACATTTTAACAACATTAACTAAATACTGGAGGACCACTAACTGGAAACCTTTTACTGTTTTTGATTGGTACGGGTCAAGAGGGGAACTGTTAGTTTTATATTTCAGAAATGTCTCATTCCTCAAAAGCAAGGTGAGAAATAAGATTTGAAAGTCGTAGAGTCTGCTGATATATATACATTTATGAGGGTTACCTTTGAGGGTGCACAAAGGGAAGCACTCAGACAAACATTGTTGTGCTCCATGGGTAGTTCAGTAATTATAAAATATATGACTGGGATATTTATGCCAGAACTCTAAAACACTTCCTCCAAGTTCAAAGATACAGATAACCTTGAGGTACATAAAGCTATATTTTGGCCTTTCAAATGTTAACTGTACGGAATAGTAAGTAGTTTCAGCCCCAGTTCTTGTAAAATCTTTTGTCATTCCCTCCCACATTGTGAACAGGTCACCAGGTGGATACTGGGAGTTTCTACATAGTTAACTAACGCATTCAATCGTGTCAGGATTATGTCTCTGTGGGGTAGGTAGCTGTGCAGTAGCATTAATTATTCCCATATTAAAAAATATCTGATGTAGTCTGTGAGCTACAAAAACAGCTGACAGGCTGGCCTGTGTGTGCCAGTTTTTCTAAATGAAAAATCTTGCTTTCACTGCTTAAGAAAGGTTTGGAAACAGTGACGCAGGTATGGCGGAGCAATTACACAAGTTGGTCCGAAAAGACTAAACGTGAAGATAGAAGTAATTTTGCTATGAGAGTCGGAGAATTGCCCCGTCCTACAGCACACTCCCAGAGCAGAAAATAGATGACCTAGTGGGGAAAGTGGAAATGGGACTGTGAGAAGTAGTTGGTGACTTGTTTAGGTTCATCTACCAACTGCAAGCTAGTTTGTCCTTGGTCAGCCCACTGGACCTTCAAAAAAACATGGAACTGGGAATGAAGGTGCACCAGCTTGGCTACAGCCAAGAACAATCTCTCCTTGCCTGCTGGAGGAGGAAAATTGACGTTGTTCCAACCTCTAGGATCAGCCTATGCGTCAAAGCTGTGCCTCCAAGAATTGTGAGAAGCAGGTTCCTGATTGAACACCAGGGACAGTTGAATGTTTGTCTGCTTGAGAACAAACTGCACAGGAAATTTGCAGATAGAGCCTGCATTGCAGAGGGAGTTGAGATAGTCCAGATTTAAAGGAAGGTACCAATGAGTTGGGACAATTCCCATTTAATCAGTGTAATACCAGCCAGACTTTGTAGACCTGTTGATTGTGGGGAGACATCTCTGTCCTGGAGGACCAAGCTCACTATGATCATCAGTTCTAAGGCCCTGCAAGAAGACCCATTTTGGTCCCTTGACTGCGCCTATTTACGGACCAGTAGAAAAACAAACTTTGGCTTACTTCCCGCTGAAAGGCAGATGAGACACTACTGCATCTATCAAAAAACAGATAAAACTTCAACATGCAGGGAAGTGTTTTGTTTTAGTCAGAGTCATGCCCCATAACCTCTACAAGAAAATAATAAATCGAGAAGGTTCTAAGTGTATCGTAAGATTGTCAGACACCGAAGGCCACTGTGTCCTTCTTGAAGCCTTTCCTTCAAGAGAAATCCTGCTTGACATTTCGGAACAAGTGAAGCCCTGCTCAGCTAAGGGGTCCATTCTCATGTCACTCGACGCATTTTATGCAATAATAATTTAATCTAAGTGCTAAATGAAATGTTAATTCATATTAATAAATCTCCCGATGCCATCTGGCACCATGCACTTGTGGGTCGGTATAACCTGGCGTCTGGACTCCAGTCACATCTCTAGATGACACTTGGTATTTTTCATAATTTTCAAAAACTGCTATTGTAATTCCTGTAGAACTTTAAAACTGAACTTATTGTGCAAATGGTGGACCTAATTTCCCAACCCCAGTACCCACCTAAGCAAGATCTGAACACAAGTTACAAAATGACAAAACAACAGGTGTATTTAAAACGAACTCCCACACGCTTAACGCATAACACACACACATGCTGTTCTCTTTACTGCTCAATGGATAGAATATCATTTGATATTATACATTTGTGGGAAATGGGAAAACGACAACAGTATCTTTGCATTTTGGTGAAAGTCTGCATTTTCAATTCTATACAGTATTTCACCGGAAATGAGACGGATGGCTCAATTACCACATACATTTTGTAAACATGGAGTAACTAATAACCTTGGTGTGTGCAGTACAGTAAAGCACTCCCACTTTGAGAACTAATATTTTCATTCTAGATTTCAATAACACTAACATAAAAAGTTTTAAATAGTTAAAGTGTGCATTTAACAAGACTCTGAAACGCGTTGGGCCCGATTCACAAAGAAAATGCATAAGCATGGGTGGTGTTCCAAGGTTCTACATGAATGTGCTGTTACAGTTTTTTCCAGTTCACAAAATACGCCTAGAAAGCCCTTCCATGCACAAGTGTATTGCTGCACCTGTCTTCTTGCTATATATTCCCCCATAAGTGTACATAATTGACAAAAACCGCAAAAAGAATGTGATGGCGAACACTGATGCCAAACTGGGCACCCAGCAAGTCCTTTATAAGAGATAGCCAGCCCTCTTGGCAATCATATGGGGTACACTCTACCACAGAATACCAATTACATTGGATGAGGAAGCTTCAATCACTTGGATGTGGCATGCTTCATTATTGGCTACCTCATCCCACCCTGGTATGATGATACTTCCAGGGTGGACACAACCTCGTTGTGAGGGAGTTCTTAATAGCAAAAGAAGTAAGCTGTACTGGAAGGGATCCAAAACAACTAAAAGTACCTTAAGGTAAACCCAGGGTAATACCTTTAAGAACTCCCTCTCAATGCGAATGGGTCCACCCTGGTAGTATCATCATACCAGGGCGGGTGGAGGTTGCCAATAACCAGTGGGAGAGGCTTCCTCATCAAATCTAATTGGTACTCTGCTGTAAAGTATACCCCATTTGTGATTTTCAAGAGGGCTATCTCCGATAAAGGACTTGCTGGGTGCCAAGGGTGGCTTTACAGTGCTCGCCATCACATTATTTTGTTGTGGTTATCCTGGAGGGTGTGCATTGGTGTACCTCCATCTCGCCCTTTGTGATACGTGTATATAATTCTGCACAGAAGGACAGTCAGTCGAATGTGCAAAAGAACACTTTTTGGAGCGCCAATTCAACAGTGTTTCAAGGAAGTTATAGGAATTCTTAAATGCATGTATGAACTCAATTCCATTTATGCCCTCTTTAATATGCTAGGTCTCTTGCCACAGTGAGACATCTGATCAGAAAAAAGAACATACAAGCTCTGGCCTTTTCTATGCCTTTTCTCTCTAATCCTGTTAGATGTCGACCAAGCTTATGTACAAGCTATTAAGGGCACGTTAACCCAACTGGTGAATGAACTGGGTACCATCTAAATAAGTGTAAAAGTTTATTCCGAAGCTCCAATCAAAGCAGACAAAGGAGTGACACAGATCTTAAAAAGAGCAGGGCATAATGCTGAGGACTAGCACAGCCCACATGATACATATTGCATTACTATGTCTAATCTGTTCCATGATATAAGAAGCACTGCAGCCTCCCCTCACTCAATTTATGTTTCAAACGGATTGTTTTCAAATGTACTTCGCCTTGCACTGTCTTTAAAACTTGTGTTTGTGTTGTTTTTCCTGAGAGGCACATCGACTGTACACATGGACAACTCCTGGCCTGCTTAGAAAACATGCGCCTTCGCTGCGCCCCCTCGGACCCGTTCTCCTTTGTTTAGGTCCTTACTGTAGTTCTTCTGCAAACAACTGTCTTGTTACCTTCAATTGGACTCAAAAGAATGCTACCTCCTAAATATCTTAGACTCCTGTCCTGAAGAGAACGCTATGATTCTTATTGTTAAGGTCGAAAAATGGCCATATCAATAACTGAAGTGTTTTCCTTCCACTGATGAAGGAAATAGAGGGTAATTACTCCTGTAGTGCCTTCATTAGCAACTGATAGTCAGACACTGCTGATGTCACATGTGCTTCAATGTTACTTTTTGACCCATTTACATTTTTGAACCAAACAAGCACTGTGCCACCAAACACCACCAAATTTTACACTGACTGAATATAATACACACTTTCTACTGCTTTATTCTTTCTGTGCATCTATGTGTTTTGTATTTAATAAGAGTGACACCTGATGGTCTTAAAAGGTTCAATTAAATTACACTGCCATTATAATGAATTACATTTACGAATACAAAGGAATAAGTTCCGGGGGATATTGGGTTATTTATTTAATGCGGTTTCCGTGCAGAATAAAGGGCAAAATCTAGATTGTTGAAAGTCTAGTACACTGCAAGATTTGACAAACTCGCAGAGTTGGGTGTTCATTATGCATGCTATGATTTTAGCAGTGAAGGGGATCAATTAAGTAGATTTGTAAGTGGCCATAATATCATGGTCAGATATATGTTTCTTCAAAGGAACTGAGCTATTTTCAGATGAGGGAAACCTCTCAGGTGCTACAGAAATGTTACAAAGTTTTGAGAGAATAGGCGTAATGGAGGAAGCCAGAGTTTTAACAGTCTTCATAGGACATCATTCTAGTGGTAACCTCTAGGAGATTAGTGAACATTTACAAAGAGTCAGATCTTCTGAAGCTTCAGATACGGGATTAAGAATTTTGGAGATTGTATCATGGAAAAAGTTAGAAAGATAAGAGCAGAGAGATTGAAATGGGGTAATTGTGCAATCACAAGAGGTGTGTGGGCACAATATTACAATTGGAAAATATCTCTTTAGTGGTTTTTTGCGCCTTTTCAATGTGCATAAGATAATAATTGGCTTCTGCGTGTCAGTTAGCTTTTTTATACGTGTGCCGTTCAATTGCATTAGTTAAAACATTTGTTTGCAGCATTTTACTAACTAACCTTCTTCACCACAAATAAGTATATGAGATTTTCGACTCCAGGATTGTCTGTAGATCTTAAAATCGGAGGTTGTAATTTTCGGCAATCTTTCTCCGGAGTGGTCCCCCCTCTGGTGGCCGTCATCCATGGGCCAGCCCCCAGTCCCTGTTGACAAAGTGAGGAACCTGGGAGTCATGTTCGACAACCGTCTGAACTTCCTTCCACATGCCAACCAGATATCCTCTTCAGCCTTTCATAAACTTAGGCTCATCAAAAAAATTCAGCCTTTTTTACCTGAAAACATGGCGAAAACGCTGGTAAGCTCCCTGGTGCTCTCCATCCTAGACTATTGCAACGCGCTGTTTCTAGGGGCCCAGGAGAGAGTGCTAATAAAAATGCAGGCCATACAGAACGCGGCCGCCAGGCTCCTAGGGCGAATCCCTAAATTCCACCCGGTCTCACCCACCATGAAACAACTCCATTGGTTACCGGTGAGGAAGAGGATTAAGTTTAAAGCCTTGTGCCTGGTATATAAGGCTTTACATAACACCGCCCCAGCATTCTTCACCCAGAACCTTACTCTTTACCGTCCATCTAGAGCATTGCGCTCTGCCAGCTCTCTGGACCTGGTGTTCCCCCGAACTAAATCTGTCAACTGGGGTGACAGAAGATTCCTTGTGGCTGCTCCAAAACTTTGGAACACACTGCCTCACTCGATTAAGACCAGCATGTACCTCTGGTCTTTCCGAAAAAACCTCAAAACTTGGCTTTTTAATCAATGATCTCCCAGTCCTCTTGTTGGTCAAAACATTGCAGTTATTTAGCGCCGAGATGCCCACGGGCCTTCGTTTCGCGCTTTACAAATGTTTAAATAAATAAATAAAAGTTCTCCGTGTGTTCCTGGGAACTTGCTCAATGCATTCATGTTTCTGCTTTGCGAAAGGATTTCTTCTGTAATTATACATGAAAACCACAAGACTCTGGAAGGGGGCATGATATCACCTGTCCTGTGAGATCTTTTCCCTCCTTTTGGCTGTGTTCCCCAGATATCAACTGACAGTAAATCTTTGTTCAATGCTCATTTTTCCAGGGCATGCTCATGCTTATCTTGACGAACCCCAGTAGACTCAATACCTTATATGGCAGGCACCTTTGGATTATTTTTCATCTGTGCCACCTGATATTTTCCATTTGTCAATGTGTGATTCTAGAGGTACAGACTTTGTCACTGCAATTTTTGGGCCTTGTCTTTCTGTAGCTGCCCCAGTGAACTACACTGCACTTATTTCTGGCTACGTTAAGTTATGTTGATTTGTAGAGAACTCTATCATTCGGAGCTGAACAGTTGTGATCATTTGTGTATTTGGTTTTGGTGCTTCCATGCAGTCTGCTGCTCCAGAGGCTGACATCTCAGCATGCGTATATATGCATTGTTCTCTTTGGATTCTACTCGACTCTTCTGCAACCACATGACATCTATTCCATGAAGTCATCAACCATGCAGATGCACTCTTTGAACTTGCTGAATAATCATGTTTTACTAGGAAACATGGATGGTTACGCTCTGGCTATTACTTTCTTCCTCAAGGGGCATTCTCAAATGTCAGGAAGGATTAGTTACTTACCTATAATCCTAGTTCTCATCCAGGGGTATACGCATCAAAGTCATAATCTATGAATAATCCCCGCCCATGTGCGGGATCCCGGAGCATATAGAAAATACATATAAATATATGTATATATATGTGAAAACATATATTTGCAGCCTAAACATCTCACAACTGGCATAACTGCCGCAAAATTACAGAAATGAGCATAAACACAGTAGTACTCTCACAACCCCTAAGGAAGAGAAAGAGAGCAGTAAACATTTGCACACAACAATGCTTTATTGCCATAGGAAAAACCTGTAATTGCAGGCATTTGCCAGTAGGCTGCAGCAGAGTACAAAGAAACAAAGAAAAACTGACACCTTGCCTTTAAGGCATTAGAGTAGGGGTACCGTGCCTTTAAAACCTGAAGGTGACCCCCTGCTCCCATGGTGCACCCCAGGTGGCAGTTGGGTCAGTTCTTTTTGGAGGTGCATAATACCTGAGTAGATCCTTAGTAACATCTCATAACTTTAAGAACATGCTCGTCCGGGGAGGTGGGCGGGAGCTTATGACTTTGATGAGTATACCCCTCGATGAGAACTAGGATTACAGGTAAGTAACTAATCCTTCTCATCCAGGGGACACTCATCAATAGTCATAATCTATGAATAGAATAGCAAGCTCATACCAAAAGTCTCGCAGACGAGCAAAGTGTATACAGAGACATTGAAAAGGTGCACATTTTTCATACAACTTTATGCAAATAAATTCCTCAAAGAGGCCTGTCCCACTTGGGCATCGGCCTGTGCATCTGAATCTAGGCAATAATGGCATGTAAAGGTATGCACAGACCGCCATGTAGCCACGTTACAAATTTCAGAAATGGGGACATTACGAAGGAGAGCAGTAGTAGAAGCTTTCCCTCTTGTAGAATGCGCATGAGGTCTACCCTGCAAAGCTTTGTTAGCTAGTTGATAAGGCAGAGCTATACAGGAGACTATCCAGCGAGAAATGGATCTTTTTGAGGCTTACAGACCGGTATTAGTGGTTCCATAATTAACAAAAAGCCGGTCAGACTTCCTAAGAGGCAGGGTTTTAGCCAGGTAAAACTTCAGAACCCTCCGGAGATCTAGAGAGTGTAAAGACCTCTCCGGGGGAGTGGTAGGTTGAGTAAAAAAAATAGGCAGGGTGATAGACTGGTTGACATGAAAGTCTGAGACTACCTTAGGTAGAAAACCTGGGTGTGTCCTCAGTACTACTCTGTTGGCGTGAAACACTGTGTACGGTTCCTTACAACACAGGGCCTGGATTTCGCTAACTCTGCTGGCAGAGGTAATTGCCACCAAAAAGGCAGCCTTCCAGGTCAAGTGCTGCAAAGAAGCCTTATGTATCGGCTCGAAAGGAGCACCCATCAGCTTAGTGAGTACGATGTTCAACTCCCAGGGAGGAGAGGGGGACCTCACTGATGGAAACACTTTCTTAAGCCCCTCTAAGAAATCTTTAACCACAGGCATAAGGAAGAAAGATGTCTGGGAAGGTGACTTCCTATAAGCCGTGATAGCCGCTAAGTAGACCCTGATGGAGGGGTACTTGAGGCCTGACCTTGCCAAATGTAACAAATAGGTCAGAATAACCTGGTCCTGACCTTTAATAGGGTCAAGAGAGTTTTCAAGACACCATAAGAATAACCTCTTCCACTTGAAAGCATAGGACTTCCTAGTAGAAGGTCTCTTGGCTTCTTTGAGAATGGTCATTCAGTCTGCTGGGAGATCTAAATGTCCATACTGTATGACCTCAGGAGCCATGCCGTCAAGCGAAGGGAAGGTTGGGATGAAACATCTTTCCCTGGTCCTTGTACAACAAGTCTGGACGGCAAGGAAGTCGCCGGTGCGGGACTTCCGACAGCTGGAGCAGATCCGGGTACCACCACTGGCGTGGCCACTCCGGCGCTATCAGGATCATCCTGGTGTTGGTCCTGTAGAACTTCTGAATCACCGCCGGGATCAGAGGCAGGGGAGGAAAGGCGTACAGTAATGTCTGCGACCAGTCGATCAAAAGTGCATTCCCCCGTGAGCCTCTTTGGAGGAACCTGGACGCGAAGACGGGGCATTTTGTATTTGCGGCGTCTGGGAACAAGTCTATGTCTGGTACATACCATAGACGAAAAATCTCCTACGCGACTTCTTCGTTGAGCACCCAGTCGTGCGCTTCTACGAAGTCTCTGCTTAGGCAGTCTGCTTGGACATTTTGAATTCCTGGCAGATGGACTGCCACAATGGATAGGCCTCTTGCCAGTAGCCAGTGCCAGATGGATTGCGCTTCCCGGGATAGCACTCTTGACCTGGTACCTCCCTGTTTGTTCAGATAGAACATTGTTGTCGTGTTGTCCGTCTGAACTTGGATGTAGTTGGTGCGCAGTGACGGATACAGGGATTTCAGAGCCAGATGAACGTCTCGAAGCTCGAGGAAGTTGATGTGGTAGCCTCGCTCTCCCTCGGACCAAAGGCCTTGAACCTGAAGTTGGTCCATGTGAGCACCCCAGCCTTGCAGAGAGGCATCCGTGATCACTGACTGTGACGGAGGAGGAAGATGGAATGGAACCCCCGGAGAAGGTTGGAGCGTTTCATCCACCAATTGATCGAGTCTTTGGCACTTTGTGGAAGAAAGACACGGTCCTCCCAGTGACCTGACCTCTGAGACCATTGGTCCTCTAAAGCCTGCTGCAGAGGTCTCATGTGAAGGCGTGCATTGGACACAATGTAGATGCACGAGGCCATCGATCCCAGGAGAGAGGACACTTGCCGAGCTGTGGAACTGTGAGTGTCCAGTAGAAGACGGCACTTCAGAAGCATGGATGACAGTCTCTCCTCCGAAGGACACACGCTTGCTTGAGCGGAGTCCAGGGAAGGACCCAGGTAATGAATCCGTTGGGAATGATTGAGCACTGATTTCTTGAAGTTGACCTGCAACCCCAATGAGTTCATCAGGTTGAGACAGAAGGAAAGATGGTCTTGAAGCAGAGCCGGAGAGGAGCTTTTCAGCAGCCAATCGTCTAGATAAGGATAGACGAAGATCTTCCTTTTGCGAAGAAAAGCAGCCACTACCGCCATGCATTTTGAGAATGTCCTTGGCGCGGATTTGAGGCCAAACGGGAGCACTCGATACTGGTAGTGCTGGCGTCCAATCTGAAACCTGAGAAACGTTCTGTGCTTTACTGAGACAGGTATGTGGAAGTAAGCGTGCTGCATGTCGATGGCACACATCCAGACACCCCTGATGCAGATGGGGAAAGATCTGATGCAGGGCTAGCATGCGGAACTTTTATTTCCGGATGAACTTGTTTAGCAGTCGTAGGTCTAGAATGGGCCTGTATTCTTCTCCTCTTTTTTGCACTAGAAAGTAACGGGAGTAGACTCCTTGCTTCATTTGCATGGAAGGCACTCTCTCTATGGCTTTCTTCTTGAGGAGGGTAGAGACTTCGTCCTGCAGCAACTGACTGTGGAAAGGGGGGAAGTAGTTTTGTTTGAGGAAAAACTTGCGGAGGAGGTGACTTGAACCTCAGCAAGTAACCATGCTGCACAATACTGAGCACCCATCTGTCCTTTGTTATGGCTCTCCACTCTTCCTGATGATGTGATACACTCCCTTTCACCGGAGTGGCGAACAGTTGCGGAGGAAGCAACAGCTCAGGGTTTGGGAGGCTGTTTGGAGGCAGACTGCTGCTTGTTTTTATTGTTGCCTCTGCCTCTGCCAGGACGTCTTTGCTGAAACTGGGTTTTCTGTTGAGACTGGGAAGACCATTGAGGGCTTTGAACCCTCTGCTGGTAAGAACACTTATCCCCTTGACGAAAGCGCTTTTTAAATTCCTTGCGCTTCTCCAAGCCCACAGCCTTCACAGTGTCCATTTCGGATTTCATTTTGGTCATTTCATCATCAGCAAAAAAGAGAAGAACAATTTCTCGGCATCCGGTTTCAGGCCCGTGAGGCGGAGCCACACCGAACGACGAAAGCAGATTCCATGGGAGTAGCCATGGGCCGCGAGGTCAGAGGCGTCTGCCGCGGCACTGATGACCTGGTTGGCTACAAGTCCTCCCTCCTGTAGGATTTCGACAAAATCCTGTCTATCTTCTTTCGGGGGCTTCTCTGTGAAGCGAGTAAGGGAGTCCCAGAGGGACCTGTCGTACCTCCCCAGTAGAGCGGAAGCACTGGCCACCTTCCTATAAGAAGCAGAGGTGCTGCATACCTTTCTGCCAAGAGAATCCATCACTTTGCTGTCCTTCACTGGGGGCACCGAAGAAGAAGTAGAGGCTGAATGAAACTTCATGGCAGCCGCCACGATCACTGAATCAGCCGGGGGGTCTGATCTGAGGAATAAGGGGTCCTCTGCGGGAGCCTTATATTTCTTGGCAACTCTTGATGGAACAGAACCTACAACTGCAGGCGTGAGGAAGGTCGCCATCGCAGGTTCAAGGAAGCCGGGAACCAGAGGCAACAGCGGTCTAGGCGCTGTGCGATGATGAAGTGTGTCGAAAATGATAGATGTTGGGACCACAGGAGTATGCAACAAGATGTTCAATTTCTTTGCTCCCCTACCCAGCACATCTGTAAAGGTTGCAATGTCATCAATATCCGAGACTCTTGACGGAGGAGTAGAGGAGAAGGTCAGAGAGTAGTCCCGGACCGTCGACCTCGTGGAATAGGACCAAGTCGGAGACCTGGTGCGTCCTCTTTGATGAGACCTGTCTCGATGGCTGTGCCGACCCCTGGATCTAGACTGATGTCTAGAATGAGATCTCGGTCTGGGAGAACGTCTTGGCTTAGCAGGCGTCCTGGGCCGTACCAGAGAGCGTGATCTGTTGGGAGATCTCGGTCTGGGTGTAGGGCGTGGCCTTGGTGGAGGAGTCTTCGCAGGCCTGACCGGAGTACTTGTCCTCGGAGCAGATGGAGTACGTGCGGGAATAATCCGTAGATCTGGGGGACGCTTCTGGCGAGATCTCCACGATATTCAATCCAGGAGATGAATATCTGTCCCCTGATGACTTGGAGCCAGGGGACTGCACGATCACAGCTACCTGTTCCCTCCACGGGGAGAGTTTCGACATCGAAGACGTCTGTGTGACCAATGGCGTCGAACGAGGTGTTCTCGACGTCGATCGTCCATGCCCCAGCGATCTACACT
Source organism: Lissotriton helveticus (assembly GCF_964261635.1). Lineage (NCBI taxonomy): Eukaryota > Metazoa > Chordata > Amphibia > Caudata > Salamandridae > Lissotriton > Lissotriton helveticus. The sequence continues at coordinate 250,067,322 of NC_136059.1, forward strand.
GCGATCTTTGGCGTCGAGTCGGTGAGTTTGACGTCGATCTTCCTCGACGTCGAGTGGAAGGTGAACCCTCATGTCGTCCTCTCGACGTCGATCTTCCTCGACGGCGTGTCGACGACGACCTTCTTCGACGTCGTGTCGACGGCGACCTTCGACGTCATTGCGAAGGAGATTGCTCTCGTCGTCGTCTTGGAGTCGACCTCCTCGACGTCGCTGGGTGGGATCTAGACGATCCTCTCGACGGCGGCAATGAGGGAGCCGTCATGACTCTCGACGCTGACCCCGTCTAGGGTGGCGGAGAGTGTCTTGACGCCGACGGAAGCCTCGACGGAGACTTTGAAACAGCTGCAGCCACAGACTTCGAGCCCGAAGTGTGGCGTCTCGACATCGATTTACTTGGCTGCGACGGAGATCTTCGACGTCGCGATGGTGATCCAGAAGAGTGCCTGGGTCTCTTCGACGGCGACTTCGACGGCGACGGAGATTTTCTTCCTTCCTTCCTTTTTCTGGAGGCAGGAGATGTAGAACGTCGCCGTTTTTGAGGATGCTTGCTTGAAGAAGACGGTCTGGGGCCTCCATATCCACCCATCTGATGACTTTTGTCTTTCTCCAAGAGAGTATGAAGTCTGATGCGGTCTCTATCGCGAAGAATTCTCCTAGGGAACTTCTGACAGTGATGGCACTGGTCAGGGTCTTGTGAAGCTGGAAGGCACACGATGCACACAGAGTGTGGGTCAGCCAGTGTCATCTTCTTCTCACAAGCAGGACATTTTCGGAAAAGAGAACCACCACAAAAAATAAAGCAGAAGCCTTAACAAACCAGAAAATGTAGACTTTTCTGAGAAAACCTCCCAAAAAAACAATAATTTCAGTCAAAAACTGAAGAGCTGAAGCTCCAGGATCCTCACAGAAGGAGCCGGAAAAAAGAACTGACGCAACTGCCACCTGTGGTGCACCATGGGAGCAGGGGGTCGCCTTCAGGTCTTAAAGGCACGGTACCCCTACTCTAATGCCTTAAAGGCAAGGTGTCAGTTTTTCTTTGCTTCTTTGTACTCTGCTGCAGCCTACTGGCAAATGCCTGCAATTACAGGTTTTTCCTATGGCAATAAAGCATTGTTGTGTGCAAATGTTTACTGCTCTCTTTCTCTTCCTTAGGGGTTGTGAGAGTACTACTGTGTTTATGCTAATTTTTGTAATTTTGCGGCAGTTATGCCAGTTGTGAGAAGTTTTAGGCTGCAAATATATGTTTTCACATATATATACATATATATTTATATGTATTTTCTATATGCTCCGGGATCCCGCACATGGGCGGGGATTATTCATAGATTATGACTATTGATGAGTATCCCCTGGATGAGAAGTGTGGATTCCGGCTACATATGAGAACTTTTCGAAGAAGGTCCATTTCATCCTCCTCTTGAAAGGTGTCTGAGTAGATGTTGTAGTCTTTTCACCTCCAGGTTTAGCCTACACTATAAATGGAAGGCTCAGAACTTTCGACAGAGACTTTCAATAGCACTCGTTCCTGGCTTGCTGCCATCACTCCTGGAGTTGTGGTAGTTCCTTCTTCAGCGTTTCACAGTCCAGCTTACAGTTGCTTCTTCCTCTTTGGCCATCAGAGGTTTTTCCCGCTCTCATGTGTGATGATATTTTCCAACGAAGATCGATTTACCAGTTTCTGTCAGCTCTCATGTATCTGCTCCAAGGTATTAGTGAGGAAGCAAGCCTGGAAAAAGCAGACGTCTGTCTCTCACAGACATTTTGTTCTTCGCGTCTGTACACGAGGGGATTATTTTTATTCTTTGGATGCTTTTATTTGCTCTCAGACCATGGATCTCCTGAAAATGGGAAACACGGGCAGTAGAAAGTTTCTCTCCCAGTTTTAGGGAGAAGATGACAGTGCTTATTGTCATTTTCAATGCCACCTGTCAACATTTCTTAATGTTTGTTTCAAATCCGAGACTTTTTGGTTTGTATACATTTTTTTACAACTATTTCTTATCTGAAATAATTGTGTATGGCTTGCATTTGCTGTAAAGGCTTGTTTCTATCCAGTAAAGGGCAGTTTGTGCAATACATTTTCCCATTATCATTAGTTGTGCTTCATTTACATACTTTTTTCTTTTTGTTGTTATGTATTTTGGGTTTCCATTATTATCTATGTAATTATTGCTATTTTATGTTCCAACATCAATTCATTTAGCAGTCAGTTTATACTCCTGTCTCTCTGCCCCATACACTTGCTCGTTTGTCTGCAAACATTAATGGCGAAAAGTATACGAATACAATGGCCAGCAAAAAAGATTCGTTTTGGCACCACAGCCTTTCTACCAAAGTCTTGAGGTGAGTGCAGGGAGAAGAGAATTATAGTAAATTACAAGATGATAAAGAACATCACTCACCTGGCAAATCTGCTGGAATACCCGACATGGATGGGCGATGAAAGGGCACTGCAGAGTAGTCTGACAATGACGTGCGAAGAGATGATGTGTCGATCGTTGTCAACCCTGGAACTCTTGCAGTAGAAGACTGATATGCAAAGGTCCTTTATAAGAAACATGTATATGTTAGCGGAGTTACAAAAGATACGTTTCTACTTATTCTAGGGCTTAAAGGTACCCGAAATACTAATAGTAAATACAGAGCTGTACACATGTCTGTAACGTTTATTGGTATGATTACAGCTCTAAAAGTGGGGTATATCAATAATTGGATCTCATTTTGTGTTTTGTACAACTGGCAATGGAGAGTAGTTTCCTAAGGACTGCACTGAATACTTTCTTACTAATGTTTATTTCTAATTATTCGCAAGAAGGCATTAATGATTTAGGTAAATGTTCAGGCAAACTGAAGACTCTCCCTCTCTCGAAAAACTAAACAGTATACAGCAATGCCACTTTGTTTTATACACTTAATTTCATATCGCACTGCTATACTCTTTGATTCATAAGTGCGCTTGATAAATAAGAAATAACACAATACAAGTAATGAAGGCATCTTATATAGGGACAAGAATAAGCAAAAAACAGAGGCTGTAGAACAAGGGTTATCATCCACATCAACAACGCCAAAGAAGGGGGGCGTGGCCAAGCAGCATGGCCGACAGGACGTGAGCTCCTCCAGCTCCCGTCCCGTGGACCCATAAATCCTGAAAATAAATCCTACCTGGGCTGATTTTTGCTGAGTTTGAGTGCCGGAAGCTCCTTGACGACTGGAGGGCCCCCTGGCTGATAGTCCGCTGGCTGTCTTCCCCGGTTTGGTCCCGAGACGGCTCTGGTGATCGGGAGCTGGGCTGCTGCCTATGTGAGGCCGGGGACTGCGGCCTGGATCGGAGCGGCGCTGCGAGGGCGGCCCGGCTGTGAGGCGTTCCCGAGAGACTGGGCTGTGTGCTGTGGTCCGGCGGAGCCCGCTGCCCCCCAGGGCTCCGCCACTGTAGCGCCTGTGCATGCGGCTGGAATCCTGCAGCGGACATCCACTGGCCGACATTGTCCGCCTTTACGAGGGGTGAGTGCTCGGTTGGACTGGAGTGGAGCATCACGAGCGGCGGAGGGCCCCTTGATCCTGCCCTCCTGAGTTCTTCGGGGGCCTGAGGAGACGACCCGGAGCCTGCGGCAGCGGCGGTGGGTACGGCCCTGCGGGACGAGGAGAGACGGACTCCCGCCCCTCCCCCGTGCCACCGCCATCTTGCGTCTGCTTTGTGGCGGCCGTGTTCAGCGGAGCCGAGGCCTCCTGATAGCGGGAGCACCCCCCACCCTGCACTATCCGGGGCCCTCTGGATTTGCGATACCGCCCTGGACTGTGGGGTGGCGGCGGGGAGCCTCTTGGGCCAGGAAGAACGAGGCCGGACTGCAATCCCTCCCCCACTCCGCCACCGTCCCGACGCCGCACTGTGGCGGCCATGCTGGTTGGACCGGGAGCCTTCTGAACGCCGCGTGTTCTCTGGGGAGGACCTTCTATGCCACCTGGGGTGACGGCCTGAGCTCTGGAGCGGAGCCGGTGAGCGGGAAGATTAGGGGTGGAGGAGACCTTGGGCCCCCCAATACTGTTATCACCTCCCCTCCTGCATTGAGGTGGCCATCTGCCGCGAGGAGCGAGATTACGGTGGAGTGGCCGCTGCCCCTACTGAGGCATCGTGGCGCTGCGGCCCCGCTGATGGTTGGGGGTTGAGAGCCTGTGGAGCCTGCGACCTGCGTGGTGGTGCGGGTCCCCACACGACTGGATGGTTGTCCGTCCACATTGTGCCTCCGCCCTCTGCCTTCTCCCTGGGTCGTGCTGCGTGAGACCTGCAGCCTTGCTCCCCCTCTGCCCACACTGGACTTGGCTTGCTCCCCCTGCTGGGTGCCACTACTGGAGGCCGCTGAAACGGGGCGCCTTACCGGTGGCGTCGTTCTTGAGCCCCGGCCGGCGCCCGTCCGACATATTCACCTCCATGCTGGGCTGCGTCCAGAGTGGGGCTCCGGATCTTCACAGGTGAGGGGATTCCTGCTGCGGCCTGTGCTTGCTCCTGTGGCCCTCGAGACCAATCAGTTGCCGACTGAAAGTGGGGGCCTCCATAGAGTGGTGTGAATTGGAGATCGGCGGACACTTCCTTGATTTGTTGACGTTATATGTAGGGGGGATCCGCGGCCATCATACCAGCCTTGCTGTGGGGTAGACTGGCTTGTTCCCCGTGAACTGTGCTGAATATTGTCCTTGTTTGTCGCTGCCTGCTCCTGATCCCGGCCTCTATACCCTTGGATTGTTAGAACTCCAGGGCCCTTTGGCAGGCGCTAACTGCGTGCATCATCTGCATCACGAGATGGCGACTCGAGGAGGTCGCTCTTCAAAAGGCTCCCAGCCTAATACTATTACGCAGTATACCACCCCGCGCCTGCCATCACAGAGAATCACGCGTCAGACGGGGCCTGAGGGCGACAGCGAGAGCCCGACGGAGCCATCCAGGGCCGAACTCCTAAAAGCTATTCAGGGCTCCCACTCTGCCCTGGAGCAACAGATAGAGACTGTCTCCATCGATGGGAATCTCCTCAGAACTGATCTTCACAAAGTGGCAGACAAAGTTTCGAATGCAGAGGGCAATATCACGCAGTTGCAGGGTGAGGTGGCCTCCCTACAAAAATCGGTTGCACAACTTACGTCTACCACCCGCGCATTGGAGAGACGGGCTGAAGACGCGGAAGGGAGAGCCCGCCGGAGCAACATTCGAGTCCTATGAGTACCGGAACGATTGGAGGCGGGGAACCCTGAACGCTTCCTTGAAACTTGGATCCGCACACGCTTGTGCCCCTCAGGATTGTCTAATGTGTTCGTTGTAGAGCGGGCGCATAGAGCCCTTGTGCCCCCTCCGCACCCGGGGGAGGCTCCTAGAGCCCTCATTGCGAAGATCCTGAACTATAAAGACCGTGACTGTATTTTGAGGGCTGCGAGGGAAGCAGAGTCCCCCCTTCTGATTGAAAATAGCCGTGTGTCCATATACCCGGATTATACCCGACAAGTGCAGGAGCAGCGGAAATCTTATGTGGGAGTCAAACAAAAACTTCGTGAGATGCAACTTCAATATATGCTCCTGTACCCAGCCAAACTCAAGGTGCTCTCCCAGGGCCGTGCGCACTTCTTTGAGTCACCGGCGGAGGTGTGGGAGTGGCTCGAGATCAGAGGAGATGACCTCCCTCCGGGGGAGCGAGGTGGCCCGCGTGACACTTGGGGGACCAGGCCACGGAAGAAACACCGAAGCAGGAGACGGCGCCGTTCTGGGTCTCGGGGATCTCCGGCGCCTCGACCTACAGTGGGGGCGGATGGAGCTATCCATATGGGAACAGAGTCGGAGAGAGCAGGACCGAGCTCGACTGCGGCTCCTGACCCTGGTGACATCCTGGTGCCGGACACTTTGCTGGAAGCGTCTTCGGATGCGGTCTTTACGGCCCCGGTGGTCCCGGAGACGGCCCTCACTGAGCCAAGGTTGGAGTGAACTATTGACTGGTGTTGATTGGCCCTGTCTGTGTGGATAATCTTAATGTGGGGGCACTCCTATTGACACGCTGCTGGGTTCCCCTGGCTCGCTCCCGCCGCACTGGGGGGGGGGGTTCCTGGGTAATGGATCATGATTGAGCACTTGCGCCCTTGTGGCTTAGGGTGCAGAGGAGGTGGGTGGGACTACTTTCCTCTTGTGCGACTCCTTACCGATATTGCTGATGGGGGGGTAGAGACGTGCCCAGGTACTGTTCTGACATTGCTGGGTCTGTTCGGGGAGCTGGGAGGTAGGGTTGTTTTGTTGTGTGTGAGTGAGTGTTGAGTGAGTTGTATGGGGTGGCTGTGTACGTCCTGGCACTGGCAGGGGAAGAGCGGGGTGGCGGTTTTTGTTGTTGCTATCCTCTGGCTCGTGGGTGGGGGGGGGAACCGGTTTCTATAAAAGCTCTAGGTTTTGGAGTTGTTGGGGAGTGGGTTGAAGTTTATGAAGAGAGTGTTTTTAGCATCAAGTGCACATTGAAGCCGATTTGTGGACAGTTTATTGACAATGCAGCTCCCGCAGATTCTACTACGGTGGGGGCCGGGGGGCGACAGGTTATGTTGTCCCTATACTTTAGCCTGCTTAAACGTTATCATGGGCCATGGGTTTTAAATTTTTAACGTGGAATGTACGTGGCTTGGGTACTTGCACCAAGAGACACAGAGTCCTCACTTTCCTTAAAAGACACGGGGTCTCGATCGCTTGTCTGCAGGAGACTCATCTAGATGAGGACGGCGCACAACGCCTGTCCAAGAAGTGGAGAGGTCAGCTTTTTCATTCCTCCTTCTCCACATATGCTAGGGGAGTCCTTATCTGGGTGGCCCCAGGGATCCCCTGTGCGGTTCAATATGTAGAGGCAGATGTAGACGGTAGATACCTGCTGGTGCGTCTTAGACTGGATGACAAGGAGCTCTTGCTCCTTAATACCTATGCCCCGAACACTGATGACCCGGCCTTCTTTTCGAATGTCCAAGATCTTGTGACTTCGGGGTTGGATGTGCCCCTCCTTTGGTTTGGGGACTTCAATTGCGTACTGCACCCTGACTTGGATCGACATCCACCCCGGTCAGGCACTAAGCCCCGTATGACGGCCCGCCTGAGTGAAGTGATGCGTAATCTCGGTGCTATAGACGTGTGGCGTTCCTGTCACCTTGCTCAGAGGATTTACACATGTTACACCCCGACGCATGGTACACATAGCAGATTGGACCGCGTTCTAGCGGCCAACCTTACACCGTCCCTGACCTTGACGGTTACGCACCAAGCCCGATACCTGTCAGACCATGCCCCAGTGACGTGCGTTGCGCAGTGGCCTGATCGAGCGGCACGCCCGCGCACGTGGAGATTGCCCACTGACCTCCTCCTGGACCCGGTGGGCAGGGACTGCGTGGCGGAGTCACTGTCGGAATATGTGGAACTCAACTGGGGGGGGGGGGGTGATCTACCCTTCTCCACTAAATGGGACGCCTTGAAGGCAGTCGTGCGTGGCGTCTGTATGGGCCTCACATATGGGGTCCGCAAACAGTTGATGTCTGACTTGCAGAAAGAAGAGGCTGCACTTCAACGCGCCCAATCTTGCTCTGACCCCGACGCGGCAGCTCGGCACACGGAGACTGCTGCCCTTGCCTCAATCCATGACATACTTACCCGACTTGATAAGTTTACGTTGGGCCAGTATAGACAACGCCTCCACCGTGAAGGGGATAAATCCGGCCGCTTATTGGCCTGGATTCTTCGCCGTGAGTTTGCGCCTGAGAGAATAGTTGCCCTACGCGACTCGGGTGGCGCTGTGGTCCACTCTGAATCCGATCTCCTTGAGGTTCTTCGGTGCCATCTGCAAACCGTATACAGGGCGGACCAGTCCATTACAGAAGATGCCTATCATTCGTACCTTGAGGGCCTGGCCCTTCAGACTCTGTCGGAAGCGGCGGTGAAAGACTTGGATACGCAACTCACACTAGGTGAGATTACCGCAGCGATAGCCGCCCTCCCCCGTGCGAAGACCCCCGGTGGAGACGGTTACCCAGCCGAATTCTATCATTCCTTCGGGCATGTCTTGGCCCCTCTTCTATTGCAGGTTTACAATGAGGCTCTGAGTACTGGCACCATCCCGTCATCTATGAACCAGGGAGAGGTATGCATGATTTTAAAGCCAGGAGGTGACGGTACCGATCCCGCGGCTTACCGCCCTATAACCCTGATTAATACGGATGCCAAAATCCTCACTAAGATCTTAGCCGCTCGCCTTGCCCCGCACATGACTCGGCTGATCCACTCCGACCAATGCGGATTTATCCCGGGTCGTAATACGGCGATGAACTTGCGCCGCCTGAATCATGTCCTCCATGAGGTTCAGAGCAGGGAGGATCCTCAAATCTTGGTGTCAGTCGATTTGACTAAAGCCTTTGACACAGTGCACTGGGGATATTTACTGCAGGTGCTCAAAAATATGGGGTTTGGACCTGGATTTTGCAATTGGATCAAGATACTCTATGGGGCGCCCCGTGCCAGGGTGCGCTTGGGTTCAGCCCGATCGGAAGAGTGGACATTGGAGAGAGGCACCCGTCAGGGTTGCCCCCTGTCCCCTCTCCTGTTTGCCCTCGCAATTGAGCCCCTGGCCATCGCCGCCCGCATGGAGCTAAGACAGTGGGGGATAGTGGTGGGTGCCACCACCAACGTAATCTCCCTTTACGCGGATGATGCGTTGTTTTATCTGACCTCCCCCTCTGAGGCCCTCCCTGTCCTATTACGGCTCCTGGACCGTTTTGGCGCAGCCTCTGGGTTGCGTGTCAATCTAGCCAAATCTCTGGTTTTCCCGCTGGTGGGCTATGCTCAGGACTCGGGCGCAGAGATGCCCTACTCAGGTTTCAGATGTGAACGGTTGGCATTCAGATACCTTGGCATCCAGGTGGCTACGTCCGATGAGACTCTACTGACCTATAATATTGACAGAGTACTCTCGGCCCTCCACAAATCTGTTACCTTTTGGAACACACTTCCCCTTTCCCTGATGGGGAGGTTGGCGATTGCCAAAATGGTAATGCTCCCTAGGGTCCTCTATACCTTGCAGAACACCCTATGTCTGCTACCACCCCGAGTGTTTCGGACCTTGAACTCGCTCCTTACCTCCCTACTTTGGGCGGGAGGTCGTAGTAGAGTGGCTTTACGTACAGTGACGCGGAGTTGGGAAGAGGGTGGCCTTGAGGCCCCGAGATTTGACTTATACTACTACGCAGCACAGCTTCTCCCAGCAGCTAGGTGGTTTGCTGACGCTGAGAATTGGGAATTGGCACTACTGGCTGGTACGGCTGATGAACGGACCCTACAGGAGGCCCTGATGCAGGGCCGCGGCGCCGATTGCGCCCTACCGTATGTGGTGCGCCACACAGCCGACATCTGGCACCGGTTTGTCGAAAGAGTATTGAAGCGGGCGCCGTTTCATAGGGAGCTCCCGCTTTGGATCTTGGCCCCAGTACGTCGATTGGAAGAGAATATGTCCTTCAGGGAGTGGCGTTCTGGCGGATGCGAGACCCTTGCGGACCTCTACCCGAACTATTCCTATGTGTCCTTTGAACACGCCTTGGAGTCCTTTGACCTTAACGAGGGGCAGTATCTCCACTACGGAGCCCTCCAGGACGTGGCCAGGACTACGTGGCCCCAGTACCCGGAGGCACCTCCGCCTACCTACGCCCTAGACATCATTCTATCCTGTGGGAGAGGCAAACGCTTGATCTCCCTTCTTTACTCGGCCATGCGTCGGGACTCTGCCCCACCGTTGGCACCGTCTTGGGCGGCGTGGGAGGCGGATTTGGGAATGGAACTGGAGACGGACCAACGGAGACGGATCGGGCTTCTGACCCGTAAAGTCTCCTGCAACGCACGTTTTAAACTCATTCATTTCAATTTTCTCCACCGTACTTATGTGACGCCTGTCTCCCTACGTCGCATATCGGCGGGCAGACGACATAATTGCCCTAGATGTGGGGCGCGGAGGGCGGGCTTCCTTCATTTAGCATGGGACTGCCCCCTGGTTCACGACTTTTGGCGGAAGGTGGTGACCCATGTTGCTCGGGCCACACGGATTACACTTCTCTTAGAACCCATCCACTGTCTCCTAGCGCTGGTGCCGAAGCCCAGAAAGAAAAAGTTATCTTATAAATTCTTACAACTCCTACTGGTTCTGGCGCGGAGGCGTGTGGCTATTACGTGGATGGGGCAAGGGGCGCCGGAGTTTTCCCTATGGCTGAAAGATGCGAGAGAATGGGCCCTAGCAGAGGAGACCCACATGCAGAGCACACGTAGAGATAGAAAACTGCAGGAGGATTTGCTAGCCTGGAGGGTGCTGTGTATGGAAGGCCTGGAGGAGGATGATTCTGATGCCACGAGCGCGGAGTTATTCTCCCCAGCTGATTCGGAATCCGATTGTACTGAGGGGGAGCGACTGTGAGAGTCTTGGGTCTTGTGTAAAGGCCCAACGTAGCCACACTGCTATTCCTTGATCTGTGTATGTCTAGATATAACTACGTCTCCCATGAGCCTATGTAGTACTGTAACGCCTGTGCTTCCCCCGGCCCTCGCATAAATGTCCTACTACATTCGGTTCTGTGCTACTGATGCCGTTTATGGGGTAATTGTTTGTTGTTCAAACTGGTTTGTTTTGAAATATGAATGCAACATGATGAAACTAGCGAATACAGTGATAGGTTTATATCTCTCGTGCACAAAGACAGTTTGAATGTTCTGCTCCTACGCCGCCCAGCCCCTGGGATGTGGGCCAGACTTGGCTGTGTATGCTTCCCGATACAAAATGCTACTATTATGTCCAAGTGGACGGCTTTTATGATTATGTCCTTTGTGCCTATTTTATGTTTTCGCAATAAAAACATATTTAAAAAAAAAAAAAACAACGCCAAAGAAGATCTAGTTGTGTCTTGAGGAAAGGCAGTGAGAATTCCAATAGATGGTAAAGGTCCCAGAAAAGGTCTGCTTTAAAGCGAGGAAAGTGTTTAGATTTGGAATTTATAGGAGGAGCACGCCATGACTACAGAGCCATGTTGATCCTTCTCTTACACCACCGATCCGTAACCTTTTTTACTAAATTTACCATTACTTAGGCCTGTTCACGTTTATACTAAGCATTAACCATGAAATAACTATAATGTTAACCCTAGCTTTAACACAACCTTAGCCCGACCAATAAACTAACAAACTGAAAATATGTAATTATGTTAATATAAATTACACTGGAATAAAAATAAGTAATCTATGCATATTAATAAAAGGAAACAAAAAATATGTATGGTCAATACTTAGAGTAAATAAAATGGTTAGCCTAACCCTACCCCCTATTGAAATATATTAATATGAATAGCATGCAATTTAATTAAATTAGGACATTCTTATCCTTATCCCTAAATAAATGCAAAAATTCAGTTAAAATGCTTTTGTTAATTCATTTAATGTAATAAATTATCGTGTTTGTTTTTGTTGAATGAAACCTTTTAAAATTAAATTGGGAAATGAATGTCTAGAAACATTTCAAGTGATTTAGTTTATTTTTAAAACCCCCCATACATTCAATATGATCCTTATAGTGCACTTTTACTTTTAAACTAATGTGTAACTTTCCTGAATAGTCTTTGGGCTAGATGTACGACCCTTCAATTTATGACTCGCAATTGGCGACTCGGAAATTGGGATGTAGAACAGTGTCTCAGACACTGTTAGCGATTCCTAATGAGGTCGCAAATTGCATGCCTATTGAATATTGATGAGGCTGTCGCAATTTGCGACCCCATTAGGAATGGCTAGCACTCCCAGTGACGGTGGCCTGCTGGGGTCAGCAGACCACCATGTCTGGGATTGCTTTTAGATAAAGCAGTCTTTTTTTTAAAAAACGGGATGCATTTAAAAAAGAAAAATGTAACTTTTCAGTTACATTTTTTAAGAGCTGGCAGTGGCCGCTTGGACCACTGCCTGCTCTTAAAAATATTTTCTCACATACTTCCCGTTTGCGAGTGGTTTACCACCTACTAGAAGTAGGTAGTAAACTGCAAGTGTTTTGCGGCAATCGTGCATAGCATGGTGACTCGCTATTAGGAAGGACGAACGCCCCTTCCTAATAGCGGGAGTCGCAAATGCTATTTTGCGAGTCAGTACATGCCATTACCCTTTTTTGCGGTTGCAAATGGGAGGATCTCCCATTTGCAGCCTGCAAAAAAGGGTCGTACATCCGGCCCAAAGTGTAGATACAATCGTCGAAGTAACTGTCAAAGTAATGGCACTGAATATAATGGAATAGGTCAAAGTAATAGTATTGTTTTAGTCTTAAGGAACAGTTAAAGATATTTTGTATTTAGCAATTTCTTGAAATTAAGCAGACTTCAGATAACCTGAAATGTTTAATGTATGTAGTGTTTTGTGTACATCACCGCCCGCTTGCCTTTCTTTAGTTACAGGGTGAGTCGCTGAAACAGTAAACCACATGAGGCACAAAATTAGAATGGGAGTGAACCTGCACTGATAAAGCAATGTGCGAAGATGATCCGATGGGAAAGAACAAAAGTTACTTACCTGTAAACTGTGGTTCTCCAGTATTGGTTTCTTTCATAGATTCACATGCTTGAATCATTCCCCGTCGTTGGAGTGGGAGTCCCACGGTACATAAAAATAGCAATAAATATGCATAATATAGCAATATCATAGGTAAATTAGAACCTGGAAGTAAAATAGCTAGAAGTTAATAGGAAAACATCTTCCACTTTCATGACTCGTCAAAGTCCTTATATATAGTCCAAACTACAGCCAATCAGGCGACAGCATTCTCCAGAATGTTCTCCTCAGAGGCTCAGGCTCTCAGATTTTACAGCACAAGTGTGATATAAGAGTAAAAGAGCCTCTGAGGGGAGGTGGGTGGTTGCATGTGAATCTATGAAAGATGCCAATACTGGAGAACCATAGTTTACAGGTAAGTAACTTTTGTTCTTCTCCAGTATTGGGGTATCTTTCATAGATTCACATGCTTGAATCAGAGTAGAAAGCAGTAATTCCATAATGATGCTTGTGAGATCAAAGAATATATATATATATATATATATATATATATATATATATATATATATATATATATATATTGCGCTCGTCAAATCCCGGCGAATCCCCAGGAAAGAAAACAGCACTCGGGAGGTTTCCTTCTCACGGAGTAGTTTATTCAATTACAAGCTACACCACAGACGCGTTTCGGCGATTTGCCTTCATCAGTGTGTGTATGCACACACACAACCAGGTACATATAGCTTAGTAAACATTCAAATTGTATAAGGTGTACACCCCTTAGTGAGCATAGAAAGAGGACTACATCCCTCCCCACAGTTGCGGACTCCATCTTGTAATGGTCAGAATATACCATATACACTACTCATAACGGATGCAATGAGGCATTACCTAACCTGTAGATAGGTCAACGCGCTATAGTGGAGAAGGTAACGTATATCACTATGCTGGGATTGCATTAAGAGATAAAGCCGTGGATCGGCAATTGTCCTCCAAAAATACTCTAGCTCGTTAGGGGTGGGTTCAACTCATACACCTGAATGGATATATAACCAAAATCATGAAAAAAGAGAGTCTATGTCAGCATGTATATGCTAAGAGAAGGTCAACATAGAAAAAGCGCCATATCTACATTGACTGAAATACACAACTCAAGTGCTATTAGGAATCAAAGAGCCCTTTGAACCTATAGGTTACCATTACAATTGCTTTAAACCAAAAGTCCTCATTCATGTGCCTAGATTCAGTGTGGCAACAGTTATCCAATCTAAGTTGTTTATATTGGTGGTTCTGTCAATTGTCTTAGGTACATACAATATATACAGTATATGCAATTCATACAGTCGATCCACAAGAGTTCAACAAACTGAAGCCTATCCTATACGGAGACTTATAGACAACACGTACATCATTTGCCTAGGTGAAATACCATCTCCTCTCCGCTGTTCATACCTTTGGGCCATTTTGTGGAAAGATCTATAATATAACGTGATTCTAACCTGCGTAATCGTCGTAGGCAATCTCCTCCCCTAACGTTATATCTGATGGTATCAAGGCCAAAATATTGCAACTTGCTACGGTCTCTGTTGTGTTTCTCGGCGAAATGCCGGGCGACTGGATAAGAGGGATCGGCTTTATCGATCGCTCTTAGGTGTTCCAAGATCCGTAATTTTAGCATATTGATAGTGCTCCCTATGTAGCGAAGGCCACACGGGCAGGTCAGGCAATAGACTGCTAGGGGTGTGCTACAAGTAATAAATTGCTTGATCCGCAACTTCTTACCAGTATCGGGCACCTCAATAGAGAGCACCCTTTTGCTCCCTGCGCAGGCCTTGCATTTTCCACATGGGTAAAACCCACTCATGGTTCTTAAGGTGTTACTCTTCGGAGGAGGTTTCTCTAAGTGGCTAGTCACTAGGTGATCCCCAAGAGATCTGGCTTTACTAAAGGTGACAAGCGGGTGGGTAGGTAGATCATCCTTAAGTATGTTATCTGTCTTGAGAATATGCCAGTTTCTGCGGAGCATGGCCTCAAATCCTCAGCTCCAGCGGAAAAAGGGGTTATTAATCTGAACTTTCCGCTGTCATTAGTTGATGTCTTAGAATCCTTACTCGTAGTAGATCTAGGTGTCAGTAAGGAATCTCTTGGGATTGCCCTCACTCTTTTCAAGGTATCATTAAGTAAGACTTCTCCATAGCCCCTGGCAACAAATCTACTCACACATTCCTTAGCTTCCACTTCAAAATCTTCCGATCTCGAGCAGTTTCTCCGGATTCGGAGTAACTCTCCATAGGGGATGCTCCTAACGAGTTGCGGGGGGTGGCTGCTGCTGGCAAAAAGTGTAGAATTGCCTGCAGTGGTTTTTCTGTGAAGGGCTGTGTGAATATGACAGTCTTCTGAGAACACTTTTAGGTCAAGATATTCCGCTGCCACCGGACTCACCGTCCCTGAAAAGTGCAGATTATAATCATTCTCATTGAGTAATTTGATGTAGGCTTGTGCTGTTTCAGATGTGCCACGCCACACGATGAACAGGTCATCGATGTACCTGAACCAACCCTCAGTTCTACCCTCTGAGCCATCCACTATACAGCTCCTGGGTACCCGCTCCTCCCACCAGCCAACGAAAAGGTTCGCATAGCTGGGAGCGAAGCAGGTACCCATCGCCGTTCCAGACACCTGCCTGTACAATTGGTCCTCAAACAGGAAAATATTATTACTCAGACAAAACTCGATAAATTCGAGGATCATAGTATTGTGTTGAGTAAATCTTAATTGTCGTGAGTTCAGGAAATGTTGTATAGCTTCCAAGCCATGCTGATGTTCTATGACATTCGTCGTCCCATTTCACGTTCCGAATTTTGTCAAGGAAATCCTTGGTATCCTGGACATAGGAGGATAGAGTTAATACCAAAGGAAATAAGAACTTGTCAATGAATCGGGACATGTTTTCAGTGAGACTGCCAATGGATGACACGATGGGGCGGCCTGGTAGATGTTAATTGTCTTTATGTAATTTGGGTAGATGGTAAAATGTTGGTGTGACAAGAACAATAATAGAGGACTGCATGAAACTAGACCATATGAAAAAGATAAAATGGCTGGCATATGTAAAATCTTTTCTCACCGACATTGGCCGTCCGAGTTTCTTTGAAGACCCACCATCTGTAACAGACATTTCAAAAAAAGACTTAAAAACACTTTGTCTGTCACATTTGTCTGAACTCCGAATGTTGTGTGAAATAGGTAAACCCTCAGTACAACAATGCTTAATGATTCAGTCGGCTCCAACTATCCAACCTTATTTACAGTATGATTTGTCGCAATATGAAAAGCTACTTCTTACCCGCTTCAGGTTTAATATATATCATTTTTTGGTTTTATTTCCCATCCAGAATGTATGGTCTCACAAGACCGAAGTGTGTCCATGTGACTCTATGTCCCCACAGTCGACAATTCATGTCATATTCTTTTGTAAATTTTATACGCAACTACGCAGGAGGTGGATATTACCACTACTAAAAGTCATGAATATCCGTAGATGTCGCCCTGCGTACCTAGCACTGCAATTTTTGGATAATTCTTTGATGACAAAATCTGTAGCACAATACCTAAAATTATGCATTAGGCACCGTACGAACCTGTAATGAAGTGTAACAGTTTTAATAATTCCTTTACAATGAATGAATAATGATTTTTAATATTTATTGCGTTTTTATGTACTTTTATGGTTTTCACATATGGAACCCGAATAAAGATATTTTGATTTGATTTGATTTGGGTAGATGGTAAAATGTTGGTGTGAGTGGTTGGCTGTTTCGGAGAAAGAGAAATTCGTCCTTACTCAACATGTTATGTTCATGCCATTTCCCTATTAGTTTGTCATAACTCCGGATACTGTCTTGGTATGTGGCGTTGGTACATGTGGTGTAGAAATTAGTGTTAGAAAGCTAGCGTAGTGCTTCATATCTGTAGTAGTCTCTTGTCAACAACACCACGTTACCCCCTTTGTCCGAGGGTTTGATTATGATGTTGTTATCCTTCATAAGGTTATGTAGGGCCAGTTTCTGTTGTTCAGTGATGTTGTGTTTCATGGGAGGGTTAGCTTTTCTATACTGCATTAGTTCTTGAGTCATGGCCTCAGTAAAGGCGTCAATTGCATCCCAGGGCATCTGTGGGATGAACGTCGAAGGGGGTTTATACCCGCTCTCTTCCCGATCTTGCTCAATTCCAAGGGCCTGTGCTCTCTGTGCTCTGTCGGTAGTCTCTGAATGATCTTGTGCAGATTTTTCTTCCCGCAGTTCTTCAAGAGTTTCGAGAGCTTCAATTTCTCTGCCCGTTAGGGCATCCGTAGCTGTGAGTCTTGTGCCCATGTCACCAATAGCTTTCAGGTGAGGTCGTAACTTAAAATGTTTGTGTAATTTGAGCTTACGTGTGAATCGGAAGAGACCAATCTGGGTTTGGGTATACTCTAGGGGGGTGTTAGGGCAAAAGGTTAGACCAAGGCTGAGTAGATTCTTTTCGCAGTCAGTCAGGATTCTATCCGTTAGGTTGACCACCGTTAGATTGTGGTTCTTGTTAATATCCTGGCCGGGATTTACTTTTTGTTGCTGCGGGTTCGATTGCCCCAATTGTTGGGCTTCGCTCTGCCTCTGCCCCTTCCGCCGCCGCTTGATCTCCTAGTCCGCCTTGTTTTTTTGTTTGATGTTGGACCATCTCTGGTGGTTTTGTTTTGCCACCTCGTAGCCAGGCTCGTTTGATTACGTCGAATTCCTGATGAAAAGGAGTTTTCTCACTGTCATGAGGAAGATCAGTGCCTGCTCTTTGTCGTGTTGTCGCCGCTGCTCTTACATTTTGATGTTCATCGCCAGATTCATTCTCAGTCACGTCAGACTCTGACGTGACGATTTCAGCTGTAGAGGCAGTGCTGGATTGAAGTGCTAGACGTGAGGCATCATATTTTTTGGCATACGTTAATATGCGACCTTGCATGTAATCCTCCTCGTCCCTTTCGTACTTTTCTTGCTTTCTTGTACGGATTTTCTGTTCATACTTAGTGAGACGTGATTTCATCTGAGTTCTAAGTTGTAGCACAAGCTCTTTATCTGTTTCCTTCTCCAGCTTATCCTCCAAAGTTTTAATCTCTTCCAGCGCTTTCTCACGGTCACTCCAGGCATATTTAATTAGTATCTTGAGTGTACCTTCCATGTAAGCGACTGTGTGCATCTCCCAATCGGTTAGCAGCTGCGGATCCGGGTTCTCGTATGATGGTACGGTGTGGACCCTGAGACCGCGTGGCACCCTTTTTACTTCCACATAACTAGTGAGACTGGTGGCCTCCCACCACTTACGCGTCTCGCGTTCATGCAGTTTTTCTAGTTTCACCATCATTTCTGTTATTCTCATCTTTTGTGGATCAGCTGATGGCGCTTTATCAGTGACCTCCTCCCGTCTATCACGATGCTTAAACATGTCCTGCGCTGCATTGCGGCGTTCACTTTCTGAGAACATTGCACCGGTTGAAAAGTGTCCGTTTAAAGGATGAAATCCGGGCACATTAATTGAAAGGGTGTAGCTTGCGTTAACTCCGTGGACAGTAAACCCTCCCTGACGCCCTGTCTCAATGACCGCTATGCTCGTTGAGGTATCGAACGAGAAATACAGGTACAGTGATCATAAGCCGGTCCGCTTACCCCTCGCGCTGTTCCGAGTGTTCTCCGGGTGAAGACCGGGGTGAGCCGGCGTCCTCCAGGCGTCCTCTCGTACTGGCCACGGTGGGCGTGGACCGTCCTCCAATGGATATATATATATATATATGTATATATATATATATATATATATATATATAAACCAACACCAGATAAAATAAGCATATGTATATCTGTAGCAATATATAAATATATAAATATAAAAGATAAGTATAAAAGAAAGCATCAAAGAGGAGAGAAGAACAGAGACTCTCCTTATTTAAAAAGATTACGGAGAACCGCTTGTCTCACAGACGTGTGAGCATTGCTGGCAGCTTCCAGACAGTAGTGTTTGGTAAAGGTGTGCCTTCTGGACCATGTTGCAGCTCTGCAGATTTGATGACGAGGCACACCAGCAAAGAGAGCAGTAGAAGAAGAGATTGCTCTAGTAGAATGTGCTCTCGGAGTTGCCTGCAGCGGTCTACCCGCTTGATGATGACAGAAAGAGATTGCCGCAGAAATCCAACGAGCTATGGTCTGTTTGGTTATTGAGTGCACTTGGTGCATTTTTCCATATGCTATAAAAAGCTGATCAGATTTTCGTATTGAGGAAGTCCTTTGTAAATAAAATTATAGACATCTTTTGATACCAAGTGTATGTAAAGCCCTTTCCGCAGGTGACTGAGGAATAGGTCTTTAAAATAACTGGTTCATTGAGATGGAAATCAGAAGGTACTTTCGGCATAAAAATGGGGTTAGTGCAGAGCACCACCGAGTCCCTGGTGAATTGAAGGAAAGGCGGTTTAATAGTGAAGGCCTGAATGTCACTGACCCGCCTGGCTGATGTGAGAACCAACAGCAGAGACATCTTCCACAAAACAAACTTCAAATTGGCTCTATGAATAGGTTCAAAAGGGTGCCGCATGAGTTGTGACAGAACAATGTTAAGATGCCAGGGTGGAGGTGGGCAGCGGATGGGAGGAAACATACGAAACAATTCTTTGAAGAATTGTTTCGTAGAGGAGTAAAGAGATTATGAACCATCCTGTCGGAATCTTGAGATAGCCGCTAAGAATACTTTAAGAGTAGAATGGGAAAGGCCTGATCTTGCCAAATGCAAAAAGAAAGGCAAAAGTTCTTCCGGTTTTGCAAGGATTGGGTGAATGTTGGCGTAATGACACTAGAGGCAAAATCGCTTAGGTTTTTATTGTGGAGGGTGCTCTAGCATTAGCTAAGACCTCCCTGCCTTCTGAAGGAATGTCTAAGTGGGCAAATTCAAGGTGTTCAGGCGCCAGACTGCTAAGCGCAGAGATGCAGGATCCGTATGGCAGATCTGGCCGATTCGGATGGCTAGGAGATTTGGTATTGGTTGCAACTGAATGAGATTGAATTCGGATAGAAGGAGGAGTTCGGTAAACCAAATCTGGCGAGGACACCTGGGAGCGGTGAGGAGTAGGCGACACGGCTCTTTCATCATTTTCCGGAGAACCATGGGAACCAACGGTATTGGCAGAAAAGCGTAGGCATAGATCTGCGACCAGTTCATCAAAAATGCATTCCCGTGCGAGTCTTGTTGGGGAAGCCAACTTGCGTAGAATTGGCTTTTGCGATTCAGACTGGTCGCAAACAAGTCCAAATCGGGTTCACCCCACTTCTGAAATATACGATCCAATATTGGTTGATGGAGCTCCCACTCGTGGTTGGACGTTGTCGACCTGCTGAGGAAGTCCGCGAGGATGTTGGATACTCCTGGAACATGGATGCTGCCATAGTCATTTGATGCCAATCGCCCAATCCCAAATTTGCTGGGCTTGCTCGGACAGCAGAGTGGATCTCGCCCCTCCTTGTTTGTTTAGGTAGTGCATACTTGTTGTGTTGTCCGTCCGGATCAACACTGATCCCCCGAGAAGGATGGTGCGAAAAGATTTGAGCGCCAGGAAGATCGCTAGCAACTCTAAAAGGTTGATATGCCAAGTCCTTTGTTGACCATCCCATTTGCCGTTGACTGTCAGTCCTTGAAGGTGCGATCCCCACCTTTCGAGGGAGGCGCCTGTAGTGATGACAAAACTTGAGAGGCCTGCTGCCACGTTTCCAAGTCCACCAGAGTAAAGCTTTTCGTATCTGAGGAGTGATGCGGGTGAGATTGTCGAAGGACCCTGAAACCTGTAGCCATTGTTTGTTGAGCTCCTCTTTGCAGGGGGTCTCATCTTGAGACGACAGTTGGGGACTAGGGGAATGCAGGATGAGAGCATCCCAAGAAGTGACTTGAACTGTCGGACAGAAACGCACCTTTTTGATTGTAGAAGTTGGGCAAAGCTTTTGTTGTCTTTCGTTTGAGACAACGGCTTGTGTCCGTAGAGTGTCTATGGTGGCTCCCAAGAACGTTCTTGTCTGCGAGGGGATGAGTTAAGACTTGTCTAGATTGATGGAGTGACCCAGAGATTGGAAAAGTGACAGACATTTCTGAGTATGGGCGCTTGCAAATGCGAAAAAATTCGCCTTGATAAGGCAGTCGTCTAAATAAGGAAAAATTTGAATTCCTTCTAGTCGAAGGTTTGCAGCCACCGGTGCCAAAACCTTGGTGAAGACACGGGGCGCGGAACATAGTCCGAAGGGAAGGACTTTGAAATGGAAGAGCCTGCCAGCCACTCTGAACCTCAAGAACTTTCTGTGTCCGGGTAATATCGGGACATGAAAGTAAGCGTCTTGGCGGTCGGTGGTGTTCATGTGATCCCCCGCAGTGAGGAGTTGAAGGACTTCTTGGAGAGTCAACATCCGGAAAGATTGTTTTTTGAGATATTTGTTTAGGGAACGAAGATCCAGAATGAGGTGCCATTCCCTAAATTTCTTTTTATTAGAAAAAATCTGGAATAGAAACCAGTGCCTCTTTCTAATGTTGGAACCACTTTGATCACTCCCTTCTTTAACATCAAATTTATTTGGGGGAAAAGGTCTGTGATATGAGCTGGAGGCGGGCCTTTGGGAGGAGAATTCGGAGGAAGTTTGACAAACTCTAGAGCATGGCCTCTGGCCACAATGTCCAAGATCCATTTGTCTGTTGTTACAGCAGACCAGGTTGAGTAAAAACGGGAGGTCCTTCCTCCAACTTTTGTAGGAATGAGCGGTAGAGCAGGTGGCAGGTGTCACTGCTACTAAGACGTATCCTGTCCGCAGTAGGATGACTTCCTTCTGTTCTGTGCATAAGACGCAGTTGATTGTTGCCTGAAGGATTGTTGACGTTGAGAAGAGTAACGTTGGTTACCCTGATAGGACTGTTATTGTCTCAACTGGTTATAGCCTCCTCGACCAGAGAAGGATCCACGTCCTCTCGCGCCACGAAAAGGCGGTTTTTGAAACTGAAGAGTACCGAGAGATCTTGCTGTCTCGGTATCTTTTTTAATGGCTTGGAGGGCATCGTCAATATGCTGACCAAAATCAGACTCACCGTCAAAAGGCATGTCTATTATCTTCGTCTGAACTTCCTGACGAAATTATGTGGATTTCAACCAGCCCTGTCGCCGCAGGACAGAGGCACCTGCCAGTTGCTGAAAACCCGTAGACGCAACATCCACAGCAGAATTGATAATCTCAGCCGAGATTCGTTCTCCCTCCTGGAGGATCTTGAGTGCTTCTGTCTTGGAGGGCTCAGGTAACATCTCGATGAAGGAAGAGATGTCCGACCACATCGGTCTATCATAGCGGCCTAAGATGGCCAGTGAGTTAGCTGCATGGACAGTAGTAGCCGTCATGGTCGAAACTTTCTTTCCAGTGGTGTCTAGACATCGCCCATCGCGATCTGGTGGAGCTTACAATGGAGAGGAGGGATTCCGTGCTCAGCTTTGTGCTGCTTGGGCGATAATGGAATCTGCCTTAGGCTGACGTATCAGACGTGCTGGTGAAATATCCGGTGCCTTATATTTCTTTTCGAGGCGAGGCAGGACCGCAGGAATGGAGGCAGGAGCCTTCTTGCCTAATAAAGTTAATAATTGGGATAGTTTGTACTTGTTTCCTCGGCTGGTCTTTAAAATCGTAAAGGAAACAATCATCTTTCTTCGTTTCTATGGGAAGGAGGAACCGTTGTGCTGCTCTTTCCATCAGAACATGAAAACCTCCAAAGTCAACTGCAGGTGAGTAAACAGGAGCAGGAGTCGAAGGAGACGGAGTTTGCATTTGATAGCTATCCCATTCCGTAAGGAGTGATCTGTCATCCAATTCTCCTTCTTCCCTGTCATCATCCGTGGTGTGAGCTTCCTGAGGATGATGAGACAACTAAGGTATCGGAGAAACTGGTCTGGGCGACCTCAGCACTGTTGAAGATTGAGGAACGAGTGTTGGTGGGATAGAAGAAGCCGATTCAGATGGAGGAAATCTGCAATAATAGTCACCCAACATGTACTGCAAATTGTTTAGAAGTGATAGATAGAAGTGATAGAGGCAATTGTGCTGTAGGGTTTGACACTGTAGCTGAAGGAGCAGTCTCAGGGTAGTAATCCTCTTCTTGATGTGCGTCTTGATATTTAAGGAAGAGCTCTGAATGGCTCCTGGCAGTACGAAATCTGTCATCCTCCTCAGATTCCTCCTCATCAGCCCCATAATCCAATAACTGCTCGGGCAACACAAGAGGAACTCTACTGGGGGAGGTATGAACTGGAGAGATGACCTCCAAGGAAGATCTGTGTCTTTGAAGCAAGGAAGACACTGTCGTAGACGGTGGCAATTGTGTAGACGGTGCCGTAGATGACTTTGAGGATGCTGTGGCAGTAGACGAAGACCAAACTTGAAGATCAGTGCAGGATGATAGTTGCAGCGTCGACGAGGCAGCCGCCGACGAAGCAATCGTTGATGAGGCTTTTTTATTCTTCGTCGGAGGGACGTCGACGGTAGACTTCAACTTCTTCGTCGACGAGAAGGCAGTGACTGACGTGGTTGGTCTCACAGAGACGGACACAAGCGTCGACGGCGAGGAAGCCGACAACAGTATCATTTGAGGTTTTGGAGATGAGAAAGTTGCAGTAGACGTCGTTGCGGCGACTGCAGGCTTCGACGACGAAGATGCCGTCGTCGAGCCCCTCGACGAGGGACCCTGTTTCTGAGGAAAATCTCTGTCAGAAATGGGTTTAGAAGCCTGAGATTCCAGTCTTTCTCAGGGGTGTAGAGGGTAGAGTTTTACCCTTACTAGGTGGAGGAGCCTTTTTGGAAGTGGAAGGCAACTCAGCACTCTTAGAGGTGTGCTGTTTTTTCAAAACCTTAGCCCCAGGAGATGTCAAATACGTGTCGATAGTCCTCTTCCAAGAGGAAACACTTCCAACTTCAGATAATGGGTTGTCTTGATTATTAATCTTCTGTAGCCACAGAAGTAGACGTCCCTCTCTGTCTCTCAGAGTTTTTTGAGGGATAGTTCTGCAGATTTTGCAGTCTCTCACCTGGTGGTCCGGGTACAAGCAGTAAATGCACTTCTTGTGGGGGTCTTCAGAAAACATCCGGAGCTTCCCACAAGACTCACAAGGTCTAAATAGAGATTTCTTAGAAGAAGACATCATGAAATGAAGAAAATCTGAAGAAACCTGAGAAGTACTGAGCAGAGCTCAGGGAGACTCCCTTAACACGACAAGCGGTAGAAAATGTGAGCCTGAGCCTCTGGGGAGAACATTCTGGAGGGTGCTGTCACCTGATTGGCTGTAGTTTAGACTATATATAATGACTTGGAAGAGTCATGAAAGTGGAAGATTTTTTCCTATTAACTTCTAGCTATTTTACTTCCTGGTTCTTATTTATCTATGATATGGCGATGTTATGCATATTTATTGCTATTTTTATGTACCGTGGGACTCCCACTCCGATGACAGAGAATGATTCAAGCATGAGAATCTATGAAAGATACCCCAATACTTGAGAATTGGAAATAACAACTATAACCCTTCACTTCATTGGTGTGTCTCGAGGATGCTATTATGCCATGAATATTATATATGCGTATATATGCGTATTACTTGGCAATAAAGAAGATAACATCTTGCCGTATTTCAGTGGTCTGTTCTCCTTCTTCGCCGGTTCTGCAGAGCTGGAGGTGGTCCGGAGAGTTACTGGTTGATATATATATATATATATATATATATATATATAGGAGGAGGAATATTGAGGGGTACTGTAAGTACACGTAACCAATCCAGGAGAAATCGCAACAGACCACAATTCGAGGAGTCAGAACAAGGTTACCCCGGCGGTATGGGCGGGAGGGGGTCGGAGCGACCTGGCACATCGCCCTCAGCGCTCTCGACCCGCTGGAAAACCTGCTTGTGGCCTCAATGCCGGACCCACGGGGTCCGGCATTGAGGCCACAAGCAGGTTTTCCAGCGGGTCGAGAGCGCTGAGGGCGATGTGCCAGGTCGCTCCGACCCCCTCCCGAGACCCATGGTGCGAGTAGCGCCCCTTTTGAAAGTGCTGTGAAACTCCAACTTTACGGAGTATTTTTGGAATGAGTATTTTACTCTTCCCACTTTTTTACGCACTTTTTTCACCTTTATAATTTTCACTTTCACGTCCCCAGGTTAGGGTGGGTGATTAGAGAGCCCATACCGCCGGGGTATAGTCCTGACGAATGCCTTGGCAATTACCACCCTTATGGCAGAAACATGTTGACTAGATAAATTTGAGTATATCCTGTATTTTACCAACCCTGAACCTTGGCAACTAAATACAGACACTTAATACTCTTTGTTACGTGCCCCAGGGATCACCCATTAAACTTTGTTTTTTTGATACCCTATTTCAGGCACTTTTAATTCTTCACTGTAAACTAGAGCACGCCCTCCACACAAAACCAGCTCCGCAGTCTTTCTGGCGTCGTAGCACACCAAAGAGGCACTCGGCCTCTTTGGTGGGGCCCGATGATGAAGCATGACACTGACCAGGTCAGTGTGTGAGGGCTTTCTTTACCACCCAAATCGGGTGTGTTAACCTTGTTCTGACTCCTCGAATTGTGGTCTGTTGCGATTTCTCCTGGATTGGTCAGGAGATAGTTTTTGACCTCTCTTTTCTTGTTTACGTGTAATTGACTGGGGACTGAGAGAGTGTCCTCTTCTCCCTACCTCTCCTTTTGTTGTCGGGTACTTTAAGTAGACAACCTGAGATACAAGAACCAATGGACATCAACATTCGGGACCTGGAAACCCTGGCGATGCTGGAAGAACTCAGGGATGAGAACAGTACCCAACAGCCATTACAAACAGACAATACAAGAAGAGCAGCTGACTTGGGGATAACCCAAATAGGAGAACAAAGTACCTTCAAACCAGCATCATGCTTCTGCCCCCAATCCCCTGTTGATGTGATTGACATTTTTTCAGAGACAGTAATTCAAGAACTCCAAAATCTATCTAAACAAGAAGAGAACTTCAAAGGAAAAACTAAATGGAATATATCATCTAATCAGAGAAAAGCAATCCAAAGTTTGGAACAAGATGAATCCATTATAATAAAGCCAACCGACAAGGGCGGGAACGTCGTTGTACAAACCCGGACCAACTATTGTAGGGAGGCACTACGCCAATTACAAGATAAAGACAATTATCTACCAACCACGGAGGAAGAATACAAATCCAGCATTCAGGAATACAACAATCTAATTCACAAATGGTACGGAAGAGGGATCTTGTCCAGGGAAGAATTTTTATTTCCACAAAATAAGCAACCAAGAATACCTGCGTTCTACCACCTGCCAAAGGTTCACAAAGACGCTGCTAGACCACCAGGGAGACCTATTGTGTCGTCAATTGGAGGGCTAACTGAAAATATGTCCAAATTCATCGACTACTTCTTGGATCCCTGGGTAACACAATGGAGTTCTTATACGAAAGACACTAAAGACTTTCTCAAGCAAATACAGGATGTTAGCTGGGAAAACTAATTTATCATGATAACACTTGACATCTCGAACTTATATACAAGAATAAGACATATTGATGGGATGGCAGCGGTAAAAACTTTTCTTGGACATCGCTTGGTCAGATATCTGAAGCATAGCGAAATGATAATGGAGTTTATTTCATTTTGTTTAAACAACAATATTTTCATTTTTCAAGACCAGCATTATCGGCAGATCAGAGGTACGGCAATGGGCACCTGCTTCGCCCCCAGTTATGCAAACTTGTTCATAGGCTGGTGGGAGAAGCAGGTGGCCTGGGCCGATGACAAGGGTGATTGGGTGGACAGGGTGGTTTGCTGGAGGAGATACATTGATGATCTCTTTATCACCTGGAAGGGATCTACGACTTCAGCAGAGAGATACATCACAGCCCTTAATGTGAATGACCTCAATCTTACATTCACCCATGAAATGAGTAAGAAGGAAGATAACTTTTTAGACCTTACAGTCTTTGTAGAGTGTGGGAAAATTCAAACTTCCCTATACAGGAAAAGTACAGCTGGCAACTCAGTCCTCCACGGACGTAGCAGCCACCCGATTACCCTCGTGAATAGTATACCCTATGGGGAACTATTACGAATAAAAAGAAACAGTTCTAGAAAGAAGGATTATGATGAGGCAGCAAATAACAGCATCAGGCGCTTCAGATCCAGAGTACTACAACAAGCTAAAAAGAAAGTAGACTTAGTGGAAAAACAAACATTATCGAGAGACACACGAGGTCAAACATCTAAAGAAGGGACAGGGGACTTAAGATTGATCACCAATTACTCCTCCGCAGTAATAAAGTGAGATCAATAATGCGTAGAAACTGGAGAATCCTAAAATCAGACCACATCATAGGGAAAGATCTCTTGGACTACCCTCTAATAACTTTCAGGAAATCTAGATCATTAAAAGACAAACTTGTACAAAGTCATCTTGCAAAAGAAATGCCCATTGCGGGATTGCAGACCATGCATGGCTCGTATCCGCGCGGGAAATGCAAGGCTTGCAGTACCAGTAGGAGGGTTTTAACATTTCCGGTTCCTGACAAGAAGTCCCGCACCAAGATCTCTAAATTCATGACTTGTTCCACTACCCATGTAGTATACTGTTTGGAGTGCCCCTGCGGCTTCCGCTATATAGGGAGCATGCGGTTAAGAAACGCATACTGGAACATCAAAGGGCCATCGCGAACAAAGATGATAACTATCCGGTGGCCCGACATTTTGCCATTCATCACAACAGGGACAGAAATCTTCTAACTTTCTTTTGTCTACACTGTATCCCATTTGACATCAGGGGAGGTGACAAGGAGAAAAGATTACGATGTCTCGAGTCCAGATATATTATTGAACTACAGACGAAGTCACCAAAGGGTCTCAATGCAAGGGAAGAGCTCATAACCCACTTATAGTCCAAATATGAATCGTTAGGGACAGCACACGTATCAGGGGAGAAATAATGATTAACAAAATAATAATCCATCTTAACTGTAAAACATAGCAAGAGACCATTGATTCATGAACATATGAAGACAAATAGGTAGATAGGGAGGCCTTAATTGGACACAGGAAGTACTTACTATGAGCAGGTTTCTCACTATGAAATCCTATGCCAGCCCATCCAGGGTTTGATGAATTAACCTATGTAAATATGTATATATTGAATCAGGGTCAAAATTGAAACACTATCATTGTGGCAATTGGCTATCTATTTAGGTTTCCATAAGTTTGATTTGGCGACAGCAATGTATATATAATC
Source organism: Lissotriton helveticus (assembly GCF_964261635.1). Lineage (NCBI taxonomy): Eukaryota > Metazoa > Chordata > Amphibia > Caudata > Salamandridae > Lissotriton > Lissotriton helveticus. Next base: position 250,095,235 of record NC_136059.1, read on the forward strand.
TTAAACGGAAACTGATATAACCTTGACTTTACCCATACAGGGTTTTTTTTGGAAATAGTTTGCCAATATCAACTTCCGCCTCGGAGACGCAAAGCTGACACTGACGAAAGCTGAAACATGTCTGTTGCTATTATTTTTGCGCAATAAATCTATAATAGGTTTAACCTAACGTGAGTGCTGGTTCGGTCATTTTGTTACAGTGAAGCTGTATATATATCTCCCAACAATCTCCCACAGTCAGCCAAGTCATTGCAGTTAACAAAACATCACCAACTCCATTTCGAGGAAAATCTTTTGATGACTAAAGACGCTTTGGATGTATTCAGCGATAGAGTTATCACTGAATTAAAAACTTTGAATAGAACTATTTTGGGAAGGAAAAAACAAATTGACTTCAACAATCAACAATATACAAGAATGCGGACAAGGGGGGGGAACACTGTTTTGTGGGCTAAATCTGATTATCTTCAGGAGACAGCTCGCCAGTTAGGAGACCCCCTCTGTTACACTAAAACCAGCAAATTTGCCATGTTAAAAACATATGAAAACACGGGGGCGTGGCTTGGATGGCAAGGAGGCAGGAGACCTAAGTCCGGAGCTCCCGACCCCCAAGTTTCAACGAGCGGCGCGCATCATAGTCCAACGGAGAGAAACTGAGCCAAAATCAAAAAAAGGTGTGAGGGAACCAAACCGGCACCCTACGAGAGGCTCCGCGACCAAAAAGAACCAAGAACGAGGCGGCGGCGGGGGAGAAGGCGAACGGCCAGGGGGGAGAGGAGCGATCCCAAGATGGCGGCGTGAGTCGGAAGACCGGGAAGACAGCGAGCCGCACAAAAGACAGGCGGGCAGATCCACCCAGAACGCAATACCCGACCGCCCTGGCACCCCCCCCCCGTCTCAGGAAGGAGGGAGAGAGAGGCAGTCACGGCGTGCGGTGACCGAGCAAGTGAGTACCGGCTTAGCGGAACAGCGCGCGCAGGTCAGCGCAAGGAACGAGCTGGCCGCTTCTCTCACGGTCTCACAATTCTGACGAGGGGCCAAGACGGCAGTAATAAACCGCGGCCCGGGGAGCGGCAGCCGCTACGGCAGCAGGGAAGACAACAACAACAACAACAAGGCGGCCATCTTGGTAGAGGGGGAGTGAGCAGGGGCGGCCATCTTGCTAAAGCTAAAGAAGCACCTCACGGCGGAACACTCCTGGCGATAGACGGCCCGACAGCACAGGGCAAGCAAGTCAGGGCGGCAAACTTGCAATTTCCGATGCAGCGGAGAACTAAGGGGCAACCAGTCACGCACCAGTGACGCACACCACAGGCGGCGGCGGCGGCGGCAGGGAGGCCATCGACAAGACGGCCATCTTGGTAGAGGAGGAGAAACACGGGGCAGCCATCTTGCTGTAGCATCCCTGAAGCGGGACAGCGGCCAAAGCAGGGCAGACGGAGGCAGCAGCAAGGAGCAGGGCGCAAGCTTGTGGGGCAAATCGTGGTCTATCAGACAATATCGCCGCGGAGCGGCTGGAGCAAACCGTGAGCTTTCAGAAAATATCGCCGCGGAGCGGCTGTCTAGAGGGCGACCACCCAGCAGCTGGCCGAAGCAATAAGAGGCAGGCGGAGGACCAGCGCAGGGGGCAAGGCGAGAGTGGCGACCCCCTCACCAACAACAGCGGCCATTTGAGACATCTCAAGACAGAAGTGAAGCTCGAGGTGGCCATCCGGAGGGAACAGCAAGCGGTGTTGTGAGAAACAAGCCCGAGCAGACGACGGCGAGTGCTGGAGCATAAACAGTAAGGGTGTACTGCCAGAGCAAAGTACAGCGCAGGAGGCTGGCGGAGCTTAGGACTAAAACCAGAGTGGTCAGGTGGCCACCCAGGTTCAGAGACGACCCCATAACGTCGATTAGCACCCCGAGGGGCAAGGAGGGAAAAAGAGGAGACAAAGCCACAACAAGACAGCCGCAAACAGAAGGGAGGCCCAAGTTCAACCAGGCCAAAAGAGGGACCGAAGCCATGGCAGGCAGGGACGGGAAACAAGGGGCCAACGACTTGAAGAAAAGCAAGAATGAGACACCGCCCTCACCGGGCAAAGAGCGAAACAACCATGGGGATGGCAGAATAACGCTGGACATGCTCCTGAAGAAAATAACGGAAGGGAACTAGCTGGCAAAAGCCACGAAAAAAACAGTAGACAGCATTCAGATGGAGCTAATAGCAATCAGAGCCGAGCAAAGCAGAGCCAATGGCAGAATTGACGAGGCAGAGAAGCGAATAGGTGCGCTAGAAGACAACGCAAACATAACACATAAGGACATGGGGCTTGTGATAAAGAGAACAACGGCACTACAAAAGGCCGTGGCGGAGCAAGAGGACAGGAGCCGCAAGGGGAACATGAGACTCTTGGGAGTGCCCGAGGAGGAAGAAGATACACCGGGAGCATGCGCCCTGATGCTGGAGGCCCTAATACCTAAAATAACAGGACTCACCTTCGACAAACCGCTGGAGATCACCAAAGCGTACCGCATACCGGCCAGGAAGCAAATGAACAGCAACGCCCCCAGACCCATAATATGCAAACCACTAAGAGAAAATCAAACAGAGGCGATATTTGCGGTAGCCAGGAAAGGCCGTCCGATGATGATAAACGGAAGCAAAGTAACCATCACACAAGACTTCTCCAAACTAACAGTCGAGGTGAGGAAAGGCTTCCTAGCCCAAAGGGAACATCTGCGAAAAAAGAACATTGCATTTACATTTGCAGGCCCATCCAGGATGAGAGTGACAGATAGACACGGAAGCAGAATCTTCGATGACCCCAACGACCTGCACCGATACCTACAAGACCCGGAACCAGAAGAGATGGAGCTGCCGAGCCCTGGGGCAAAGAGAAGGGCATCCTCTGACGAAACACACGAAGGAGGTGAATAAGAAGGAATGCTTGAAGTAGCACGCATGTGCAACTAAGCTCCGAGACTCTGAACGCAACAAGCTGTCTCAGACAACCATGTACAGGAGCAACCGCAGCCACCGAGACTCTGATTACAACGAACAATAGGCTTGGAGTAACAAGCATGTGCAACCAGGCACGGACACTCTGACATTAACAACAACCTACCTCAAACAACCTACCTCAAACAACAACAACATTCTACCTCAGACAATCACAGAACAAGATAGACCACAGCCACCGAGACACGGAAATATGCCGTGAGCTACCGCACAGCAAGAACAACCATACCTACCTCAGCAAGACCACCGTGGCCACGGGAAGAACAGGCAAGACACCGACGACCATATCCTTTTTTTCTTTTCCTTTTTTTAAAGCAACCACGAGGGGCGGGGGGTTGGCCAACACTAAAGACTAAAGACTCAGGAAGAACTTGGGGGGGGGGGGGGGAGTGTGAGGACCCTTGCTGTCGCACACCCGGTTTACTACTGATGGGGGGGAGGGGGGAGGGGGGGAGGGGGTCGGGCCAGGGGGGGGAGTGAAGTCGGCGGATATGACAGTACATGGCAGAGCCGCCGGTTGTGTTATGAACAAAGGACCTAGAATGTTGCCTTTCTCCACAGGCACCCTATACTTTTCCTATCTCTTTTTTCCCATCCAACACCCCGGGGGGGGCCGCAGAACGCAAAGCACAAGCGACGCAACGAAACAACCATGACAGACCCAACAAGAGCGGGCCTGTCCACGGACTTGAAGATAGTGTCCATGAATGTTAAAGGACTGAACCACCCGGTCAAACGCAGGAAAATCCTGGACTATTTGTCCAAACTAAAGGGAGATGTATACATGCTCCAAGAGACCAAGCTCTCCAAAGAGGAGGCGAAACTACTCAAAGCTAGATGGATAGTGGAGGTACTCTGCTCACCGGCAAAAGGGAAAAAAAGAGGAGTCATAACCATCCTGAGCAAGAAGGCCAACCTAACAACACTAGCAGTGGACACTGACGAAGATGGCCGCATGCTCATAGCAAGCGTCCAGAGAGGAAGCGACACAATCCACATGGTCAATATCTATGGTCCTAACTCGGAAGACAAGCAATTCTGGCAGGGAGTGGACAGCAAGCTATCAGACCTCCCCCAAGAGGACCTCCTGATCACAGCTGGGGACATGAACAAGACAATGGACCAGGCAACAGACAGACACCCAAACAGACCAAGTCATAACTCCAACAACAACAACAACACCCTGAAAGACTTATGCGCTAAACAACAACTGGCAGACCCGTGGAGGCTCCAACACCCGACAGCGCAAGAGTACACCTTCTACTCACACCCACATAACTCCTACAGCAGGATTGACTACATACTGATGTCCAACACACACACGCACCTCATAGAAGAAACGGAGATAGCCTCAATCACCGTCTCGGACCATGCTCACATAACACTCACTCTAAGTGGGAAACACAATGAAAACCCAACGAGGAGGTGGAGACTGAATGATGACATCCTCCAGAACAGAGAGAACGTCAAAGAAATTGAAGCTACAATCAAGGAATACCTCGAACACAACGACAATGGCGAAGTAGGGAAAGACACCGTATGGGACGCCCTCAAAGCGACAATAAGGGGGAAACTGATAAACATCAAGGCCAGGATGAACAGAGGAAGGAGCAAGAAAATCAGTGAGCTCGAGGAGGAAATAACAGCACTGGAGAGAGGTCACTGTGCAAACATAACGGACAAAAACAAGCTCACCCTGCTCACAAAAAGGAAATACGAGCTGAACAAGATCCTAAGCGAAAGAGCGGGTTCCTGGCTGACGAAGTTCAAGTCAGTCAACCTATGCGCAGCAAACAAAGCAGGGAAGCAGCTGGCGTCCTACTTAAAGGCAAAACAAAGGCAACACACGATAGCAGCGATAACTGATCGCACGAACACATCCCAAACAACGAACAAAGGAATACTGGAGGTCTTCAGACAATTTTACCAAGAACTGTACACTGAAGATCAAAACCTAAGCAAAGATGCAGGACGAGATCTACTCAGTAAAACCAATCTGCCGAAGCTAGAGGAGGCGGAGAGGCAGTCGCTCGAAGCCGACATCTCGGAGGAAGAGATTGAAACAGCCATATGCCAACTGAAACGGAACAAGGCGCCAGGACCGGATGGCTATTCCGCGACATTCTACAAAACCTTCAGCGAACACATCAAGACACTGATGGCACAAACATACTCCACATGCATCCAGAACGGGAGGATGACGGAGTCCATGTGCGAGGCCAACATCACCATAATTCCCAAGGAGGGGAAAGACCCACAATATCCCCAGAACTACAGACCAATATCGCTAATAAACGTCGACTGCAAGATCTACGCAAAGGTCTTAGCCAACAGACTAAACAGGATCCTGCCGAACATCATCCACTCCTCACAAGTGGGATATATAAAAAACAGACTGTCGCAGGACAACACAAGGCTACTGTGCCACCTGATCAACCACACAGCAAGCAGCAACGAACAGGCGGTCATGATAGCGCTGGATGCAGAGAAAGCCTTCGAGTTTCGTGGCCCTTCTTGGGAAACTGCTTGGGAGCTTTTGGCCTAGGCAGGAAGTACACGGCAATGGTCATGGCCCTCTACAACAAACCGAAGGCAAAAATAGTGGTAAACGGGAGCGCATCCGAAACGCTCACGCTGGGCAGAGGCACCAGACAAGGATGCCCCCTCTCCCCCGGACTCTTCCTGCTCGCTCTAGAACCCCTGCTAGCCAGAATCAGGGACAACACTGAGATAACGGGCGTAAAGCTCAAGAGGAAGACCGTCAAACTAGCGGCATACGCCGACGACATCCTAATCACAACAGCAAACCCCTCCACGTCGATAAAAGCTCTGATGGCCACAATAGGTGAATACGCAGAAGCCTCAGGCTACAAACTCAATAAGGAGAAATCGGAGTGTAAGCCAATGAATGTCCACACCACAAGAGAAGTCCTAGGCGAATCCGGCCTAGCATGGCAGACGAAACCACTGAAATATCTAGGGCTCCACTTTGGGAGAGACCTCACGTCAACGCTGCAACACAACGAAGACCTCACGCTGAAGAAGATAAAAGAGAGACTGGAGTTATGGTCACCAAAGTACATCAGCTGGTGGGGACGCATTGAAACGATCAAAATGATGATAACACCGGTAATAAACTACACGCTAACAATGCTACCACTCCCAATGACAGAGATATTCCACAAAAAATTGGACCAACTCATAAACATCTTTCTATGGAAAAACAAGAAACCAAGGATAAGCCTACAAAAACTAAGACTGTCAAGAGACCTCGGAGGCCTTAACCTGGCGAACTTCAAGACATACCAGATGGCATGTCTGGCGAGACAGGGCATCGCCTGGGTAGATGCCGCACAAACGTACATGCCAGTATGGCTGGAGGTCGAGCAGGACATCCTGGGAGGGCTCAAGCCAATAGCACTCCTAACAGCGAACCGGCACCCACTGAAAGCCAGCGCCATACTAAAACACACGAGAGACGCCCTGCTGAAAGTGGACAGGCACATGGCGCAGAAACTGAAAGGCACTGCTTGGGAATCCATCTGGTTCAACACTAAAGTGACCTACCAGGGGGCGACACTGCATAACGACACGTGGATCGGGAAAGGCATCAGCACGCCCAGCCAAATGGAGACCAGGCAAAGACCGCTGACGTTCCAGAACCTACAGCAGCTACATGACCTCCCGAACCAAGAGTTCTATAACTTCCTAAAAATTAAGACAGCAATAACAAAGGCCAACCTGTGCGGAGGAGAGCCGGGAATCATCAAATACCTGCAGCTCATCAACTCAGCAGGTCACCAAACGGCAAAGATCTATAAGCTCCTCAGCCCATCCAGGCTGGCGCAGAACAAAAAAGCAACTAACACATGGGAGACGCTCCTGGGCAGGCAACTGAATGATACAGAGCGAGCAAAAATGTGGAGCTCAGCGACAACAAACAAAATCACCCCACAGCTAGCGCAAACAAAATACTGGCTACTCCACAACGCCTACTGGACGCCATCCAAACTCCACAAGGTCGGCATCGCAGACTCAGACAAATGCTGGAACTGCCTGAAAGAGGAAGGAACCCTCGAACACCTCATCTTCACCTGCGTGAAAGTCAAGAAGTTCTGGGCACAAATCAACACTTTCTTAAACGATATGCCCAAAACAAATCTGGAAATCAGCTTCGTCAGCCTGGCGACTGAGCACCTAACAGCGAACCTAAAAAGTAGAGAAGAGAGAGAACTCCTAGATCTACTACTCACAGCAGCCCTTAAAATAATCCTAACGAACTGGAAAAACACAGCCAAAGCAAACTTCAAAACATGGATCAACTGGGTCACCTTCCTGAGAGGAGCCGACAACATCACAGGCACTTTCTCAAAAGAACATAAAGCCAAGCTGCACATGTGGGACCCGCTCGACGAGCTCCTGAGGAAGACCCAATAAAGGACAATTTAGGACAATAACGTGCGTGCACCCCCCCCCCCTCTTTTCTCCTCCTCTCCTTTCCTTTTTTTTTCTTCTCCAGTGGAGGGAGAACAATAGATATGACCGCCACCATTGTACTCAGACCTGTATATATATATTTTTTGTACGGCCTTCTTTTGTATGCCAATAAAAAACTTTCTAAATAAAAAAAAAAACATATGAAAACACTAGAAAAAACATCAGCCATTGGCAAAGGCAGGGTCTTCTTACTAAAGAAGAAGCTAAATTTTTAAATGTAACACATCCAATCACCCCTCTTTTCTATCTTTTACCCAAAATCCATAAATGTACCTCCCCAGTTCCAGGACACCCTATTATTTCTGCACAAGGTAGCATCAACGAGAATCTTTCCAAATACGTAGATTTTTTCCTCCAACCTCACATGTTTTCACTTCCCTCTTACCTCAAAGACACTACTGATTTTTTATTTAAAATTAGTCAAGTCACCTGGTGTTCTGATTTTTGTTTCCTGGTCATGGATATAGAATCGCTTTACACCAGCATTAATCATCTGCAAGGTTTGGAAGCTGTCCAATACTTTCTTGATACAAGAGAGGCTATTCTCAGAGAACACAATTTCATGTTGTTGGAAAAGATACGCATTTGTTTATTTAACAACTATTTCCAATTTGACAGAGATATCTTCCACCAAGAGCGTGGTGTTGCTATGGGTTGGTGCTTCTCCCCTAGTTATTCATGTTTACATGTTGGCTGGTGGGAGGACCACGTTCTCCGTAGGGCCCACGGTCAATGGCTTCAACATCTAGCCTATTATTGGAGGTTTATAGATGATATTTTTATCATCTGGAAGGGAACACAAGAACAAGCAGCACTCTTTGTCAATGATATTAACAACAACAACAGGAATCTGAAGTTTACCGCTAAAATAACATCTAACTCTGCAGAGTTTTTAGACGTCAAGTTTACATTGACCAGGGTCAGATCCACACCAAATTATACAGAAAAAGCACTGCGGGAAATTCCATCCTTCATGCCCGCAGTGCGCACCCACCACATACCATCAATAGCATTGCGCTAGGCGAATTTATTCGCATTAAAAGAATCTGTAGCAATCCTGAGGTAACTAATCAGTGTCTGGCTGATTCCATGCAAAGATTTTTGCGGCGCGGGTACAAACAAGACCTTTTAAACCGTGCCCTCTCAAAAGCACTAAGACGCTCGAGGGACGAACTTTTGACCCCCAGATCTAATCTAATCTCAGAACCTACTTCTGGGGGATCGGTTCGATTTATCACTACCTATTGTTCCCAGGTGCACAAATTAAGACGCATTATCAAGGCAGAGTGGCCGATTGTGTTAACGGACGTTATCCTAGGCCCTATGTTACCTAAAACACCAGCAATTACCTTTAGGAGGGCCCCGTCCATGAAAGATGCTTTGGACAAAACACAACCTGAGCTCTCCTCTAAAATCTCTTGGTTCACCAAACCAGGTTTTTTTTAGATGCACGTCTTGCCGGGCGTGCACTTTTTGCTGTTAATGGTACACATTACACATCAGCCTTTAGTGAGAAGCCTATACAAATAAATGAACATCTCACTTGTCGCAGTGATTTTGTCATCTACCAACTTACCTGCACTTGCTCGCTCTCCTATATTGGGAGCACTAAGCTGCCTGCTAATCAGCGCATTTTGCAGCATATACGGGCAATAGTGAATTCTGACATGAATTACCCGGTGGCTCGCCACTTTAAGGCAGTCCATGACAAAAAACTGAAAGATCTGAAATATACTTTATTGTGCTCAGTTCCCAATCCTGGACGAGGCGGTGATCGAGAAAGGCTTCTTAGGCAAAGGGAAGCATACTTTATCCTGCTACTTGATACAAGATCACCTAATGGGTTGAATGCATTTGATGAATTACATCATTTCTTATAATGTGGTAGTCTAGTGAATTATCTTTCATTGAGGTAAATTTTGTCTGTTTGAAATATTGCTTATGAATTGAATATGTATAAAAATGATGAAATTACATTCATGATGTTGTTATATAACAAAAAAAGCCATGTTATAGGTTCCAAAAGGGTTTTCAGCCGTCTGACTTTTTAATTGTATTAGCATTTTTTAATATGATTTTCTTTTCACGTTTGGTAGCACTTGCACTTTATACAACCTAGCATCGATAAATATGCATGTTATATATGGACACGGAGGATTTGAATTGATTATGACTGGTGCAGTTCAGTATTACTTTTCATGCACTTGCATTTGATTTGCTACTATTATCAATATGTGCAACATTGCAGACATTAATGATGAAGCACCTAGCACTTTTTTGTCAATAACTATTCAATGTCGTATTAAGTACTATTATGTACTTGTACTAATTGATTTAAGGAAATCATTTATGAATTTAGATTGATGATTCTCATGAGTATTCCTGAGCACTATGCTATAATTCCTTCTGTTGTGTCATCTCGCTATCGAATGCGTTTAAATATTTACTTTAATGCTTCGTTTGTATTCTTGTCTACCCATGCGTCCTGTTTCTTTAGGCGCATGGGCTTTTATTCACTACAAATTTACCAGCCTACTTCTGACGCGTCATGTGAACAAGCTCCGTCCGCAGAGCGAAACGCGTCAGGGAGGGCACTCGCTCTGATATTAACAGAAAATAAAATTCTGCACTGCTGACACTTCATTGGTGTGATGGCGTTATGATATTTGATTAAGTTCATCTGAGAAGAGGAGAGGAAGTCTGCGCCCGTTCATGACCGCAGCGAGAGGCGGTCGGGATTCTTTTGAGATATATATATATATATATATACCTAGCCAGCATACGCCCACTGGGGCGGGACTATTTAATCAAAATGCGAGTGAGATGACATTGTGCTGCTTCCGTTCCCCACCAAGCCAGTGAACAAGGGAAGAGTCCTGAAACGCGTATGGCAATTATGGTGATGTATTTGTACTGGGAGAACGAACTATGCACCCTGCTGTCTGCTGAAATAAAAAGCCACAATTGACGTCGTGTGAGGCTCCTTCATCTTTTGAGCAATTTTCCTGTGGAATATATATATATATATATATTCCACAGGAAAATTGCTCAAAAGAAGATAGATATATATATATATATATATATATGAAACAATCTCAGCTTTCTCTCGCCTGGAGCCCAATCACGGATACAGACGGCGCAGAAGAAGAGAGGAGACCCAAGTGCAGGTGAGCAGTGATTTATTCAATCGTGATGAAGGCGCACCTCAGCATAACGTTTCGGCCTTCACAGAGGCCTTGGTCACATGACGCATGCAGGGGAAGAGGCAAAATTTAAAGTGCTAGTACCACTCAGTTTGTAACGTCATTGGTTGAATATGAACACAAGTGGTTGCATCTAACAATAGACATAGACAACAGATTTGAAAGTTAATGCCTCGTATCTCGGGGTAATCCCCTTAGTACTTAAGGGTAATGTGCAAAAAGCAATGTGCAAAATACAAGGTGCTAATAATATCATCCAAACAATTAAAGTAATCAATAAATAACATTAATCATTTTGTACAAATCACGATATTAAAATCAGAGTACAATAGAGAAATATATATACTAATAATTAATATATTTACACTGACCTTAAGTTACGCTATATACATTGGATGAAATTACTGTTGGATGTTATGCATGACTGCTTAAATGCAATTCACAAACCCATAAAATCACAGCCACCTTAAATATATTGCACGAGCTTAAAATCTGTCTACGTCATTGAGTGTATATATATATATATATTTCACAAACCTCTCCTGGAAGGACAGAGTGAGTCGCACACCTCGTGGCAATTTTAAAATTCTTTATTTCTTTACGTGGAGCTCCGTTCTTCCTTATGCATTTCAGCCAACCTTTGGCCTTCGTCAGAGGGGGGGAGCTTACATCCGGCATTGCTGCTGACTTCCTTTGACCCGTTCGTTGCTCGTGTCTTCAATTTAATAATTACCCTCAGGTGGGTTTTACGATAACATGCAGTGCGGAGCCTTCTGGTCCAGGTAGTCTGCAGTACAATTCTTTCCCTTCGGTGGGTGCCTTTAATTATTCCACATATATATATTAAATGCCATTACAGCACACAGTACTCTGCTCCACCTATGCGTTTCGATCTTACGATCTTGCTCACGGTTACAAACAATTATCCTTCTTTTCTTTTTAGTCTTTTATACCAGTCAACTATATTAGCACTATTATGGTGCATTATGGTGCTGGTAGTTTTTTGTGTATCAACTGCGCTTTACGTGACACAGCTTATTTTTATTTTTCGTGACTTCATTTGGTACAAAGTTTATATGTCTTCTGGCAGGTGTGCATGAGAACGTATTCACCATTTTCCAATTGCTTTATCCATTCTTTTTCGATTTCCTTTTCGCGGATCCAAATATTCTCTTAGTGAGTTAAAATGGAAAGCCATTTCTTGAATTCTCTCTCAATTGTAAGCTGAATTATATGTATAAACTCAAGCTTGCGTTAGAATAGTTTCTCTTCAAGGATTCACCTATCCTTCTTTTGTTCATGTATAGTTGCGGAGTTCGCACTTCGTCTTGCATTTGGAAAATATTGAGGGACTTAGTGCCCTTGTGTATGGTAAATACTTTCTCTTTTGCATTTTCTGTCATCCTAGGTGTTTGTTCATTGGCCAGTTTCATTATATGGATAGAGATTCTCTCAAAGATGCACATGAAGTTCCTCGTCCCCATTCAATCCATGCGGGGTCTTTGTTTTAAAGTGGATGAATATATAGAGATATATATATATATATATATACATATATATATATATATATATATATACACACACATATATATATATATATATATTCCACCAACCAGTACTGAATTACAGCTATTCCACCGCAATATGCTCAAGTACAGACCACATAGGCACTATAAGATCCGTCAATCAATGCTTTATTTCTCCGCTTGTCTCCAGCATGACGCGTCACTGCAGCCTTGAGCACATGACTTTTCGATTACAATTGCAGTGTTTAAATGGTGATTTCCTGGCTGAGCAAGTCACATGGCACGTAGAACTAAACAAAATACTAGGCATATAGACACTAGTATTCAGAAGGATCAATCAGTGAAAAATACGGAGTGTATAAATAATTAAAACTTCTTATAAATATACCCACAACACATTCAGCAAAATATAGCAGCAGAAAATGTAGCAGCAATATATGACAGTATCTAAAACCTGTTCCTCCACATTCACTTTCGGCCAAGTGGCCTAACTCTATAGTTTGCATCCATTTCTATCGAAGTGCTAGTGCAAAAAAGTAATAAAGTGCAAAAAATGGTGCAAAGTGCAATATATATACACATTGATGAGGTAAAAGGGTACCACGAGCCAGACAGTCGTTTTCTAACTCCTACTACTGCAGGCAATGCTGGGAAGAGTTTTGTCGGAGCCCAGTCCCCTCCAGACATTGGCAAACTCCTGAATGAGTTGGGTGGGTGCACACTCCCAGGCCACACCGTTATCGTGCATCTGACATCTTGAGTGATACTACACACACATAGTGAATGTACCTGGGAGGGATTACCTACTCCCGGCAAATCTAATCCAAAGATCGAGCCAGTGAGGAAAGCTACAGAGGGGGCCATGGCCCCGGCCATGGTCAGTAGCTCAATCCATTTTTTCTGGTGGTGCGAGGGAAGGGGGGCAAGAGAGAGGGGGAGGGGTAGCCCACCTCCTTCCACTCTGCCAACAGAAGCAATGAACCCGAGTCCACTTTCGGTCCCTAGTGGGGACTGAAAGTGGACATACAAGGATTGCTCCTAGCCCCTTGCCTTCCACTCTCTACCTCCTGCTTTATTTTCACACATCTCCTTCATCTCAGAATGCTTTTCTGTCCATAAAAATCATTCTTAGACAGAGTAGGTGTGTGTCTGTGCCCCAGCAAGAGCCAAATACTTTTCTTATTTTTTTAAGCCTAGGGAAACAATCCAAACAGTAACTGGCTCATTTCTGGGGCACACACATACAACAATTGTGTGCCCAAACAAGGAGACACATGCTGTCTGGCTCCTTGTTGGGGCAGACACACATGCCCGAGCCCCAACAAGGAGCAATAGAAACATCCTTGCCAAGGACTGACCACCAACTTTGTTTCACCAGGGTCTCATAAGCGTGAGTGCATCAGTTTAGGGTGCTCACAGACTTATTTGTCTTTACTCCAGAAAAGAGTCAATGCTGTTTGGATTCTCTTAGTTTAAGAAATAATCCAAACAGCATCTGACTCCTTTCCAACACCCAGGCAAGGTTAACATCCCTTAGCCTTTAGTTCTCCTCTACCATGAAAAATCAAAAAAGTGCAGTGGATGTGCACTCTGACCCCACAGGAAGACTTCCTACATCATAAGCACGGCCTGGATGCCAACCTCTACTTGTTTTACTTCAATTGTATATTATAGCTAAAGTTAACCAGGAGATGGAAGCAGTATGTGGGCAATGCACAAGTCAAACAACCAAGACTTAGAACTTGTGCTTACTATTAAGACAAAATGTTTTATTCCCTAGAGCCCTACCATTCACAGAAAATTACGAGATAGTAATAACAAGCGCTGAAAAAAGTTACAATGAAAAACGTTTTACAGAAACGTCGAAGCAAACTGAGCATTCACAGACTAATATTTACAGAATGCAAATTACTCCGGAAAAGATGTCTTTGGAGAAATGAGAAAATGTGAATGAGCAACATCCTTTCTGAAGAGCATTTATGTGATTTTAACCAATATGCAATACAGAATTGGTTGTTACAAGAAAGGATAGATTCCAATGACCTCAGGTCTTTTCATTACTCTTTTCCTCTATCAATATCCTAACATTCCTAAAAATTTAAGACAGTAAGGTCAAAACACAAATCTTGGGGAGCCAAGAGAAATAGCTTGGCTGAGTGTTGAAAAAACTTAGAGGGCTGAATGGGATTAAGGATGGGAAGGTTTTGTACTTCCAATGGCATTTTACAAGTCCAATCCACGAACCCTGGGCAAATCCAGCCTCAGGTTTAAGACTCTCCCGTGTCCGGAGAGAGGGATACTATCTTGATTTCGTCTCGTGTTAGGAACCATTTTACTCTGAATAGTTTAAGGAAAATGTTAAGCCTCATAAATGCACAACTGGGAGGTCCTGCCTATGAAGCCACTCTACACTACCTTGGTAGGGTGGGGCAAAATTGTTCTAGATGGAATGGAGGCACCACCTTAGTAGGAAAGTCACCTTGGTTCGCAGTAGGAGTTTGTGTGAACACTCCTAGCCTGCAGCTCGCTAACACGAGAAACTGAGTTCACTGCAACTGAAAATGCAATCTTCAAAGTAAGTAAGCTCACCTAGCAAATATGCAGGGGGTCAAATGGAGCACCCATTAAGATTGTCAACACTAAATTCAAGTCCCACTGGCAGAAATAAATTAATCAAACCTTTCAAAAATCTGGTAAACACCAGTGATTTCAACCAGGAAGTTTGATCTTTGAGACATTAAAAGGCTGCCAAGCCCGCAATGTACACCTTAATTGTGCCAACAGCACAACCATCCCAAGGACAATGCGAATTGGAGAATAAAGGGCAAAGAAGCTTTAAAGGGATCAATGCGTCTGCTTGTACACCTAGCTATAAACTTACTCCATCTCCCAGAATAGACCAATTTAGTTGAGGGGTGACAAGGCAATTGGATCATGTCAACCATTTCCAGTGCAAGCTGAAAGGAACTCAACTTGTTCCACACAACGCCGTGTATGACAGTGTAATCCTTGGAGACTGGGGTGCAGGACTAGGACAGCAAGTCCTCTTTGAATGGGAAATGAATGGGAGCTTATAGGGAAAGGTGCCAGAGATCTGTGTACCAAATCCTTCTTGTCCATTAAGGGGCCATTAGAATGATTTGGCCCAGTACTGGTCAATCTTACTCAGAACATGAGAAAATAAAGGTATGAGAGGAAGCTCGTTGCAAAGCGGAAAATTCTACTTCAAGTGAAATGCACTATCCAAAGCTAATGCTGGAGGGTACAAAATGTCATCAATGGGCTTCGCGGGAATGGCAAAATTATCCACCTGAAGCCAGCACCACAGGGCAAAGATGTCCTGAACCACCCTCGGAGGAAGGTGCCCCTCGTGTGTGGCATGATGACACTAAGCCTGTCTGCTCTGACTTTGAGTGAATCTGCCTGATGGTTGGCTAGCAGCCACAGGCCTAGTTGGTGCACACAAATCTAGAGCATCAGTGCTTCCCGACAGAGGTGAGAACCAACTCCTCATTACTTGTTAACACAGTCATGTTGTCTGTCAAGATCTGGATAAACAGATAGACCATGACGGGACAGGAGGCACTACCTGAGCACCAGCCAAATTGCTCCTGAGTTCCAGCACACTAATGTGCAATCTTGCGCTTCTCATGAGCAGAGACCTCTGATCTCCAGTTCCCCCAGATACGCGCCCTTTGTGCGCCCCACCAAAAGGTGGATGAGTCCATCACTACTGGCAATGGACAGAAAGGACTCCTTCAAGACAAGTTCTCCTCTGTTCCCTAATAAATTAAGTCAGCTGCCGCATCCCTGTAGATCATGATGGAGTCTACCAGATCTCCCTGATGCTGGACTTACCCTACGGAAGCACCATTGGAGAGCCCCATGTACCAGTCCTGAAGGATGACCAGGAGGATGAACGAAGCAAAAAGGCCAAGCAGGAACAAGAATTTCAGGACTGGAACCCGAGCTCCTACCCGAAACATCAGAATTATATCCTGTATTACCGGATCCTCAGTAGAGAAGGGAAAACCCTGAGCAAGATTGTATCCAATCCAGTCTCTATCAAAAATAGGAGCTGGGAGGGCCCCAGGTGAGACATGTGTGTGCCTATTGAAAAATGCACGTAGAACAGCAGTGAAGTTATCATCTGTAGTTGGTACATCACCATCTGCACTGCACAAGCTTTGAGAAGCCAGTCATCTCAGTATTAGAATACTGTTACCCCTTACATCATGAGATGGGCCGTGACCACCACCATTACCTTGGTGAAGACTTAAGGTCAATCTAAATGGAAGAAGCTTGAATTGATAGTGAGTGAAACCTGCCACAAAACGAACGTCTTTCCTGTGTGGCCGCATGATTGGTACAAGAAAGTAAGCATCCTGCAGGTCGAGAAACACCATCCAGTCTTCTTCATCCACTATTAGCAAAACCTTGGAAAGAGAAAGCATACTGAACTTATCCTTGGGCAACTACAAGTTTATGAGACTCTATGCAGTCTAGGAATGGACAAAGAGCACCGTCCTTCCTTGAAATCAGGAAGTACTGAGAGTAGCACCTTTGACCAACTTGCTGCTCTGACACCAATTCACATTGCTCCGATCTGCAGCAGAGTTACATACCCCTCCTGCATGATGCGTTGATGGTCATCAGGAATAAAGAAGTGTTGGGTTGGGAGGTTGTTGCTGAAAGGGTAGGGAAATATCTCTTTTCTATGATTTGAAGGACTCACTCATCTGAAGTAAAGATTATACTCACCTCCCTCTCACCAGCATTACATGCTCCTTCACAGAAGAACTACTGTTACTTCCCTGGTGGTGCAGGGAAGAGGGGGGGAGAAGGCTGGACTTGACAGCTGCATCCCTTGTCTCTCCACTGTACTGTCAGAGAAGGCTTTTTTACTGCTATTGACCGGTCAGTACTGACTGGCTCCAGGATCTGAACTGAAATCCTATGTGAAGGTTTTGAGCCTCGGAAAGGAATGAAAATCCTTTGACGGTGATTGAAGCCACAGAGATCTCGCCGTGACTCTGCTTCTTTGAAGCATCCAAGCGCTAGAAGAGGACATGGCCCTGTGCAGCCCCTTGTGTCCATACCTGCTCTGATAATGTGGAAGGAAGCATCCTGTCCATCTCAGACTACATCTGCAAAATGGCCCCTGAGGTGTTCCAGTAGAATAACAGGCACTAATACTGCCCCATCACAAAGGGCGTGGAAGTACCATCCCAAAAGGCTAGCTGCTTTCAATGAGTGTGACACTAGAATTCCTGCCGAAAAAGTTTTCGTTCCCAACACCTTCTAATTTTTCCCACTCCTCATCAGTTGGGTGAGTAAGAATAGCTCCCAGATTTAACTTAGTAGTGTGGAAGACCTATATCACCTAGCTTTCGTGGGAGAGATACATGAACGAGAAAGCTGGGAATCCTGGGGATGGGCTATATCATTGAGCTACTGTCTGGTTTACCACTAGACACTGGCTTAGATCACGGATCCTTAAACAGCTCTATAATGGCTTCATTAAAGTAGACTTGCTCCTTCGCTGTACAGCTCCGTCTTATAGCTGCTGCTGTCCCAGTCATCTGCTGCTGACCAAGAGGTCAGGAGTTCGAGAAACTCCTTCACCCACAGGCTCCTGCCTGTGCCTCATCCCTGGTGGTCCAGTGGTAGAGCGCCACAACTCTGCTACTTGACTGCCCTCCTGTCCCTCTTTGCTGTTTCTGTCACTCTCTGCTTTTTTCCTTTCTTTTTCTGTCTTTGGTGTTGTTTTTTCCCTCCTACCTTCTCGCTTTATTCTTTTTTCTCTCACGCTTTTTCTGTCCTTTCCCTCATAGTCGCTGCGATCCCAGATGCCCGCCCCCTTCCAGTGTCCTTTCCCGTGTTTCCCAGCTATCCGGCCCTCCCGCAGCACTAATTAGTGGCGGACGCTGCGCAAAAAGACAAGCCTGTCTGCACGCATCCGCACCTGGACAGCTCCCAGCACAAGGGACCCTGCTTCTCGAACACTCCACAGATACGACATTAGCACCCTCCATGCCCACAACCCTGGACGCCACACTGCATGCCATTTAGCATCACGAAGAAGACTCTTGGACCCTTCACCTGCCGAAACTGCAACTGCACCTTCAGCCATGCCATCACTCCAGCTCCTCTCGCTACCCAGCCAGCCGACAGCGCACCCGTCCGTCTCAAATGCATCCTTGATGTGCGTTCCCTCCACAAACACATCACAGAAATCTGGGACCTCCTCGATGCCACCTCTCCTGACATAGCTTTCCTCACTGAAACCTGGATCAATCCCTGCTCCAGACTGAACATCACAATCCCAGACGGCTACAAGTTCACCAACAAGGATCGCCCAGGAGGAGGCATCGCCATCGTCCACAAAAGCAGGCTCCTACTGACCACGCACTTTAACGACTCAACTACAACCATGGATCACCTCAATCAGATACGGACCAACCCAAACAACACCCTCCGCAACACCCTCATCCACAGGCCCTCTGACCCCTGACCCCCCTTGACTGACTCCATCGTAGAACTCATTGCACCCTAGGCTCCCGCATCCACCGACTACATCCTACTCAGAGACCTCAATTTCCACCTGGACAACCCCGACGACCAGAACACGCCTCCCTCCTGGAAAAACTTACCAACATTGGACTCAAGCAGTTAGTCACTGCACCGGCCCACACAGCCAGACATACGCTTGACCCGGTCTTCTCTGCCAGCACGAACATCAGATACAGCCACACCACCGAACTGTCCTGGACTGACCATCACTGCGTATATCTTGTCTTCGACACACTCACCACGGTCATCATTCCCCCTCCCCCCAAGTGCAGGTGGATCAAGGCCACCAAAGAACTTCTCATCACTTCCCTTAGCACAACCACTTCGTCAACGCCGACAGACACCAACACCGTAGCACACAACCTCTACCAATAGATCTTCAACTGCGCCAACATCGTGGCACTCCTCAAGTGAGTACCAGGCAAACAACGCCCCAAGGCGGCCTGCTGGTTCACCCCTGCCCTCCACGAGTCCAGACGCACTTGCAGATGTCTCAAGAAGAAATGAAGGTGCAACAAAACCCCGGAAACTCACACAACCTTCAAATCAGCCGTCAACGCAAACCTTCTCCTCCTAAACACCACCAAGGAAACGTCCCTCCAAGAAAGAATCAACGCCAATGCACACAACAGATAACTCTTCGCCATAGTCAAGGAGTTCGCCAGACCTAACTGCTAAACCACAGACATTCCCCCCCTCCCAAGACCTCTGGCAACAAACTCAGCACCTTCTTCTTCCACAAGATAAGGAAGATCTACAACAGCTTCAACACCCTAGACCCGGCCACCACGCCTGCCACCATCGCACACAACCAAGCCGCCCCCCCTCATCCCTCCCCCAACCAGACCATGCTCTGCTGGACCCTGCAGAGGACACACTCCAGAACATGAATAGCATCCACTCAGGACCCATGCCCGTACCACATCTTCCGCCATCACCCCCCAGCTTCACCACACCATCAACTGCTCCATCAAAACCACCACCTTCCCTGTCGACTGGAAACATGCTAAGATAAACCTCTTGCTAATGAAGTCATCCTCAAATCCGATGGACTTCAAGAACTTCAGACTGATCTCCCTGCTCCCATTCCCAGGCAAGGTCATAGAGAAGACCATCAACACCCAAATAATCGAAGCAAACCATGTCCTGGACACCTCCCAATCCGGCTTCCGAAATAACCGGTCCTAGGATGCTTGATTCCGGTCCAGGGAAAACATGGCTTGGCAGTTCAGGCTGGACTGTTCCCATGTAGGCACAGGGTCAAGACTGATTTGCATATGGCCATGTCTGAACTGGGGTGGCGTGGTGAGCAAAATAACGATGATTTAAACCCAGATCTGTGACTGGGGGTGAATTTTTGCCAATGTGCAACATTTGTCCATTATCTTGTTTGTTTTTCCAAAGCAACCACAGCACAGAGACTGCTCTCCTCACCGCCACAGACATGCGCTCCGTCCTCGACCGGAGTGACACTGCAGCCCTCATCCTACTAGAACTCTCAGTAACTTTCGATGCAGTCTTCCACCGCACCCTAATCACCAGACTCCACGACTCCGGCATCTGTGACAAGGCTCTGGACTGGATCCACTCCTTCCTCACCAACCGGATCCAGCGAGTCACACTACCACTGTTCGTCTCAGACCCCACAGTGATCAGCTGTGGAGTCCTCCAGGTTTCCTCCCTGAACCCCATCCTCTTCAACGTCTACATGTCCCCCCTTGCAGTCAGCGTCAGAAGCCATGTACTCAACATAGCCTCCTACGCCGAAGGCACCCAGTTGATCCTCTCCTTCACCAACAAACCCACAACCGCCTGAACCAAGTGGGATGAAGGCCGTTGCCACATGGATGAAAGACAGATAGCTCAAGCTCAACTCAGAGAAGACCCAAGTACTCATCCTGGGACCCACCCCTTCAGCCTGGGACAACTCCTGGTGCCCAGTCTCTCTGGGATCTCCCCAGACCTCGACAGACTACGTACGCAACCATGGGATCATACTGGACTCTCCACTCACAATAAACCGACAACTCAACGCAGTTTCCTCAGCCTGCTTCCACACACTCCACCTGCTCCAAAAGACATTCAGATATATCCCCACAGAATCCAGAAGAACGGTCACCCACGCACTCATCATCAGCAGACTCGACTACAGCAAAGAACTCCATGCTGGCATCACCCAGAAGCAGCTCAAGAAAATATAGAGTGTCCAAAACTCTGCCGCCAGACTGGTCCTCCACTTCCCCACCGCAGCCACATCACTCAACAACTCCACTGGCTCCCAGTCAACAAGAGTCACTTTCAATCTTCTAACTCACGCCAACAAAGTTCTACACGATGAAGGATCAGCGTACCTGAACCACCGCCTCACATTGCACGTACCCACCCTCTTCACAACTCGCCCTTGCCTCCATCCCCAGGATCTACAAGACCAGAAGCGGACGAAGATCGTCCTCCTACTTCGTAGCCAAGACCTGGAACCCCCTGCCCCTGCACCTCAGGCAATCATCGTCATTGACCCAATTCAGGAAGGGCCTCAATACCTGGTTTTTCAAATGATCCACCTCCCAGTCAGGCCAGCAGCCTCCCCTCCTCCAAGCGCTGTACAAGTGCTTGATTGATTGATTAAAAGGAAGCAGAGGCTCCACGGTAGTGGCATTTGAATGTCGGATGTCCCACAAGACTCAGCCCATATTCCACTGAAGGAAGTTACAAAACCTCAGCTGCTTTCTTACGCACTGCATTGAAGGAGGCCATTTCGCAGATGCTGTACCAGGCAATGGGTCGATATCAATGACAGGCGATGTGTCCAGCCCTCTGGCATTCTGAAGAGCCAGTAAATCAGATGTGTCAGAGAAGGGTAAGGGGTCAGTGTCATCTGCATTCCTTTGACTACCTGGAGACTGTTGGTCTAAGTCAGATCCAAAGAAATTGTGGCTTATGTCCCAAATATTGCACACCAGAGTTGTCTTGGCACTGCTTCTCTTCCACAAGGCATTGAGTTCTCTTCTAGCTCTCACTCTCTTCATAGGTTGTAAGAGTTGTTCCTGAAGTGGTAAAGGCTGAGGTGGCAGTGCTGTACTGCAGTCGAGAGAGTCAGGATAGGCATTGGAGGCAGCACTCGGGTCTCCGTCAGGACAAACACTGATGCAGTCAACTCTGTTGAGGAGCCAGCAGGGGGGCGAAAGAAGATGGCGAAGGCAGGACTCGGATTGGTGATCTAAAGAGTCTCATAGTACTGAAAGGCGGACCTGTGAGGACTGCTGCGCCATTGTACATGTCTAGCATAGCCTGGCAGTAGAATGCTAGATCAGTACCCAGTGATGGGAAATTGGGGTACTCCAGTATCATCCTCGACACTGGAAGTGGAAGCGTTAGCGAAGCATGAGTGGGCAATGCCACTAACTCTGGATGGGGGAGGGTCAGAGGCAAAGGTCATGGCAATGACTGGCCCTTAGATTTTTATCTCATGGGAGAAGTGGAGTGTTTTTTTATTTTTAAGGTGTCTTATCTTTTCCCTCAAAGACAGGGATGAATGAGAAAGTGACCTGGATCTTGTGCCGGCTCTTGACCTTGTCCTCAGCCTCCTGCGACCCCAAGAGTCATCCGTGGTGTGGGCCATGAAAAGCTCAGCCCCCACTCTTTGAACTGGAAGTAGGCCCCTTCCCCAGGCAAGCCACGAAAAAATTCTGGGTGTAATACTAGACCAAGGTGTCGTCCATGAAATGTCATACAGCCGCAATCTGCGGGGTTTGCTTTGCTACCATGTGGCTACTGAGGCAAGTCTTTCATTGTCTACCATTGTCTGCAAGAAAAAGCTTGTCCAATCCCTAGTTATACGTTGTCTTGACTACAAATGCTTTGTTTATGGCAGCCAATAAAGCCCTACTGTCCAAACTCCAGGTAGTGCAAAATATGGCTGCCCACCTCGTCTGTAATCTCCCAGCAGGCTCTCCCTCTGCACCTATTCTCAAAGCTTGTCTTTGACTTTCGATCACAAAACGCATGGGTTTTTAAGATATGCGGCCTTACCCACAAGTCCTTGATGGGAAGGACTCCCATGTACCTAAAGGACACATTAGATTACCATTGTTCCACAAGAACTCTAAGATCTAGTAATAAGGAGCTACTGACCGTCCTCTGTAACCCCACTTCCAGATATGGCGGCAGAGATTCTTTTACTGCTCCCTACGGTTTGGATTCAAGTTTCGCTCCATTTCTGCTGCTGCTCTAAATTTGCCAAGTTCAAAACACTTTTGAACACCTTGTCTGTCCGTGATCCAAGATATACCTTGAGGTATGGGTCACAGCTCTTTACCAAGTGGAAATGACATAACATAACACAGCCTTTTGGGTTCATGCAGAGGTCACATGACAAGTCGCGTATAAAGCCACAGTCATTGTGCTGGTCTGTGATGGATATGTGCCCCATCTCATCTGCAGTGGATCTTAAACTCTGACTCATGTGGTGGGAATGAATTGCTAGCACTACACCAAAATTAATTTACAGAGCAAACTTCGGAGAAGAGAAGCTCTGGACCTGCATTGAAAGGAGCAGAAAAAATAGAACAGACATCAGGATGTAGAGGAGGGTGCTCTCTGACTCTTATGCTATCTTAGGGATGTCACTTCCACTGTCAACATAGAGCCAGCACCCCCTACTGGCGCTGGAGAGCTGTGACAGAAGTTTCCAGGTCCAGACTAGTGCCTGGGCTATTCAAAGGTGAAGAGTTTGCGGGCAGAAGTATTCATCAGAAATCGGAAATTGCTTTGAATGGAGAATAGGAGGAGACAGTAATCTTTCCTTAGGAGGAACTGGAGTAATGGCTGTGACATAGAACAAACTGGGCAGGTTGTGACCTACACGGGTTGCTTAGATGAGCACTGAGCTGCTCACCAAAGAAGATGTGGAAAGCTCAAGAACACTGTATCAAAACAGGCAACCAATTTTTTTTAGGTGTGTGCCGTGGTCCCAGAGATGCATCAAATAGCACTGAAACTGATTCATAGGAAAGAGGGAAACAAACAATAGAATGGTTATGGCCTAAGAACAAAAGTCTTTGGCCATGGCCAGAGGGTTTTAGCATACCCTTCAATCAGTTTCCTTGCCCTGAGAACCTTCTGGATGAAAACTTTGCTTGTGCCATGCAGGCTCTGGAGAGGGTGTGCCCTTTTGTCATGACTTGCTCTGAATTCCCTTGTCCGCTGTGCTGACTGGTGGCAGGTCATTCAGCTGTACACTGGCGCATTTGGGCACAGCCACATACTGGACTGAATTTTCATGCCTCCAAAGACTGCTTGGCAGTTTATGCACCCTCTTCAACAGCACAAGAACTTGATATGCATTACATTCAGCCACATCAGCTGGCTCTGAGTGTAGTAGATCAGGAATATAGTTACCCCATAACATAATTCAGAGCCCTCTGATCTCCAAATCCCTCACATGGGCCCCTAAGTCAAAAAAGATGCGTCCATCACCATTGTAAGCCAGGATTGGGGAAGGAAGTGCAGCCTGCCGCAGGAAAGATTAGGACCGGTTAGATCATGGTCCATATCCTCCGAGACCTGGATGGAATTGAAAAGGCAGCCTTGATACTGGATCCACTGGGATTTCAGGTTCCACTGAAGGGCTCACATGTCCACCTGATGTTGTTGACAAAGAGGATGCAGGATTTGCCAAGATTTGGCCAACAAGCTTCAGAGCGACCCTCACCCAGATCCAAGGATCAAGCCAAAAGAAATCAGGATCATAGGCCAAATGTTCTGGTCTTGTTTTGCGGGAGGAATAGCCATGAACTCCACTATGTCAAGATCTACCCAATTAATGGAAATCTGTAATGGAATGAGGTGGAACTGTGGCCCATTATAGTAGATCCCAAAAATCTTAGGCGTTTCACCATCATCTGCAGGCAACTGACTACTGCGAGCCCGCCTTCAGCACACAGTCATTGAGGTATGGGAACTGCTAAACTCTTGAGATGGGCAGTGACCTCTGCCTTCACTTTCATCAACATTTGAGGGGCTTTGGTGAGGCCGAAAGTGAGCACAGCAAATTGAAAATGCTCCGGAAACATTTTGAACTGCAGCTAAAGTCTATGGGACAGCAAGACGGAAATCTGAAAATACCATCCTGTAAGTCCAAGGACACCTAGGCCTATTCTCCGGAGTCCTTTTTTAGGGGCAATGAAATATCAAGAATAACAACCCCTCCTTCCTCCAAGTACAGTACTCTTTCTATGGATCTTTGGAGAGCAACAGGTTTACCTCCGGTAGCTGGATGGACAGATGCACTTCTGAAATTTGCTCCGGTGTGGTAGAGATACTGGGAGGGATCAGAAGATATGAAGGTTACGGTACAGCCTTTTTGAACAGTTTTCAAGACCCATCTGTTGGACGTGATGGATCGCCAACCTAAGAGAAGAGCTAGATCCTGCCCCCCACTGATTTGATATGCACAGCAGAGAGTAAACTTGTTTGTTGGCTATTGTAGCAGGGGAAGAGGAGTTGGAGGGTTGGTGCCCCTGCGGGCCCACGTGCTGTTTGCTGGTTCTACATTGCCATCCTCATCCTCAAAGGTACTGGGCTGGCAGCTGCATCACTAACTGTGAAGGCTTATATACCAGCCCTCTAGAATAGCTCCTAAATTTGCAGAACTGATATGGAAATTGTTTTGCAGATGTCAACAGATAACATACTTGGCTGTGTTCTGCCCATCAGGATTTTCTGAGCTAGAGAGTCCCCAAGATCTGCCGGGACTGCTGCCAAGATCTTGCTGGCCATGTCCCCAAGGGGCATGTGTATATTGGCTCCATAGGCAGACTGCTTTTATGGATCACAGAGCCAAGCTGGCTGAAGAAAACATATGTTTGGCAAAGGCATTGATTCACTATCCAAAGGATTAGAAGACATTAATTAGGATTCACCTTACTGGACAAGGCCTGTACAATGAGACTCTTCAGAGCAGGTG
Organism: Lissotriton helveticus; assembly: GCF_964261635.1. Lineage (NCBI taxonomy): Eukaryota > Metazoa > Chordata > Amphibia > Caudata > Salamandridae > Lissotriton > Lissotriton helveticus. The sequence goes on from NC_136059.1 coordinate 250,120,999, forward strand.
GCTTGGTGAGGAAATCCAGATCACAGAGGGCGGGACTATGGAGTCTGGCCACATGCCGTCTAACAGGCAGACAAGAAAATGGCTTTGATCAGGTAGCCACCGGGTATTTGAGAGGGCAGTATTAAATGGGAGTAAGGGCTCAGATATTTCAGTCAAAACATGTGCATTAGTCTTAACATAGAGCAATTGTAATTAAAGTACCTTGGCTGCCCTCTGAACCACCACTACAAATATGGCACTTTTTTTCACTGGTTGCTCATTTGGCGAGTCAAGCTCTGACCCAGGGAAGGTATCAACCCCACTGGTGTTTTGCAAACCAAGGTATAAGGCATCATCAGAGTAATGAGGACCACTCAACTTCATTATCATGATCAATATCATGGGGTGCACCCTACTTTGGCAGCAGATCAAAGCCGAGCTAAAAAGATAATGGAGATACAGGCACAGGCTTGGAGTCAAGCTGCCTGACAGCTGGTTGAGCTTTAGCAATTTCATAATGCAACATCGATCAAGCTCGAGACAACATCAGTTCAGGATCCACATGGACGTCTGCATCCGATCATCCACCAGCAATAATGGTGCCAGTGCAGCATGGATCCCAGAGTCGGAAGACTGTTCTGGAGTCAGTACAGACCTGATAACCAGTCTTAAGGGGACAGATTGTGCCAGGGAGGGATCTGCCTGTTGTATCCTAACTGGAGACGCCAGCGGTTCCGTCGATGCCAAAGGCAAACCAGGGAAGACCAAAGTGCACTTAAACATTAGCAGTGTGGCCTCTTTGAAGGCCTCAATCTATTGATCTGGTTACAGTCTGGAATCTCACATTCTAATGTGAGAAATCTGCAGTTAGCTGTATACATCAAAGGTATTAATACTAGCTACCCATGTTGAGATCTACTGAAGAAGGTCAAGTCCAGATTAGACTTACAACAACCCCATTTTCTGGACTACCTAAAATGCCAACATTAATGCTTGATGCTGTTTATGTGGCAACAACCTCATCACCAGGTCAAATCGGTTCTTCTATATCAGCCCTATCATGCCCTCACTGCGTCTCCGTTAAATCTTAGCTCCCCTTCAAAAACACATGCCTTTCATACACAACAATTTATAGCGTTTTCCTTCTTCAAAAGAACTAGTACATTTAATGAAGGCAATCATAAAAAGATCCACAACAGCAAAACTCTGGAAGATTAATTTTATGACAAATATCTCAAATATTACACTCCCTAGCACATACTTAGCTGGGCCAATTCAAGACTGGCACCATTCCATAAAACGTAATATCTATAATTTTAACTACAACAGCACAAAGTATACCTAATTTAACCTAAACCCTAGCATGACCCATTACCGTTTCCTTGTGATGAACATACAAGAGCACTGCGGTAATCATGGTAAAGAAACTCTTCTAACAAAGAAAGACAATATTATCTAAGTCATGCATTAGAAACACTAGTGGTCTGATGTCATTTGGGCCAAAATTTCTGAATGATGTCTAAGATTTGACAGACTTATTTAAAAGGAATTGGAAAGAGAAAAGGGAGCATTCAAGTGACGGTATTAAGGGCACATGCTCCATTCACTAAGCAATACACTTTCTTTCGAGGAGAACTGGATTCCAATGTCAATTTCTTTACTTTATGGCACTTTATATTCCTTGGCAAATTATATAGGGGTTGATAAGAAACAGGCTAAACAAATTCAGTAACTACTTTATAAATATCTGGACGTGAGTTTATAAAGGAACTACCATATGTGTATTTCTTCACTAACAGTATATTCTAATATTTTTGTAATGAATATTAAAACATTCAGTTTCATACAAAAGTAAACACTTCAGTCTTTGTAAAAACATTTAACATATTAGTGACTTGTCTTCCTAAACATTTAAAACTGTTAGTCTAATCAGCATGAACATAAAACTTACCCTTTAGTTTGGCTCTCCTTTGTTTCTGCTGGGAATACACACTTCTTTTTTAAAGGCGGTTCCTCTTCTTCTTCAGAACTATCGATTGTCAAGTCAATAACATCTACTTTTTTCTGGTTAACCTCATTTGCAAATGCCATTGAACAGGACTTGCTGAAAATAGTGGAACCTGTGAAGAAAATGTATTGGGCTAAACACACATTGAACTAATTAAATGTACCTGCAGAACATGTCTAATATGCCTATGGATATCAACATACACATAGATATTATTGAAGTGGTTATTGCTAATGTTGTTTGTGTAACACACATTAATATGGCATCACAGTGTTGTCTGGTAGTAAGAAGTATGACTTTTCAACTAGTTTCTATTGTGGACCAGAGTCTGATTCAGTTTTATGGAGTTGTGCATTTAGTAGGTTGATTATGTGCGTTTTAACAAGTTTTGAGTATTTGGCAAGTGAGACCGGATGGCTGAAACAAACTGCGATAGTATTTATTTGGCTGTTAAAGGTACCCAGTGCGTAGCATATTATACACATGCCAAGTGGCTTTAGGTACCCTAAAAGCCACCCGCTGGAATGTTTTTGTTGTATGTTAAGAGTCCTATCTTAAGACATTTATTTTTTAAAGAAGCACCTGTCCTTTAAGGGAACCAGGCTCCTTTAACAGAATGTTTCTAGATTAGGACAGCGAAAGCAGGGTTTGAGATTAACTGGCCTCTATGACTGTGAATCATGCATTCATAGCGGGAATCAAACTGCCTCAAGCCTCAATTAATGTTTAAGGAGAAAGAGATTTTTGAGAATCTGGAGAACATACATACTTATGTAACTAGTTAGTACATTAGTACATCAGTAAAATGCAGCCCAATTCACGAACCATTTTACATATACAAGTCGATAAAAAAGGTGTGAAAAAAACGTATCAGAATACACCACACATATGTCAACACTTGTGCTGATTTTCCAAATGTCTCAAAATATATTAGTGATCCAAACTTTCCGTTTCCTAGAGCATATAGCTACTATTCAAAATCTAAACATAACTGTAATTCACCCGTTATAGTGAGTAATGCAAACGTAACTATCCCCATTTCACTGCCTTTGGACTCACTCATGGCAGAGGACAAAACAAATTACATCACTGATAAAACCATTGAAGCTGTTAAATGTTGTATGCACAGGGTTGTATGTCAGAATATCATCTACAGAAATATCATACGACAAATATTGTACTGTGTCCTACATTTAGTTTCCAACAAATATTGTCCCATTGGGTGTAGATTTTCTATTATAACGCCAACTGTATTTTTGTAAATTATACACGCACAGGGCCTAGCAAAAGGACCTGCAAAGTGGGTTCTGGGGCGACAAGGGGACTAGGTGGAATTCCTGGCTTGAAGTCAAGTCCTGGAAGTAGAACCAACTGTACATGGTCAAAAGCCATATGTATTGTGCTCTGGGTGTAGGGGCAGGGCACATGTCAGCATGGGACGAAAGGATCTTTTTTTTTTAAAGTAAAAGAAGTACTTAATGGAAGTTATGATTCTGAGAAGATAAAAACAATTTACATTTACACATGTCACGGCATTGGCTACAAACCATACACTCCAGTCCGTAGTTCAGCACTACTTTATTTACAGCTCACTGTACTTGGCTACACCCAGTAGTTCTTAAGCAAAGAAGCTGGTTTTCAACCAGATCCTCTGGTGGCAGCATATCAGAATATCGCAGAAAGAATATCGTCTGACATAAATGATGTAAGGCTACTATACAAAATCTAAACACAGCTGTAATTCAGTGTTATAGTGAGTAATGAAACTGTAACAATCCCCGATTCCATTCTGTCATTAACTTGACAGGGATAGAAGTGATGCCTGCTCATTCATATTTAAAGTTTTACGGACGTCCTAAGGAAAGGCAGCCTTTGTTCATTCAGGCCAAGGTAGACAGTTGGGCACTAGCTAGTGGGATAGGGAGTTGGTCCCAGAACCAGGTTTTGGTAGCTGCAAAGAAGAGGAATGCTTTTGTTTGTTCTGCATTACACATCTAAGGTACTTTGAGAGAAAAGTGTCGTATTTACCATCTACAAGTTTATTTTTGCAACAACCCTTTTTAAAGATATTCTACTGAGTATCTGTATGTTGGATTTTTGTCGTTTTGGTCTTGTTTAGTTTAGATTAAGATATTTTATTTTTCTAAACTTATATTGTTTTCACTGTGTTACTGCGAGTGTTGGTGCAAATACTTTACACATTGCCTTTGGGATAAGCCTGTCTGCTCGTGCCAAGCTACCAAGGGGGTGAGCAGGGGTTATCTAAAGTGTATATCCCCCTTACTCTGACTAGAAGCAAGGGTCCCTATTTGGTCAAAGGTATCTACCTCTGGCAACTAGAGCCCCCCCAGTTCTAACATTGGTGGTCAGCGGTGAGGATTTGAACTTGTATTTTGTGTACTTGACCCGCAGTGATTGGTGTACATCACTGGACCAGTGCAGACCATTACGCAACCACATACTGTGGTTTTTGTTTTGGGTTCTATTTTTGATCTGATCCTGGAGTCATCCACGCATCATGTCTCAAAATGGTAAAGCAGCAAATGAGAAGGCAGAATTGGAGTTTTGCACTGAGGATTTGTATTCCTACAGAGTAGAGCAACTCAAGCAATTTTGGAAGGATTTGGGATGTCCGATGAGGAGTAACTCTAAGAAGGATGGGCTATAGAAGGCTTTAAAAGCTTGGTGGGAGACCAAAGAAGCGGAGGAGACAGAGAATGCAGCGGTGGATGAAGATGAACAAGGGGATGGGTTCAGGTCACAGGATTTGCCAGTGCCAAGGACAACCTCAAGGGCTGCCAGCATCCATTCTGCATGAAGTTTCTCCCGAGTGGAGCGGGAGGAGAACCAGAGGATCAGAGATAATTAGCTGGAAGTTTTAAAACTGAAGAACAAGACCAGGGTGGAGGAAAGGAAGGGCTCTCTTGCTTTGGAAGAGAGGAAAATGCTTTTGGTTCCTGAGTTGAGCATGAGGGAACTGGACCTCAAGGCCAAGCAACTGGAGTCCAATTCAATTGGTGGCAGCGCAGCCAGTGCATGGGGGTAAGGTGTATATACCCAAGGATTTAGTACAGAATTTCCAGAAGGGAGAAGATACCTATGCATAGTTTGAGTCTTATGAGCTTGCATTGAAGATGAATGAGGTGCCTGAGTAGAACTGGGGGGGCGGGCCTTAGGAAACACTTTGAGGCTTCTGGGAGGGATGTCTTACCACCCTTAGAGAAGGCGGGTACCCTGACTTACGCCAATATGAAGCAGGTCTTATGCCTCAATTATGGGTGTACCCCAGTACAGTACAGAGTGAAGTTCAGGATTTCAAGAAGTACGATTCAAATACCTGGGTTGAATGTGTGAGGTTGTACACGCCTGCACTGTAAGGTTGGATGAAGGGCAGCAAAGAAACTGATTATGAGGGGTTGTGCCATTAAATTAGTGGGAGCACTTGAGTAGTCTGTGTGTTCCAGAGCTGCGCCAGCATCTTTTGGACAGTAAGCTAACTAATCCCAGTGAGCTTGCTATGGAGGCGGACCGCTGGGCTAGGATCAGGGTCCACAAGGGGATTGTGGGTACCACTGCCAAGGTTGGGTAGGGTCCCCAGCAGAAGAGTGGGGGGGACAAAGGTAACCAAAAGGAGTTCTCTAAAGGGCTCCAAAACAGTTCCGAGGGAAAGGAGTTCCACCCCCCCAGCCTAAGACGTCACAACCCCCTAAGGGCCGGCGTGACCAACGGGGTCCCGCCATTTGTTACTCATGTGGTGAGAAGGGCCACATTGCCCCTAAGTGCCCCAAGAAATCCCAAGCTCCCACTTGTGCTCAGACACCGGGTTTAGTGAGTGTAGCGTTGGGGGAGGAATTAGTTTCCAGTGAAGGGGTTGGAGCAAGCAGTGATGACCCTTGTCTCTTTAGGAGACAGAGAGATAGTTCAGGAGTCCTACTTGCCTGAGAACACTAAAAAGTACAGGCATTGGGTGACCATCAATTGGAGGAGGGTGGAGGCTCTGAGAGACACAGGAGCCAGTGTGACATCTGTCAGGTGTCAATGGGTGTCTGAGGAGCAGGTTATTCAAAATGCACTTCACCCTGTAGTTGCAGCAGACACCTCCGTGCGCCTATGTAAGGTGGCGCTAGTTCCCTTTGAGTGGGGGGGGAAGCGGGGTCCCCTAAGGTTCCTTGAAGGTCGTCGTTAGTCCATCCATGCCTGTAGACTCTTCTTGGAAATGACCTGGAGGGTTCCCCATGGAAGGAGGTGGAACGCCAGGCTCATTTGGAGATGTTGGGACTGCCTGAGTGGGTCTGTGTAACTACTCAGTCAATGGCAGCCAGTAGGGGTAATCAAGAGGACCTGGAGCCTGAAACAATGGCCCAGGTGCCGGCCAAAAAGAGAAGGGGCAGGGGGCGTGGGAAACCAGCCCCAGCCCCAGCCGTTCCCACGGTCCAGGTTGAAGCAGAACCTGAGGGGGATGCCCTGGAACCTACAGGGGAACAGGTAGCCGAACTGGGAGACCTGCCTGAGCTGACCCATTGGCAGCAGGAAGGAGGTCCCTCCAGGGAAGAATTCTGCAAGGCACAGATGGAATACCCCTTCTCTCAGTGGTATGCAGCAACAGGCTGCAGACCAGGCGGCAGGTGGCGAGTCCAAGACTCATCTAATTTACTGGGAAGATTGATTACTCTATAGTGAGCCTAAGGTCGCTGAGCCCGGTGCAGCCCCTGTGCTGGTGGTACCTGAGTGCTTCAGGACCCTCCTACTGGGTCTGGCTCATGACGTGCCTTTCGCAGGACATTTGGGGCGCAACAAGACCTTTCAGTGGATTGCCACCCACATTTACTGGCCACAAATGAGGAAGCACGTCAGTACACACTGCAGGATCTGCCAGACTTGCCAGGTAAGTGGCAAGAGTGGAGGGAAGTGTAAAGCTCCCCTCCAACCCTTTCCCGTGGTGAGCACCCCTTTTGAGCGGGTAGGCATTGATATTGTGGGGCCACTGGAACCCAAGACAGCCTTAGGCAACAAGTTTATCTTGGTCTTGGTGGACCATGTCACCAGGTACCCAGAAGATGTCCCTCTCTGGACAACCACAGCCCCCGTGGTGGGCCGTGCATTGATGGGGATCTTTTCCAGTGTAGGGTTCCCCAGAGAGGTGGTCTCCGACCGGGGTACCAACTTCCTCTCAAAGTACACAAAGTCTTTGTGGAAGGAGTGTGGGGTAACTTACAAGTTCACCACCCCTTACCATCCTCAAGGGAATGGGTTGGTTGAGAGATTCAACCGTACCCTGAAAGGCATGATAATGGGCCATGCAGATCCCATGAGACGGAAGTGGGATGTCTTTTGCCATGCCTGTTGTTTGCCTACAGGGAGGTACCTCAGAAGTCCTTAGGGTTTAGTCCCTTTGAACTCCTGTATGGTCACCCTGTGAGAGGACCTCTGAGTCTGGTGAAAAAGGGTTGGGAAAGTCCCTTGGTAAGACCCTCCCAGGATGTGTTCAGCTATGTGCTGGCCTTCAAGAACCAGACTCAACGCTTCAGGAAACTCGCTCAGGCAAACCTGGAAGCTAGCAGGAAGAAATGAAAAGATGGTACGACCAGAATGCCACTCTGGTCGAATTTCAACCTGAGCAGAAGGTGTGGGTGATGGCACCAGTGGAGCCTTACGAGCTCCAAGACAAGAGGACTGCTCCATATGAGGTGGTGGAACGCAAGAGCAAAGTAACCTATCTGGTTGACTTTGCAGTCTCCCAGGATCCCTTTAAGGGTCCTACATGTGAATCGCCTCAATCCACACTTTGAGAGGTCTGATGTGACAATGCTCCTTGCTACAGATGATGGGATGGAGGAGGAGAGCGAACCTTTTCCTGACCTCCAGTCAGCAAAGGAGCAGGATGGGTCAGTGGATGGGGTGAACCTCTCGCCTACCCTGACCCCAGAACAGCAGAGGGACTGTCGCCATGTGTTGGGTCAGTTCGCCTCCCTGACACCAGGAGCCACCAATTGGTGCGTCCATGATGTGGACACGGACACTGATGTGTGAAACAGACATTTTACAGAGTAGTTGACATGGTCAGGGGCAGCATCAAGGAAGAGGTATTTTGGCGCTAGGGGAAATTGAGCACTCCAGCAGCCCCTTTGCTAGCCCGTGGTCTTAGTACCAAAAGCTGCTGTACCCGGTTCCACTCCAGAACTCCGGTTTTGTGTGGACTACCGTGGGCTCAATGCGGTCACCAAGACTGACGCACACCCCATCCCCAGAGATGATGAGCTCGTGGATCGGTTGGGTGCTGCCCAGTACCTCAATAAATTTAATTTAACATCTGGGTACTGGCAGATTGCCTTAACTAAGGGGGCCAAAGAGAGGACAGCGTTTTCAACACCTGAAGGGCACTTCCAGTTCCGTGTTATGCCCTTTGGGTTGAAAAACGCCCCTGCCACCTTCCAGAGACTGGTCAACCAGGTACTGTCCGGGCTGAAATAATTCAGCGCCGCTTAGCTGGATGACATTGCTGTGTTCAGCGCGAGTTGGGAGGAACATTTGCAACACCTCTACGAAGTGTTTAAGGCTCTGCAAAGGGCAGGCCTCACTATCAAGGTGAGTAAGTGCCAGATAGGGCAGGGATCTGTGGTGTACTTGGGACACCAAGAAGGAAGAGGCCTGGTGGCGCCCCTACAAGCAAAGATTGATAACATTCTGGTTGGTAGCCCCCCAAGGCCCAGACAGAGGTAAGAGCCTTCATAAGTCTGACCGGGTATTACAGACAGTTTGTTAAGGGGTATGGCACCATTGTTGCTGCCTTGACAGAGCTGACTTCAAGGAAGCAGCCCAGGAAAGTGATCTGGACCGATGCCTGCCAGACCGCATTTGATGCCCTAAAAGATGCCATGTGCACGGCACCCGTGCTCAAGGCGCCTGATTTCTCCAAAGAGTTTGTGGTGCAGACAGATGCTTTAGAGCATGGGGTGGGAGCAGTACTCTTACAATTGAACGACGAGGGCTTGGACCAACCCGTAGCTTTCATTAATAGGAGGCTACTTCCCAGGGAACAGAGGTGGAGTGAAATTGAAAGGGAAGCTTTTGTTGTGGTCTGGGCGCTGAAGAAGCTAAGGCTCTACTTGTTTGGGACTCACTTCTGGGTTCAGACGGACCACAGGCCCCTCAGATGGTTAATGCAGAGGAAGGGTGAGAACCCAAAACCGTTAAGGTGGTCCATCTCCCTACAGGGAATGGACTTTATGGAGGAACACTGTCCTGGTACAGAACACGCCAATGCTGATGGTCTGTCCAGGTTCCTCCGCCTTAGTGATGAGAACTCCCAAGAGGGTGGGTAATTCTCCCCACTTTTCAGCTGGAGGGTACACGTGTTAGACCTGGCATCCTTGGAGTGTTTACCCCTGACTTTTTGCCTGTGCCTCCTGTATTTTTGACACTGTGCTTGATTTCGTATTTGCTGGTTTAGATGCTTTGGGCACTTTGCCACTGCTGATCAGTGCCAAAGTGCAAGTGCTCCCTGAGTAAATTGTTATTGTGATTGGCTATTTTGTCTTACCAGTAGATCCCTAGTAAAGTGCACTAAGTGTGCGAGGGCTGGTAATTCAAACACTACTAGTGGGCTTGCAGCACTGCTTGTGCCACTCACACAAGTAGCCCCGAAAAGAAGGTCTCAGGCCTGCCACTGCAGTGCCTGTGTGCGGTTTGTTAACTGCCATGTCGACCAGGCCAATGTACCCACTTGCCAGGCTTTACCCTTCCCTTTCCTTACACCTAGACACCCCTATGGTAGGCCCAAGGTACCCCCCCTGGGCTGGCTGCAGTGTATGTAAAAGGTAGGACATGTACTAGGGTGGGTAACATGTCCCGATAGTGAAATACTGCCTTTTTCGTTTTTCACTGTTGAAAGGCTATCTTCCTCGTAGGCCAGAATGGGGAATGCTGTGTAACAAGTTTACCTGCATATCTTCCAATAGAAGTGAGATATAAAACTAGAGTTTGATATCCCTCAACTCAGAATTTAATAACACATATTTTAGGAAGGATGGTTTTTTTAATTCTGTGTTTGAAAATAGCACTTTTAGAAAATGGCTATTTTCTTGTTCAACCTTTCTGTGTGCCTCAGCCTGGTTGTGGATTGACTGTCTGGTTTGAGAGTGACAGGGGCTGGGGTGGCTCCAGGAGTCTGGATGAGTCATCACTATGCTGAATAGCCCTATCTGCATTTGGAGTGGTGGGAGGAGTAACACCTGTGCCTGAATAGGGCTGTGCCTGCCTTCCACAATGCTGGCTCCACCTCCTGTGGTGCGTCTGATGACCATGGCCCATACTGACAAAGGAAAAAGTTGTGCACTGGCAGAGTGCACCCAGAACTGGCTTGGACCTGGTCCAGGACCCCTCACACATAGAGAACAAAGACTTTTGGGGTATATATATATATGAGAGCTGAAACCCCTGAAAGTCAGACTACTTTGTGATCAAGAGGAATCCCTGCCAAAGAAGATCAGCTGAAGAGATTGAGGAGAAGTACTGCCCTTGCTGTGTGTCTGGAGTTGGCCTGCAGTTTTCTGTTTCTGCTGAAGAGAGGATCAAGGGACTTTGCTGTGTGCTGTGTCCCTAGCTTGAAGAAGGACTTTGCTATGTGCTGCGTTCATCTGAAGAAAAGTCTCCAAGGGCCTGAGAAGAGCTGGCCTCCTGTTTCCGAAGTCCCAGGCACAAAAGGACTTCACCCCCAGCTTCACTGACTTCCTTGCTGGACGTTCTGACCTGCTCTGAGGTGCCAGTAACTCTGTGTAAGGCCCTTGCTGCTGGGAGCTGGAAGCGCGACACAACGAGGGAGAAGCGTGACACCGCCGCAGCAGCCCCTTTGCATCACCAAGGAAGCGTGTCGTCCATGCTTGCCATCGCATCCCTGGAGAAGCGTGTCGCAGGGCCTGTCGCGGCTCAAGAAACCACGCCATTTTATCGCATCGCACCGGATCGTCGTAACACATTGAGACGCCATCTTGTCGCATCGCAACCGGAGCGCAGGAAGAGTCAACGCATCGCCTTCTCTGCAACCCTGTTGTGTGTTCTGCGCTAAGCATCTAAGGTACATTGAGAGACAAGTGTCGCATTTACCATCTAAAAGTTTATTTTTGCAACAACCCTTTTTAAAGACATTCTACTGAGTATCTGTATGCTGGATTTTAGTTGTTTTGGTCTTGTTTACTTTAGATAAAGATATTTTATTTTTCTAAACTGGTGTGGTGTCCATTTGTGGTGTTTTCACAGTATTACTGTGAGTGTTGGTACAAATACTTTACACATTGCCTTTGGTATAAGCCTGTCTGCTCATGCCAAGCTACCAAGGGGGTGAGCAGGGGTTATCTAAAGTGTGTATCCCCCTACCCCTACTAGAAGCAAGAGTCCCTATTTGGTCAAAGGTGCCAAATACAGACACCCATTTCTAACACTCCTTAATTAATAAAACTATATACCCTATACTGTCATGATAAAGCAGTTTCACCTTAGTGGTACTGACTCAAATGCATGGTGTCAAGCACCGCAGAGTAACATTTTACATCAACGTCCTCGACCCGGTAGCTGCTGGATTACCACCTTGCGGATGTGCGATGGCACTGACTGCCACCAAGGCAGAACCCCCCTCACTGTAGCCATCTCATACGCAGTTGTGTCCCTTTTACTGAAAATTATCCAATGCCAGACTCACCGGATATCAGAACCTATTGTTATCTCCAGGTCACATTTCTCTCAATAGGTATCCAGTACTGAACCTTGAGTCTCTCCTATGCCATTTTTCAGGCTCACATTTTTTTTAGACTTCAGTCCAATGCCTTGGTGGAACAGTCATGCCTAGACATGGGTCGGGCATGCCCAGACATGGGTCCCATGCACCCTGTGTCACTAGAAACAAACTATACCTGTCTGACAAGCCCTAATAAGGGTGTACCTCTTCTTGGATTTCTTGTGTATGTGTTCCGGGAGGACTTGGCTTGGTAGTTTGAGCTGCAGTGTTCCTACTTAAACAGGGTCAAGCCTGATTTGCATATGGCTGAGTCCAAACTAAAGTGGCATGGTGTGCAAAATAACAATGAACTGGGATGTGGCTGAGTAATTACCAGTGGCTGAGATTAATTCAAGCATTCAATTCATCACATTTGTGTATACTTCACTGCAACGCCCTAAGAGGCAAGGTATACCCATAAGGGATCGTTTGGAGGGCCAGGTTGGCAGAGGAGAACATATGCTTTCTAAATGAATTAGGTTGTTTCAACTCTCTGTCCGGAGGAGTCATGAGGAAAGAGTTGGTGTGGATTCTACTGGAGAAAGCTTGAATAACCAACCTCTCTGGCGCAGTGTGTAGTGCCGGAATATCAAGGTCACTTGGCGCAGGCCTGTGGCATCTGGCAACCTGCCCCATTAGTAGTGGGCAGGAACAGGCTTAGACCAGGTGCCTGTGAGGGTTTCCGGCTTATAAAGTTTGACCAGTTTGTAAAATCTGTGTTTAAACAATGGTTTTGATCTCCTTAGTAGAGAACTGGAAGTCTAAAAACTCCACCACGTGTCTCATCACAACAGTGAAGGGGGCACTCGCTTCTGTCAATGTTCAGGAGATGAACACTACCCTATGTCTGCAGAAGTGTGCAACCCGCTGGCATCTTTCAAACCAAGGTATAAAACATCATCCCTTTAATGTTGGAGAAAATACTCTCCCTTATCACAGTTTTCATCTTCAAAGGTAGGTTGACTCTGGTCAGAGTCCAAACCAAAAAGCTGGTGAAGCGCTGGAGTATAGCTCTAAGATACAGGCATATTTCTATCTGAATCTGAAGGGACTGTGGCTGGGAATGTTGGTACAGTGTTGATAAGTGACCTCAGTCAGGGCTGGAATGGGTTTAGTTGTAAGTCAGAGAGGATGATAGGAACAAATCAGTCGTTTAGCACAAGTGATTTTGCTGCCGGTATTCATGTCACAGGGACTGGCACTGACCTTAGTGCCAAATTGGAAGTAGGCACCGGCACTAGAGCGGATCCAAAGCGGGTCCTGGAAGCACAAACAGCACAAAGAACGGACATACCAATGGTAACCAGAGGACTGGACTTGCAGTCTGTGACTTGAAAGGAGGCCTGAAGGACCGCCACTGCACCCTCTTGAAACCGGGAAGTGGACTCAAAGGGCCAATTGGCTTACTTCCTGTGTGGTTACAGGGACACAACTAGCTGGAAGAAGTATTTTCCTTGAAGTTGCGAGTTTACCAGTACCAACTTGACCTGGACACGACGTTGCTAGTGGCTTCTGCTGGAGCGAGTTTTAGCTCCTAAGGAACAAGTTACCTACCTTCGGTAACGATATATCTGTTATAGACATAGATCAGTTATAGATTCCTTACCTTGTGAATTCCCCTCAGGCGTCAGACTGGATCCGGAGAATTTTAGCATCAGCAGTATCCCTGCGCGCCGAAAGGTGGGGTTGGTTGCCTCCGCATTCGTCGTCAGCGTCGTGGTCGACGGGATGACGTCGCAGCAGCTACTTAGATGCCGTCCTCGAGCATTGACATCAGTTCTCTACACGACTTTCCACGCCAGAAGCGCAGAGCCATGCAAGACACTGATCACTGGGGCGCAAAACTAAGCCCTTAAAGGAAATCCTTAACCCTAGAAGTCAGTTCGCAGAGAGGGGAGAATGGGTGGGTCGGTAAGAAATTTATAACTAATCTATGTCTCTTACAGATATATTGTTACCGAAGGTAAGTAACTTGTTCATCTGAAAGAAACAATTAGTTATAGATTCCTTACCTTGTAAATAGATACCCATACCCCAGCAATACCAACCCCGGAGGAGGGTCTGCGAACCAAGTTCACACCAGAAAGTCCAGGAGAACAGAACAGTCAAACAAGCATTGAAAATTCAATAGGTCTCGCCTTTGATTAGGTTAAAGTCATTTGCTTTGCTAATGGTATTGTATAGCAAAGCAAATGGCTGTAAGTTAATGAAAGGCGAGACCTACCTACTGCGTTTTTAATGCTTGTTCAGAACTAGAGCAGTGATTTGCGTGCGGACACAAGGAGCCTGCGAGCCAGCCGCAGCAGGGCTGGCAAGGCACGTCAGACACTGGTTTGCTCTCTCCGAGTCAAGTCTGTTCCTCGCGCATGGCTTGACTAAGCACCGTGGGGTGAAGTCTCACAGCTGGTGCTCATGCTGCCGAGGGCGGATTGGGTCCACATCAAAGGCCGAGACCCTGCAGAGCTGGGCACCCACTGTGACCCGTGACCCCTGCCAGAGCACAGAAATAAGCTACGGCTGTGCATTGGGTTTCGAATGCACACAGCTGAAATCAGCCACTATTGTCTTGTTGCTAATTCCACTCTCCAGAGAAAGTCACAGAGTTAAGTATCTTAGCGGGCTGCAGCATCTGCCTTACATTTAAGTCAGAACCTATCGTGTATATTCCATAACATGCGTTGTTCCAAAGTGAGTCTGAAATTAGTAAAACATGCAGTGCGTCACACGGAAATTACATTACCCTGTTTACATAGTTTTCCTTTATAATCTTTTCACCACATTCATTCACACCACCAGGGCTCAATTGCTTCATAGTTCTTTAAATGTCTGCAATAGGATAATTCACGAGAATCCCTTCCTTTCCATTTCTCATTCTGACATTCGTAGCAATGACTGATTTGTTTAAAAAAAAAAAAATCGAAAGCACGGTCTTCTTTCAAAGGCTCTAATGGTTGTTAATCTTCGAGAGTCTACATTATCACGATGGGATCGGCGACAATATCAGCGCACCTTTACCCACGAAAAGACATGTATCCTGATAAAAATAAACATAGATTTTGGAATACCCATTGGAGTTTGGAAGGATTGAAAATTGTGCAACTGGTTTCTTCTTGCCCTGAGTTGCAGGCTGGGCTGGTCTGTGCGCAGGGCAGAGACAAACAATGCCGCCATGCCAATGATTTCATTAGCGGAGACAGACGTGTGTGAGCTCTGAGTGTCATAAACGCGCCAAGGGATGCTTAGGACAGGGGTCAAAGAGGTTGTTAATTACCCTGAGACCACAACACATATAGAGGTTCATTATAGATATGCGTTTTACTACTAAGTATATGCAATTGTGGCGTATAATTACGCAATAGTAAAAACATTGACTCCGCACAGGTTGTTTTTTTTGTGGATGGCTGTCAGCCGTAAATGGTGCACTGCTTGTGAATCGGGCTCATAGGCTGTCGGCAAGTCTCGGTGTGATCTTTGGAGTACAATGTTTATCTGTTGAGACGCCAGAGCTCCCCCTGTCAAAGCCTGACCCCAAAAGGCTTTCAATCTTCGGTACTGCGTACGGATTAGGTGGGAGAGAAGATGTGCAGCGGGGATTGGCTTTACTGGAGGTGAGAAAAAAAGTCCACAGAGTACCACGCCGCCAGTAAAGGGGTCAATACCCACGTGCACATCTTTTGTCTTGTTAGTCTCCCTGTGTGCACGCTGGAATCGTATCAATTTCAAAAGTCCTCTTCATGGCAGAGCAGCGCATGCGCTGCTTTTCGCCAGGCCGAGACCTAAAAAGCCGTCTCTCTAGACTTAGCTGTCCAGACAGTAGTGCTTTGTGAGCGTGTGCAAAGATGCCCACGTCGTTGCCTGACATAGGTCGTTGAGGGGGACTCCCCGTCCCAAAGCCGTGGGACGGGGCTGTCGTCCTGGTGGAATGGGCAAGCAGCCCCACAGGAGGCTCCTTCTTTGCAAAAGAATAGCTAGCTTTGACACACAAAACAATTCATCTAGCGATAGTCCGTTTGTGTACTGTCCACCCTTTTTTAGCGCCAACGTAGCCAAGAAAGAGTTGGTCATCCACCCGGAATTGTTTTGTGCGATCCAAGTAAAATGAAAGGGCACGTTTTGGATCCAGACGGTGGAGCCTCTCTTCCTTTTTAGAAGGATGCGGAGGAAGAAAGAAGGTGGGCAAAGTGATGGTTTGACCAATGTGGAAGAAAGTAACCACCTTGGGAAGAAAGGATGGACGAGTGCGAAGGGCAACCTTGTCCGGATGAACAGCCAGAAAAGGAGGTTTTGAAGGGAGCACACATAAGATAAGTAAGAACCAAGTTCAAGTTCCACTGAGGTAATAAGAAGAGAACAGGAGGAAAAGATGAGTAATGACCTTAAGAAAGGGATTTACAACAGGGGACTTGAAAAGAGAAGGCTGAGCAGGAAGCCGAAAAAAGGCCGAAATGGCAGAGAGATAGCCCTTAAGAGTGCCCACAGGAGAGCTCTGCTGGGCCAAAGAAATGAGGAACAAGAGAACCTCAGAAAGAGCCTTTGCTGGGCACCCTCCCTCAAATTTGTTCCATCTGCAGGCGTATACCGTCTTAGTGGAGGGACGACTGGCTACCATCACAGACTTAGGGAGGAAGGTCAAAGGCTGTCAACTGTGGCCGCTCAATTTCCACAGAAGGAGGTGGAGGCTGGAAAGGTTCAGTTGGAGGACCATCCCCTGCTGCTGCGATAGAAGATCCTCCCGAAGAGGCAGTCTGATTGGATGATCGATAGCCATGTGTAACAGCTCGGGATAACAAACTCTTCCTGCCCAATCCGGAGCCACAAGTATGACTTGTGCCCAGTCGTGCTTGATCTTCTTCAGCAACCGGGGGCAGAAGTGGTATAGGCGGAAAGGTGTATAGAAGACCGCAACTCCACTCACGACGAAAAGCGTTGCCTAGGGAGTGCCGCCTTCAAAATTCCAACGCACAGAATTGCTGACATTGCGCATTATCTTCGGTGCCAAATAGATCTAACTAAGGCTCTCCCCACTGCAGAAAGAGACCTTGCACCACCTCCGAGTGTAGACACCATTCGTGATCCATCATGCACCTGCAGCGGAGTTCGTCTGCACTGGCGTTCAGTGAAACTGCCAGGTATTGAACCGCCAGGGATTTGCCCTGATGTTCCAGCCATGTCCAGAGACGGAGAGCCTCTTGACATAGGGACCCGGAAGACAGAAGGTTGATGTAGAGACCAGACTCCACGGAGACCAGAGGCCGCTGATCTCCGCCTCTCCCATGTGCTCGCCCCCCCCCCTAGAAGTGATGCATCCGTCACCACTGTGAACTCCGGTTGGGGAAGGGAGAGGGATCTGCCGTTGACCCAATCCTGGTTCGTTAGCCACCACTGAAATTGTCTTGTGGTGCCTCCGAGATTTTAACACAATCGGACAGATTACCCTGATGTTGTGCCCACTGGAACTTCAGGTCTCATTGCAGAGCCTGAATATGTACCTGGCATGATCTACCAGCATGATGCAGGAGGCAATGAGGCCCAGCAGCCTCAGGGTCATTCTGACTGAAACCCGGAATAGAGGTTGAAAGATTGGAATCACAGCCCGAATATCCCGGACTCGCTGCTTGGGAAGATAACCCCGAAGCTGCGTTGTGTCCAGAACCGCTCCGATGAAGAGGAGCTTCTGAGAGGGAGTCAGGTGTGACTTTGGCACGTTGCTAGGGAACCCCAGCGAATGCAGGAGTTCTGCCTAGTGTGCAGGTGGGAGACGACTGACTTGAACAGCCAGTCGTCCAGATAAGGGAAGACTGGTACCTCTGATCTGCGGAGATGAGCTGCGACCACCGCCATCACTTTCGTGAACAGCCGAGGGGCGCTGGTAAGGCCAAAGGGGAGCACGGTAAACTGAAAGTGCTTGTGGCCTACCGTGAACAGCAGGTAAAGCCGGTGGGCCGGCAGGACGGGGGAGGGGAGGTGAAAGTAGGCGTCCTGCAAGTCCAACGCTACCATCCAGTCTCCAGTGTCGAGGGCAGACAGGACCCGAGCTAGTGTCACCATTTTGAACTTCTCCTTCTGGAGGAAGCGGTTGACGTTCCTAGGATCCAAGGTAAGGCACAGGCCTTTGTCCTTCTTGGGCACCAGAAAGTAGTGGGACTAGCAACCACGACCTACTTCTGGAACAGGAACTCGTTCGATAGCTCCCTTGGCCAAGAGAGCCGTAACCTCCTGTTGGAGAAGAGCCAGATGATCCTCCAACATGCGATGGTATTGAGGTGGCATGGATGGAGGTTTAGTCCCGAAGGGGAGGGAGTAGCCCCTTTGGACTATGTGCAAAACTCACCTAACCGTGGTGATGGTTCGCCAGTGGGGGAGATGATGGCGAATCCTGCCGCACACTGGCAATTGGTGGCCCTGAAAGTTCGGACTAGGAGGGTTTGGAGGGTGCTGTAGAGGGAGTGGTGGTGGACTGGCCCGCTCGCTGACCCCCAGACCCACGACGGTGTGTCCCACATACCCGGCCACGCAGGGCCTGGACACCTTGCGCTGGCCTGTGGCCCTGGGTGGAACGTGGCGGGATTACCCTTCCGTAGCCACGAAAGGGGAGAAAAGCAGACTGCGCAGGACAGGTGTTGGAGAGGACAAGGGACTTGGCCGTAGCCCGAGAGCCCTTGAAGCGCTCTCGAGCGTTGTCTGCTTTGTTGCGGAACAGGCGACGGGCATCAAAAGACATGTACAGCAAGGTAGCTTGGACACCCTCGGAAAAACCAGTCGACCTCAGCCAGGCGTAGCGTCGAAGGGCTACTGACGTAGAAATTGTCCTGCCTAGCGAGTCAGCGGTGTCCAGTCCGCATCTTATGGTGAACTTGGCTGCGTCTTTCCCCTCGGCGACTGCGCGGGAGAGCACGGCCCAGGCCTCCTCCAGGTAAAGTGGAAGCACCTGTGCTGCCATATCCCAGACTGAGTTGGTCTAACTGCCCAACAGACGTGCGATGTTCACCGACCACAGTCCCAAGCTGGAGGAAGAAAACATCATCTTCCCTAGATGGTCTAGCTTCTTGGATTCCCTATCAGGTGGTGCATTAGGGAATGCGTCTTTGGACGTTAAGGCTTGGACCACCAAGGTCTCAGTGGTGGGGTGTTGGGATAGAAAAGAGGGGTTGCCCAGAGCCAGGCGGTGGCGTCCGACAATCATCCTATCCGCAGGAGCGCCTGTGTTGGGCCTGGACCAGGTGCCCAAAAGGATGTCATAGAAAAGGCAGCAGGGGCTCCGAAGAGGCCACCGCCGGTTGGGGCACCTCCGACAGGTGATTAGTCCTGACCGCCACCGTATGTAGCTCGAGGTTGAGGGCCTCGGCTGCCCTACACAACACCACTGCGTATGACGCACCCTCCTTCATAGCCATGGTAGGAGGAGACAGCACGCCAAGGTCTGGGGAGGTATCCAGACCACTGGCTTCATGCAACTCCTCTCTCCAGTTTGGTTCATCTAACTGGGTGTACAGACCCCTCCCAGTCCTCCTCACCATCCTATGGTTGCCAATCTGGCCTGTAGGAAACACCAGGGTCGAACAGAGGTAAAACAAGTACTGCTCGCCGCCGGATCCGGCATCGGTCCGGCTCCATGTCCAAGTCAGGGTGGAGGCCGAGGTCGAGCCAGCGTCGGGAGTGGACGATGTTCCTGTGAAATAGGTGCCGGGGGAGGTGTTAGAAGGTCAACAGGCGCCGATCCGGATCCAGGATCCAAAGGGACCCTGTGATGCCGGAGCCGCCAGCGTCGAAGGCCCAGGGCCCTCAGCCGAGTCCACGGGACACAAAGATGCGCCAGCGGAGTCAGGTTGCCCAAAGATGGCAGGCATCGCTTCGTAGAAACTCCGAAGCTGAGTAGGGGTTTCTCCGACTCCCGGAAAAGGAGGGAAACGTGGAGTCAACCCTTCAGGCTCCGCACGCGGTGCCGCGGGGCGGGCACCGTCGGTACCACACGTCGCCTCGGCTGACGGACGGGGAGAAGTCGAAGAGCGACGATGCTTCTTTGACTTCTTCTTGGGCTTCCACTTACCTGAGGAGTGCGAAGAATTAGATCATGAGTGGTGGTGACCAATGTTCCCTCTAATTTTTTTCCTCTGTGTGCGGCAGAGTATGGTCTCTGTGCACTGCAGCGGAGGCTATGTGCGCCAAGAGCCCGGCCGTGCTTGTGGACCAGGGCTTTAAGTAGGATGAAAAAACTGGGGGTCTCTCAAAGAGGTGAGACCGATTCAATTAACGGCGTGGCTTGAAAGCAATTAAGCTAAAAATCTGTGCTTAGCATAGTGTGCCACCCGACTGATATTTAGCTTCTTCTGTCATTGCATCCAGATATATAATACAAGTAATATTACACCTACAAGAAGCCAGGACTATTGGCTTTGTCAATGGTTGTTTGTGGCATAAAGCTGTATATAATATTGAAAATGCTTCTGCTCTTGTGGTAGAGGTTGTGGCTTAATACTCGAGCTGCCGACTTAAGAGATGGTTTTGAGTCCAAGGGTCAAATAAATATAAAAAATCATGTAAATCGCTCCAATACCTTTGGGTTGAGTTTGCACTATCTAAAACTTGCTGCATTTCTTTTCTAAATGCAGGGCTGTCTTTTAAAAGCACTTATGTTAAATGCAGCCCATGACGGATGCTGTGATCAGGGGGACCAACTAGACCCGAACTTCAGGAGGCGCTAACACTCCCAGCCAAGGCTGGCCCAAGCACTGGTCGCACACTATGCAACAGTGGCGCCCTCTACCCATTTCCTCCTCCGACAAGAATTTCCTCACCACTTCGGATTCAAGGTCCGGCAGTCGGAGCACGACTTGGGATCATGGTCTCGCTTCAGACACCAAGGGGACACGCGGTGTGGGTCCGTAACCGACATCAGCTTTCGACAGGTGTCGCAAGCCTTAAAGCTTGGCCGAAGACGACTGGACATCCCTGCGTGCACCAGGGGTCGATAGACTCAAAAAAACGGTGTCGACAAAAGTCGCATAAAAGTCAGTCAAAAAGTGACTGGAGATACCGTTCTCTCTGTATCTGCGCTGGGTGATGCGGAAAAAGAATGAACTGACGTCAGCGTGCGAGGGCAACATCTAAGTAGCTACCCCAACGTCATACTGGCAACATCGACGCCAACGACGAACACTGAGCTGACCGACGCCAATCAATCAATCAATCAAGTCATTTGTAGAGCGCACTACTCACCCGTAGGGTCTCAAGGCGCTGGGAGGGGGGGGGGGTGCCGCTACTGCTCGAACAGCCAGGTCTTGAGCTGCTTCCTGAAGGAGAGGTGGTCTTGGGTCAGGCGCAGATTGGTCGGAAGTGAGTTCCAGGTCTTGGCGGCCAGGTAGGAGAAGGACCTTCCTCCTGTTGTCGCTCTTCGGATGCGGGGGACGGCGGCGAGGGCGTGGTTGGTTGATCTGAGGAGGCGCTTGGGAGTGTAGAAGCTGATCCGGTTGTTGAGGTAGCTCGGGCCTTGGTCGTGTAGGGCTTTGTGCGCGTGGGTGAGGAGCCGGAAGGTGATTCTCTTGTTGACCGGGAGCCAGTGCAGATCTCTCAGGTGTCCGGTGATGTGGCTGCGTCGGGGGATGTCGAGGATGAGTCTCGCCGAGGCGTTCTGGATCCGCTGGAGTCTCTTCTGGAGTTTCGCCGTGGTTCCGGCGTAGAGGGCGTTGCCGTAGTCCAGTCGGCTGGTGACGAGGGCTTGGGTGACCGTCTTCCTCGTCTCGGTGGGGATCCACCGGAAGATCTTACGTAGCATGCGCAGGATGTTGAAGCATGCCGAGGAGACGGCGTTGACTTGTCTGGTCATGGAGAGTGAGGAGTCCAGGATGAAGCCCAGGTTGCGTGCGTGGTCCGTCGGTTTGGGTGCGGTGCCCAGGGCGGGGGGCCACCAGGAGTCGTCCCAGGCGGAGGGCGTGGCGCCCAGGATGAGGACCTCCGTCTTGTCTGAGTTCAGTTTCAGGCGGCTGGTCGTCATCCATTCGGCTACGTCTCTCATCCCTTCGTGCAGGTTGGTTCTGGCGGTGGCGGGGTCGTTGGTCAGGGAGAGGATCAGCTGGGTGTCGTCGGCGTAGGAGATGATGTTCAGGTTGTGTTGGCGTGCGATGGCCGCGAGGGGGCTCATGTAGACGTTGAAGAGGGTTGGGCTCAGCGAGGATCCTTGGGGTACGCCGCAGATGACTTTGGTGGCCTCTGACTTGTACGGTGGTAGGCGGACTCTTTGTGTTCTTCCGTCGAGGAAGGAGGTGATCCATTCCAGTGCCTTCTCCTGGATTCCGATGTTGCTGAGGCGCTGTACTAGGGTGCGGTGGCAGACAGTGTCGAAAGCCGCGGAGAGGTCCAGGAGGATGAGGGCCGCTGTTTCTCCGTTGTCCATCAGAGTTCGAAGGTCGTCGGTGGCGGCGATGAGGGCGGTCTCCGTGCTGTGGTTCGCTCGGAAGCCGGACTGCGAGGGGTCGAGGGATCCATTCGTCTCGAGGAAGGCGGCCAGCTGTTTGTTGACGGTCTTCTCGATGACTTTGGCCGGGAACGGGAGTAGCGAGATGGGACGGTAGTTCTTGAGGTCGGTGGGGTCTGCTGTGGGTTTCTTGAGGAGAGCGCTGATTTCGGCGTGCTTCCAGCTCTCAGGGAAGGTGGCGGAGTCGAAGGAGGTGTTGATGATGTCCCGCAGGTGGGGTGCGAGGACAGCGTCGGCCTTGTTGAAGACGTGGTGAGGGCAGGGGTCAGTCGGAGATCCGGAATGGATGGAGTTCATGGTGCGGATGGTGTCTTCGGTGCTGATCGGGGTCCAGGTGCGGAGGGTGGTGGATGGTGGCGTCGTTGCGGTTGTGGCTTGCGTTGGTTGGTTGCTGAAGCTGTTGTGTATGTCCGTGATTTTGTTGTGGAAGTAGGACGCGAGGGAGTTGCAGAGGTCTTGCGACGGGGTGATGTCGTTGTTTCCGGCGTTGGGGTTGGAGAGCTCTTTCACGATGTTGAAGAGTTCCTTGCAGTTGTGTGCGTTGTTGTCCAGCCGGTCCTTGTATGTATTTTTCTTGGTGGCGCGGATCAGTTGATGGTGTTTCCGGGTGGCGAGCTTGAGGGTGGCCATGTTGTCCGTCGTTGGTTCCCTTCTCCAGGCTTTCTCGAGGGCTCGACAGTTCTTCTTGGAGCACTTGAGTTCGTCGGTGAACCATGGTGTTTTTCTGCTGCAGGATCTGCTGGGCGGGGTCCTCAGAGGGGCGAGTTCGTCCGCGCAGTTGCTGATCCACTTCGTGAGGTTGTCGGCGGCCTGGCTGGGGTTCGCTGAGTTGGCGGGAGGGTGCTGGCTCAGGGAGGCGGTGAGCTGGTTGGCTGTGATCTTGTTCCAGCTTCTTCGAGCAGCCTGTTGCTGGTGGTGGTGGATCGTCGTTCTTTTGAAGGTGAAGTGGACGCAGCTGTGGTCCGTCCAGTGGAGTCCTGTTGCGTGGCTGAAGGTGACGTCTTTGCTGGAAGAGAAGACGGCGTCGAGTGTGTGTCCGGCGAGGTGGGTGGGGGTGGTCACCAGTTGCTTGAGTCCGAGGTTGTCGAGGTTGTCGAGCAGGGTGGTGGTGTTGCGGTCGTTGTTGTTCTCCAGGTGGAAGTTGAGGTCCCCCAGGAGGATGTAGTCGGCGGAGGGGAGAGCGTGCGGGCTGACGAAGTCGGCGATGTCCTCGCTGAATCGTGTGCGTGGTCCCGGGGGTCGGTAGATCAGGGTGCCTCTGAGGGTGGTCTTCGGGTTGGTGTGGATCTGGAAGTGCAGGTGTTCAGCGGTGGTAAGGGTGTCGTCGGTGTTGGTCGTGATGCGGATGGTGTCTCTGTGGATGATGGCGATGCCTCCTCCGGTCTGGTTGTCGCGGTCCCTCCGGGTGATCTTGTAGCCCTCTGGGATGGCGATGGCGATGTCTGGGGCTGAGGAGGCGTTCATCCAGGTCTCGGTGATGAAGGCAACGTCGGGGGCGGTGGTGTCGAGCAGGTTCCAGAGTTCTACGGCGTGTCTGTGGACGGAGCGGGTGTTGAGCAGGATGCACTTGAGGTGGGTGCTGCTGGAGTTCGGCTTGGCGGGTGCAGGGAAGGTCCGGATGCAGGTGAACTTGCAGGCGAGGCAGCTGAAGGGTCCGTGGGTGTGCTTCGGGGCGGCTCGGTGACATCCTGGGATGTAGCCGGTGTTGAGTGCGATGAGGTCGGAGGCGCTGTAGGTTCGTCGGGTCGGCTTCCGTCGGTGGGGGCCAGGGGTCCTGGCGCTGGTCGCGATCCGGTCGCGGACGGGCGCAGACGGGCTTACCTTTGGCGCGCCTTCGGCGCACAATCGGCGCGCCCGCTGCGCGTCAACGCTGCGCGTTCGCACGGTCGCCATTTAAGGCCAAGTGCGCGGGTGGGCGGAGCAGCTGGGAGGCGGGAGCGGGGAGGGAAACAGAAGAAAAAAAGGGGCGGGGCTAAGGCGGTGGCGGGAAGCGGGAGCGGGGGGCGGCGAGAAGGGCAGACACAAGACAAGCACCAAATTAGGTCAAAACGGGGCAAAAAGGCAGCGAAAACAAGCACAAATGCAGACAGAAACGGGGAAAAAGGTAGCGAAAA
Organism: Lissotriton helveticus; assembly: GCF_964261635.1. Taxonomy (NCBI): domain Eukaryota; kingdom Metazoa; phylum Chordata; class Amphibia; order Caudata; family Salamandridae; genus Lissotriton; species Lissotriton helveticus. Next base: position 250,145,340 of record NC_136059.1, read on the forward strand.
CACGGAGAAAACAAGCACAAATGCTGGCAAAAACGGGCAAAAAGGCAGCGAAAACACGGAGAAAACAAGCACAAATGCTGGCAAAAACGGGGGGAAACCAAGGAGAGCGCTCAGGGCGGCAGCGAGGCCGGCGCTGAGACAGAGGCAGGCACTGGGGGCACACGCAGCAGCTGGTGGCCGTGCGGCGCGGGGGTGTCGCCACCTTTCGACGTGCAGGGTTAGTGCTGATGAAATTTTTTTATAGATCAAGGCCACTGCCTGGGGGTAATTCTAAAGGTAAGGAATCTATAACTAATTGTCTCTTTCAGATTTGGCATTTTGTGTGCTAAGACGTGAGCGTGGTCTATGACTTCCTTGTGTGTCTGTGTGCACAAGCCTGTCTGTGTGTGTGTAACAACCCTTTTCTTTCTTCTGTCAAGCGATCCTTTTTCGAATAAAACTCATACATGCATCTTCATTTTAGGGCGGAAATAGCAAGATAAGGCGGTGCATGGTGTAGTGTACTGCGCAGAATGTTGATTGCAGGACACAGTTTCTATTAAAAAGGATTCTACAGAGACTAAGAAACTGGAATAGAAAACAGAATTCCAGTCTAGCTGCCACCAGAGGGAGCTTCTGCGACATATTTGATCTATACATAAACTGTTAGGCTGCTTTCAATGCTTGACCTAAATTGAATATGCTACTTACCAGTATGCATCTGTTCTTGGCATGTAGGGCTGCTGACATTCATATCTATAGCATAGATCGCCGCCTAGTGTTGGGTCCGGATGATTGTACATTGTTGTCCTGGAAGAGTCTTCGAAGTATCACAAGATAGGTGGCTCCTCCCCTGGACTACAGTGCGCATGGGCATCGACTCCATCCCCAGATTGTTTTTAGCCATTGTGGCGAAGATGGAGTGTAACAGTGTGAGCGATGACCATGCTAAGAGTAAGTGTAAATTCTGCAGCCGCTACAGGCACCGGGGAGGAGGGCGGACGATATGAATGTCAGCAGCCTTACATGCCAAGAACAGATGCATACTGGTAAGTAGTATATTCAGTTTGAGGCATGTGGGCTGCTGAATTCATATCTATAGCATAGAATATATAGCAGTCCCTCCATTATCGGCGGCCGCCTGTGCCAGCTGCAGACGTTTGAAAAAGTGTTTTTAGAACAGCCTGCCCTACAGCTGCTTGCTGCTTGGAGTGCACATCTACACAGTAGTGTTTAGTAAATGTGTGTGGGGTAGACCATGTGGCTGCTCTACAAATGTCTTCCAAAGGGATATTACCAAGGAAAGCCATGGAGGCCCCCAACTTGCGGGTGGAGTGGGCTCTGGGGGGGGACTGTCAAATTGCGCTTAGCTTTGAGATAGCAAATTTGAATACACTTAACGATCCACCTGGCTATACCTGCTTTGGAAATGGGGTTGCCTTTGTGTTGGGCAGAAAAGGCAACAAAGAGTTGTTTCGTCTTCCTAAAATCTCTGGTCCTATCGATGTAGTACATCAAAGCTCGTTTGACGTCAAGAGTGTGGAGCATTCTTTCAGCCACTGTCTCAGGATTTTGAAAGAACACCGGCAGTTCAATAGTCTGATTGACATGGAACTGCGAAACCACCTTAGGAAGAAATTTAGGGTTAGTGCGCAGCACCACCCTGTTTGAGTGAATCTGTATGAATGGTTCTTGTACAGTGAGCGCCTGTAGCTCACTAACACGCCGCAGGGACGTTATGGCTATTAGGAAAGCCACCTTCCAAGTTAAGAACTGAATCTCGCAGGAATGTAGAGGCTCAAAAGGTGGGCCCATCAGTCTGGTGAGGACCACATTAAGGTTCCATACAGGAGCTGGCGGGGTTCTGGGAGGAATGACCCGTTTCAGTCCTTCTAGAAAGGCTTTAATGGCAGGCACTCTGAAAACGGAGAGATGCTGCCTGTTCTGGAGATAAGCCGCTATGGCGGATAAGTGTATCCGAATGGAAGCATATGCCAGATTGCATTTGTAAAGATGTAACAAATAACAAATGATGTTGTGAGTAGATGCATCTAGCGGGTCGATGTTGTGTTCTGCACAGTAAATGACGAACCGCTTCCATTTTGCTGCATAGCATGCTCTGGTGGTGGGCTTCCTTGCCTCCCGTATGATATCCATGCAGTCAGGAGGCAAGTTTAGGTAGCCAAATTCTAAGACTTCAGGAGCCAGATCGCCAGGTTGAGCTGTTGCGGATCTGGGTGCTGAATGTCGCCATGGCTCTGCGTCAAAAGCCTGGGTGTGAGGTGCAGCCTTTGATGCGGTACCACGGAGAGTTCTAGAAACGTGGTGTACCATGGTTGGCGTGCCCACGTTGGAGCAACCAGGATGAGTGTCATCGAGTGTTGCTTTAGTTTTCTTGCCACCAGCGGTATGAGAGGTGCTGGGGGAAAGGCGTACGCAAATCTGCCTGACCAGTTCATCCATATCGCATTGCCCTGCGACTGTGGGTGCGGGAACCTGGCGGCAAAGCGTTGGCATTTTGCGTTTTCCCTTGTGGCGAATAGGTCTATCTCTGGATGACCCCACTGCTGGAAGTACGGGCGGAGTACTGATAGATGTATCTCCCACTCGTGCATTTGGTGGCTGTACCTGCTGAGCAGATCCGCCATCTGATTGTCCTTGCCCGGGAGGTGTTCCGCCATGAGGAAGATGTTCCTCTGAATGGCCCACTTCCACATGCTCTGAGCCAGATGAGACAACTGTGGAGAGTGTGTACCTCCCTGCTTTTGAATATAGTACATGGCTGTCATGTTGTCCATCCGGATCAACACGACTTTGTTGCACAGATGTACCTTGAATGCCTTCATTGCCATGAAGATTGCCATCAGTTCCAGGTAGTTGATGTGCATCTTCTGTTGCTGCGTTGTCCATAGTCCCTGCACCGTGTAGTGGAGTACATGAGCTCCCCATCCCTGGAGAGATGCGTCCGTTGTCAGAATAATCTGTGGCACAGGCTCTTGGAACGGTCGGCCCTTGCAAAGGTTGTGGGGATTCCACCAATGCAGAGAGTTGTATGCCCGACCGGTCACCAACACTAGGTCTTTCAACTGTCCCTGAGCCTGATTCCACTGATGTGCTAAGCACTCCTGAAGCGGACGCATATGTAGTCTGGCATGCGGGACTATGAAAATGCAGGAGGCCATCATGCCTATCACCTGCATGAACACTCGTGCCGGAAGCGAGTGTTGCGGTCTGAACTTCTGGATCAGCGACTGAATGCTGTTGACCCTCACAGAATTTGGCTGAGCCGTGGCTGCCAGAGTATCTATTGTCGCGCCCAGATACTGTCGCACATGGGCTGGCTGAAGGTGCGACTTCGGATAGTTCAGTGAGAATCCCAGAGCGTGAAGAAGGTGAATGGTGTGGGACATGTCGGCAGCGCACTGCTGGGCCGACTTTGCTTGGACAAGCCAGTCGTCCAGATAAGGGTAGACGTGACCGTTCTGCCTCCTGAGGTGCGCAGCCACAGTCGCCAGGCATTTTGTGAAGACCCTGGGCGCTGTGGTCACTCCGAAAGGGAGGACCTTGAATTGATAATGCTGATTCTGAATGGTGAATCTGAGGTATTTTCTGTGTGATGGATGTAGTGGAATGTGAAAATATGCATCCTTGAGATCTAATGTTGCGAGGAAGTCTCCCTTGATTGAGCAACGGAAGAACCTGCTGCAGCGTGAACTTGTGAAAGTGTTCTGAGAGAATGTACTGATTTAGGGGTCTGAGATCCAGTATGGGTCTGAGGGACCCGTCCTTTTTCGGGATCAGGAAGTACAGGGAGTACACTCCGGAGCCTCTGTCCTCCACCGGCACGAGCTCTATTACCCCTTTTTGCAGCATGACGAGCACCTCCTGCTGCAATAAGTGCAAATGCTCTGTGGACATAGGACGGTGCCTTGGTGGGATGTTGGGTGGAGTGGACGTTAACTCCAGACAATAACCGTACTGGATAAGTTTCCTGACCCACCTGTCTGTGGTGATGGATTTCCAGACTGGCAGGAACCGTTGGAGTCTCCCCCCGACAGGTGTTGTATGGTCGGGGGGCAGTGACAAGGCGTCACTGTTTGTTGGCGGCGGAGGATCGGGAGTTGTTGTTTCCACGACCTCTGCCCTTGGCGCTGTTGCCACGATAGCCGCCTCTACTCTGCTTGTTGTAAGAGGTTTGCGCCCCACCTTTATTGTACTGTGTTTGCTGGGACATCTGGCCTCTGGAAACACCTCTATTGCTTGAGCGACGAAAAGTACTACCCCTGAACTGCTGTGACTGGAGAGCCCCCATGGACTTTGCAGTCTCGGTGTCTTTCTTTATTTTTTCCAGGGTGGTATCCACCTCAGGTCCAAATAAGCTATCAGGGTTTACAGGCTGATTGAGGATGGTGGTTTGTATCTCCGTTTTGAATCCGGAGATCCTGAGCCAGGCCTGACGCCGCATCATCACACTCGTGTTAATTGCCCTGGCCGCGGTGTCTGCTGCGTCCAGTGCACACTTAATAGAGGCATTCGAGATGAGCTTCCCTTCCTGAATGAGCATCTCCGCTGCCTCTTTATACTCTTCCGGCAAGTGCTGTAACAGGGTCTCAAGTGTATCATAGTGTGCCCTGTCATATCTGGCCAGGAGTGCCTGAGTGTTTGAGATACGCCAGATATTGGCCGCTTGAGCCGCCACCCTCTTCCCTGATGCTTCTAGCACTTTCGATTCCTTGTCAGGGGGAGGAGCATCACCAGTAGTTTGAGAATTAGCCCTCTTCCGGGCATTAGAAACGACCAATGAGTCCAATGGCAACTGGCCCTTGATGTAGGTAGGGTCGCCAGGTGCCGGCTTATACTTTTTCTCGATCCTGGGGTTTATAACCCTGGCACGGGTGGGTTCCTTAAAGATGTCTGCAGCATGTTTCAGAACCCCCTTTAGCATTGGCAGAGTCTTGACAGTTTTTTCAGAGGTGGAAAAGGTATCAAAGAGGAAGTCCACCTCAACCGGGTCAGCATGCAGCTGGACGTCATGATTCTTAGCCGCCCTTTCAAATAGAGCATTGAATGCCGCAGAATCCTCAGTAGGGGAGGTCTTGACATTATACACTTGAGTGTCCTGGGCAGTGTGCAGATCATCAGGGTCCCCCGCATCTGCCCATGTGTCCTGGTGATCCTCAGGATCAGTGTTGGCAGGGAAGTTGTACTCCTCATCATCCCCCTCCCCAGCCTCCACATCTGAATAAGTGGGTGAGGATGGAGGCATGGTCTGAGGCCGTGGATCAACCGGCTCCACCAGAACTGGGCAATCCGTAGAAGGCCTTTTGCGCTTCAAGGGAATGATGTACGACTCCATAGGCTGAGCCGGCGTGATCTTTCTCTTGTAGAGTGAAAGTTTACCGGTGTCGGCGTCGATAAAGTGTTCCGACTGCTCCTCCATCTGGGGTTGTCGATGCTTCAAGCTCACCACTGGCTGTGGAGGCTTCGACCCCGTGGACACCTTGACGGAAGCGTCGTCGACCGTCCTCGGTGCGAACGCCTTCGGCGCCACTTTCGGTGGTAGAGTGAACTGGATTGGCGCCGAGGACTTCGGGTTTACAGCAGCGGGTTTGGGGGTGGAAGAATCCTTCGGATCGACCCCGGAAGCCTTGCTCCTGATGCGTTGTAAGGAGTCCGACACCTGTTTTGTGAAGGAGGCGGACGGTTTTGTCGACCCGACAGGCGTCCTCGGTCTAACAGCATGTGTCGACTCGAGCGCCGAACCTACGGCCTGCTCCGTTCGATGTGTAGGAAGTGCCTCTTTTGGAGCGCTGTGTCCTCCGGCCGTGACGACGGCCTTCGGTGCCGACGGTTTCGGGTCAGCGGCCTTGACAGTCGGCCTCGGTGCCCCAGTCTTCGGCTCGACGCCCTTGAGCGATTTGGGCTGGGTTCGATGCCCTTGGGCGCTTTAACTGGATCGACAACCTTCTTCGGCTTCGGCTGCCCCGACATGTTGGAAGACGTCTGCGTTGTAGTTGTAGTCGATCTCCTCTGCCGGAGTAGAAAGCGGCTCTCGAACTTCCTGCTCGTCCGCTTCCTTCCCCTCGAAAATGTCCACCGGTGCCGGTGCCGACCGCTGGGCCGAATAGTCTTCTTCGAGCGAAAACGGGAACAAGCCATACAGTTGGCTTCATCGTGATCCGGCGACAGGCACTTGTTGCACACCGGGTGGACGTCGATGTGGGGATACTTAGATCCACACACGGGACATTTCTTGAACGGGCTCCGTTCCATGATGTGTAGTTGAATGTCTGGTTGCGTTAACTGGGCCTCGAGCACCGAAGAGCCACGCGACTCCTCTGGAAGTGCGACCCGGGAACTGAGCCAGAACAGAGCTGGGCACCGAACGCAAGACAATACCGACGCTAAGAAAAGGCCTTCGGGCCTAAAGGAAAGTTTCTATCGATTCCGATCTTGAGTGATCAAGTATGCATCCGAACCCAATGGCGAAAAAAAACAATCTGGGGATGGAGTCGATGCCCATGCGCACTGTAGTCCAGGGGAGGAGCCACCTATCTCGTGATACTTCGAAGACTCTTCCAGGACAACAATGTGCAATCATCTGGACCCAACACTAGGCGGCGATCTATGCTATAGATATGAATTCAGCAGCCCACATGCCTCGAACATACCTTGTGTGCTGAGGAAAAACACAAAACATTTTACACAAAGGCATTTAAGGACACGCTAAACTTGCGCACTCTTGTGGTGAAATCGGAAACTGTGAAATGTACAATACAATGACGATAAAATAGTAAAAATAAAAAATAAAAAAACAAGAGAACAGAGAATCTTAAACTTTCCATTCTCCCCCATTCTCTATAGAAATGTATTTATATCTACAACTAGACACTTCCTCCAAATGCTATGGCGCATTGCCTGTGGACAAGCACAGCAGATTTGTAGTCCATGCTGTGGCTTTTGGTCATGGCCTGTGCACAATCTTCCTGTCCTCGTGCTCACACGAGCACCAAGGACTTCCAATTTTTCGTTTAAAATCCACTGAACTCTTGTAATGCTATGCATGTGCAGCAATCATTTTTCAACTGTGCTATAATGTGTACTGACGCAAATCTCTTAATAAAGTTAGTTCTAAAAAAAATCAGCTGATCTCAAATGAAATTTGTAGATCCAAAATGCTTACCATTGTTCCTGGGACCTGCTTGGCCAATACAGAGCCAAAGGGTCCCAGGTGCCTTGTTCGAATCTTTGGATCCAGCAACTCACTATACATTACCCAGTGGCGTTCCCCACTGAGTACATATATGGTTCAGATTATTTTTGATTTACGTATAACTTTGCCTCCTACGAACAGATGTCCACAACATTTGGCAATTGAACAATGTAGTCAAATGCGTAGATATGTGTACACTTCATTTCTTTCAGAGGGAATGTATGGTTGTACACTACTCTGGTCAGGAGACGAATACGTTTTGAGGCATTCTTTACTCATTGTGTTGCTTTGGTGCAGTGCTATATGCATGCACTTCGTGCATGAAGGTGTGGTAACATTTTCTTTAGGATGGTTGATACATAAGATTAGTGAGAGCGTATGGATGTGTTGTTGAGGTGGCAAACGCTTATTACATGATTCTGAGCCATATGTGTACATGATGTGGTGCCACGAGGTGAGTCAAATGTCAATTACAAAAGCCATGCAGAAGATTTAATTGAACTTACTTTCAACTTTAGGGCACTGTGTGCTTGATACACTCAAACCTTCCTTCTTCTGCTTCATTGGAAACCAAGAACCATCCTCCTGAAATTTGATCTCCTCTGCATCAGAGCACTGACTGAGTATTTCCATAAAAAGCCTGTAAAATATTCGTAGTTGGCCTATTAATATTAATTTGAAAAGGATTTGGCATAATAAATAAGAGGATATAGTCATAATTAAATGGAAGAAAACACACGCTGTTCATTGATTATAACAAATTACACAAGCACAACGGTTTCAAACTCTTACATTTTTCTATGAATGGATCTTATAAATCTCCCCAATAATATTTCAAAGTCAGAACTTAGTTTAAGGTTGAGACTACAGAAATAAATGCATATTCCAGTCAGGTCAAAGAATTACCTCTCTGTATCTTTTCAACCTATTTTTAACTTGTGGAGCAAGATCAGAAATGGCCTAGCAGAGGACAATATGCCAGAAAAAAATATTTTATTCACACTATCCTTGTGGGTAAACTTTGCTTAGAAACTACCTTCACCTTTGAACAATACGTTCTAGCCTTCAAACCATTCATAATACCAACAACTACCAACCTGAACTTTCGGGCAATGCATATAATGGCAACAAATCATGAGTCAAAAACCGCCAGTCAATTTTGATATCTTTGAAGCCAAAGTCAGGAGTGTGCTACCACATGGGAAGAACTATACTGGAAGTCAAAGGAGACAAATAGGAAAAAGAGACAAACAATAGGCACATGAGCAAAAGAGACTATGGGCTAAGTTACTGCAACTTTACCGTGACTTTTCCGGCATCCTGGAGTAAAATTATAGATACATGGCCCTTAAAATGATAGTCAGAAAGAAAGCACAGAATTATGCTGTAAAAAGATCTGTATCTCTCAAAACTAACCTCAAGGAAACCTACTAGGCAGGGTTTGTAACAGCAAATCCAAGGCACAACGGTCTAAGAGTTTGCAAAAGGAAGGCTGAGTTCAAAGTCCACTTAGAAATGGTCCTGTTGTTAAGCAGTTTGCTAACAAATGCACTACTAAAAAGAATGTCAAGTGACAGCCACAAAAGAACACAGAAAGGTAATCGAAGATAATTCGATGTGTCCTTCTTAAAAAATACTTTTTGGATGCTTAGGTTTTAATTTATGCCGGGTCTGAAGCTTTAATTACTGTAAACTCTGTTTAAAAGGTAATTCCTGTCGTTTTCACTGCAGCTCTTGAGTTTGTACTTCTACTCTGCCAAGTAGTCAGAGCACTTAGTAGACACTGGAAGGGTTTCAGATGTATTAACTTTCCACCTGTAAAACTAAATATAGTTGTACATACTGTCAGTACAGTTAAGTGGCTTCAATATGAAGTAGTTGCTGATAAATGGCTTTTAACACTTACAAAACAGAAAAGCTCCTGTGATTTAGTGAATCTCAAAGTAAGAATTACCGAAGTGTGAACTTTTGTAGAAAACAAATAGCTAAAACTTTGAACATCTAATTTCTAAATGGCGGTGCCTGATTTAATTATTAAGACAAGAGTACTTCTAAAATGGAGAATTCTTCAAAAATGGTTTTCGTTTCGACTGTTTGATTTATAGGCATTCATCTAGGCTATATATGTTTTGATAAACAGAGGGAAACAGAGCCTGTGTCCATTATGGAATATTTCTTGGCTTCACATGTCTTGCTGCTGGTAAATGCTATGATTCGAACATGGTTGTGTGTTTCCAGATGTAGCTACTGCTGGGCGTGCAACTACAAATTATGTGGAGTGGTAGAATCCTCCAAATTATACTAGGAACAGTTGTGAGGAATGAACTGGTCCTATATGGACTGTACTTATATTTTGGATAGAACCGTTCACTGGCAACCCGCCCTAATTTTTCATGAATGCAACAACTCAAAAATCCAGCAGTATTATCACAGAGCAGCAGCATTCAACCATTCAAATTACTTTATCCTAGCCTCAATACCTTAGCACCAAATCTCAAGTGCCAGTTCGTGGTTCATTGAGGCCATTTAGTAGGCATTTTTGATATAATAATTATTTTTTGTATTTAATATTTCCATTCAGTCCAACTTATAACACAATAGTTAGGAAAGTCATACCTCAAAAGACTTTTTCACACCTTTGGATATTTGTGCTTTGTATCCAACCATCTGAATCCAAATGGCCAAAGAGATATCTGTCCTTCAAATAACCTAGTTTCTAGTTGCTTTCATTTTCGAGTTTTGACCCTTTTTTAAATTAATATTGGTCATTGCATTGTAAGCTCATGTTTCACAGTTGCTTAATTTTTCTTATAAAATGTTAGTTGGATTTTCACTCAAACTCGAGGATATTTGAAGTTCGTGCCTTATACTTCACAGTAGATAAGTTTTGGGTTTTTATGCTGCACTTCCCTTTGTGTCTCAGGCCAAGGGATACATGATCAAAGATCACGGGCTAAACTGGGAGCCATTGCCAAACAGGACGTCTCCACAAGAGAGGTGAGATGGCAGGCATAAAAGAAGGGAAAATGAGGCAGTTGGGAGAAGAGGGGGTTTAGTAAGAGGGGAAGGTGGAACATGAAAGGGAAATTATGGGCGTGTTAGAATAGTCGGAAGAAGAAGGGTGGGGTAAATTTGTAAAAATCTACAGACCCTGTGGCCATGTGAGGTCATCAGTAGCTAACCTCAGGCATTACAAAATCATACATAAAGCTCCAAGAGTGCTTGGGATCCAATGGGAACAATGCATCTCCCCACCTCTCACCACAACTGATCATACATATGGTACAACAAATGGTAGACTGGGAAAGGAACTGGGAAAGGGAAACCGGATAGGAGAGAAAACAGAGACACGGGATAACTCCCTCCACTTCATCACTCTCCTGGGCATAGATATCTACAGACTAAACGGTTTTCCACAGGCAAATAGGAAAGCTTTCAATACTCTGCCATGAACATCTTACCTCAACAGTGAAAGAATATACCTTTAGGATAGCTCTGTGTAACCAGCTCTTTGCGACTTTAGTGTGAAGCAGGCTTTTCTTAAACTGAACTATTACAAGACATAAGTGGCCCCTAAAAGGCTGGTCAAACTCCCTCCTTAGTGACATACCTATTTCTAACTTTATATTTATGTGCCTTCTGAGATTAGTTGAATTAGGTTCTGATTTGTATATGCAACTGAAAAATAATTTACATTCACTCATAATCTGTTTTATTAAACCTGATGACAGATGTGTCAATTACTAAACACAGCTTGTACCTTAAAGGCACAGTCCTTACATATATCATAATCAATGGTTCTTTGACAAAATCCTTTCTGTCCCTTCACACAAAGTTCAAAAGACTGAAATTAGTTCCACGTCCTTGAATATAAAAGTTTAAATTAAAAAACAGTTCAAAGTGCCTCTTCCCAAACGATTTGGCTTCCAGAATGATTCTCTGTAATATAGATGCATTGTCGGCAAACTCTAAGGAAGATATTGTTCCTGTAGCATACATCACAAATCTCCAAAAACAAAGGGGGCCTGTCTGCAGCTACACAGTAATTCAATTGCCTAGCAAGGACTCTGTGAAACAGGAAAGGTATACCTGGCAATCCAAAATAGCTGCTGTCATCTCCACACCTCATAAGAGCTTGGGACTCCTGGAAACTGTAGTTCCTGGTTAATCACATGAAGTACAGTCTCCATGAGAGCAAAGCCTTTTGCCAGACAACACCATCAGCCTCCAGACCCCCGGAAAAGACCTGGCTCAGGGGGGCATGGAGCACAGCGCCCACAATATCTGAACGTTCAATAGTAAAGCCTCGCTCCTGACACAATATAATTTTGTAGTGTAGAATTGTTTTCTTATAGGAAAAAAATTTAACAGTCTAAATTTCACTAGAACTATCCAACTCATGTTGCATTTTCAGTACCAAATGCTGTTTTCTAAGTCTGTTCATTCGGTGGTTCACTTTGTCGTCGCGATTGCTGGAGCACCTTCCAGTATCAGACTGGGATGCAAACAGATAGGTTTGAAAAGCCTTCTTGAAGACCTAGTGTTCATCTGTTGAGTGACTAGGGAGTGAAGAAAGCGATGTAGGAATGTTTGTCCAGACCTGTCCTTTCCTTAACGGGGCATGGTGACTTGTGGCATCTGGTTTGATTATATTATGCAGTTGGGAAGGCATTATTATGATGTGCTCTGGAAGACGTCTGTGTTCAAGTCCAAGCATGACATAGTCAAAACTTTAGGGATTCTAACAGTTAAGGACAAACCACTGACAGCAGCATGTGGACCTAGAGTTTGAAAGTGAAAGAAGTATGCATTGAGTAATGTTGCAGCAACATGCCAGAAGCACAGCTGATACACCGACAAGTCCTATCCCCAATCAAACCATCTAAGCTAAGAGTTAAAGAAGGTTCAGGAAAAGATTGCTACAATTGTACTTGATGTATCACAGCTCAACCTCAAGGATGAAGTATCACAGGATAAAAGCATGACTATATGCTGTCCTGTTCTCAACTGCCTAATGCATTATATAACTTTCTTGCTGCACGCCAACCAGTAAGTAGCTGCTCTTGTTGCTAAATGGCATCTTCTCTGAGCTAACTCAGTTATCAACGTAGTCAAAAGGCCCTATTGCAAAGGCTTTGCTTTAGAACAGGTCTTTGTACAAACTCATCGTCTTAACTGTTGACACAGTTGAATACTATTATTTAGCTCATGTCCGTGTGTTTAAGGAGTTAGTTACCTTGAGTTTGAGTTGGTTCTTTACCATTCATCTCTTTTCTCTGCCTTCAGTTTCTACTGCTATTTATATTATACACAATTTCTGATCCACGTTTTCAGAATTCTGTCATTGACAATAGCTTGTTTGTGGGACTATTTGTCTTCTGTTCATTCCTAGATGCACAACAACTTTCTTAAACTTAAGGCTGTCAAGACTATGATCCTGCTGAGCAGAAGTGAAAAGAACAGCCTGAAATCAACGGCCTGATCTCAGGAACGTGGCAACCCACCAAATCCTGCCAAAGCAGTAACAAATATAGTCAAATTTATGAAAAATCTCTTTCTCACCCTCAACACAGAAATCTATTTTTTTTTATTTTCTACTCTTGAAACAAATGTCCACTAACTTCCTCTGCCAATACTGGTCCATGCCATTATCTCACTCAATACAATATGCCAAAACAGTTCCATTGCTATGCATTTCGAATTTAGGCTGCCCACATTGGTATTAGTGATGTTTGAATTTCATTCAATAGCCAGAAAAATCACAGGAGTGTGATACAACAGTGTTCCTTTCTATGTGCTATGTGAGCTGGATGCAGCCAAAGTTTGTAAGGAGTTATGAGAAGAGGGAGATGGGCGTGTAAAACGGCCTGAAATCACTGTTTGAGAGCGGGTGTTTGAGGAGGAGCATCAACTTGGCACTTGATTAGTTTCAGAATGATTGCCAAATGCTGAAAGAAGGCAGACAGGATTCAAAAGGGTTCTATGTATACGTTAAGTCAGGATGTTCTTGTAATGTCTGGCAGACAGAGGCCCTATAGCAATCCTACCACTCTACTTGCTTTTCCTATTTCTGTTAGTTAGTTGTAGGAAATGAGGAGGATGGAGCACCCAGCCATGACTAGTTTCCTTTCTTTTATAGTAACTGGCTGGGACTTTGTATGATGGTACTGGCTGGCTCTTCTAGACATATTTTTAAACTCACATATTTAGATATGTAAAATGTTTCAGCTATGCTGGGATCTCCTTATTATCCTAGCCTGATCCTCACAACCTCTTATTTTCTCTCTCTCTTACTGCTTGACAATTATTACATGCTTTCGATATTATGGAATTCTTCTGTGCTCCCCCTTTGTTCTTAGGGCTTGCATTAGCATTAACCTTTTGTTTCCATCAAAGCAGACCTTAAAAAGACATTCTTAGAGGGACTCTCAGTCAGGCATCTTCCTCCACTGATCTTTCACATATTTCTTTTGCCTACCACACGTAAAATATAGGGCAATGGGTCAGCCAACGTAATCCATTGGCATATCTTACTATGGATGACAGCACTTCTCTATGCTCATCTACCTGAAAATTAGCCCCCTTCTTTGGCTGGGACTATTGCACCTAAACTTTACTTTGTCTATGCTTCTTTATTTCCATACCATATCTTTTTAAATTTTCTTTGCTTATGTGACATTCAGTGCTATAAAACGAATTCAAACAACAAACATGTTCTCAGGGAAAGATATTTATTTCAAACAAAGAAGATTTGGAAATTATATTTGTTGTGTTAAAAGCTTATGTGGTGTGGTGTTGTCTGTGCCCGCCGAAGGACGAGTTCTTTCACGGGTGCAGATGAGCTTTTTGAGTCTCTAGTTAGCAATGGGACAGGGCAAATTCATTCAGGGGCCGCTGTTGTAGAACAAGTTAATTTTCTATATTACATTTACGTATTTTGCATAAGGAAATGATATGCAGGAGGAGAAAAATGTGAGAGTATTGTATTAAGATTTTAGAAACAGAGCTTGCAAGATAACAATTTTCTACAAATTCTCCCTACTATATACATTATTATTTAAGAGATGACCTTTTTTTGAAAGTGCATGGCTATATCTGATTTAATCTGATGGGTTTTTTCTATCACGGCTCCCTTAACTGTTAGCTATTTTGCTTTTAGGAAAGACGATTTTCAGCATCAAAGTCATTTTCTATGGTATGTTTCAGAAGATTATAGTAACAAAAAACAGCATACTCTTTCTATATTGACAAATTATACTGCATTAAAAAAAGGTTTTAGCTTCTTTTAGGCGTGGATGAAAAGCAGGTTTTAAAGTCTATAATGAAAGGACTCAAAAGAACTCAGGAGCTGTGCATTTGCATTTTATGTGTAAAAACATTAATAATTATGACATCAATCCTATTCTTTCAGCTCCTTTATAAGAAGGCTTTGCACAATAACAGTAACTAACTTTCTGTTGCTAACCCAATTGAGGAAGGATCTCAAGACCTGGCTCTTCAACTGAACCCCGGCGCCCAGACAGATCAGCAGCTCCCCTCCCCCTCAGTGCCTTGAGATCCTTATGTATGAGTAGTCGCGCTATACAAACCCCTGATTGATTGATTGATTGGGAACCCAAGTTTCCATGGTCAGAAATATAGCCACAGTCAAAATATGAATAAAAGGGTTGTATATACTGAAGGCCTCAAAGATCAGTAATAATCCCCACATCTCATTGAACATTTAAAGATATAAGAGAAAAAAATGACAAACATCTCAGACGGAATAAATGTCTGCTGAAGAGGATTCCTTCTAATATTAAAGTATTATTGTACCATTTCATTCTTCCTAAGCAAATATAAACACTCAATTAGATTACAAGACCCACATGTTACTTGTTACTCACCCATCTAATATTAGACTTTCATACACTGCCTTTTTATCACACACAGGGCAGATCCACGTGGGTTTCTTTTCATTCATTTGCAGATAAAGCGCAGCGTCAAAGCACTGTAAATGTGTGCAGGTAATGGCACGACATGGGATGGACAGCCTCATTTTTCCCAGCTGAAGGACAAAAAAATGTAATTATTTTGTAACACACGTCACCCACATGCACACAAAAATGGTTATCCACAATGGGGTATACATTAAACGATGCTTGTGTAATATTACGTGCCATCAAGATACATCAGTGATTAGAAGACATAGTACTTTAAGCTGGCAAAAAGTGCACCACTGAAATAGCTATGTGGGTGATACACTAGCCAAGAGAAGATTAATCTATTGGAGTCCTGGCTTTGGAGATCAACCGAACCTTTCAATTTTCAAGGGTGAAAAACTCATATCAAAATATTCAACTTTTCTGTCTGGTAAACAATTATATCAAGCCTGTCCTACATGTCAAAGGCGACGACTCTTCCTTTCTAATGGATACAGGACACAGACAATCAAGACTTGTGGGAAGTTCGAAGTGAGCCGCAGCCACACTCTTGTATTGGTAATAAGACTAGGCACCACAATACCTAGTGTAGATGCCCATAGTGCCAACGATTCAACACATTTCAAAACCAACTTGATGGCCCATTGCAGTAATTTTAAGGAAAAGGAGCCTTTGAGACATATTCTCATTGTGGCGTGCGTTATCACTGCCCTCTGATATCTGAGAAGGGTAAAGCATTTTAAATGCACAAATGTACAATAAAGTAATTAAAGCATGCACAACTTTGGGTACTGGTGAATTCAACCAAAACAAAACTATTGATTTGGTTGCACCTTAACCATTCTACCGGAGTACAAAATGGCACTGTAATGTTGGAACATGTTAACCAACATCCTAGCTAGAAGCCCTCTTCGCCGACACGATCACCGACCTTGTCGCAACCCGCGCCATCGCCGCCATGGACTACATACTATTCGGAGACCTCAACTTCCACATTGACAACCCCAGCAACCCCAACTCCACCACCATCTGAGACAACCTCGCCAGCATCGGACTGAAAACAACTCGTCACCTCACCAACCCACAAGGCAGGACAAAACCTCGACCCCATCTTTGCAGGAGGAAACAGCGTCCACTTCAGTCACACCACACAACCCCCTTGGACTGACCACCACTGCATAAACTTCCTCGTCGACAAACCCAAGCCACCAAAACCCTCCCTGCGCCCCGCAAAGAAACTGGAGCAGGATCACTGAGGGCAACTCATGGTCAGCATAAAGAAAATGTTGATAAATACAATGGCAGTTGTTCCTAATGGGAATATTTCTGTAAACTAATAAACAATATGCCAATAAACAACAATAAACAATTAATCTGCCAATATGTGATATTCAGAAACACTTAACCAAGAGAAAATGTTTTCAAACAAACAAATGGAAAATGAATGTGTGTTCAAAAGGAAAATTTTCATCTTTTTATCTGACGGTGATTATGAATATAACAAAGTCAGGAATAGCAATTCTGTAGTCATAGTTATGTCTCACACAGCCCATAGGATTGGTATTTGTTTGAATCGAAATTTGCCTAGCTTAGTAACGGTAAGTTTAAATTCTATTAAGGACATGGAGGCGAGGATTATGCTGTTCTTTCTTCGCTTTAATTATAACATTTTCTCACAGCAGCTTCAAAAAAGTCATCAACATTTTTTATCCCACTGAAGGGAAAAACAATCCATATGAAAACACAATGAACTACAATATCCATGAGTCCATAAGGTACTATCAGCCATCAGTACTTCCACAGTGTCTACATCTCCAAGAAAGACCCCATATCAACATTGTCCTTCCTCTTTCTTTGCGCGTACGCCTTTGAGTCACTGATCTTGTTTGGAAGCATCATGTCCTGAAGCCAAAGAAATACAGTGTAAAGAGTCTGTAAAGCCGGTATTGCCAAACACAACCCGCATTCAAGAGACACTGCCAGCAGAATTACACATACTATGCAACAAAGCAGAAAAAGAATTACTTACCGCCATACAGGCGGGTTCGCACCACAGTGCCGAGGGTGGGATAGTCCTTGCCTCCGTGTCCTTAATAGAATTGAAACTTACCGTTACTAAGCTAGGCAAATTTCGATTCTATGTCAGGACCGGAGGCTCCGATTATGCTAGTTTACTCACCACTAAATGTGCAAGATCCACTACTGGTTTAAAATAGAACCGTTTGACCGTGGAGTCCGAAGACCAATCCGAGGCTCGCATCAAGTCTTCCAAGCGAGCTCCTAAGGAAAAAGCCTTTGAAGCCATTGCACCCCTAGCTGAATGGGCGGCGAATTGCTTTGTGTCTATACCCGCCTCCTGCATGTCCCAACGCACCCACCTAGCAATGGTGAGGGAAGAGACTGCCTTGTGCGGTTTCCTTAATGCAATAAGAAGTTGTCTTTCGCCCGGAGGGCATAACTCCGAGGTTAAGTCCCCGTACGACTTGAGGCACTGCACAACACAAAGCTTGGGCATATCGACACAAGCCAAATACGAAACTGTCCTGGAAGTGGATTTCGTTCTCCGACCAATCATAAAGGTCACCCCTACGGGGAAAAACTTGTGCTGAAATGTCCAATGCCCGCACATCCGGAACTCTGCGACAAGAGACCAAACATAAGAGCATTGCCAATTTAGCCGAGATTTCCTTCAAGGAAAGATATTTGTTAGGCTGCCAAGACAAAAACAGATTAAGGACTAAATTGACATCCCACAAAACCAAATAACGCGGCTCCGGGGGTAAAGATAAACGTATACCCCGCAAGAGTCGACGCACAAAAGGATGTTCTCCCAACGGGGAACCATCAATCGGCGTGTGACCTGCCGAAATACCGGAACGCATAGCGTAGATGGTCCGATACGCCAGACCATTGGACGGCAGCTCCGCCAAGAAATTCAAAATCGGAACGGTTCCTGCGACCACGGGATCCAAATCCCACTGAAGACACCAACGTAGCCAGTTCGTCCAGGCTGACCAATAGCGCTTAGAGGTGCTGCTAACTCAGGCCCTCGATTAAAGGTCCTCCAACAAAAGGCCTGGGAGCGACCAGCGTCTCCTGAAAGGCACCATGCCATGAGGCGGAGAGAGCCCTGAGCGACCAGATGATGCTGCTCTCTGTCCGGATTCCGAACAAGATGAGGAAAGAGGGGGAGTAGGATTGGAAAATCCCAAGAAAGTTCCAGAAGAACTGGAAACCAAATGTGGTACCTCCAAAGTGGTGTCCAGTACCATCTCTGGCTTCTGACGGCGGAGCTGAGCCGCCAACCTCACTATCATGGAGAAAAGAGGGAACGCATAACTCCGTTCCTGACCCCACTCCTGCAGGAAAGCGTCCGTAGCCTGTGCTAGAGGGTCCGGTCTCCAGCTGAAGAACCTTGGAAGCTGATGGTCCAGACGAGACGCAAATAGGTCTATGGAAGAAGGGCCCCAGAGGCCGACCAACCACCTGAAAACCTGCGCATCCAGCTTCCACTGTCTGGAGTCTCGCAAATGACAGGAATGCCAGTCTGCAATCTGATTGGCTTGGCCCGGCAGATACTTTGCTGTTACCAAAATGTGGTGAGTCAAACAGAAACCCCAAAACTCCTTCGCCAAGTTCGCCAGGGCTTGAGAACGAGGTCCCCCCAGGTGGTTGATGTAACGCACCGCGGACTCGTAGTCCATTCTGAGTAGGACACATGAACGAACCCTGTCCCTGGTCCAGCACTGGCCCACGAACGAACCTGCCAGAAGCTCCAGACAGTTGAAGTGGTGCTCTTGTTCGTCTAACAACCAAATGCCTCCAGTAGAAAAATCGCCGCAGCGGGCTCCCTACCCCGACCTGCTGGCGTGGACTCTGTGATGTCGGGAGCGATCCTGAAGATGGCCCTGCCATTCCAGACGTCCATATGGGCAAGCCACCAGGACATCTCCTCCTTGACCTCGTCCGACAGAGGAACCAACTGGTCGTACGGCAAACCTCTCCTGAGGTGGTGCGCCTTGAGGCGCTGCAGTGCACGATAGTGCAGGGGCCACGGAAAGATTGCCTGGATGGACAAGGAAAGCAGCCCCACCACCCGGGCAATCTCACGGAGGGAAGTGTGGGTTCTGGAGATTGTTTGACGCAACAGATGCCGAATCTTGGCCATCTTCAGAGACGGGAGACTCAGAGACGCGTGGATCGAGTCAACTACGAACACCAAGAAGACTATGTTTTGCATCGGGGAGAGAACTGACTTGTCCCCATTGATAATGAACCCCAAGCACTGCAGAATGGATACCGTCTGCTGCACCTGAGCGGTCAACGTTTGAGGGCTCTGTGCCCTGAGAAGGATGTCGTCCAAGTAGACAATCATATGAACCCCCTGACTCCGCAAGAACTCCACTGCAGGGTGAAGGACCTTTGTGAAGCACCAGGGCGCGGAGGACAGTCCGAACGGAAGGACGGTGAACTTGTAAACCTGTTGCCTCCATTGGAACTGTAAAAAACAGCGGTGCGGAGGATGGATCGGAACGACCAAATAAGCATCTTTGAGATCCAACCTCGCGAGAGAAGAACATCCCGCAGGAGATGGATCCCCTCCATTTTGAAGTGCCGGTACACCAACCACCCATTGAGCTCCTTCAAGTTGATGACCGGCCGTCGCCCCCCATTGGTCTTTTCTACCAAGAAAATATTGCTCAGAAAACCACAGGGATGTAGATCTGACCGACAGATTGCCCCTTAGCGTAGGAGCTCGGGAAATTCCTCGATCAAATGGGCGTCAGCTATGGAAAAGCTGATGGGTCAAGGAAGATTTGTTTGATGAGGTGAATCATAAAATCCAATGTGAAAACCCTGAACGGTCTGTAAGACCCAAGCGTCGCTTGTCACAGTTCTCCAGGCCTCTTGAAAGCCCGCTAACCACCCTCCTATACGGACTTTAGAAGGGGAGTTTAGATTTACCACTGAGTGCAGGACCGCCAGCGTTGTTTTTGTATCCTCCGCGGCCACAGAATCTTTGCCCTCTGGTCGGGTAAAAGTTGGTGAAATTGGTGGAAGTGTTATACTGACCCCGCCAGGAGCCTCGTCCCCTAACAGGATTGTTCTGTCCACCAGGGCTGGTCCCTCGGCCCCTACCACGACCGGCCCCATTGGATAAACAAAACCGTGTAATGTTAGACTGGGCCTTGTCCAAGCTCGTGAAAGTGGCTCGTGAAAGTGGCTACACATTTTTCAAGTTCCTTCACAAAAGGGTCTCCGAGGAGGCCAAGTCTCCCAGTTTAGGGTCTAACTTAATTAAGAGAGATCGCCTACGTTCTGTCGACAGAGCACACTTGGCGTTACCTAAAAAGATAATCGCCCGCTGAGCCCAGTTCGAAAGAACCTCGGGGATATGGTCGAACCTGTCACCTTCACTTCCTCAGCCATATCTAAAATCTTTTGTCATTGGCCCTACCGCGTCTAGGAGCTTGTCCTGACAGGAACGCCAGGAGTGGTCTATCCTCTTACGGGGATCCTTAGTAAAGTTAGCCATGAAGGTGGCCATGTTGGAGTCAAGCTCCGGAGTATGGGCCACTTCCCTTCCAAAGTTGGACGAGGAGCACTCTGCCCTCAAACAACCCCTAGCCTCCTTCTCCAACGGTTTCCGGAGGCGGCCCGCCACAAACTTTGTCACCTTGTCCCCAGGAGTCCAGGCCGCAGACCGCGAATGAACAATCTCCTCCAGGACCAGCATGCCCGAGGAATCCTGAGGCAACTTGGCAGAGGAATGGCTGGACGCGAAGACGCTTCCTTATTATCATCCGAATCCGCTGGCGACCCCCCATCAGGTGTCAGGGAGTCCGGAGTAACGGACCCTGGAGAAGGGGAAGGTACAGGGGGTGGAACGGACGTCTTTGCGAGGAACGCACTTTTAAGGCGGTCGAAAGCATCTTTATCCAGCCCTTGGCACTCCCCCAGGCTCTCCTCAATGCGGCCCTTGTTAGGTACTGAGGGACCCTCCCCCTGGGGTACAGTGGGCGCTGATCTCTGGGGGTCCAAGTGGGAGTAAGCTGACTTGGCGCATTCCGCTATAATGCGGTTAGATAAACGCTCCTCCATAGGGCCTACCACATCATTCGCTGCCTCAAAAAATTGATAATCTAAGGGCAAGTATTGAACCTGATCCTCCTCATACTATTCCTCGTTGCTCATTGTCTAGAACTAGCTCAGCCTGCACTCTAAAAAGGTAGGTAACTGTTTTTATCTCTTGTTTCCCACCAAATGCTGAATTGAACCCAGGGGAAAAGGACATCAAAACCTGGCCGCGGGGGAGGAGCCAAGATGGCGTCCGGAGCAGACCTGTAGGCTCCCGGCTCCTTCAGCCTGTTACCGCCGCTCCGTGATCCTGGCATATATCCTGATGCATTTTACTACCGGATGGAGGGCGGCGCGGCGCTGATTCCAGAGGTGTGATCCTGGTCTCTCGACCTGCCCGGCGGCCGGAGATAGCCGCGGTGATGCCCGCAGCCCGGGAGCCCGTCTGCACAGGGGCTCTTTGCCGTTCCCCGGAGACCTGATGGCGGCCAGGATACCTTATCGGCACTGAAGACCTGGGCTCTGGTGGGGACCTCACGGAGCACTGTCTGTGCTGCGACGCGTGCGGCGATTGCAGAAGGAGGCCAGGAACGAGCGCTCATGGAGCTGAGGCACCCTATCGCAGCACATCCTTTGTTTGGGGCAGGTACGGACGGAGAGTGTTGCACGGCCATGTTTGATAGCCTGTGCTTGCCAGGCCCCGCGCCTCGCTACCCCCTATGATACGGGGCGCCTCTCCGCGCTGTGTGCCTTACTGGTGCTGTACTTTATAAATGCTTTAGCCCCGCAATGACGCTCGCCTGGGCCACGACTATCCTGTGATTTCCCCGGACTTTCGCCGTGATGGCTTTGTTGGAGGCACCGAGGTGTGGGGGAGAGCGCCCGTCCCTGTCACTGGCCTGTGTTACCCCGCCTGCGACGGGGTCAGATTCCCAAATATCCCCCTTGGGAAGTGAGAGCCCGGGGCTTCAGCCTGCAATTTCTCTCAAAACCCTCCTGACTGCCCTGCATGTCCTCCGCGCTGATATGCGCCAAGGCTGCCAAGTGCTGTGGAAGAAGCTGGACGACATGGCGTCGTCGCTGCGATGGGACTGCAATATACTGACCCCGCCACGTCTACCCTCGTCTCCGCTTGCGCTTCATTGCGATACAGTGCTTCCTTCAGCCTACGGGACAGAGGTGCTCGCTCCCGAATTGACCGGTGCCCGAGATTGTCTGCCTGCTGCCTTTACCAGAGATACTTTGTTTCTCCTTTCACCGGAGAGTGTAACATTGTTGGACTGCTCGTCGCGAGTGCCTTGGGGCATTTCTACACCGTTGTCGACCTCATCACGGGCCCCTGGATTGTGCCCTCCGACTTTGCATTCAAAGAACTCGTATGCTCTGCAGGTTCCTAGGGAACTCACTACTACAGCTGATGGAGTTACTGTTGGATCTCGACGGCCATTTTGTGTTCCTGCGACACTCACACTCTCTCTGTTGCCATATTGTTTCTCTGCTTCGCTGTGGCTCTGCCTGGTGGGATTCCGACGCTCGGGACAGGGTTGATGACTTTTTCCCTATTGACACTGACTGTCCACTTGGTTGTGACCCCGGACTGATACATTGTAGATGTGTTGATTATGCATTCTGTGAGACTTCTACCTATTCCGTACTGTCTCTCCTGTTCTGTGCGCTGGCCTCTCCCTTCATTTCAAGTCGCAAGTATTGTGTTCTATCATTTTTGGTTCCTCTCTGTGGGGCGACTGTTGTTTTGCGGGCGGGTTGCTCGGGGACGGAAGATGCGGTTGATGGCTATTGAGCCTATATTTGTTTCCATCTTATTCCTATGTTGTGGAGGGGATCGACACTTATGGAGGGTTATGTACTGTCCAATGGGACGGGGGTTTGCCTGTAAAGGGTGGCGTCCATTTTATTTCTCTTTGTCTCTGCACTGCCTGGGGCGGCCATCTTAGTCTTTGCTCTGGTTGGGGCGGGTTTCGGGCAGGTACCATGATGTAGTGATCGTTTGCAACTTATATGACACTAGGGGGTCCCGGGTTTTCACTTGCATTGGCCTATTTTCTGTGATTTATACCTATGGCGCCTTTTTGGCGCGTATCAACGCTTCAGTTCTTCACATCTGTTTTCCTTCTTGTTTCTCCTGACACCTTCGATTATGATTTGGGACTGCTCATATCCGGTTGTCTACTCTACACATGGGGGGGTGTTTTATGGGTCCGGTTCGCGCTCTTGTGTACCGCATTTGTAACCCCCTTGTTTTTCGGCCTGTGTCCTTCTAGACTCTAATGACGTCTGTATCCTTTTTGGCTGGATGTCCGGGAGATCTGTTATTTTATTGGCTCCTCCCCACCTTCTTTAATGGGGATCCGGGAATGTCTTTCCTTGCTCCCTTTATCACTTGTGAAAGTTTTTTCTTTACCTTTTCTCCTCTTCATGAGTGAGAATCTTATTTCCTTTCTTTTCTTTTCTTCTCTTCTCTATATTTCGGGTTCTTTATAGGGCGACAGGCACTTTACCGGGGGGGGTAGGCCGTAGCCTCCGGATTGTTGTAGGGTGGGGGGGTGGATTTAGTTTTTTAGGGCTCGCCTGCTGATGCGCTTCAGCGCATAGCTGGCGAAGCTCTATAGGGGCTTATCCAGTGTTTATCCACCACTGGCGATTCCACTGGCGATTCCTTCAAGTGCATGTGCTTTTTAGGTCATTGCGCTTGCGCAAGCCCTAAAAAGCGCGTGCACAATGCCACCAGCCGCCTGCCTGCCTGCCTCGCATTACCACATCAAAGGCAGCCCTCCGAGCGCATTTCTCACCCCCTAATTATTCACGGCCGGCCGGCAGGCACATCAAAGGCTGCTGCTGCCGTGACTCGCATTTCTCCTCCCTCCTCCCCTATCACTGCCCAGGCCGGCCGTACTTTCTCTTTACAAGGGCGCCCATTCCTGAATCACTTGAAATCTCTCCACATTATTTGCATTTTGTTAATTAAAAAAATTAACTACAACACAGCGTTGCACATTTTTCTCGACTTCGGAAGGATGAGTCCCAATCTCATTTGTACAAAGTGTTGTAATGGGATTATTGGAGAGTTAGAGAAACGTGCTCACAAGTTACATTTTTATGCAAATCATCTGAGTAAATAAACAATAGCATGGTGCCGTTTGCGTCCTTGACTTGATCTGGTTTTTATTTTTATTTTGCTATTATTCTCACAAAGGCTAAGAAGGTCTGCCTACTTTAGTATTAAGTGCTATACGTCGCATAAGCAACAGCTAACCATTCACTCACCCACGCAACGCCACTCACCCACGCAACGCCACTCACCCACGCAACGCCACTCACCCACGCAACGCCACTCACCCACGCAACGCCACTCACACACGCAACGCCACTCACACACGCAACGCCACTCACACACGCAACGCCACACACACACGCAACGCCACACACACACGCAACGCCACACACACACGCAACGCCACACACACACGCAACGCCACACACACATGCAACGCCACACACACATGCAACGCCACTCACACATGCAACGCCACTCACACATGCAACGCCACTCACACATGCAACGCCACTCAACCACGCAACGCCACTCACACACGCAACGCCACTCAACCACGCAACGCCACTCACCCACGCAACGCCACTCACCCACGCAACGCCACTCAGCCACGCAACGCCACTCAGCCACGCAACGCCACTCACACACGCAACGCCACTCACACACGCAACGCCACTCACACACGCAACGCCACTCACACACGCAACGCCACTCACACACGCAACGCCACACACACACGCAACGCCACACACACACGCAACGCCACACACGCAACGCCACACACACACGCAACGCCACACACGCAACGCCACACACACGCAACGCCACACACACATGCAACGCCACTCACACATGCAACGCCACTCACACACGCAACGCCACTCACACATGCAACGCCACTCACACATGCAACGCCACTCACACATGCAACGCCACTCAACCACGCAACGCCACTCACCCACGCAACGCCACTCACCCACGCAACGCCACTCACCCACGCAACGCCACTCACCCACGCAACGCCACTCACCCACGCAACGCCACTCACCCACGCAACGCCACTCAGCCACGCAACGCCACTCAGCCACGCAACGCCACTCAGCCACGCAACGCCACTCAGCCACGCAACGCCACTCAGCCACGCAACGCCACTCAGCCACGCAACGCCACTCACACACGCAACGCCACTCACACACGCAACGCCACTCACACACGCAACGCCACTCACACACGCAACGCCACTCACACACGCAACGCCACTCACACACGCAACGCCACTCACACACGCAACGCCACACACACACGCAACGCCACACACACACGCAACGCCACACACACACGCAACGCCACACACACACGCAACGCCACACACACACGCAACGCCACTCACACACGCAACGCCACTCACACACGCAACGCCACTCAACCACGCAACGCCACTCACACACGCAACGCCACTCAACCACGCAACGCCACTCACCCACGCAACGCCACTCACCCACGCAACGCCACTCAGCCACGCAACGCCACTCAGCCACGCAACGCCACTCACCCACGCAACGCCACTCACCCACGCAACGCCACTCACCCACGCAACGCCACTCATCCACGCAACGCCACTCATCCATTTGCAAAACGAAAAATGTGAAACTCTTCTATTGCGAGACCTATTGCATTTTCAATGCTTGTCTTTTTGGTTTCTATGGGCCTTGTTTTTTCTATCGTTTCTGCGCTTTCTTGTTCCTTTTTCTGCTCTGGGTCTGACAAGGGATTAGTGGGGAGTGGGTGGCACTGTAGGTGATGCGTAAATGTGTACTGATACTCCTGCTGTTCTGCATTATATTGCAATACCGTGGAATGTTTATCTCTACTGTTGATCTTCATTATGCTACCTACCCAGGTTGTGAAGTTATTGTACGGACTCAGCTCTTCTTGCATCTATTCTTCATTGATTTTCTTTAGATTAAATTTAAAACTTAAACCTCATTGCTCCTACCCTTGGCGACGTGTTCTTGTGTATTGTGACTGCTACTGATTGATGCTATATTGTTTGATGCCGCTGAGGAATTGCATTGCTTACATTTTGTGCCTACAGTATCGTGGCCGGCCTGCTGGTTGTAGGCCCGTATTTGTTCTCCTTTTAAATGCACAATAAAGGTTTTAAAAAAAAAAAAAAAAAAAAAAAAAAAAAAACCTGGCCGCAATAACCCTTCTGTCTCCTTAAAAAGGATATGACAGACAACAGTACCGCCAAATAGCCAGAACACTGCAAAGAAGAAATGGAATTAACCAATGGGGAAAAACAGACACTAATACCGTGCCCGCTATGAACCTTCACTTTCCCCTTTCAAGTGTATGGGCAGACGTCAGGACTGCAAAGCCTTTACGATTGGGAATAAAACCCGCATAGAAGGCTGCAACCACCTCCAGCGCGCGCAGACCCCCAGAGAAAACTGCCGGGACCCAGCCGCCACCAAGCTTGCGAAAGAGCTCCCCGAACTCTGTGCCTTTAAAACTCGCCCGCAAGCCTTTCACGGGGCTACGCCGCAATACAGACCTCCGCCGGGGCGTAGAAATGTGTAATAAGGAGAAATACAGACCCCCAAAGGGGCGTTCAGGTTGACGGCAAACGGGGACAAGGCTCACCGGACTATCAGTCTTGCGGCGCATCTCCTCCTCTGAGGAGACACGTCGCGGAGACCAACGAGACGCGGGAGCTCCCCAAGCGGTCAGAAATGAGGACCGCACTCAAGGGACGGCCGCAAAAGGAGCGAGGAACGCTCCCACAACCAGGGAATCTGCAAGGGAAAGAAAAAAAAAAGATAGAGATCTCCAAGGACGTGAAAGGGTCCCGCCTACAGAGAACGCAAGGACCCGACCGCCCAAAACCTCCACAGTAATACAAACACTCAGAAAAATAGAGAGAGCACAAAAGTGACTTAACTGTTGCTGCAGAGCAGCGAAAAAAGAAGAAGGACAACGTTGATGAGGGTGTCTTTCTTGAAGATGTAGACACTGTGGAAGGACTGATGGCTGATAGTACCTTTTGGACTCATGGATATTGTAGTTCATTGTGTTTTCATATGGATTATTTTTCCCTTCAGTGGGATAAAAAATGTTAATGACTTTTTAGAAGCTGCAGTGAGAAAATGTTATAATTAAAGCGAAGAAAGAACAGCATAATCGGAGCCTCCGGTCCTGACATAGAATCTCTAATAACTCTAGTACTGATTGACAAACACTTTGAAACTGGAGCAAATCATAAAGATCCGTCAAGAAGACCCCAAAACGTGCTAAAAACAAAACATAAAACACTGAATGGAGGTTCACCAAACCTGTTTGGCCCAACTCATGATCCTTTCTTAATTCAGTGAAAATCCATTCAGACATTTTTGGAAAAACTCAAAAATGTCATTGGGCTGCCACTGTGGTCATGCTAAGTTTGTCAATCACAAATTGAAAAATAAAGGATTTTCCTTAATCAAAAACAATTTACAAATCCAGTTGGGTACCGATGGCCACGACTGGATTATTTTTCTTGTGGCTGTTATTTATTTATTTATTCAATTTGTAAAGCGCGCTGTCACCTAGCAGGCATCCTGGCTCTTCTAAAAGGAAGAATCTCTCTGAGTTGCCTGATTTCCAAAGGGAGACTATTCCACAATTTTGCAGCTGCCACCCCAAATGATCTGCCCCCCGATCTGACCTTGCGAAACTTAGGAAACAAGAATAATCTAGCCGAAGAGGAGCGCAATGTTCTTGTCGGGGCGTACCAGTTGAATTTATTGCGCATACGCACAGGTCCTATCCCGTGAAGGGCTTTAAAAACAAGGCAGAGAGACTTAAAGTGTACTCTCTGTCTCAGGGGGAGCCAGTGGAGTTCAGCTAAGGCTGCAGATGCCGAGGAATGAATGAATGAAAATATTCTTATTATGCGCAAACTTTGCCCAATGGGCGTTAAGGCGCTTCTAGGCAAGCCTAATACTAGTTTAGCCGCTGTCGACTGTATTCTATGCAATCTGTCCAGCAGGAAGTTAGGAGAATGCAGCAGGAGAGCATTGCAGTAGTCAAGCCTACTGAGAATTGTGCATCTGGCCACTTGTGCACGCACCTGGGAAGTAAGTAGTGGGAACATTTTTCGCAGGGATCTGATGATCGCAAAGCAGGAGGTAGTAGTTTTTTAAACCTGACTTTCCAGAGTGAGCTTGTCTTCGAATATAATGCCCAGGTTGCGGACACTGGCAGCTGGCAGAATTGAGGACACAGTACTCGAAGGCCAAAAGTTGCTAGGAAGACTAGGAGAAATCCTGCTAGCCGAACAGTAGATCACCTCAGTCTTTCCTGCGTTGAATTGTAGCGAGTTATCCTGCAGCCAGCGGGCCGTGTCCTGCAAACAGTTGTGAAAAGCTTCCACTGTAGTAGACTCCTCACCCTCAAATGACAGGATCAACTGAGTATCGTCTGCATAGTTTACGATATCGATATTATACGCCTTAACAACAGCAATCAGAGGTTTTAGGTACACATTAAAAAGAATAGGGCTGATAGCTGAGCCCTGAGGCACCCCATGCAGCACCTTGGAAAAGGCGGACTGAAAAGGGGGGAGGGATACCGCCTGCTGTCTGTCTTCTAAGAAGGAGCGGAACCACCGCAAGGCGGAACCCCTAACCCCACACTCACTCAGCCTTCTCAACAGAATCCTATGGTTGACCGTATCAAAGGCGGCAGACAGGTCAAGCAGAATCAGTGCAGCTGCCTGCCTCTGAAGCTCGTCCATGACGGTCAACAGGGCTGTCTCGGTCCCATGAGCTGGCCGAAAACCAAACTGGGCCTCTTCCTGCAGATTGTGATGTTCAAGGTAGGAGGAGAGAGTCATACTAACAGCCCGCTCTACAATTTTGGCCGGGAACGGTAGCAGAGAGATAGGTCTGTAGTTTTTAGAACATTCCGGATCAAGGGAGGGCTTTTTCAGCAAGGGGGAGGCTAAGCTTGCTTCCATTGAGGAGGAACCGCACCACTGATAAGTGACTGGTTCACGATCAGCCGAAGGGCGGTGAACAGCTCTTCCTTGTGCTCTATCCAGATCTTATGTGGTACTGGATCAAGGGGGGATCCAGAGTAGATGCCCTGTGCCAAGCTGTCGAACTCCTCCACAGTAAGGGGTGTAAACCCACGGAGAGGTTCAGGGGCTTGGTCACAGAGGTCGCTGATAGCATCCTCTGAGGCGCCCACCTCGTGCATGATAGTGCAATCTGTCACCAGGCCAGAATTCCCTGCAGCTAGCTGACCACTCATAAGATCGTCAATGATCAGCTGGATCTTATTCTGAAAGAACCCGGCCAGGTTCTCGCAGAGTTCTGGCGAGGGTGTAATTATATTCTTGGAACAGTCGGGGTTGATAAGACTGTCCAGAATGTTGAATATGCTTCTAGAGCTATTAGAAGCATGACAGATTACCGAGGAGAAGTGATCAGCTTTTGCCCTTTTAATCTCATTCTTATACTCCCCAATTTTCTCTTTCCATAGCAGCCTATCAGACTCCTTATAGCCTCGCTCCATCTCCTCTCTGCCTGCTTACATGCAAGTTTGAGCTTGCTCAGTGTGGTGTTAAACTAGGGGGCAGGGTTTTTGCTCTTAGCCCTGTGGGTTTTCAGAAGGGCACAGGAGTCCAATGTAGATGTAATATTATGGCACAATAAGGCCTAGTTATCTGTGTCTGGCAGATCAGAAAAGAAACAGTCCTCGACCTCGAACACAGGACCCGAGCTCTTCAGGCACGTCAGAGCCCTCCAGTCTCTGCTGATGTATTCAGTCCGGGGACGGGAGACCAGACTCTGAGGGGGCTGTAGTTCAGCGAAAAATGTTATCATCGAGTGATCCATCCAGTTCATTGGCAGAATTTCGCCAATATGCAGGAGGAGGGGGGTGGAGAAAATAAGGTCAAGAAGATGTCTGGCCCTATGAGTGGCCTTCGCAACCAACTGGCGGAGGCCCAAACCTTCACAGGAGTTCAGCAGGTTATAGAGCCCAGGGTCAAGCAATCCATTCAACCACAAACTAAAGTCACCCAGGATAACCAATCTGTGGTGAGTGGCTGCCATATTAGTAAGAGCATTCAGCAAGGATTGCTGCTGCAGCGTGCTAAATGCCCCGGGGGGCTTATAACAAACGATCCCAGTGAAGATAAGCTCAGAATCGATCTTTATAGTCAGTCCTAAGAGTTCTACCCCAGAAACCACATCCATATCAATGGTCCCCACCTTCCAGATATCTTTGAAGATGACTCCGACATGTTACAACAGGTTGTATGGCACTAAAGTGTGAATCTTGAACAATTGTGGAGACTAACAGGATCGTGAGGGAGATCCACCCAGTCCCAGGTAGGATGCTTGCTTGGACTCAAATGAACTGAAGACAAAATTGAAGGAAAATGCCACATTCAGTTGTGCATGGCTGTTGGCTGTGCACAGTGAGCTGGTATGGTCACAGCTTGCTGTTCGCAGCCCCGGCCATGTGCCAACCGCCAACATCCCTATGCAATTGGGTTCAGTGAGACAGGGGCACGAATACGGTCTGCCACTTGGAAATTCCCTCTCCCTGTCTTAGGAAGAGTTGTCCCTCTTGCTGGGACCAAACACAAATGCTAGAATGAGCCATGGAGCTGAATAGCTGTCATGCGGGTCCTTTTATGGTATTTTCACATGACAGAGGCGGCTATTGCGGCAATAATTTGCATAACCACACGTTACTGTGACAACCAGTTGACTCATCCATGCTAAGTGATTGGTGCTTACACCACATCTGCCTTAATGCTCTTAAAAGTGCCTGTATTATCCATTAGGAGCCTAGCAGTGAGAGCACCTAATTAAGATACAAAACTACGCTTTAGTAGGATTTTATCACGGAATGAAACAAGGCCAAACATGGTGCCTCGCATTGTAAGACCATGCATAAGCAGAGGCACTGTACTATAACTCTCAAAGAGGAATTACAGAAATTCCTAATATAGACAGGCTCAGTGTTGGAAGGCTAGGGAACATGAAACATACCACATAGCAAAAGCTTGACCACTAACCATCGGGAGCGTTGGACTTGGCCCTTTTTGCAGGGTCATCCCTGAACTTTTTACCTTCCTCCTGTATTTTGTCTGACCTGTTTTTGTTGGTTTATTACTCTGGGCACTTTACCACTGCTGATCAGTGCTAAAGTGCATATGCTCTCCCTATTGTAAATTGATGTATGGATTAGTGACTCCATGATTGTCTGATTTCGTTTACTTGTCAGACCCTAGTACAGTGCACTGAGTGTGTCCAGGGCTTGCAAATGCAAACACTGCTAGTGGGCTTGCAGCACTGGTTGTGCCACACACAGAAGCAGCCTGTAAACATGTGTCTAAGGTCTGCCATTGCAGAGCCTCTGTGCAGTCTGGTACTGCCATGTTGACTGGGCAAATGCACCCACTTGCCAGTCCCTAAACCTTCCCTTTTCTTCATATCAGACACCCATATGGTAGGCCCAAGGGCAGGGTGCATTGTAAGTATAAGGTAGGACAAGCCCTGGTGTGTGTGGCATGTCCTAATAGTGACTTACAGCCATTTTCGTTTTTCACTATTGCAAAGCTACCTTTTCTCCATAGGCCTGAATGGGCAGTTAGATTATTACATTTTACAATCCTAACTGACTGAGGGAACATGGTATAAATTCGATTTTAGTATGCCTGAACTCAGTATGACAAAGGAAAATGCTACTTACCAGTATGCATCTGTTCTTGGCATGTAGAGCTGCATAGTTACACACTGTGGATAGATCGCGACCTAGTGTTGGGCCCGGATGTTTGCAGTTTGTTGTTGTCCTGAAAAGTTCTTTGGAAGTCACAAGATAGGTGACTCCTCCTTTGGACCACATTGCGCATGGGCATCAGCTCCATCCTCAGATATTTTTTCGCCATTAGGGAAATGATGGAGCTTTGTAGGAGAAGGAAGGATGCCCATGTAATCTGTATCTAATTAAGATAATACTGGAACAGACAAGGGTAGCCGGAGAGGCGGATGGGCGTGTTTGACTCTGCAGCTCTACATGCCAAGAACAGATGCATACTGGCAAGTAGAATTTTCCGTTTGAGGCACATGAGCTGCAGATTACACACTGTGCATAGATGGTATAGCAGTACCCACTCTTAGCGGCGACCACCCCTATCTGTTGCAGTAGTTTGAAATAATGTTTTGAGGACAGCCTGGCCCACATTAGCTTGTGGTTTGGTTTGCACATCTACACAATAGTGTTTTGTGAATGTGTGCGGTGTAGACCATGTAGCTGCTCAACAGACGTCATCTAGGGGAATATTCCGTAAAAATACAATTGAAGCTCCTATCTTTCTTGTAGAGTGGGCTTTAGGAGGAACAGATAACGTACGTTTAGCTTTGTGTTAACAAATCTGTATGCATTTGACAATCCATCTAGCTATCCCAGATTTTGAAATGGGTTTACCCTTGTGTGTTGTGAGAAAGACACAAAAAGTTGTTTTGTCTTACGAAAGGGTTGTGTCCTCTCGGTGTAGTATAGCAATGCTCTTTTGACATCTAGGGTATGAAGAGCTCTTTCTGCTACTGTCTGTCTTGCAAGAAGGGTTCTTTCTTGAATGGTTAATGCTTGTAGTTCACTAACTCTTCACAGAGAAGTAATAGCTACTAGGAACGCAAACTTCCATGTTAAAAATTGTCATTCACATTTATGTAATGGTTCAAAGGGAGGTCCCATTAGCTGTGTAAGAACAATGTTTAAATTCCACACAGGTGAAGATGGCACTCTGGGAGGAATTATTCTCTTTAGACCTTCCATAAAGGCTTTAATAGCAGGCACTCTGAACAGAGACAGATGCTGTATGTTTTGCAGATATGTTGCTATTGCGGCAAGATGCAGTCTAATAAACGTGTAGGCTAAGTTACATCTTTGTAGGTGCAGTAAGTATCCTATGATGTGTTGAATAGACACGTCTAAGGGATTAATATTATTGTTGTGACAATATATTACAAAGCGTTTCCACTTGGCTGCATAACATGCTCTAGTGGTTGGGCGTCTAGCTTCTTTTATAACATTCATGCAGTCTGGAGGAAGGTTCAGATATCCAAATTCTAAGACCTCAGGAGCCAAATCGCTAGGTTGAGCTGAGCTGGGTCCCGGTGCCTGATCTCTCCAAGGATCTGTGTTAAAAGGTGTGGAGACAGGTATAATTTTTGGTGCGGTACCACATACAATTGTAGCAGTGTGGTGTACCACGACTGTCTGGCCCACGTTGGAGCAACTAGGATGAGGGTCAGAGAATGCTGCTGTACTTTGCGTACTACTAGTGGCATGAGTGGTAGAGGTGGAGAAGCGTACGCAAATCTGTTTGAGCAGTTTATCCATATTGCATTGCCTTTGGGTAGTGGCGGCGAAGCTGGAGCATTTGGCGTTTTCCTGAGTGGCAAAGAGGTCTCTCTGAGGTTGTCCCCACATCTGAAAGAATGGTTGAAGAACTTGCTTATGAAGTTCCCACTCGTGGGTCTGTTGTGTCTGATGACTTAACAGATCCGCTATGGTATTTTGTACTCCTGGAACATGCTGGACTAGAGGGAATATGTTTTGAGGTATAGCCCACCGCCATATGTCCTGTGCTAGTTGAGAGAGTTGAAGGGAGTGTGTTCCGACCTGTTTCTGTATGTAATACATGGCTGTCATGTTGTCCGTGCGGACTAACACAGCTTTGTTTTATACTTGCTTTTGGAAAGCTTTTAGTGCTAGGAATATAGCTAGTAACTCCAGATGATTGATGTGGAGTAACTTTTGTTGCGGTGTCCACCTGCCTTGCATGGTGTGTTGCAGTAGCTGGGCCCCCCAGCCAGAGAGCGATGCGTCCGCTGTCAAGATTATCTGAGGTACTGGCTCTAGGAACGGTCGTCCCTTGGAAAGGTTTTTGGTGTTCCACCACTGCAGAGAGCGATGAGTCCGACCCTCTATCAACACTAGGTCTGTTAATTGACCTTGAGCCTGGATCCATTGACGTAATAGGCACTCTTGTAGAGGACGCATTTGAAGTCTTGCATGTCGCACTAAGAAAATGCAAGAGGCCATCATCCCTATGTGTTGCATGAACACTCGTGCTGGAAGAGATTGTTGTGGCAGAAACTTTGTGAGAAGAGTTTGCATGCTGGCTATCCTTACTGTAGCGGGATAAGCTAGCACTGTTGAGGTATTTATTGTGGCACCAGGGTACTGTTGTACGTTGGATGGTTGCAGATGAGACTTGGTGTGGTTTATTGCAGTCTTCCCCCCACAGGAGTGGAATGTTGAGGGGCAAGGGGAGGAAAGTCATTGGGTAGGGGTGGAGGCAGAGGGGGAATTGTTGGTTTTGCCTCTGCCTTTGTTGTTGTTACCCCTGTAACCCCCTCTCTGGTAGCCCTTAGTAAATGTGTATTGGCTAGGGGTTTTGTAAGAAGTGGAGGGACTTTCGTAGGAGTAGCCTCTTGTGTTGCCTCTATACGATGAGCGACGAAAAGAATGCCTTGGAGCTTGCTGCTGAAAGGCTCCCATAGATTTGGATGTGTCTGTGTCTTTTTTCATTTTTTCTAAAGACACATCAACATTTGGGCCAAATAAATGTGTCTCATCAAATGGCTGATTAAGGATGTAATTTTGTACCTCAGGTTTAAAACCTGAAATCCGTAGCCAGGCATGTCTACGTAGAAGTGTACTGGTACTGATTGCCCTTGAGGCAGTACCTGCAGCATCTAGGGCACAACGAATGGAAGTATTAGTAATATTTTTACCTTCTTGTACGAGTTCATTGGCCCTATTTTTATATTTGTCTGGTAGATGCTGCATTAGGGACTCCAGTTCATCATAATGTGCCCTGTCGTATCTTGCCAACAACGCTTGGGTGTTGGCAATGCGCTAAATGTTAGCTGCCTGTGACGCTGTTCGTTTACTGGAGGCGTCAAGAAGCTTAGATTCTTTATCTGGTGGTGAAGCCTCACCTGATGTTTGAGAATTAGCACGTTTACGTGCATTGGACACTACTAAAGAATCTAGTGGTGCTGGACCTCTAATGTAAACTGGATCTGTAGGGGCAGTTTTATATTTTTTCTCAATGTGTGGGTTCAGTACCCGAACCCTGACAGGATCTTTAAAAACCTCTGTTGCATGCTTGATGACACCTTTAAGCATTGGCAAAATGGAGGTAGACCTTTGTGTGTAATCTAAAGTATCTAATAGGAAATCTTCCTCCACAGTATCGGTGTGCAAATCAACCTTATGGAACTGGGCAGCTCTCTGGACTAGTAGGTTAAAACCTATAGTGTCCTCCGGTGGAGAAGGTCTGGAGGGATATACATCGTCTTGTGGGACGTAAGGCACATCAGGGGTGTTGTAATCATCCCATGGATTAGGTGACTGAGGGGGACTATTGGTCCCTGCTGGGTCATGTGCACCCCTACCTGTGTCATCAGAGTCTGTATCTACATCATCATCTGGATTAGTGGATGCTGTAGGCGAATGATGTGGTGGAGGAGGAACAGTATGGGGAGGTGGTGGAGAAGGGACCCTTAATGGAGAGGTTGCAATGTCTCTCTTCTTTGGAGGAAGAGAAGGTGCCGGTGCCTCATGTGGTCTCTTCTTGGAGCTAAGAGTTAGTTGACCAGTCTTAGGATCCTTTACAAGAGTTTTTTTATTAGGATCCGGTGTAAAAAGTTCATCTGTGTAGGGCAGATCCTTCGTTGTCGAAGTTTTCGGTTCCGGAGGTTTTTTCGGCACCGAGTCGGTAGCTGAGCTTGGGTCTTTTGGTTTAGAAGTGTGACCTTTTGAAATGTCCTTTACCGGAACATGGTTTTTCGGTTCCGGGTGTTTTTTCGGATCCGAAGCGTGTGAATCTGGAGATTTAGGCGTTTTTTTACTCAGCTCTGAGTGCGGTTTCGGCATCGATGAGCCGCTGCCAGTCTTCGGCTCCGTGTGCTTAGGTGTTGGAGCAGCAGTCGGCGTGATTGAGGAAGATGGCTTCTTCTTCGGTGTCGGTTTTGTATCAGCACCGGGAATAGGCTCACTCGAGCCCGAGCTGCCTGAAGGCTTAGTAGGCTTCTTTGCCAGGCCC
This sequence comes from Lissotriton helveticus, assembly GCF_964261635.1. Lineage (NCBI taxonomy): Eukaryota > Metazoa > Chordata > Amphibia > Caudata > Salamandridae > Lissotriton > Lissotriton helveticus. The sequence continues at coordinate 250,181,726 of NC_136059.1, forward strand.
GAAGGCGGGGCGTGGGAAGCAGTCTCTCGGTGGCCATCCGGGCCCGAAGGTGAGGGTGTGACCAAAGCCTTTTTTGAGGGTGTCGAGGAAGGGTTGGGGTAGACGGTCTTACTTACGACGCGTTGAGCTAGAGTGATGTCCTCGATATCTGAGTCTTCGGCATCAGAGGAGCTGGCACACTCTTCGGCGTGCTGGTGTTCTGGCACGTCGACACCCTCTTCAAAGATGTCGTCGGGGATCGAAGCTGACGAGCGAGCCATCGTTCTTCGAGCTCATCAGTCCCGAATTGTCTTCTTGGAGCGGAAAGAGGCACAAGCGGAACAGTCTTTGGCCTCGTGCTCGGGCGAGAGGCAAAGGTTGCACACCTCATGTAGATCGTTTTGGGGAAACTTCGACCCACATCGAGGACACTTTTTGCATGGCGTCCTTTCCATGAGCCAGAGAGTAAGGACCAGGTAGGCGCAAAGGCCTTCGTCGATGACCGGAATCGAAGACTTCGAAGTGGTGAAGAATTGCGTCGATGTGGAGCGCGATCGAAACAATACCGTCGAACTGGGTGAGGATTGCGCGCCGAAGGAAATTCGGTTTCAAACCGGAACACAGGAAACACATCCGAGCCCGATGGCGGAAAAAAACAATCTGAGGATGGAGCCGATGCCCATGTGCAATGTGGTCCAAAGGAGGAGTCACCTATCTCGTGACTTCCAAATAACTTTTTAGGACAACAGCAAACTGCAAACATCCGGGCCCAACACTAGGTGGCGATCTATGCACAGTGTGTAATCCCCTCCTGTGGGGCGTCTGATGTTTCTGCCTTGCACTGTGAAAGGAAAGAAGGCGTCATGTTAACAGAGTGCTCCAGAACTGGTTTGGACTAGGCAAAGGCCCCTCTGCCCTCAGAGGACAAAGGATTTTGGGGTATAAATATTGGGACCTTGATCCCAAGAAGTTAGATCACTTTTGGACTACAAGAAGAAACCTGTGCTGAGGAGAGGAACCTGAAGAAACTGAGGAGAGACTATCCCTAAGCTGAAGTGCTGCTTGGGGGATTGGCCTGCAGTGGTTGTCTGACTGCCAACAAAAGGAGAGAGGAACTTTGTGTATGCTTTCATCAACTTGTGTAAGAATCTCCAAGGGCTTGGAACAGAGCTTGCCTCCTGCTGAAGTCTCAGGGACAACAGACTTCACCGACCAGCTCCTCAAGAGATCTCCTGAAGTGCCTACAGTTGTGTTGGACTTTTTGGGGACTTGCGTGTCGCAAGGAGCTGGAAGTGCGACTCAAGATCGAGAAGCGTGTCGCAGAACTGGCGCTGACGCTTCGCAGCACGAAGCGCCTCGCATCGCCAGAGGAGAGGATCGACGTCGCCGCAGAAGCCGCCACACCACCGGGAAGCGTGTCGCAGGAGTCCAGGATCGACATCGCATAAGACGCCGCCACATCTCCGTGAAGCGTGCCGCAGGGCCTGTTGCGCCTCATTGCCGGAGAAGAGGATCAACGTTGCTGCAGATGCCGCCGCATCACCGGGAAGAGTGTCGCAGGGCCTGTTGCAGCTCGCATCGTTATGGAAGCAACTTGCCTCGCCAGGAAAGAGGATCGACGTCGCTGCAGACGCCGCCGCATCACTGGGAAGCGTGTCGCATGGCCGGTCATGGCTCGCATCGTGTCAAGCACCTCGTATCGCCGAGGGAGAGGATCGACGTCACCGCAGACACCGCCGTCTCACCGGGAAGCGTGTCGCATCAAGGAGAAAGCGCCATCTTTATTTCTTGGCACCGGATCTTTGCCACATTTCCATCGTTGCAACACTTTCGTTGGCCTGCGTGTCACATCTTAAGGTACATTGACTCAAAGTGTCGCATTTTAAGAACTAAAGAGAACTAAGCTAAAACTACCATCTTAAGTCTAGAATTGTGGATTTTTGTTGTTTGTGGTCTTGTGATAAGTCTATATAAAGAATACTTATTTTTGATATAAAACCTATGTGGTGTCCATTTGTAGTGTTGTCACTTGATTACTGTATGTGTTCACAAATGCTTTACACACTGCCTCTGAGATAAGCCTGTCTGCTTGTGCCAAGCTACCTAGGGGGTGAGCAGGGGTTATTTTACCCTGACTAGAGGCAAGGGTCCCTATTTGTCACAAGTACCTACCTGTGCCAACTAGAGACCCCCAAATCTAACAGTGAGGGTTAACATACATGGCTGTGTGCCTGGAAATATCGCATGGTTGTTTTGGCTTTCCATTCCCAAAGATTTCTTCCCAGCACTTCATTGTCTCTTTCCTTATTCAGCTCTTTGTCAGTTTCATCTTTACAGTCTTGCGTTTGGTTTTCCTTTCTTTTGAATATTGGTTTATCTTGTGATCCTGCTTTTATACATGATTACCCATTGTATAGATTCTTGGGGATCAGAGCTGTGCTATATGCATTGAAGCAGAGTAAGATTATTGTACATATTATAAAGGTGCTAAACTTCTCCACTCATGCCTTGTTATAATACTCTTATACCAAGACAGGCAGCCTATCAACCCAGAAGCCACAACAAATCCAGTCTGGGACTTGCCAACATTATCCTGCAACAGCAAGTGCTCCTGTGTTTCTCTTACCCCCTCTCCATTTTCCCCATCTTTCTATATTGAACTGGAGAAGTGCTCCGCACCTCTGGAGACCCTCGCAGAAGGCTGGGATTCTAAACTCGAAGCTTGACAGCTTCTTAAGGTATTTTTCATTCTACGTATCCAAAATATACTTGGAGCACTGAATTAGATTTATCATAAAAAGTATAAAATAAATTTTAAGCAAGCATGTATTGGTTTCCCCGGCTCAGTTGTAAATATGCACTTCTATTCACAACCAGTGCTTTTAATGTAAAATGTAAGCTTTTGACAAGTTTTCACTGTTTTAGAATATTTAGCATGTACCACTCAGCCTTGTGGGCTGCCAGCATAAACTTAAAGATGAACAACCTACAGACAAAAATAGGTGCTAGGAGCTTTTCAGCCCTTTGAGTGGGAACAAGACTATTTAGCCTTTGTGTGGGAAAAGGACCCTGCCTATTCAGGTGTGTCAGCTACTCCCTCATTTCCCGCCTAGGAAGAGCCACCAGAATGCAGATGAGTACCCAGGTACACCTAAACTTCCTGTGTTTGTGGCAGCCTTGAGGGAATGCACAAAGTGAAGCTGTTACCCACCACAGATGTGTACTGGAGACAGGCTGCAGGCACACAGATCCGTAAGAACAAAGAATGTCCACTTTCTAAAACGTACATTTCTACAATAGTAATGTTAAATCTACCTTTACCAGTAAAGATGATGTATTATTACCATGCCAAAGATATAAAACATGACACCGCTATTCCTTTCTAATCTGAAATTTCCCTATGTTACTGCAAAACTTAAAAGTACATGTCCTACCTTTTACCTACACAGCACTGTGAAACATGGGCTACCTAGTGCTACCTTAGTTATGTATAATAAAAAGGGAATTTTAGCCTTGGCAAAGGGTTTTTAATGACAAGTCGAAGTGGCAGTGAAAAGGCACACACAGGCGTTGCAGTGGCAGGCCTGAGACAGGTTTAAATGGCTATTTGTGTGGATGGCACAATCAGTGCTGCAGGCCAACCAGTTGCATTTAAACTACAGATTGGGTATATAGTATACCATTTTACAAGGGACTTGCAAGTAAAATAATATGCCAATTGTGTATACACAAATATTACCATGTTTATGGGAGAAGCACATGCACTTCAGGACTGGTCAGCAGTAGTAAAATACTCATCCTATGGCCAACATAAATATTCCACAAAAAGAGGTAGTATGCAGGCAAAAGTTTGGGGAAGATCCCCAAAAAATGACAGATCTAACAGTTAAGGAAAAATGCAGGTAAAAATGACCATCTTCACAGAGAGTCCACACCTTCCACACAACTTCTTGGGAGACCAAGCATTATGTAAAACCTTACACTCATTAGCTGTACAGAAGCTATAAAAAAATGTCCTTTAGTTGAAGTTCACCTATCAGTGCCAGAAACTATCACATTCACTGGATGATGTCTTCTGTGATGTCATCAATAACGTAAATGTATTTCGATTTATATAGCGCACGAATCACCCAGGGGTCTCAAGGCGCTTGCTTAGGGAACCCGTCCTGGTATTCTCCTGTGAGATACCCCGGCAGGGTATTCACAAGGTGAAAGCCAGGCATCCCGCCGCGAGGGGCCGTAGTGGAGATTAAGCAAGCTATTGCCCAGAGTCGCAGAGTGTGACCCCGTGAGTCGAGTAGGCACCGGAGCGAGAATTGTCGAGTCTGTGGAATTTTTTTTGAGCCCGAGACCCGCCAAAGCGGGGAATCGAACCCTGGTCCACGGCTGATCTCAGCTTCCGGATCTGCCGCCTCTAACCACTGAGCCACGCTTCTCCACAATAATTGAACATGTCATGAGTGGTGTAATATGTGAGATCACAAAAAGTGCATGGTGGGTGCCAAGAACGACCAACTCTGGGGCAAATTGTGTATGTTCATTTTACATTTGTACCACAAGTCCCGTTAAACTTCACTTGTAAGACGAGTTGCGGCATGCCACAAGAGCTGAGCATTGAAGGACATAGATTCAGGTGTCATCGAATGGAGGCATAATAGTTGAACCTGGCTGAATTATTCATATCAGTAGGAGATATAAGTTTCTGGAGGGTAATGTGAACAGAGCAGTGTGAGGGATCAAAGGGAGCATGGCGTTTTGGAGTACTTTGCCACTTTCTGTGGCAGGAAGAGTTGCGCTTCTGAAAATGGTAGCCCTGCCTAGACTGTAATATTATTTCAGGACGCTGCAGATTTGGATCCCAGGCCCGGTGTTTAGGACGCTTAGAATCATGGTAGGGGGATTCCTGTGGGGGAGCGGCAGGAGGCGGGTGGCACTGACCAAGATGATGAGGCCTAGAGCAGAGGAGAAGAGGGAGAATGGGCGGTCCCGGACTTCGAACTGTACTATTTGGCAGCCCAGCTGCAGTGGCTCCGCAGGCGGTTGTTCAGGAGTTTAGGGGGCCGGGTGGCCCAGAGGACCGATCGTCTCTGCAACATGTTCGGTCTTTTGTGGACCTTGGTCAGCGGTTGCGAGTCGATTCATTGACATATGAGGAGAAAGCGGTGAGAGTGTGTTGAAATAGAAGCAGGCGTAGGGGAGGCATCACTCGCCCATACGCCCCGGAGATACCTCTGGGAATGTGCACGGCCTTCCTGCACGAAGGAGACTGGTCGGCAAAGGCGGCGTGTGAAGATTTGGGGCTGCAAATGGTCAGGGACCTGTATAAGGAGGGAGCCCTCTTGCCTTTTCAGGCACTGCAAGATAGATATGGCTTGCCCAGGAGTGACTTTTTGCTGCATGCCGCTCTGGTTTCTGCGATTAAGAAACAGTGGGGGGAGGGGTTGTTAGAACCACGACCGTCCCTGACATGTCAATATGTCGTAATGGCGGCAGGGACGGTAAAGGCAGTAACGTGCCTGTATAGGCGAATGGTAAGGAGGGGCTGCAGCCACTGAATCAGCTGCGAGGAAAGTAGGAGGAGTACCTGAGCAAAGATATACCTGAATCGACTTGTTATAAAATAGAGGAAAGGGCGTGGAGGGGTACGCAGAATACTAGATTCCAACTTATTCATTTCTATATTATACATAGGGCATATTTAACCCCGGAGTAGATAAATAAATATTTCAATGTGGACTCAGCATGTTGCCCTAGGTGCCACTCGAATGCAGGAGACTTCCAGCATATGATGTGGAGTTGCCCGCAGCTCGGAACATACTGGGAGGAGGTGGTTGAGGTCCTATGCGGAGTGACGGATAGGCAGATAGAGCCCAACATGGGAGCATGCATACTGCACTGGTTTCCTCATACAGCGCGGACTAAGGTCAAAAGCAAATTAATTGATCTGGGGTTATTATTTGCTAAACGACGAAAACTAACAAGGAAGTGGAAATCCAAGCAGGGCCCTAGCATGGAGCGATGGAGGGCGGAATTCACAACCTGGCCGGCCACTGAGGGTATGGTCAGGCTCCAACAGGCCAGAAGAGCGAATAATGAAAAAGCGATTGAAACTGCACAGGCATGGGAAGCCCTGGTGGCAATACTGAATTGCCAGAACAGGACTCAGACACTGACTCTCTAAAGGCTTCTCAGGAAATTGTCGGAGCGCACAGACTATAGATAGGCTCGATTTGGCTGAGGGGGAAAGGAAGCGGGTCGGAATTGGCAGGAACGGGAACGCAACTCAAACACAATAGAAGACCCGCACACCCTAGCACGATGATGATGATCGAAAATCCTGGTTTACACTACTTGGAGCACACCGGTGAAAGGGGTTGGAGGATGAGGGAGGGAGAGGCAAGTAACTGCGGAGGCACCAAACTAGGATCCTGTTATGTTCTGGGGCGTATTGAATACATGTAATGATGTTGATACTGATAGAAGGAGAGGAAGTTGGTAAGCTTATTGTGATACAGATTAAGAATACGTGCTCAACTAAGGCAAGTGACTTCATGCAATGTATCAAGTAAAGTGCCCTATCGAGAATGTGCCTATATGGGGGGGTTTTGTGTGTGTGAAAAATAATAAAATACTTGGAAAAAAATCAGTAGGAGATGTAAGGATCCGATGCAAATGAGGGACTGGGTTCGCAACGGGTGAAAATTAGAAACTGAATGTCATATTTGATCGATGTGCAACTCTATTTACCCTGATGAAGTTCATGGGCGTGAACGAAACACGGCTGTCTGTTGCTATCATCAATGAAAAATAAAGACGTTTTGGACTACATACAACTTGGAATTGGACTTGTATATAAATAGAATATAACTTTGATGTGCATCACCAGTTTTGTTTAGGATTCTGTCTGACCCTCTGGTAGTACCTTGAAAGCAGCAGGTGTTTTGGTGTGCTCAAGCAGTAAAATTACATAATTTGACAGACTGGGAAAACGGGTAGGGGCGGTGTTCTGAGTGGCTCGCTGCTATATTGTGTGTGTGTGTTACAAGTCCAGCGGTACTCCCAGGGGACCCAGAGAGACACTCGTGTGTTACTCTTGTGTGGTCCCGCAGAAAAAAGTAAAACAATTGAAGGGTAGATTAATATGGGATGGGGGGGGCAATGAGGTCTTGGGCACCAGCATTGGATTTGGGCACCTGCGGGGAGCTGGGTTAATGACTTGGCCACCGGCCAGACTCTGCATGCACATCAAAAGGCCATGGGAGTACCGGGTCAGGCACTTTAAAGTCAACCAACTCAAGACTATTTCCATAACTGCACTTCTGCAAATTTGCACCAATATTCTATATACCACCAATTCTATTGGTACCATTGGCATTTACACCAAAATGTTGACTGACAGTTTCAACGACCCGCCAGTGTAAAATGTATTTTTTTGTGCAATTTTCAAGTGGAGCAAATGTCTCTGTAAAATGTTCACCCATAGGACCGGGTCACGTGGTCGCTGCTATATTTTCTATGTAGTAAAACAAACATGCTTGCCATGGGGTACACAGTTTCATTTTACAAGCGGTGTATTTAAAACAATGTCTAAATTGTGTAAAGATGAAGTCAGGCGAGTGCACAAATTATGAGACTTTGAGATGGAGAAGCTGTGATTGTAATACAAGACTTCACTGTGTGTTTGTGAGTGGACAGTGTGTGTACTTACATATGCTCTACAAATTACTTTAAGCAGAGGCTGAAATCTCAGGGGGAAGTGATCAGACTCCATAAACTGTACCCGGCAGTGATGATAATTGGACCACTGCCTTAATAAAGTGGAGGCCACATATAACAATAACTATCCTTTCATATACAATGCTAATAATATGTGCCTCAGCCTACAGGCTGCAGTCGAATCGCTGCAGCAGGTGCATTAATCAATCCAGGTAATCCAACACCTAACAATTTGAGTAAGGAAAGACTTGGAAAGATCAGTGGAGATATCAGCAAAAATGAGTCCTCACACGTGGTATTTGTAGACGTTCAGTCATATTGGATCTTTAGCCTACCCTGTCACCACTCTCAGACAGCTGTGGTCTTTGTTTTTATTGGGATATGTTTTCTGACATTTGTAGTGTATCAGAAACCCGAGAGCATGGTTAATAACGAATTGAATCGGCTGGGAAACGGTAGATTTTAGCCCAAAAAAATAGCTGAAAACCTGCAGGTGGTCATCTTTACACCAAGTAGCATTTTTTTTGGTCTTTCCGCATTTGGTTGTTTTTGCACAGAGCCGTTGGAGGTCCTCCTCGTCGTCTGTGCATTAGTTTCCCTAAGCTGTGAGAAAACAATTTTGCCTTGGTGTGCTCCTACCGGGTGGTCATAATGCGCTGCTGCGTTCTACAGCTTCTCCTCTGGGAGAGGGCACTGCCAGCTAAAGGGGTTTCCTGATGGTGAACGCTGCTTGCTGCACAATCTGTTCATCGAAAGATCTGAAATAGTACTGTTTAATATGAAGATCGATAGGTGCCTGTCAAATTAACCCCGCGGAGCCTGTGGTGGGCACCACCTGTGCTCGAAGCCCCCTTCTGTCCCTATGTGAAAGGGAAGCCACACCAGCGTTCAGGTTGAGGGAGGAAGGGGGCCAGTGTCCATATTACCATATAATCCTCCATAAGCCACCTACCCAAAGAACTAACGCGCTGAGAGTGTGATGGTCAGACAGGAATACAATCCTGCAAAACAGGTGTGCCGCGAGGATGGATGAGCGGCCTATTTAACAAGCGCGGCCGCACATGCCAGGTCGGCAGCGAAAGTGAAAGCGCTGCGTTTGGAGCAAAAGTGCACCAGGGCAGGCGCGACCGTCATCTGTTTCCAATTGACGCTGGTGCGATATTTGGAAATAGATGGCGCTACTGCTCACTCCTGAGCTCCCTAGGCATGGGGAGTGAGAAGGCGGGACATGCACCCGCCTTTGGCCAATTGCGTGCTTTCTTGCTTAGAAAGGCGCACGCACAGGCCAATAGCGTATGAGCAAATAAAAAACCACACGCACGAGTGGTCTGAGTTAGAAGTCTATACTAGAAGACTCGCAGAGGAGCACATTCGCGCTCGCTCATGCGAGACCTAAAAAGAGTACCCAAATGAGAGCAGGATCAGAAGAAAGACACTAATAAAGCTATCACTCTGTAATTTGTTTAGGCTCCAACAAGGGGATAAACACGCAAAGGAGAAAGTGAAACCGTACCTGCCAACTAATGGAAAGTAGGAAAATGAGAGTGACAATGAAGGTAACCAAAAGTAAATAACAGATGGGCTCTAAGCCCCTTTTTATTTTTTTTAAACAAATCAATAGTTCCGCACTAGTGATAGAGCATCTGCTTTCTGAGGCGAGACCTGAAGGAGAGGTTAGGAGGTTAGGGAGAGGGAACTTTAAAGGGGAGGTCAAAAGATCATGTATTTGCTTAACATTGGGACAGATTCATGGAACTGCATGGCACTTGGTAAACACTTGTGTTCAGCTGATACTTTGAATAACAAGCACAGCTACCAAGTAGGGGGAATAGTTAAATGAAGGGCAGTCAAAACGTATCAATTTACTGATAATATCAATGAATCAGTATGACATTTTGAAGGCTGTTAACAAGTTTAGCCCAGTGCAGGGATGTCTGGTTTCAATGAGATCAGATAAGGGCAGCAACGTTGAACATGAGGGTCAAACATCTTTAATTTGCTAAAATTTTGGTGCCAGTTCATAGATCTAAATGACATTTGGAAGAACCTTGTTATGTGTAACTTACTTTTGATATGCTGATTTTCAGGAAAAAATATCATAGGGGACACGGTTAAAAGGGGGAAGGTAAAAAAGTGCTAATAACTCTGGCACTGTTGAACAAATTTGCACAAAATGTGTCAGACATTAATACATGTTTAGTTCTCTGGTGGAATGCATGCACACTTAACAGGAAAAGTGGGTAAATTTAACAGGGAGGACAAAAAATATTTGCTCTGCTAACAAAAGCGGAGATACAGGAATTAGGTTGAAATTGCACACAGCATGTGCAGCTGAAGGTTGACCACAAGGGAGATTGGTTGCCCGGGGGGAAACCACCGCTGTACATGACTGAAGACTATGTGCGGTAGTGGCTAGCCACAAGGTGAGTTTGGGCATTGCCTGCAACCATCCTTGACTGCACACAGGTGAAGGCCATGCAGAACGGAGATAGGCTTCACCATGATACAGAGGTATTATCGTTCACTACAACATCTACCAGTCACCCTCCATATTATATATATAATCACTATTTTAAGAGATTGTAAGTATTTTTTTCAGTGTTTACACAGAGATGTGATGACCTAAGAAGTTTTTTATGTGAAAATAAAATGGCCGCTGCACTATGTGAACAAGGTGGGAGTCACCACCGAAACACGCCATCCTGTGTTATTTCTGTCACGAATAAACAAATGGACTTCATTATCCCATGGTGCCGGTGCCTGCTTTCAGAAAAGAGAAGGACAGGGGCAGGAATGCCATTGAGAGAGAATATATATATATATATATATATATATATATATATATATATATATATATATATATATATATATATATATATATATATATATATATATATATATATATATATATATATATATATATATATATATATATATATATATATATATATATATATATATATATATATATATATATATATATATATATATATATATATATATATATATATATCACACAGGTTACCCTTGAAGAAGAGCCACCAGGCAAGTTACTCGTAGCACTTTTCTTTAATGATATGCAGCAGAGCATGAACAAGGGGGCGCTTTTAAAAGTCAATGGCAACCACTGCCAAGCGCGTTTCAGGCTTCCCTTTCTTCAGTGGCAGGCGGTGCAGCAAGACATCCAGGTGAAACGTGCTGCTAATTATACACAGTGAACCTCCCCAGTGGGCGTGGCCGTTACTACAGCATTCTGATTCCTGTAGTCGCACAAACTTATTTCCCTCATTGGGTTTCACCAAGAGTCTGCATTCAAAAATTATTAAATCCCATATGGGTATATATATCACCGCTCCAATATCCGTACCACAGGACTTACGTCCTCCCGGAAAAAAGGCACTCACGGGGGAGTTTTAGTTTGGGTTATTTATTTTCACCAGCAAACAGACACTCCATCAACAGACGCGTTTCGGTAAAAAACCTTCATCTATGTTTACCATAGCGCCATCTTAGACACAATTTTAAACGTCCGATGTACTGAAATCAAGAAAGGACTCGGGTAATACATCAAAGTCCTAACAACAAACGAGCGCCATCTTAGAATGTCTAAATAAACAGTGTACAAGTTGTAAAATAATTCATGATACAACTAATAAAGCCCAATAATGGGCATGTGTATTCATCCATCATATGCAAACTTTGAATACTATATACAGACAATACAATATATACAGTATCAAAAGTATATATATATACACACGCAACTTATGAGTACTGAGGAGTCGGTACTTAAGCAGGGATTGACTTTCTGCCCCCAAAAGACTATGGAATTTACACAAACGCGGATTGCTGACAGATCTGTACATGATTTCATGTACCAATGAGCAACAGGTCCATAGTGCGGGCTTTGTTTCACTTCACTGTCTCTTATTACGCTTTTTTCATCATGCATTTAATGATGGAGACACTGTTCTGTTCACTACTACAGACGGCACATGCAGGGCGAACAATTGCAACATGGATATTCAAACCACGGCAATTGCCATGAGCACGACTTAACCTGTACATATTTTCTTTGATATTCAATCACATGGCACACACACTGACTTTTTCGTTATAAAGGTACTTTACCTGTTACTGATACGAATTTTCCGTTGTATGATCTAGATCGTGTATAATACTGTTGATTCTTGGAGACACTGATCGTATGTGAATTGTATATATATTAAGTACATGAGGGGTAATTCTACGTCATGCTGATGTATTGAACAGAAATTGCAATGAGTTCTGCACAACCTGTAGATACTTTCTTTGTATTTCGATCTGTTATCCAACACATGAATTTTCGAATCTTGTTTATTCATGTGTTAGATTTGCACTTGTACAGCATCTGAGAGTATTTTCACCATTCGAAGATGGCGGCCATTTTCGCTTGGAATTGCGTGTCCTACCTTGATGTCATTGACCCGCTCTGAAACTTTATTTACACACTGTGCACACAAGTTCACTTACGTGATCAAGGCTTGTCTAAGCCGAAACATGCTGTAGGTGTAATAAACACCCTTGGACTTTGACTTGAGCATGATGTTCTGATTTCTGAGAGGGTTGCTATTGGTGTTGCTTTGGAATTTTGAAAACCGGCGTGCTCGGCCAGTGTGCACGCCACCTCCCACTGGAACTTGTATCGTAACCCGACTGCTACAGGACCGGCGAGGCGACGGCTGTACTGTAGACACTGGAGGAACAAAGAGCTCCCCTGCACGGCGAAGAAGGTAAGAGTGGGGGTAAGGATTGGGTTGTGTCTGTCCTGAGGGGTTGGGGGGGCGCGCACTGTTGCTGCGTTTGCACTTTCCCCTTTTCCCAGGGTTAACGGCACTCCGATCGCTCTCACCCCTTTATGCTCTTTATCCGGTTAATCGCATATCCGGAGGCGCTTTTCAAACATTGCAGCAGCGCTATTTTCGGACTGCACATTCCAGAAGCGATGAACAAGTTACTTACCTTCGGTAACGCTTTTTCTGGTAGATACAATATCTGCCTGTGGATTCCTCACCTTGTGAATATCCCCTTGCGTCAGCAACATTCGGAAATTCTTTTTGTAGCTTCGTGCCGACGTGGAACAACTCCTTGACAATAAAATAAATACATTACAGAAACTCCGGTATAGAAGAGTGGACAACGGGGAGGCGGATGGGTCAGTGAGGAATCCACAGGCAGATATTGTATCTACCAGAAAAAGCGTTACCGAAGGTAAGTAACTTGTTTTTCTGATAGATACATCTGCTGTGTGGATTCCTCACCTTGTGAATAGAGTCCCACAGCAGTCCCCACTCCCGGAGGAGGGCGTCCACTCTTCTAAACCAGTGAATCCTGGAGGACAGAACGCGCAAAGTGGCCGTCCCTCCTCACTTCGGAATCCAAGCAGTAATGCTTTGCGAAAGTGTGGAGGGAAGCCCAAGTTGCCGCCCTACAAATATCCTCTACAGGGACACCTCTAGCCAATGCTGAGGTTGAAGACTTAGCACTTGTAGAATAAGCCCTTATACCCTCTGGTGGTTCCTTACCGGCCAAAGAGTAGCAGATCTTTATACAGAGTGCGATCCATCTTGACAAAGGTCTTTTAAGGACCGCTCTTCCTCTTTTGCAGCCAGCAAACCCAATGAAGAGCTGGTCATCCAAACGAAAGTCTTTAGATCTGTCCAAGTAAAAAGACACCGCCCTTTTGGGGTCCAGACGGTGCAACCTCTCCTCCTCCTTGGAAGGGTGCGGGGGAGGATAAAAGGTAGGGAGGGTAATGGATTGACCAAGGTGGAAAGGAGTAACCACCTTTGGAAGAAAAGCATCCCTGGTCCTAAGAACCATTCGATCAGCATGAATGGTCAAGAAAGGGGGCTTGGAACTAAGAGCTTGAAGCTCACTTACCCTCCTTGTAGAGGTTATTGCAACGAGGAAGACTGTCTTAAGAGTCAAAAGCCTCAAAGGACATTTGTGAAGAGGCTCAAAAGGAGCACCCATCAAAAAGGTCAAGACAAGATTTAAGTCCCACTGAGGCACAATAAAAGGAACAGGAGGGAACTTATTTGTGAGACCCTTTAAAAAACCTTAAAACCACAGGAGATTTGAAAAGAGAAGGCTGATCAGGCAAACAGAGAAAAGCCGACAGCGCAGAAAGATATCCCTTAACCGTGGCAACAGCAAGCCCTTGCTGCGCCAGAGAAAGGGCAAACTGGAGAACATCAGACAAATGGGCTCTCAAAGGGTCAATAGATTTTCCTCCACACCAAGAGACAAATTTTGACCATCTATATGAATAGATGGACTTAGTGGAGTCACGCCTGGCCGACAAGATGACATCCACCACGTCAGGCGGGAGAGAAAAGGAATTCAGGTTGCCCCGTTCAATCTCCAGGCATGAAGGTGTAATGTCTGGAGGTGGGGGTGTAGAACCTGCCCCTCCATCAGAGAGATGAGGTCTGCCCTGAGAGGGAGACAGAGCAGCAGGTGAGAGGAGAGGTGGAGAAGATCTGTATACCACACCCTTCTTGGCCAGTCCGGGGCGACCAATAGGACTTGGGTCCGGTCTTGGCGAATCTTCCTCAGAACCCGAGGAATCAAAGGTATGGGGGGAAACGCATAAAGGAGTTGATTTCCCCAACTCAACTGAAACGGGTCCCCCAAGGCTCCTTGCATCGGATACTGGAGACTGCAGAATGACAGGCAGTGAGCATTCTCGCGAGTGGCGAACAGGTCCACCCGAGGAGTCCCCCCCCATCTGAAAGATGTCGTGAACCACCTCCGGGTGAAGCCTCCACTCGTGGTCGGCAGAGAACTGCCGACTGAGACTGTCTGCACGAACGTTCAGAACTCCGGCCAGATGATTTGCCATCAGACAAATCTGATGGTCCTGAACCCAGGACCAGAGACGCAGAGCCTCTCTGCAGAGACACTGTGACCCCACTCCTCCCTGTTTGTTGATGTACCACATCGCGGTCGTGTTGTCCGTCAGGACCTGGACCGAACGACCACGAAGGGAAGGGAGGAAGGCCTTGAGTGCCAAACGTATCGCCCGTAATTCTAGAAGGTTGATGTGAAGCAACCTTTCCTCTGGAGACCAAAGACCCTTCACCTCCAGATCCCCCAGATGAGCACCCCACCCTAGAGTGGATGCATCCGTTATCACTGAGGCCACCGGAGGAGACAACTGAAAAGGCTTCCCCTGAGACAGGTTGCCTTCCACGCCCCACCAAGATAGATCCGCCGCAGCTTCTCTGGAGATCCTCACTGACTCCCTGAGATCTCCGTTGTGCTGATACCACTGCCTGCGGAGGCACCACTGGAGCGCCCTCATGTGCCAGCGTGCATGGTTGACCAACAGAATGCGACAGCCATCAGACGGAGCAGGCGAAGGACCTTCAGGACTGGAACGACCGCTCCATTGTAAAATAAAGGAATCATTTCCTGAATGTCGCGAATCCTTTGAGGAGGAGGGAATGCACGACATACAGTTGTGTCCAGTACAGCACCTATGAACAGGTTGCGCTGGGAGGGCACCAGGTGAGACTTGGGTACATTTATCGAAAAACCCAACCTGTACAACAACTGGGTTGCCTCTCGCAGATGATGGAGCACTCTCTCTGACGACTCCGCTTTGATCAGCCAGTCGTCCAAATAAGGGAACACAGGAATCCCTGACCTTCTGAGATGCGCCGCCACCACTGCCATCACCTTGGTGAAGACTCGAGGCGCAGTAGTAAGCCCAAACGGAAGGACCGCAAACTGATAGTGCTGCGATCCTACCGTAAAACGGAGATACTTCCTGTGCGACTTCAGGATTGGGATGTGAAAGTACGCATCCTGCAAGTCGAGTGACACCATCCAGTCTTCTTCTAGCAGCGCTTGAAGAACCTGAGCAAGGGTGAGCATCTTGAACTTCTCCTGTTTCAGATAGAGATTCAAGATCCCGAGATCCAGAATTGGACGAAGTCTGCCATCCTTCTTGGGAATCAGGAAATACCGGGAGTAGCACCCCTGGCCCCTTTCCTGCTCTGGGACCACCTCTATCGCACCCTTTCTCAACAGAGTCTGAACTTCCTCCTGCAGAAGCAACAGATGTTCCTCTGAGCAATACCCCTGGCAAGGAGGATAATTGGGAGGGAATTCCCGAAAGGGAAGGGCATACCCATTTTCTACGAGATTGAAAACCCAAAGATCTGATGTAACCGTTTCCCAATCCCGTAGAAAGTAGGTAAGCCGACCCCCCACCGGACCCGCATGATCCTGAATGGCGGATCTAGGGCTGCTTTTCTGTGGCTGGGGGGTTGGAGGAGGTGGAGGAGGAAGAGGCTTGACGTCCTCGAGGACGTGCCCTTTGCTTTCCCCTGTATGAACTATACAAGGTATTTTGCTGCTGCTGCTGTTGTTGCTGCTGATGACCTTGTCTATATGTACGAAAAGAAGAGCGTCCAAAACCTCTGAACTTTCTGGCCGTTGCACCTCTTACTTGAAGACCAAGAGATCTAGCAGTTGCTCTGCTGTCTTTAAATCTCTCTAAGGCGGTATCTGCCTTCTTGCAAAAGAGTCCAACTCCATCAAATGGTAGATCTAACAATGCAGATTGCACATCCGTAGAAAAATCAGAGGACTTCAGCCAAGCTGATCTTCTTGTGGCAACTGCAGTACCCATGATCCGTGCCACAGAATCTGCAGTATCTAGACCGCTCTGGATAACTTGACGAGCTGCTGCTTGAGTATCAGATAATACCTCCTCAAAGTCACTCCTGCAGTCCTCTGGAACTTTTGGAATCAACAAACGCATTGAGTCCATAAGTGCGTGTACATACCTCCCCATAAGACAAGTGGCATTTGTTGATTTTAATGCCATACTTGCGGAGGAGAAAGTTTTCTTGGCTACTTGATCCTGCTTCTTGGCCTCCTTGTCACCAGGCACTTGTGGAAAAGCACCAACCGACTTTTTAGAGCACGCAGCCTGAATCACCAGGCTTTCAGGAGAAGGGTGAGATGACAAAAAGGAAGGGTCTTTGGGAGCCACCCTATATCTCCTCGCCACACTTTTTGAGACAGCAGGAGCAGAAAGAGGCTTTTTCCATATCTCCATAATAGGTTCAGTCAATGCCTCATTAAATGGGAGTAACGATTCCACAGCCGAGCTAGGAGAATGGAGTACTTCCGTAAGCAGATTTGACTTAAACTCGACAGTTGGCAATGTCAAGCCTAAAAGTCCAGCTGCCTTCCCCATTACCACGTGATAAGGACGTACATCCTTTGAAGGTGTATCTGGATCTGATGGTAATTCCCACTCTGGGGAGAAATCAAGGCCACTAGCATCAGCTAGCTCTTCGAAACAATCCTCATCCAGTTCACCTTCTTCCAAGTCTGGGTGAGATTCGCAATACCTTCGTTCCTCTAGGAGGCGTAGTGCTTCCCTCCTGGATCTCTCCTTCACACGGATCGCAACCGGATCCACCACCGACTCCGACGGAGCCGACGTCGGTACAGAATCCGAAGGCTTAGACGGCTGTTCCAAAGACTTGCTTGGAGTGGGCGACGCCGGTACCGGAGTCGTCGACTTCGGTCGAGCCGGCGTCGACCTCGGTGGAGCCAGGTACTACCACAGCGGCGTCGGGGCTGGCATATACGGCATGAAAGGTGCCGGGGCATAAGAGTGTGGAACACCCAAATTAAATGCCATTGGACCCATGGGACCCGAGGGTGCACCAGAGGGGTACCATGATCTCGAGAATACTCCATACATAGCGTTAAGGAACGCTGAAGGATCCTGACCTGGAGCAGGAAAAGGTGGATGATCACCCTCAGGTCGATCTCGAGGCAGATTCGAATCCGGCTCTTCAACAGGCGCCGATTCTTCTTCCTCATTAGGAACCTCCTCCACTTCTTCCTGAGCTGGAGACGGCGTTGGAGTCGGATCGGAAACCGGAGTCGGAGATTGAACTTGTGACTCCGAAGGCGAGACCTCACCTTCTCGATCCGAAGTCTCTTGCGGTGGGATCACCTTCGATTTAATCTTCTTCGGTGATCTCGACTTCGAGCCCGACTTCTCACCTGAATGACGTCGAGACTCATGTCTCCTTTTCTTGTGCTTCTTATGCGACCTCGAAGCATGATCCGACGAGGTCGATGCTTCTCGAGATCTCGATCTTGAATTTGACCTCGACCTCGACTTCCTCGAGCGGGATTTCGAAGACTTCATTCCTTTATCGGCCTTCAGCTTCGCCACAAGAAGTTTGGTCTCCCTCTCTCGCAGGGCCTTTGGGTTAATTTTTTGACACGACGAACATCCATCCACGTCGTGGTCGGAGCTTAAACACCAAATACAGTCCTGGTGTGGGTCCGTAACGGACATCATTTTCCCGCACTCTCTGCAGGGCTTAAATCCAGTCTTCTTTGTCGACATTATAGGGAGACAAAGAGGTAAGAGAACAAAGAAACGAAGAGAAAAGTAACAGAGTTACTAAAAGCTACAGAGTATCCCAAAACCGTTAGCGTCGACGATGCGGAAAAAAGGGAACTGATGTCATCACGCCGGCGTGGGCCTATTGTAGGCGTCGGTGACGTCAGCGGAGTCGCGTGCGATGCCGTGTCTCTATGACGTCCAAGTCCACGTCGGCGCGAAGCTACAAAAAGAATTTCTGAATGTTGCTGACTCAAGGGGATATTCACAAGGTGAGAAATCCACACGGCAGATGTATCTATCAGAAGTCTATGATATAGTTTGTTGCAGGGGACAGAAAGCATCGGACACCGTATGTGTCAGTGACAGTGCATCGTAGGGTGTGAGGTACGGCATCAATCACTTTGGGCCCTGGCAGTATTAGTCTTATTGCACGAAGTATTTCTGGCCGTAAGTGTTGTCTGTATTGTAGCGTGTCCACTACCCCCACGCAGGAGGAACCTCATATTGTATTGAGGGGAAACAGAACACACGCTGATATCGGTGAATCATCTCCAAGGGCAACGCAATGTGGAGGAAGAGGAGGAGAGGCGAGCGGCTTCGCTAATTCTCTTCACAGGAAGAAAGAAAGGCACAGCTGTTCCCAAGGAGACCAAAACTGATTTTCCACAAACAATAAAAGATAAAATCAATAAACTCGAGAAACTCAAGAAGGGAGAAATATCTAAGTGGTGAGAGGCCATTTCTCTGCAGAACTATATTGATCACGAAATGGTGCCCAGGGGGCTGCGAATCTTCACCACTCCCACGTACGAGACACTCAATCCAGCGATGCTAGCTGAATGGTCCGAATATTCGGCGGTCAGCTCCAGGAGAATGTTAGAGATTCTTGTTAAGTATGCTTGGATCGACAGAGACTCGCTACTAAAACAAATAGAGGAACTGCTGGAAGACATTAAGAAGCAAGCAGAAGATGACACTGTAGACAAACTTGTCACTGCCATGAAAGATCGCCTCAAATGCTACGAGGAAGACATCAAGGCACGTAAAGAAAGGACACTGGACAGGGATTACAATGACTATGAGAGTGGGAGAATTCTAACTTTCAGTCGTAAATATGACCATCTGTATAGTGACACAGGGACTCAGGCATCAGATACAGGTAATGGCGAAGAACAAATACTCCTGTCCAGCAAGACAGAATCAGATGTCTCAAATGTTTCCACAGAAGAAGCAAGACAAACTGATAAAACACCCCGCAAGGCCAATTTTTTAGACGAATATCGTCATCTGTGCCGGAGCAGACGGACAAACAAGGAGACTCCGGCACAATCAACAAAGGAACAGAGAGGCAGAGGATGTCCGAGAGGTCGAGGAAACGCAGGAATCATGGAAAGAGGCTCTTACAGAGGTGGCAAAGGAGGTAGTGCAAGGGACAACGTGGGAAACATGAAAACTCGCTCCAAACAACGAGGACAATAATGGAGTCCAAGTTGGTAAATGAAACTGTTGTTAACCTTTCTTCAAGAACAATAAGTGACATTGAAAAAGCCACTTTGAATTTAGGACTGTCCTTCTGTCCTTCCATGTCTTTTAATTATAGCGAATCCCGGATTGACCTTTTTAAATTTGTTTGTAAACTAAAGTTAAAAAAATGGCATAAACTCAAGAGGTTGGGAGGTTCCAATACAACCAGAACCTATACCAGTAACCTTTCTGATAATTTCACGATAGGGGACGTTGACACTCTCATCAATATACTGCAGTTGGAACAAGAGAGTGATACCACCACCTAGCAAATAGAGGGGGAGGAGGCCATCACCACTGAAAAACAGCTCCTGCGTAACGCTTCCTTTATAATAGACAGCAGTGTAGCATCTGGCTTTAGACCCAAGTCCACTTTCATACCGACCATGCCGCACGATGCCATAGACACCTTCCATGAATGTGTTAGCAAAGATTTTTGCAAACACAAACACAAAAAAAGAAAACACAACTTTAGGGAGAACAACCTCTCACTAGCCCAGAGAAATTCTCTCAAGTTGCTCATGGAGGATGACACTGTGGTTATCCGCCCTGCAGACAAAGGAGGCAACATTGTCTTATTAGACAGAGCAAAATATGTGGCAGAGGCTCAGAGACAGCTAGGTGACTCCAAATTCTACACCCAAAGACACATGAGAGGTATAACAGCAGCATTACCACACTTTGGGACAACCTAGCCACATGGAGGGACAAGGGGATCCTGGAATGGGAGGAATACAGATACTTGAAAAACGACCATCCCGTTTTACCTGTATTATACCTCCTCCCTAAAATACATTCGAGCAAGGTTGACCCCACTGGCAGACCTATTGTGTCCTCCAGAGGGAGTGTCTCAGAACTTGTGTCCAAATACGTGGAACATTATCTACGTGACTGGGTTAGTAGTCTGCCCAGTTACATCAAAGACACAAAGGATTTTCTTACTAAACTGCAGAACCTCCGGTGGGATGAGGATTGCGTGACTGGGTTAGTAGTCTGCCCAGTTACATCAAAGACACGAAGGATTTTCTTACTAAACTGCAGAACCTCCGGTGGGATGAGGATTGCTTTCTCATCACCATGGATGTTCAAGCACTGTACACCATCCTTGACTACCAACAGGGCTTGAAAGCCTTGAGCATTTCCTTAATGCACATTCCCTTCGTTTTAAGGAACACAGCAAAATGCTCCTTGAGATGGTGGAATTTTCCCTCCTCAATAACTTCTTTCTGTTCGATGGGGTCCACTATAAACAACAGACTGGCACGGCGATGGGTTCATGTTTTGCTCCCAGTTTTGCGAACCTCTTCATGGGGCACTGGGAGCAAAAGATCTTCATGAACCCCGCTTATTCCGATCACATAGACCATGTTCCACCTGCTGGCGCTATATAGACGATCTTTTCGTGGTATGGAGAGGGTCACATGAAGCTGCCCTTAGCTTTATTGAGCTTTTGAATACCAACAATAGCAACATCTATCTCTCAAGTAACATCAGCAGGGTCACGGCCGAATACCTTGATGTCAAAATTGACATCAAGGATAATCAAATTTTCACCTCTTTATTCAGGAAAACAACTGCTGGAATATCGTTCTCCATGCCCTCAGTAGCCATCCAGAAACACTGAAATGGAGCATTCCATACGGTGAGCTCCTGAGGGCAAGGAGGAACTGCAACACGGACACCAGTTACCAACATGAGAGTACCATCATGCTGGAACGTTTCAAGGACCGTGGGTATCCAGCATGGGTGCTGAAAAAGGCCAAACAAAGAGCTGACACCATACCCAGAAGCACCACACTTGAGGACAAAACAACAGAAGACACTGAAAACAGCCAGGATAGTACCCGACTCATTTTAACATACAACACAGAGTCTCGGCAAATACAAAAAATCTTGTCCAGGAATTGGAATATCCTGAAAAGTGATAATGAACAAGTTACTTACCTTCGGTAACGATATATCTGTAAGAAACAGTAGTTAGTATTAGATTCCTTACCTTAGAATATCCCCAGGCGTCAGTCTGGATCCGGAAACTTTTGCGTAGCAGTACCCCTGCGCGTCGGTAGGCGTCGTCTGCAGGCGTCCCCTGCGGCTCCGCGTCGTCGGCGTCGTGCGCCGTGATGACGTCGCTGGAGTATATAGACGCCGCCTCCGCGCGCTGACGTCAGTTCTTTGCACACAGCTTTTCCGCGCCAGAACACGCAGAGCCATGTGAGAACTAACACTGGTGCCATTTGAAACTAGGGCCCTGAAAGGGATGTCCTTAACCCTAGGTATCAGTTCGCAGAACGGGGAGGATGGGCGGGGCGGTAAGGAATCTAATACTAACTACTGTTTCTTACAGATATATCGTTACCGAAGGTAAGTAACTTGTTCATCTGAAAGAAACAGGTTAGTATTAGATTCCTTACCTTAGAATAGATACCCCAGCAATACCAACCCCGGAGGTGGGTCTGCGAACCAATACAACCTACACCAGAAAGTCCTGGAGGACCGAACGGCCAAAGAAGCCGTCCCTCCGGACTTGACTGTCCAGGCAGTAGTGCCTCGCAAAGGTGTGCAGCGAGGCCCACGTAGCCGCCTGGCAAATGTCCTGCAAGGGGACTCCCCGGCCCAGGGCAGTAGAAGCCGCCGTAGCCCGAGTGGAATGGGCCCTCAGCCCAACAGGAGGCTCCTTCCGAGCCAAAGAGTAGCATGCTTTGATGCACAGGACGACCCACCGAGAGATGGTTCGTTTCTGTACCGCCCTTCCCTTCTTCTCACCCACGTAGCCAACAAACAGTTGGTCATCCACCCGGAACTGGCGTGTGCGATCCATGTAAAATGAAAGCGCACGTTTTGGGTCCAGACGATGGAGCCGCTCTTCATCCTTTGAAGGATGCGGAGGCGGGAAGAAGGAGGGCAAGGTGATGGACTGCCCAATGTGAAAAGCAGAGACTACCTTGGGCAGGAAAGAAGGTCTAGTCCGAAGAACCACCTTGTCAGGATGAACAGACAGGAAAGGAGGTTTAACAGAAAGAGCCTGGAGCTCACTCACTCTCCTGGCAGAGGTGATGGCAACCAGGAAGGCCGTCTTTAAAGTGAGAAGACGGAGAGGACAGGAATGAAGGGGCTCAAAGGGAGCACACATCAGGAATGTCAGAACCAGGTTCAAGTCCCACTGAGGCATCACGAACGGAGCAGGTGGATACATGTGCGTGATGCCCTTTAAGAATCTTAACACAATAGGGGACTTGAATAAAGATGGCTGATCAGGTAGCCTCAAGAAGGCGGAAAGGGCAGAAAGATAGCCCTTGATAGTGCCCAGAGCAGAGCCCTGCTGGGCAAGGGAAAGAAGGAAGAGGAGAACCTCAGACAGAGGGGCAGAAAGGGGATCCACAGCCTTTGCTGTGCACCATGCCACAAATCTGTTCCACCGGCAGGCGTATACCGACTTTGTGGAGGGACGCCTGGCTGCCAGAATTACATCACAGACTTCAGGAGGCAAGTCAAATGGCCTCAACTGTCGCCGCTCAATCTCCAAGCATGGAGGTGGAGACTGGACAGGTTCGGGTGGAGGACCGTCCCCTGCTGCTGCGACAGAAGGTCCTCCTGAAGGGGCAGGCGGATCGAGGGACCGACTGTCATGCTGAGTAGCTCGGGATACCAGTATCTTCGAGCCCAGTCCGGAGCCACAAGGATAACTTGGGCCCGGTCGCGCCTGATCTTCTTCAGCACTCTGGGCAGAAGTGGTATAGGCGGAAAGGCGTACAACAGACCGCAACTCCACTCGCGCCGAAAGGCGTCGCCGAGCGAGTGCCGTCTTGGAAACTCCAACGCGCAGAACTGATGACATTGCGCGTTCTCTTCTGTGGCGAATAGATCTAACCAAGGCTCTCCCCATTGCTGAAAGAGGCCTCTCGCCACGTCCGAGTTCAGACGCCATTCGTGATCCACCGAGCACCGACGGCTGAGTTCGTCCGCCCTGGCGTTCAGAGAACCTGCCAGGTGTTGAACCGTCAGAGTCACGCCCTGACGTTCCAGCCATTGCCAGAGACGCAGAGCCTCCTGGCAAAGGGTCCACGACCCCACACCGCCCTGTTTGTTGCAGTACCACATGGCGGTGGTGTTGTCCGTGAACACCTGCACTACACTCCCGTTGACAAAGGGGAGGAATGCCTTCAGTGCTAGGCGAATCGCCCGCAGCTCCAACATGTTGATATGGAGCCGGGACTCCGCCGGAGACCAGATGCCTCTGATCTCTGCCTCTCCCAAGTGGCCTCCCCAGCCCTGGAGGGACGCGTCCGTCACAACAACGTGCTCCGGTTGGGGAAGGGAGAGGGATCTGCCTCTGACCCAATCGCGGTCCGTAAGCCACCACTGCAACTGTCTCGCAGTGCCCTCCGAGATCAGGACATGGTCGGACAGGTTGCCCTGATGCTGGGCCCACTGAAACTTCAGGTCCCACTGCAGAGCCCGCATCCGCCATCTGGCGTGATGCACCAGAAGGATGCAGGAGGCCATCAGCCCCAGAAGCCGCAGCGTCAACCTGACCGAAACCCGGGATAACGGCTGAAAGATGGGAATCAGAGCCTGAATATCCCGGACCCGCCGTTCCGGAGGATAAACCCGAAACTGCGCCGAGTCGAGAACCGCTCCGATGAAAAGGAGCTTTTGAGAGGGACACAGGTGTGATTTCGGCACGTTGATGGAAAACCCCAGCTCGTGCAGGAGGTCTGCCGTCATCTGGAGGTGGTGGACGACTGTCTGGGGTGAGCCCGCCTTCAACAACCAGTCGTCGAGGTAGGGGAAGACTGAAACCCCTAACCGGCGCAGATGAGCTGCGACCACCGCCATCACTTTCGTGAACACCCGTGGGGCGCTGGTAAGGCCGAATGGGAGCACGATAAACTGAAAGTGCTCGTGGCCTACCGTGAACCGCAGGTAACGCCGGTGGGCCGGCAGGACGGGGATGTGAAAATACGCATCCTGCAAGTCCAACGCTACCATCCAGTCTTGTGGGTCTAGAGCAGCCAAGACCTGAGCCAAAGTCAACATCTTGAACTTCTCCTTCCGGAGGAAGCCGTTGACGTTCCGTAGGTCCAAGATAGGACGCAGGCCTCCTTTGTCCTTCTTGGGCACCAGAAAGTAGTGGGAGTAGCAACCACACCCTACTTCTGGCCCAGGAACGCGCTCGATGGCCCCCTTGGCCAAGAGGGCCGTAACTTCCTCCTGCAGAAGTGTCAAGTGGTCCCCCGACACACGGTGGTTCTGCGGTGGCATGGCTGGAGGAGTGGACTCGAAGGGGAGGGAGTAGCCCCTTCGGACGAGCTGCAGCACCCACCTGTCCGATGTAATCGCGCGCCAGCGGGAGTGGTGATGGCGAACCCTGCCACCCACTGGCGTCACGTGAGCCCGAAAGCTCGGACTAGGAAGACTTGGAGGCCGCAGCGGGGGGAGGTGTGGACTGACCTCGCCGCTGCCCTCTACCGCCACCACGGCGGAATCCACGGCCGCCACCGCACTGGGGAGCGTTCTGCGGCGCGTGGCTGGCAGCACGTGTGGGACCGCCCCTTCCTTGGCCACGAAAGGGGCGAAACGAACCCGTCTGCTGGCGCTGGGTCGAAAGGCCCAAGGACTTGGCCGTGACCCTGGAGTCCTTGAAGCGCTCCAGCGCGTGGTCCGCCTTGTCACCAAACAGGCGACTGCCATCAAATGGCATGTCCATGAGGGCATTCTGGACGTCCGGTGAGAAGTTGGCAGATCTCAGCCAAGCATGGCGCCGAATCGCCACAGTCGTGGACATAGCCCGTCCCAGCGAGTCGGTCGTGTCAAGACCACACCGGATCGAGTACCTCGCCGCATCCCGGCCCTCAACCAAGGCCTGGTTGAGCTTGTCCCGCACTTCCTGCGGGCATTGCGGCAAACACTCCGCGACCGTATCCCACAGGGAGTGGGTGTAGCGGCCCAAGAGGCATGCGGTATTACAAGACCGCAGTCCAGCGCTCAAAGAGGAAAAGACCTTTTTCCCAAATTGGTCATACCGCTTTGATTCCCGATCGGGCGGGGCCGATGGAAATGCGGACTGCGAAGTGGAGGCCTGGATCACCAGACTCTCCGGGGAGGGATGGGTGGAGAGGAAGGCAGGGTCGTCCGAACACGGACGGTGACGCCTGGCAACGTTCCGGTCAACCGGTGCACCGGAAGCGGGCCTAGACCAGGTGCCCAAAAGGACATCCGTCAGAGCCTCATTAAACGGCAGCAGAGGCTCCTGAGGGCATGACTGCGGTTTAAACACTTCGGTCAGAATGTTTGGTTTGACCTTAGCGACGGGGAGCTCAAGGCCCAAGGTCTTGGCAGCCCTCAGCAGGACCACCGAATAGGCAGCCCCCGCCTCAGACGCCACAGGGGTCGGCGAGACAAACCCAGGGTTGGGCGACTCGTCCAGACCACTGGCATCACCCAAGTCACCTACCCAGTCCACATCATACTGGCAGGCACGGGATAAAGGGTCCTCAGACCCCTCCCAACCCTCTCCATACTCGTCCTCATCGCCGTAGTCTGGGTCGACGATATAGACTTCGGGGTCAATGGGCCCCATCGGCGCCGGATCCGGCGTCGGACGACGCCGGTCCGACTCCGCGTCAGGAGTCAGAGGGGGAATGGGGGTGGCGCCGCGCGGCGCCGGCGCCGGGGACCCGACGCCGGCCGGAACCGACGGCGGAGTCACTGCGCCGCGCGGAGGCGGTACCACGGGTTGGCCCAAAGGAACCGACGCCGGAGAGGCCGGTAGACCAGCCGGCGACGAACCTGAGGGGCCCAGCGGCGCCGGGGCCGGAGCCACCGGCGGCGTCGAGGCAGGAGCACCCGAACCGCTCAGGCCCCCAGACGGGACCGACGGGCCCGCAGGCGCCGTAGGCCCCGCCGGAGGAGACCTCGCCCTCATAGCCATGAGGAACTCCTCAATCTCCTCGCGCTACGCGCCTTCCCCAGGGACCGACGGGTATGGGGTAGACGGCGCAGACGACCCACGCGGGGCCGCGGGGGTGGGGCCACCCGAGCCCCCGGCCGCATCACGCGGGCGTCGGGGGGAGTCGGGGGTGCGATGACGACGCCCCGACTTCTTGTGATGCTTACCTGACGAACCGGAGGAATGGTGGCGACTCCCGGAGCGCTCATGGCGGCTCCGCGATCGTTCCCTCGACCGCTCCCTCGACCTCCGACCGGACCGGGACCGCTCTCGACGCGGGGCCGACACTCGGAGCTCGAGAAGCTTGCGGGACCGCTCCCGCCTAGCTTTACCAGTCAAGGCCCGACAGTCGACGCAGGACTCCACGTCGTGGTCCGCGCCCAGACACCGGAGGCAGAGTCGATGGTGGTCGGTGACCGACATCAGGCGGTCGCACTCGTCGCAACTCTTAAACCCAGGCATCCTACCGGCACCGTAGAAAGATTTAAAGTTAACAAACACTTGGTCAAAAGACCGGAGTACTGCTCTTCGGATCTGCGCTAACTGGCGCGGAAAAAAGAAGAACTGACGTCAGCGTGCGGAGGCGGCGTCTATATACTCCAGCGACGTCATCACGGCGCACGACGCGGAGCCGCAGGGGACGCCTGCAGACGACGCCTACCGACGCGCAGGGGTACTGCTAGGCAAAAGTTTCCGGATCCAGACTGACGCCTGGGGATATTCTAAGGTAAGGAATCTAATACTAACCTGTTTCTTTCAGATATCATAGGCGGAGACTTACCCACCAGACCTAGTATCACATACAAAAAGGGTAGAAACATCAGGGACCTTTGTGTACGCAGTGACATCACCACACATCCTTCTATTCAAGGTTTAGGTCTCAAGGGATTTATCCCTTGCGGCCATTGCAAAGCCTGCAAGCACAGTACCCTTGTGAAATCTGTAGAGTACAATGGGGTGAAGAAAGATATCAATCAATTTCTCACTTGTAGTACCACCCATGTTATTTATGTGATTGTGTGTCCTTGCAGACTGTGGTACATAGGGAGCACCACGGCACATGCCAAGAAACGTATACTGGAACACTATCGTGTAGTCTCACACAACGATGAGAAATATCCAGTAGCCAGACACTTTCGAGACAAGCATTATTCTAAAACCGAAGTGTTAAGTTTTTTTATTCTGGAACAAATTGAAAAGAATCCTGGAGGTGGGAACAGGGTGCTGAGATTTAGGCAGAAAGAATCAACTCGTATCATTAATTTTCAGACCAAAGACCCAGGTGGGCTAAATCAGGATGAGGAGTTGGCAGTCCATCTCAAAGAATAAGACAACCGATGGGCCGTTTATTCGCTGTTCCACCCCCTATGGGTTAGGATCTCTCTTCTAAACATACCCACCTATCCAGTACTATTCTGTGAAACCAAGTGGGGTTAGCGTGAGTTTTGTTTTCTGCATTCTCCCATTTAATCTCTCCCTCTATCCTTGATACATGTGCTTTGTAAGTTTATTAACTTGAGGTACACTATACTTATGTGTTTAATTCTAATATCTTTGTTTTATGTTTTTATGTATTTTTTCGAAACAGGACGACTGGGGGGACAAGAGGCCACAGCACTGCACTCACTTCTCATGGCCAATCTCGTCTCTACACCTGTATAGTTATTTCTCTGGGCACGCCCCATGGGGCATCTCGAGCAGGCACTGCGACATCGATACTCTCCACTGAGTTTGAGTAGTAAGAACTTTTTTCGTTATCAGTGAAACTGTTTTTGAAGGTATTTTACCTGGTTACTGCCTGCCACATTTCTGCTCTATCTGGGACTTCTGACCTCGCCTACAATACAAAGTGCGCGAATTGACACAGTCACAAACACATCCTAACAGTATTTTTCTTAGGAGTGAGTTGTTTACAATTCGCGTTGTGTCTAACTGACATTAAATTAAGACACTCTTGTGACTGCAATTCTGCCAATATAATTTATTGCATATAATGCCCGTGTGGGAAGGCGTACATTGGTAAAACGACACGTAAATTGAGAGTGAGAATCACGGAACACAAGAGTAGGATTCGGACTAGGAACACAACATCCAGTCTATCGATTCATTGGGAGGAAGCCACACATTCTATTTCTCAACTCAGGGTTCAAGTAGTTGAGCAGATTCAAAGCAAACCAGGGGTGGATGTTAACAAATTGTTATTACAACGTGAAGTGTATTGGATTCAAATCTTATGTACCATGCAACCCACTCGACTTAATGATCGGTTTGATATGAGCTGCTTTTTGTAAATTGGATATATATCGTTAATCATGTTGATGTGATAGTTTCCTTATGTGACCTAGCAGTCACATTGCAACTAGGATTTTCACTTGGACTAGTTTCATGCAATGTATGTGCACTGCTACATCAATTTCATTTGTACAGTTCAGCACATTGATGTACCTCCATGTATCCTTGTAACATGTATTTTCTAGGATCCTATGTTATTGCTGATTACATCTTGACTTATCCTATGTTCACTTTCTTTATGTTGTTCACATTAGTATTGGACACCATTCACACGTTTTTCACGTTTACAACCTTCATCAGTTTCTCGTGCCAATGTTCCCTATAACCATAGCAGGTAAATTGATGTGTACAGATAGATCTTCAAGCATCACCCATATCATTTCATGACACACGTGTCCCACATTTTTGAATTGGTCATTTGTCTTCTTTCATGGAACCAGCATTATCGTCCATTCAGTCATAGCCACCTTACTATCTGTTAGAGAATTCACAAAGCTATATAATATCGTTTTATGCCTGTCTTTCATCAGTCGGCACCACTTCATCATCATTACGCTCGTTTTCACTTTCCTGAACCTACTTCAAGATGGCGCCCCTTACGCATTGGTTTAGTCCCTCATTGATGTTACTGCCCCATAATAACTAACGCGTGATGAAACCAGGTTCGCGTTAACTTGTTCACATCGGGACTCCGACATAGAGAGACGTTGCCGTGTATCGAGCACCTCCGGGCTCGCATTAGTAAGTTCAAACTCTTTCTGGCGAATAGAATAATTAGTGTTGTGCCAGATTCCACCTGAGCAGTTTGGCGAGTAACGCACTTTTCACCTCCACAGACCGTGTTAATTGGATATCGGAGCACCACTAGGCACTCTTAAACAGTAGGAGCACAGAGGTGACCGAAGATACATTACCCGCGGGTGAGTGTTGATATTGGTATGGTTTGGTTGCAGCTGTATATGAACATCACAACCCCACAATTGTCTGATTGAGGGTATGGTATCATTTTTGCAGATCATCTCCACAATCCACAGCATTAAAACAGCAGGCTATCACTGGATAGTGTTCTACGTAACATATATGTAGGTAGGCGGTGTTTTGACGTGCGGGTATTGGTGTTGAATATGCTTGCTAAGTACCATTGGCCACAGGTCGTTTCAGTGAGTTTTTTTCGGTTTTTCCACAGTTGGCAGATCTTGGTTTGCATCAGGTAGTTCAGTTTTCAATCAGAGTGTCAGCACTTCTTTACTCATTACTGAGCACTATGGGAAGTGGGCCCTGGGGACACTTTTCATTAGGTGTACACTCCCCTATAATCACTTGGTCACCATTGTATAACTTTATGAATTTCCCTGTATCTTCTTTCATTATACATTATGAGATCGATTCAGTGCACCTACACTTGTGATTTGTTGCTTGTTTTTATTAACAATAACACCAGATTTGGACTTTTGTTTATTCTGACCCATGCATGGTGTGCCTTCATGTATAGTCATTTTGATTGATAGCATTGACATTTAAGCATAGATTTTGAGAAATTGTTTTGCTTCCACAGATTGCCCCTGAAGAAGGGACATCATTGTCCCGAAATGCATCTGGCATTTCCAAGATGGTTGCTGTTAAGAAAATATTGATTCATGTATAGATTATTGCGTTCAATGTACCAGTGTATGGATTCATGTATTAATGGACCTGCAGTAGATTCTTTTTTATGTGATTTAATGAGTTTATGACGAATCTTTTGTGTAACATTAACTGTACAAAACAGGTATTAATGTGATGATCTACAATATCATTTCTTTGAAAAACAGAGTATGTTTATGATTCATTTGTTCACGCATTAAGTGGAACAATAGAGTCCGCAAGGACTATTCATGCACAGTGCGCAGCGTTTACTACCAGTTTTGGCAGTATCATTATTTGTCTGACCTCACACTTGTTTGACAGCAAGTGTTACGCTGTGGCACCATTGTGATTATATTGTATATTAATTATTGTTTAAAATTGATGAGATTGAATATTAGGAGTGCGCTTCCAACCCCTTTAAACTTTAGTATAATTTCTGTCACTAGGAAGCTGCACCCATTAGTAAAATGTCTTTTGATTCAATCACTAACATTACTGACAATCGAGCTACCACTAAAGCATACACTACAGATGAAGCAAGCAACATTTATGCTTTGATAGAGGAGGTTAAAACAACTGACACCCATGGTGGGTCCATCACCCAACAACTTAGGCAACTAGAATTTATTACAAGACGACACTTAAACCAGAAGCTACATGCCTCTACTCTAGTCCAGTACCACAAAGCGAAGCGAATACCTCGTGGTCTGCGGCTAGCAATCAAACCACTTTTATTTCGATTTCAACTGAATTCCGTTTTCATGGAGAAGTGGTATTCAATTCTTAATAAGTGTTCCTTGGACCTCATATTATTAATCGTTGAGGAGTTGTCAAAAACCATTCGAGATCTGGAAGAGGAGATCTACACCTTGAAAAGTGAGTTAGAGATGCGACTTGAGTCTAACGCATGGAAACTACAATTGGAGGTTATAAACCAGAAATTGGAGAAGTATGAGAAAGAATTGCAAGAAGGTAAACTCAGGAAGTATAAGCGAGACACTATTGATTATAAACTCAACGAAGTTTATACATGGGCGGAAATTTATTCGAAGAGACGATTCGTACCCCGTAAACCAACATCGGCTCCGAGCTCCTCGGATGAGAGTGTAGTGTCGGACAGGGAGACCACGATGAATCGCCCATCA
This sequence comes from Lissotriton helveticus, assembly GCF_964261635.1. Taxonomy (NCBI): domain Eukaryota; kingdom Metazoa; phylum Chordata; class Amphibia; order Caudata; family Salamandridae; genus Lissotriton; species Lissotriton helveticus. The sequence continues at coordinate 250,213,389 of NC_136059.1, forward strand.
GCCCAGGTGATTCTGAGCAAACAATCGGCTGGACCGTCTTCTGGTCTAACAGATATTACACAACCATCACCCTCGGTGTCTTTTTTGACCCAGGTACCAGATCTAGACAACCCACTGACGCACCAGCCTCCGAATTTGTTACCTTCAGCAGAAAAACCAGGCGAGGACAGAACAGGCAGAAGTCTACGAAGTGGCAAGACAATACCCTAGTAATGAACATATCTTCGAAATGTCTTGACCCCAGACAAATAGCAGTGTTAGCTAAGGGCATGTCGTTTGTCCCAACCAACACCACCACACGGTTACATGTTCAAGCTGACTTTTACAAATTCATGAGACTGTTGAAGTTACGCCACTTTTTCTCTAATGTGGTGCCTGATACATCTCGACAAACTTCTACACCGGAGTTACCATTCAAACCCAAGAGTACATTTGTTCCTCCAGTATCCCACAAAATGCTGGATACGTTTGAAGCTTTAGTCCACAAAGATATTGAACAACTACCTTTCAACACAAAGAAACATGACAATCTGACTAATTTTGAACATAAGACCATCACAACGTTGGCCAACGACACCTCTTTAACCATGCAACCAGCAGACAAGGGAGGAGCCCTTGTCGTCATGGACACGGAATACTATAACATGAAGGTGAATGAACATGTTGGTGACCCTAATACATACATGTTGCTCACTTATGATCCAACTACAGTTGCAGGACATGTTAAATCTATTGTTAGCGGAGGCAGAAAACAATGATTGGATTGATGCACAGACCAGAGCATTTTTGACAACACAGAACCAACGACGGCCAAGGATATATATGATACCCAAAATGCACAGAGACGCCAGCAATCCCCCCTTTAGGCCGATTGTTTCAGGCTGCGGATCGATTTTTGATCCAGTGGGAACATTTTGGGATTATTTCTTACAGAAGTTTGTTCAGAACTGGCAAACATATCTGAAGGATACTACCCATTTTCTTCATATATTGTCTTCAGCAATCATCGATCCGGTCACCCCAATTTTACTATGTACCATTGACGTCACAGCACTCTACACCTCCATTCCGCACGCTGCAGGTCTGGAAGCAGTCGAGTGGGCCATTTTGCAATCACCGAATATCACAATGGAAAAAATCTTCATTTTGCAGCTATTAAAGTTTTGCTTACAAAATAGCTATTTCGAATGGCAAAACCATTTCTATAACCAACTGACTGGAACCTCCTTGGGTTTTTCTGGGGCCCCAGCGTACGCTAACATCTATATGGCGCAATATGAATCTGAGAATATTATATCAAATCCCACATGGTGGGATAACATCGCAGTATTTTGTAGATTCATTGACGACATCTTCCTCATTTGGAAGGGGACTGAACAACAACTAATGGCAATGATTGATGAATTGAATGACTGTAATCCACACATACGATTGACGTACAACATTCAACAAGATACCATACATTACTTGGATGTACAGATCCACAAACTTCCCCTTAACCAATTCAGTACTACTGTTTACACCAAACCGACTGACCGGAATAGCACATTATTGTATTCAAGTTTCCACCCCAAAGGGCTTGTACAGAATCTTCCTTACTCACAGTTTATTCGGGTACGAAGAATTTGTTCTGACACGACCGAATGCGAGCAGCGCTTTCAAGATCTGGCACAGAAATTTCAAGATAGGGGCTACCCGACTCAGATTATTGATTCTTGCCGTCAAAAAGCATTAACCAAAACCCGCGAGCAATGTCTACAGAAACGACCAGCACAGTCCAACACTCGCATGGTTTTTGTTTCTAAATTCTCTACTGTCTCACAAGCTGTGAGACATATCATACACAAACGTTGGGATTTACTCCAACATGAGAAGGATTTCAATGGGATTTTTTTAGAAAAACCCCTCTTTGCCTACACTAAAGGTAGTAATCTCCGCATACTTTTGGCCAACCCTAAACAACAATTGGCAGAACAGGTTCACGTAGGTTCTAAGAGATGTAACAGTTGTATTCACTGCAACAACATTATGCCTGGAGACATATTGACACATCCACTATCTGGCAAAAAGATTAAATTAAGACACTCTTGTGACTGCAATTCTGCCAATATAATTTATTGCATAAAATGCCCATGTGGGAAGGCGTACATTGGTAAAACGTCACGTAAATTGAGAGTGAGAATCACGGAACACAAGAGTAGGATTCGGACTAGGAACACAACATCCAGTCTATCGATTCATTGGGAGGAAGCCACACATTCTATTTCTCAACTCAGGGTTCAAGTAGTTGAGCAGATTCAAAGCAAACCAGGGGTGGATGTTAACAAATTGTTATTACAACGTGAACTGTATTGGATTCAAATCTTATGTACCATGCAACCCACTGGACTTAATGATCGGTTTGATATGAGCTGCTTTTTGTAAATTGGATATATATCGTTAATCATGTTGATGTGATAGTTTCCTTATGTGACCTAGCAGTCACATTGCAACTAGGATTTTCACTTGGACTAGTTTCATGCAATGTATGTGCACTGCTACATCAATTTCATTTGTACAGTTCAGCACATTGATGTACCTCCATGTATCCTTGTAACATGTATTTTCTAGGATCCTATGTTATTGCTGATTACATCTTGACTTATCCTATGTTCACTTTCTTTATGTTGTTCACATTAGTATTGGACACCATTCACACGTTTTTCACGTTTACAACCTTCATCAGTTTCTCGTGCCAATGTTCCCTATAACCATAGCAGGTAAATTGATGTGTACAGATAGATCTTCAAGCATCACCCATATCATTTCATGACACACGTGTCCCACATTTTTGAATTGGTCATTTGTCTTCTTTCATGGAACCAGCATTATCGTCCATTCAGTCATAGCCACCTTACTATCTGTTAGAGAATTCACAAAGCTATATAATATCGTTTTATGCCTGTCTTTCATCAGTCGGCACCACTTCATCATCATTACGCTCGTTTTCACTTTCCTGAACCTACTTCAAGATGGCGCCCCTTACGCATTGGTTTAGTCCCTCATTGATGTTACTGCCCCATAATAACTAACGCGTGATGAAACCAGGTTCGCGTTAACTTGTTCACATCGGGACTCCGACATAGAGAGACGTTGCCGTGTATCGAGCACCTCCGGGCTCGCATTAGTAAGTTCAAACTCTTTCTGGCGAATAGAATAATTAGTGTTGTGCCAGATTCCACCTGAGCAGTTTGGCGAGTAACGCACTTTTCACCTCCACAGACCGTGTTAATTGGATATCGGAGCACCACTAGGCACTCTTAAACAGTAGGAGCACAGAGGTGACCGAAGATACATTACCCGCGGGTGAGTGTTGATATTGGTATGGTTTGGTTGCAGCTGTATATGAACATCACAACCCCACAATTGTCTGATTGAGGGTATGGTATCATTTTTGCAGATCATCTCCACAATCCACAGCATTAAAACAGCAGGCTATCACTGGATAGTGTTCTACGTAACATATATGCAGGTAGGCGGTGTTTTGACGTGCGGGTATTGGTGTTGAATATGCTTGCTAAGTACCATTGGCCACAGGTCGTTTCAGTGAGTTTTTTTCGGTTTTTCCACAGTTGGCAGATCTTGGTTTGCATCAGGTAGTTCAGTTTTCAATCAGAGTGTCAGCACTTCTTTACTCATTACTGAGCACTATGGGAAGTGGGCCCTGGGGACACTTTTCATTAGGTGTACACTCCCCTATAATCACTTGGTCACCATTGTATAACTTTATGAATTTCCCTGTATCTTCTTTCATTATACATTATGAGATCGATTCAGTGCACCTACACTTGTGATTTGTTGCTTGTTTTTATTAACAATAACACCAGATCTGGACTTTTGTTTATTCTGACCCATGCATGGTGTGCCTTCATGTATAGTCATTGTGATTGATAGCATTGACATTTAAGCATAGATTTTGAGAAATTGTTTTGCTTCCACAGATTGCCCCTGAAGAAGGGACATCATTGTCCCGAAATGCATCTGGCATTTCCAAGATGGTTGCTGTTAAGAAAATATTGATTCATGTATAGATTATTGCGTTCAATGTACCAGTGTATGGATTCATGTATTAATGGACCTGCAGTAGATTCTTTTTTATGTAATTTAATGAGTTTATGACGAATCTTTTGTGTAACATTAACTGTACAAAACAGGTATTAATGTGATGATCTACAATATCATTTCTTTGAAAAACAGAGTATGTTTATGATTCATTTGTTCACGCATTAAGTGGAACAATAGAGTCCGCAAGGACTATTCATGCACAGTGCGCAGCGTTTACTACCAGTTTTGGCAGTATCATTATTTGTCTGACCTCACACTTGTTTGACAGCAAGTGTTACGCTGTGGCACCATTGTGATTATATTGTATATTAATTATTGTTTAAAATCGATGAGATTGAATATTAGGAGTGCGCTTCCAACCCCTTTAAACTTTAACTGACATTGGGACAGTTAGCATTTGCTGACAGATCTGTACATGATTTCATGTACCAATGAACAACAGGTCCATAGTGCGGGCTTTGTTTCACTTCACTGTCTCTTATTACGCTTATTTCTTCATGCATTTGATGATGGAGACACTGTTCTGTTCACTACTACAGACGGCACATACAGGGCGAACAATTGCAACATGGATATTCAAACCACTGCAATTGCCATGAGCACGACTTAACCTGTACATATTTTCTTTGATTTTCAATCACATGGCACACACACAGACTTTTTCGTTATAAAGGTACTTTACCTGTTACTGATACAAATTTTCCTTTGTATGATCTAGATCGTGTATAAAGCTGTTGATTGTTGGAGACACTGATCGTATGTGAATTGTATATATATTAAGTACATGAGGGGTAATTCTACGTCATGGTGATGTATTGAACAGAAATTGCAATGAGTTCTGCACAACCTGTAGATACTTTCTTTGTATTTCGATCGGTTATCCCACACATGAATTTTCAAATCTTGTTTATTCATGTGTTAGATTTGCACTTGTACAGCATCTGAGAGTATTTTCACCATTCGAAGACGGCGGCCATTTTCGCTGGGAATTGTGTGTCCTACCTCGATGTCATTGACCCGCTCTGAAACTTTATTTACACACTGTGCACACAAGTTCACTTGTGATCAAGGCTTGTCTAAGCCGAAACATTTTGTAGGTGTAAAAAAAAACCTTGGACTTTGACTTGAGCGTGATGTTCTGATTTCTGAGAGCGTTGCCATTGGTGTTGCTTTGGAATTTTGAATACCGGCGTGCTCGGCCGGAGTGCACGCCACCTCCCACGGGGCCACAAGTTTTGACGGAGCAACTTGGAACATATATATGTCCATATATATATATATACAAGCAATGGGAATCTATAAAAGTTACCAATACTGGAGAACTAAAGTTACAGGTAAGTAACTTGTTTCTTCTGTTCAATACATCACCATGACGTAGAATTACCCCTCATGTACTTAATATATATACAATTCACATACGATCAGTGTCTCCAAGAATCAACAGCTTTATACACGATCTAGATCATACAAAGGAAAATTTGTATCTGTAACAGGTAAAGTACCTTTATAACGAAAAAGTCTGTGTGTGTGCCATGTGATTGAAAATCAAAGAAAATATGTACAGGTTAAGTCGTGCTCATGGCAATTGCAGTGGTTTGAATATCCATGTTGCAATTATATATATATGTGTGTGTATATATATATATATATATATATATATATATATATATATATATATATATATATATATATATATATATATATATATATATATATCAACAACTTAGTCCTTGACTAAACAGTCTGAGAACCGCATATGAATTGGACCATAACATTGAGGAAACAACCAAATCAGACACTGAAGTCTTAGAAGAGATGGGTATTACAACAAATAAATGCTGCAAAACCACTTTAAAAATCAATCTAAATTCTGTCCGATACTCCATCCAGGAAATAAAGTGGACATTTTCTATGATCTGGTGGTGGCAGAACTGGAAACCATGGATAACATCAAACATACTCAAAGAAAGGAGAACTTAACTCACAATGAACGTCAAACCCTGAGATCACTACAAAATAACAATCAAATTGAAATAAAGCCTGCAGACAAGGGCGGCAATACTGTTATTTTAAATAAACAGGATTATATTGATGAAGCACTCCGCCAACTGAACAACAGAGAGAACTATACAGTGCTAAATCACAATCCGACCAATGATCTTGCCATTGAATTAGGTCAGAAAATCAAAAAATGGCATGATGATGGACTAATAAGTGATGATGAAAGAAAATTCCTTATGGTAGAGAATCCGGTAGTGCCAACAATCTACTTCCTACCAAAAGTACACAAGACTTTAAACAAACATCCAGGCCGACCAATAATCTCTAGCTGCGGTGCTTTGTTTGAGAACGTTGCATTATATGTTGATTTTTTCCTGGCACCCATTATTCCTAAGGATTTTAATGGGCACTACCTGGCAACCTGACTACTTATTAGCGACAATTGATGTAGTCGCATTATACACGTACATAGACCATGACATAGGAATGAAAGCGACATTACATTTCCTTAAACAGAGACCAATAGGGGAGTTCAAACACACTGCCATGCTAATGGAGATGATCGGACTTTGTCTCAATAATAACATTTTCTTATTCAACAAAAAAAATTACTCTCAACACGGTGGTACTGCGATGGGAGTTTCCTTCTCTCCAAGTTATGCCAATCTCATGATGGGGTGGTGGTGGGAGAGGGTCATAGCTTGGAGAGAGGAAAACGACCATTACACTTCCAAAGTAGCCCTTTGGTTAAGATTTATCGACTATCTTTTTTTGTTATGGAGAGGAACTGAACTTGAATTTTCTGAATATATGATTTGAACAACAATGAGGTAGGATTAAAATTCACCCATAATATCAACCGTAAAGAGATTGACTTCTTGTATACAAAGTTGTGTATATTAGCAAGAACAAAATACTCACAACAGTCTACAGGAAACGGACTGCGACCAACAGTGTGTTACGCGGTTCCAGCTTCCATCCTCAATCACTCAAAAGGAGCAACCCTTATGGGGAATTTATACGGATGAAAGTAAACTGTTCAGAGCCAAGTGAGATGGAAACAAAATTTGATGACACTAAGAAAAGATTCATCCGAGGAGGATACAAACATAGAGACATCTATCAGGGTGAACAAAAATCTAGATAAAAAATACAGGCTGAGACTCTGATAGTGAATAACAACAAAAAGAGTAAAAACAAACAAGCAGTCGCTGAATCGGACAATATCCCCAGACTAATCTTGACCTACAGCAAAGAGAGTTATAAATCAAACAGATTGTAACCAAGTATTGGAGTGTCCTGAAAAAAAGATCTGGACATTGGTCATCTAGTAGGAGATCGTCCATTGATCTCATATCGGAAAGCGCCATCACTATCCGACACACTTGTAAACAGTCACTTTGTAATGAAGAAAGAGGAATCATGGTTGCAATCGAGACAAAGAGGATTTGTGAAGTGCATGGTGTGTAAGGCCTGAAAAAGAGGACAAAATTTGACATCGATTACAGATACGAAGGGGCGAAAGTTTGAGATCAAAGAAACCACAACGTGTGATACAACTTACGTGGTATACCTGATTGAGTGTCATTGTGGGGAAAAGCGGTGGTCCGTATCCGTTACTTAGCCTGAGAGATAACAGCGTCAGGAGATTGGAACCTTAGGATACCTAAAGCCGGCGAAAGTCTCATTCCGGCGTTCTACGGACCCCCTCTCGGCTTGGGCCGCGACCCCTGGAAAGAGACGTTTTCCCATTTAAGGAAGACTTCAAAAGCGTTCCGGAAGGAGCAGTGCAGCGGAACCCCCTACGAACCGCGAAGAAATCAAGCCATGAGCAGACCGGGAAATAACTGATTCGGAGGAAGAGGTCAATCCCGCCGTCAGCTCAGGTACGTGATCGTCAAGCGGTAAATCAAGGGGTGAGAGGTGTGCAAGCAAGGATACCTGGGAACTATTTACAGTTTCTCGTGTTTGAAAGGCTATATTGACTGATACTGTGCAATGTCGTCTGACATAGCAAAGGAACGAGAGCTGGCAGCACTAACTATGTTTACACGGGCCGGAGTGACACAAAACAAAGAAACTAATACCAACACAAATCTAAGAGAGACTAACAAGACATTAAAAGAAAAGTTTAAATTACTGGAAAAGAAAAGTCGGTCAGAACAAAGCAAATGGTTGGAATCGCGTTCTCTACAAATGTATTTGGATGTGGAAAGAGTTCCTCGTGGGCTCCGTATTCTCCTTGCACCGAGTTATGAGGCACCCAACCCTTTGATGATGCGTGAGTGGGTGGAATGTAACTTGGACTCCTCAAAACGCCTAATGCAGATCTTAGTAAAATATGCTGAAATCGATAGGGCAGTGCTGTTAGAGGAAATTGCAAAAATCAATGAGGAAATTGAAGCAATGGATCAAGAGGAGGAAAAACAGAAATTACGCCAGGAAATGGTTGCTAGATTGAAAAAGGAAGAAGACAAAATAAAGGAACGCAAAACCTACAAGTTCTTTCGCGACTAAACAGACTATGAAATGGGTCAAATAATTACATTTTCCCAAAAATATGAGGTGTACAGGTCCAACAAGGACAACCGGAAAGCGGTGACAACAAAGCCCAAAGGTATAAGAACAGATGCAGCAACTTCGGGTACTTCACAATCAGACCTGAGCTCTGTCCCAGATAGCGATTCAGAGCAGGAAGGGTTGGCCAGACAAGCAATGCCTAAACGTTCCCTTGATGAAAAGTTGTCTTTTTTATGCGAGAAAAGGACGCAAACCATCCGCCCCAGAACACAAAGAAATACCTACGGCCAAGTAAAAACTGGAAACGTGGGCAACGGCAGAAGGCAAAACGAAACAGGAACAACCCGCAAGAAAAGAGGGAGTTGGAGGAAAGGGAAATAAATACCGCCTCAACACCCAATAAAACAATTGTAAACCTATCGGACGTGACACTTAACAAAGAAATGGAAATACTAAGTTTAGGTTTAACATACTGCCCGACACATGATTTCAACAATGTAAAAACTAGACTTGATATATTTAAAAGTACACGAAAATAAAAGCTGAAAAAATTCGATGAATTAAATCGCAATCCCAACAATCCAGTACCTACAATGATGCATGAGGCTTCAGATAAGATTGAAAATACACAGACAGAGGAGCTTTGCGCGCATCCAAGATGGCCGCGTGAGCTTAGGGCTCCTGAGACCCTCGTAGCCCCCCGAATATATCCTGTCATTTATCCTGTCTACTGTGGAGTGCTTCTTGCAGAGGAACCGAAGGAGACTCGAAAGCTGCTTCTCGAACGTTCCCCGGAAACCGGAGTTACAAGATCGTAAAGTTTGAGGCCTGTTCCCCTCGGACGACCGGTGATTTCGTTGGCACTGTGCCCCAGTGGTAATGCAACAACATCGGCTTTCGGCACCGGAAGTGACTGGCCTGGCTCCGCTTCTCCTTTTGGTTTCACTTTCGATTTCGCCTGAAACGCACTTGGGTCCACTCCAGATAATCTTAGACCCTTATCGGCGACAATTGTGCCTTGCTCTGACGAAGCTGCAACAGACGGCTGCCCTCTGGATTGGCGATTGAAGAGTTTTGGGCTGATTATTGCGCCAGGCCGATTACTGGATATTACGTAGCCAAAAAAGGCTAACGTACTTTCATAAGATTTGACAACAAAGGGCTTGTTACTGGTCTGAACATTGGGAGTATCGATCGCTATTTCCCCTGAGCTGAACGGTGAACGTTGATTTGTCTCACAATGGCGGCCAAGCCAGAGGGATTTGTCTCACAATGGCGGCCAAGCCGGAGGGAGATAAACGACAATCGAAAACCGTCAGAGGGGGAAGGTATACCCAATCGAATAACATGGACCGATATGCTCAGTCGAAGGGGTCGCCTAGTGGACTGGGCAAATCTCAAGAAGGACTTAAAGACACCTCTGTCCTGGAACCGGAGCTGACATTGCAAGATGTTATGGCCGCCATTGATGGTGTCAAGTCCTCTCTCAGACAAAAGATGGAGACTCTTGCGCATAAGTTGGACACTGTAACTATTGAAGTGAATTTGGTTCGGGCGGACCTCACAAAAACTAGTGAGAGAGTGAAATCACTGGACATAAAGACTGCTAGTCTTACAACTAATGTCACGGAATTGCAATCAGAAGTCCGGAATTTGGCGGCCTCGAATGTCCTGGCTCTCCGTAGACTGGAGGATTTTGAAGGGCGAGCCTGGAGAAACAACGTGCGTATTATTGGTGTACCGGAAAAAGCAGAGGGGCAGTCTGTAGATCTCTTTGTTGAAGAGTTGGTACTTAAGCATCTTCTGCCCAAGGGTCTCGGTAATTTGTTTACTGTTGAAAGAGCGCACAGGATTCCCGGAGGTAGGCCTCGTGTTGGTGTGCCGCCTCGACCTTTGATAGCGAAAATATTTAATTTCAGGGACAGAGATGCGATCCTCCAGGCCTTTAGATCTAAAGGCCCTTTGCAATACGAAAACTCATCCATCAGTTTTTTTCCGGACTTCACACAAGCAGTCCAAAAGCAGAGAATGAGCTTCATGGGGGTTAAACGGAAGCTTCGCGATAAGCCAAGCTGAGAATTGAGAATGGATAGAAGGTCTATTTTTTTGACAAGCCCGAAATCGCGGCAGACTGGTTGGACATGCTAACTGCTCAAGAGGAACCTCACAGACCGAGTGGAGATGAAGGAGGGGGTGCGCAGGAACAAGAATAAGTACTGTTGCCGTGAGAACTCTGAAACTTGGGGAACGGACTATGGTTTTACTCTTTATAATATCATGTTCTGACACAGTAATTTAGGAGGGTTAACGGGTTGTCCGTGGGTCACTTTCCTCCTCCTTGTTTGTAGTGTAGTTTAGATGTTGGGGCGACAGACACACTGCGAGCTGGGGTGGCTGGATAGTCGTGAGCAGGGGTGCAGGGTGGGGGGTGGCGCAACTGTTAGTTTAATGGGGGGTGGGGAGGAGTGTTGATTTTTTGCTTTGTTTTTGTGTTTTCTGTGTTTTTTCAAGGCATTGTATACCAGAATAGCTTAATGATGGTGCGAGGACTGGAGGAGGGTTGGGCCTTTTTTATGTTTTTTGATGGGGGTAAGGGGCTGCGAGTGTTGAGTTGGAATGTGAATGGGCTGGGGGATAAAATTAAACGCAGTGTGGTTCTACAGTTCCTCAAAAGGCACTCTCCGGATGTAGTTCTGCTTCAGGAGACTCATTTGGTGGGAAATGCTTGTAATGCGATGCATAGAAAGGGCTACCGTCTGGTGGCGCATGCCGGATTTACTTCGGGGTCGAGAGGGGTTGGGATCCTCCTTAGAAAATCTCTTCCGTTTGTAGTCGACTCCGTCACCGCAGATGATAGGGGTCGATATGTAGCAGTATCAGGATGTTGGGAGGGATACACTCTCTCCCTTGTTTTGATTTATGCCCCCCCGGGTCTACAAACCACTACCTATGCTGAACTGGGGAAACTTGTTTTAGACCTCCCTAGAGGGTTGCTGATTCTGGGTGGGGATTTCAATGCTGTAGTCTCTGGCACCATGACAGGTCCCCGCCCCGTTACACGGGACGGGCACATAGATGGCTTCCTGATTTTCTAGAGGCTCTGGGCTTGATAGATAGCTGGAGATTGTTCCATCCTAATCAGCGACAGTATACTTTCCACTTCGGTGCTCATGGTAGTCTCTCGCGCATTGATTATAGTTTAGTACCAGCTGCCCAGGTGTCGTATATTGTTGAGGTGAAACATCTGGCTAGAGGAATTTCGGATCACTCGCCGCTCTGGATCAGATTTGAAATGATCCGGAGTACTGGTGGTAGGATCGCCCCTATAAATCCCTGGTATTTGCGTAATCTTGCGGTTCGCAAGGAACTTTTGAAAGCGTTGGAACACTATTTTCAAGACAATGAGGGTTCGGTTTCTTCGTCGGTCTCGTTGTGGGAGGCCTTCAAAACAGTGATTCGAGGTCAACCCTTGTCCCTGATTTCGGGAGTTAAAAAACAGACAGAGGAAGAGGTGGTGGGAGTTGAATCGGAAGTAGCTAATATTGAACTGGAACTGGAGCAGGGGACTACCCGTGCTAAATTACACGCCTTGCAACTTAAACAGCTTGAGTACAAGACGTTGGTCACTGATAGTGCGAAGGCCTTGAGCCGAGAGCAACAAGGGCGTTTATATGATGTGGGGGATAAAGCTGGTAAGCTGATTGCTTGGCTGGACAGCAGGGATGGTGCACATCGGGTAGTTCCTGAGATTGAGAATGCAGAGGGTGATCGTATAACTGATCCACAAGGGATAGTGGATGGTTTTGCGGATTACTTTCGTAATGTATATACCTCTGTCTCGGATAGACCGGAGGAAGACTCGTGCCAATTGCTGAGGGATATTCAGCTTCCATGTTTAATTGAGGAGGACCGCGATTTCATGGATAGTAAGCTTACGGTGGATGAGTTTGCTTTGGCGGTGCGCTCCCTGAATTCTGGGAAAGCAATGGGTCCCAATGGTCTTCCGATCGAGTTGCATAAGCTTCGACAGGACAGGATTGCCCAGTGTCTGAGAGATATGTTTTTGGAAGCTCGAGAGCATGGGGTCCTGCCCCGAGATCAGAGAGTGGCTTCGATAGTAGTGATACTCAAGGATGGGAAGCCGAGATCTAGTTGTGCCTCGTACAGGCCGATTCCGTTGCTGAATTCGGAACCTAAGATATTGGCTAAAGTGTTGTCCAATAGGTTGATCAAGGTTATTAGTGAACTGGTACATCCAGATCAGTCTGGATTTATTCCACATAGAAACACGGCTTTGAACCTAAGGCGATTGAACGGAGTTCTTGCTAGGGCGCATACCTTACGAGAACCGGCCATACAAGCGTCACTCGACGCTACGATGGCTTTCGATACGGTGGAGTGGCCATATCTGTGGGCTGTTTTAGCTAAATTTGGTTTTGGTCCTGAGTTTGTTAGCTGGGTGCGGCTCTTGTATACCGAACCTCAGGCCCAAGTTGTTGTGAACAATTGGGTCTCTGCGCCATTTTGTCTTGGGCGTGGCACTAGACAGGGATGTCCGCTGTTGCCCCTTCTGTTCTCGCTGGCTCTAGAGTCCCTGGCGGCTTGGATCCATTGGGAGCCCTCGATAAAGGGTATTCGTTGGTCCCCGTAGTTCGAAGATCGGATTTCTTTATATGCCGACGACATTTTACTTTATCTGACTTCTCCCAAGAAATCCCTTATCGTAGTCTGCGATGTTTTAGCCTCTTATTGTAGGAACTCGGGATTGAAAATAAATTGGACAAAGTCCTATCTTTACGTATTGTGTGGTGAGGTCCCCGTCCTGCCCCGTAATTGTCCTATACAGAGAGCTAGGGACGGATTTAAGTATCTTGGGATTTATATTTCAATCGATCCCACAATTCGATATGATAGGAACCTTCTTCCTCCACTGGCCCGATTGAAAAGTGACGTGGCTGGCTGGAAGAAACTTCCGCTGTCGCTGTTGTTCAAAATGATGTCTTTGCCCCGGTTCCTCTGTGCCCTTCAAAACACTCTGGATGTAGTACCAGCTAGTTACTTTCGGGAAGTGGAGGGATTGCAGCGTAGTTTGCTTTGGGACGGTCGGTCACGTATAGCGCTGGCTAAACTGACGCTCCCATGGTACGACGGGGGAATTGCCCTCCCCGATATTAAGAGATACTACTGGGCGTCTCAGCTGGGAGCTATAAATCATGGAACTTATGGGTCCAATGTGGATCGGGCTATGCAATGGATAGGTGGCTGCTCCCTGGTGGTAATTACAACAGAGCGCTGTATACTAGATCTGTGGAGAAAAGTTTAACGGGCCCGACTAGAGTGGCAGTACATATATGGCATGATGTTACCTGTTCATTGGGATGGAAAAAACGTTTGACTCTAGCTACCCCTTTATTTGGTTCGGATAGGCTGGGCCGGTTGTGGAACACGAAAGGTTTTGACAGATGGGACTTGATAGGGATTTCTACTGTGGGCGATGTTTGGGCGAAGGGAAGAATGAAGTCGTTTGCGGAACTGCAGACTGAGTAGGAGTTGAGTGAGACGGAATATTTTCGCTATGCGCAGGTGCGGCATGCATTGAAGTCGATATCCCCCGAGGGGGAGATTATACCAAAATCGTCCCCGTTAGAAGACCGTATACTGGATGGGCATCTACCAGAAAGAACCATATCTCTCATTTAAAAAATGTATTAATCACAGAGCTGATCTATTAGTAGAGTTAAGGAAAAAGTGGACGCAGGAAGGTATTGAAATAGACGACGAAGACTGGCAATCCGCGTTTTCTTCCCCTAAGAAAGTTGCGATTCCGGCGAGATTGAGGCTCGTCCAATTAAAAATTTTGCACAGGGTCTATGTTACCGGTCCACGTCTGATTATAATAGGGTTCTCAGAAGATGGTTTGTGTAAGCGTGGATGTGGTCAGTTAGGGAAGCTTTTCCATGTACTCTGGGAATGTCGATATATGGTAGATTACTGGAACAGGGTACATACTGTTATGCAGGAAGTGACGGGTGTACCGCTCTTGCCGGAAGCTAGGAGATTTATTTTTTATTTATTTTATTTTGAAAGCTTTATATAGCGCGAACAAGATCTTTGCAGATATCAGAACGCTTCACAGACAAGGGAACAGCGTGTGGGTAAACTAGCAATTGGGGTGGGGAAGATACAAGTGGGAGCATAGTCATCAAGATACATCAATAATGATACAAGTGCAATATAATTGATAGCGTAAACACTCAGGCAGGTCATTAACATGCGTCATACAAAAATGCAAAAAAGATTAGTAAAACTGAATGGTGCACCGTCTGTGAATAACATTCCCAGTCATAAATCAAGTGTATTTAGCCATGAGGATAGCCTTTACTTCTCTCTTAAAAAGCATGGTAGAGGAGATGAGTCTGATTTCAGGGGGGAGTGAGCTCCACATCCTGGGTGCCATTCCTGAGAAGGAGCGTTTATACGTTTTTTCCTTGCGGAATCTTTGGGGCTTTAGCAGAAGGTTGTTTGTGCCTCTGGTGTTCCTAGAGCCTCCGGAAATCGTCAGCTTTTGGGCGAGGTATCCGGGTGAGCTCAGGTGGACAGCCTTGTGCGTGATGCAGGCGATTTTCAGATGAATTCTGGCTTCAAAAGGCAGCCAGTTCAGGGCTCTCAGGTCAGGGGAAATGTGTGAGTGTTTTCTTGAACCGGTGATGAGTCTCGCTGCAGCGTTTAGAGAAGCTCTTATGGGTGCCGTGGTAGTTAGGGGGAGACCGCAGAGGGCGATGCTGCCGTAATCTATTCGAGGGATGACTAGAGCTTGTACCGCAGTTTGGAAGTCTTTGGCTGGAAGGAAGGGTTTGAGTTTCCTTAGGGTATTGATCTGGTAGTTCGCCCCTTTAGTTGCTTTGTTGATGTGTTCCTGCATGTTGAGGTTGGTGTCAAGTGTTATTCCTAGAGATTTTGCTGAGTCCACAATGATGGGCTGAACATTGAGTGCGGTTAGGTGTTTAAGCCAGATTTGAGTGCTAGTGATCTTCGCAGGAGGTGAGATCAAGAGGAACTCTGTTTTAAGAGCATTGAGCTTGAGGTGATTAGCAGCCAACCATGATTGGGTGCTTCTGATCGTTGAGTTCAAGAGCATAATGTCTTTGGGTGATTGTACTTTGAGATAAAGTTGAGTGTCATCGGCGTACATGTGGAATTGGACATTGGATGCTTGTAGCAAGGTGGTGAGAGGTTCCATAACTAGGTTAAACAAAGTTGGGGATAGGGAGGATCCTTGTGGGACGCCTAGCGTTACCGGTATTGGAGAAGACATCAAATTGTTACTCTTGAATTTCTGCGTTCTGTTGTGTAGAAAGGACGTGAACCACTTGAGCACAGTTCCAGATATACCCATTCTTGAGTTTAATAGGTCAAGTAAGTTCTCATGTTTGACGGTGTCAAATGCAGAGGAGAGATCAAGAAGGATCAGGAGGCAGGTATCGTTTTGATCTAGGATTTGAAGGGCGTCGTCAATTATGTGTATCATAGCAGTTTCTGTACTGTGGTCCGCTCTGAAGCCTGATTGATGAGTGTTGAGTAGCTCAAACTGATTAATGTGTCTAGCCAATTGAGTTTGTGCGCTTTTTTCGAGCAATTTGGCAAGAGTCGGAATGTTGGTAATGGGACGGTAATTATTTAGATCAGAGGGGTCGGCAGTAGGTTTCTTTAGTAGAGGTGTGACTTGTCCCACTTTCAGGGAGTCGGGGATGGTCCCTTGTTGAAGTGAGCTGTTGATAATTTTAGTCCAAAGTGGGAGGAGCGACGGGGTAAGGTCTTTGACAGCGTTGGCAGGAAGGGGGTCCGTGGGGTGGTTGGCTGGTTTCACCGTACTGAGCAGTCTACCAATTTCTTCTTCCGAGTAGGTGGCAAAAGATGCCCACGTAGCATTGTTTTTTGGTTCAGTGGGTGTTGTGCAGAGGGGTTTGGGGTAGAGACTTGCGTCAATGAGGAGATCATTCTTTATGTTGTCTGTTTTTTGGGTAAAGAAGGAAGCGAAGTCTTCACAGGAGGGTGCATCGCCCAGAGTACTGAGTGGTTGGGGTTGTTCCTTGGATTGTGTTCTGATTAGCTCAAACAGCTTTCTCTGCCTATTTTTGGCATGGTCGAGCTGACAGCTGAAGAAGTCTGATTTTGAGCGTTTTATTTTCCTGAAGTAGGCATTTCTCTTTTTCTTCAGCGTTTTTAAGTGCAGTGCAGAGGGAGCAGATCTCCAGGTGCGCTCTGCCATTCTCATGGCCCGTCTATCATCATTGAGACTCCCGTTGTACCAGGGATTGGATATTTTTGTGGATGCTCTTTTTAGCTGCAGTGGTGCAGCTTCATTAACTAAGGCGGTCATAGCGTTGAGATAGTGATCCGTCAAGGATTGGACATCCGTCATGCCAGTGGGAGGAAGTAATATATTGCAGCTGTTGGGGGGTAGAGAGTTTGGGTTGAGTTTTTTCAGGTCTCTTTTCCAGACTTTGGGCTTGACGGATTGAGCCGGGTTAGCTTTGACTTTTTCATTGATGAAGAACGTGACAATGTGATGATCTGACCAGTCACAGGGTTTGATAGATTCGAGTTGGATAGATTCTTCTTTGGAGATGATAAGGTCGATGGTAGAGCCTTTCTCGTGGGTCGGGCTGTTACATATTTGGGTGAGGTCAAGGGCGTCGAGGAAGTTTTTAAGACTGTTTACCACCGCGTCATTCTGATCGTTCCAGTGAAGGTTGAAGTCACCAAGGTATATTTGTGTGAGTTGTCGCCCTGAATTGGTTGTGATCAAATCCATAATTTGTTGCGAGAAAGTGAAGTTGTCCCCAGGTGGGTGGTAGATGCCGTGGAGAGAGCAAATCGGTTTGCCTGCACTGCTAATATCAAGGCACATGTATTCATAGGAGGTTGGGGAGGGTAGGGAGGGAGAAATTACTTTCGTGACAGAGAGGTTACTTCTGTGTATACAAGCGATTCCCCCACCTTTTTGATCAACCCTGTCTAATCTGGTGATGTGGTAGTTGGGGGGAACCAGTATGTCCAGTATGGGTGTAGAAGATTCCTTTAGCCAGGTTTCAGTCATGACGATGAGGTCAATGTCCAGTGATAAGATGAGATCAGCGATTGCAGAGGAATGTCTAGAGGCCGATCTGCAGATGTTTATTAAATATTTGGGAGCCTACAGACCTAAACGCTGCACAAATTCGATGGGTCACTCTTGGGGCCATGATTGCTAAGCGGAACATTGCACAACTGTGGGGATCTGCAAGGCCACCTACGATGGACGGATGGCAAGTAAGTATGGATTGGTGTATGTTCCGTGAAAAAACTGTCTACCTGGCTAGGGGTCGCCTCGAAAATGGAATTGTATTTGGGGTCCTTGGAATCAATACAGAGGGAATATCTGTACACCACCTGAAACTGTCGACCTTGACATTCCTCTTTCCCCATGACCCTTACCTATGAATCTGCCTGTCATTTGTAATCCGTGCTCCCTTTACCCCATCGCTAATATTTTTGTACTATATATTGCATTTGTGAGCGACCCTCTTCTGTAATATGCACTACTGTATTTCTTTGATGCCTTGTTTTAATAAAAAGAAATATATATAAAAAAAAGAAAATACACAGACAATAGAAACCCTCATCAATAATATACAGGAGCTGTGGGATGCAGATGCAACAACTAATGTAGCAGGGTCACAATATGAGCAAATAACTGCATCGAATATGGATTTCAGCTCACCATTGTTTTCAGCTTTTGGCCCATTAACAGAATTCAAACCGAAATCAACTTTCAATCCTGTCATGTTAAAGGATTCGATTGATCTCTTTCATGCGCAAATAACAGATCAACTTAAGGAACCTAACATCGAAACCCACAGAGGCAAAATGAAATACAACAAGGAAAAGGCTCATTACAATACTTTGATGACAAAAGTAAAGAAAAACAAAAACGTCATTATTCGTGCTTCAGATAAAGGTGGCAATATCGTTTTAATGTCCTAAAGAAATGTATACTAAGGAAGCCCACATGCAACTAAACGATAGAAAGTGTTACACAAGATGTACAGCAACTGAACTCAAAACAATGTACTCAGATTTTAACAAAAAACTATCCAATTGGAAATCTGAAGGTCATATTACTGGACACGAACTGAAATTCCTTTAAAAACAATGTTCCTGTGGTACCAACAATTTATTTTTTACCAAAGATACACAAAGACTTGAGTAATCCGCCGGGCCGGCCCATTACCTCAGCGAGAAATGGTTGCTTAGAACATACGTCCCAATATGTGGATTTCTTTTTGCAAAACCATGTGAAAGCCCTCCCATCATATGTGAGAGATACAAGTGACTTTTTACGTAAGATAAAGGACATCAATTGGGAATCTAATTTTCTATTGATAGCACTAGATGTCAGCTCACTATACACTAGTATTGTACATTCGGATGGTTTGAGAGCGCTTGATTTTTATTTGGAGAAATCTTTGGGTAAGATGCCAAAACATAAAGAAATGTTATTGGGAATGGTGGATATTTGCTTGAATAATAACATGTTTATGTTTAATAATTTGCTGTATAGACAACAAAAAGGTGTCTTCACAAGGGTTGGTGGGAGGAGCTGGTCCATATGGTTGAACACAGGGAGGCAATCACTACACAAGTCAGAACATGGCTAAGTTTCATAGATGATTTATTTGTAATATGGGACGGGAGTGTGGAGACAGCAGAAGAATTTGTTCAGGCTATTAACAACAACAATCTGAACCTGCACTTCACTGCCAATATTAGCCATACATCAGTTACTTTCATAGATACAGAGGTTGCCATTGAAAATAACAAAATTGAAACTAAACTCCACCGAAAGTTAACTGCAGGAAACTCAACACTCCATGCCAAAAGCGCACATGTAAAACATCTGGTAAATAGCATCCCCTATGGGGAAATATTAAGGCTAAGACGCATTCACAGTAAAGAATGTGATCTCCTTATAGCCCAGAAAGAGAGTAAGATGAGGTTTTTAGAAAGAGGCTACTCTGACGAGATTATCCATGCTGCTATTTCAAAATCTATGCTAAAAAATAGAGTAGATTTACTAGGCACTGAAGAGGGCATGAACAATAAGTCCATGGAAACTAATACTAATGAAATAGATCAGGAATTCAGGATCATTGTCCAATTTAGTAAACCACATAAAACGATTGAATCCATCATCAAGAAAAATTGGTTTTAAGTTTTAAGTGACTTCGTTATAGGCCCTAGACTACCCAAAAGACCGTCTATAACATACAGCAGAGGACAATCAATGAAAGATGAATTAGTGGAAACTAGTCCAGAACTTATTGAGTCATCCAACTGGCTACAAACACACACCAGCTTTTTTAATTGTAAATCATGTAAAGCTTGCCAACAGGGTGTGAATAAAACCACGTACTTTTCCCCATTTGATTAAAGGGAACACAAAATTTGTAGATTGGTTACATGCAAAACCGAGTATGCGGTCTATGTGCTGTATTGCCCCTGTAATTTACTTTCTGTAGGGAGCACCAAGCTCCAAGTTCAAAAAAGAATACTACAGCATCTTAGAGCAATCAACAATCAAGACAATACCTACCCGGTGGCAAGACACTTTAAATTGAAACATGAATCCAAAAGCCGTGATTTGAGATATTATGTCATTGATTGTGTCCCGCAAGTAGACGCGGTGGAAATAGAGAGGAGAAACACAGTCGTTTGGAGACCAGATATATTCTGGAACTCAATACTAAACAACCATCAGGTCTCAACGTTACGGAAGATTTGTTTACATGCCTCTGAAAACATTATACTTTTAGCTTAATGGGATCACTTCTTTTGCAGCAGGTTTTAACACTATGAATTTTATTAGGAGTTTTATATTCTATTTATATAATATTTATAGATTATTTATTCTAGTAACGTGTTTCTTATATATACATTTTATATTTAATAACATTTTATATAGCAATAGTTTTAAGCTGACATTACATTCAATATAGAATTTTAGTTTTTTTGCTTATCTTTTCTATTGTGTAACAGTTACTTTGTGTGGTCCTTTGGGCATTTGGGCATCTCACGATACACTTCTGGCAAATAGATAGGAAGATTCCTTTGAATTAGCCAACTATGTCATAATTTTGGTAAATATTATAAATCCCCTTTTATCAGTATCTAGGTATTAAAACCGAGATGTCAACCAAACTGAAAAAAAAAAAAAAAACATGAATCAGCCACTCGAGTATTTCCTTGCCCTTGTAATGAATTTGACCAACACCAGTTTCTTATAATGTTTTAATGTACCAGCTCATTGGGTTAAAACAACATTGGGACCCCAATGTTGTTTTTATATAAAAAACATTTGTATCGCCTCTGGCCCAACAACATCAACCTGAATGTATTTAAAGAGTTATTGATTGCAAGCAATTGCTAATGAAACAGGGTGCTGTGAAAAATATATATCAAATATTTTATTATATTTGCACTAAAATCCTTTTGCACTTCAGCACTTTTTGCACAAATGATTAACATTGGTTAACAAATGGATGTAAATTCGATACTTCAATTTTAATTCAAGTTGAATGTATTTAAATAGAGGAACCAGTATAGAGGACATAATTGTAGTTTCATACGTAGCGTTTCTTCTGTTATTTGAATGTGTATGCCATCAAAGCCAATTGCAAATGAGAGTATTCGAATTGTATTTAAACCAATGGAAAACACTTCACCATGTCATGTGATCAAGCGTTATTGGTAGCGCGAAACGCGTCATGGCGACTCACTGCACAAAAATAAATTAATTTGCACAGACTTGGTGGTCCGTATCTGTTGCTTTGCCTGAGAGACAACGGCGTCAGGAGATTGGAACCTTTGGGTATATATGTATGTATGTGTGTGTATATATATATATATATGTGTGTGTGTATAAATATATATATATGTGTGTGTGTGTGTGTGTATATATAAATGTAAATAAAAATGTAAATTGATACTTGTATAGCGCACTACTCACCCGCAAGGGTCAAGGCGCTTGTACGAATATCGCTGTGGAACCCATCCTGGCTTTCCCTGTGAGGTGTCCACTCCTGGGCACCCCCAAGGTGGAGGCCAGGCATCCTCAGCGTTGTGGGGGCCGTTGTGGAGATTAAGCAAGCTATTGCCCAGAGTTGCAGAGTGGGACTCCATGATTGGAATAGGCACCGAGGCGAGAATTATCAGGTCCGTGGAATTTTTGAGCCCAAGACCCGCCGAGGCGGGGAATTGAACCCTGGTCCCGGGCTAGACCTCTGCATCAGGGTCTGCCGCTCTAACCATTGAGATATATATATATATATATATATATATATATATATATATATATATATATATATATATTCAGACTCACTGTAAGCATACTCCAGTTAAGGGAAGACACCCATGCTCCCAGTATCAGCAGAGCCTGACGCTTTCAGGATCACTCCCTTTTTCAAAGGCTTTTCTGCAGTTGCATGACTGCCCACTGCACGACCATCAGCGTATGTCCCTCCTATATTTCCATATCAACAATTACACTCAGGTGAGTTCAACATCACAAGTGCATTCTGGGCCTGATCGTTCGTAAAATAGAACCCAAGTGGGCTGCAGGCAGTCCATTCAACCAAATATTAAAACATTATAGGGGCACAGGCAAAGTTCCTCCCCGTTCGAATTTCATGCTAATCAGTCCACTGATACAACGCACCAGCAGCGGGACCACTAACTTCTGCGGCACTGCTTCCTTCGACCGGGTCAGTATATATGCACACATCGGATTCGAATTTCGTCAAATTCCACAAACAAGCGGAGCCAACTCAACTGAGGACATAGACACAGACACAGACACACACACAGACACAGACACAGACGCATGCACACAAACGTTGTATCACACTTTTAACTTTTCATCTAATGGACACAGTTAATATGAAGTTATGGTTAGCTGTGGTCATAACACCTTAGTATATGTTTTAAAGACAGCGGACATTCACTTAAAATCCCAACTGAAGTGCACCTATGGTTGCAAAATTAAGCTGAAAGGTTTCCAGAAATTATAAGCTCGCAAACCATAACTTGCACACCTGTGATGCAAACCATAGGTCACACAGGCGAAATTTATAATGTGAAGTACTGCCATGAGGCTACTCCATCTACCTGTCCTGTGAGACGTGACACCAAAAAATCATTCAACTTTGCATGGGGGTTGGTGGTCCCCTACATTGTATGTATAAATCAGGCAAAACTTAAAACAACTCTTATTCATAATAATACTTTACTTACAGGACACAGCAACGATACTCGCAGGCTTGTTGTGGCAATTTCACTATCAGGGTCTGCTGTAAGTTTTTCTTTAACTAAAAAGAAAAAAAAGTAACATAGTGACTATCAGTGTAGGCACTGGAAAGAGAAAACAAAATAATTGACTGTTGTGCACTGGTTACTTGGTAACATATAATATACTAAGGTAATCAACTTACATGCTTTAACCTGGAATGTTGCAAAAACAACAATTGATGGACAAAATGCAGAACAAACTCATACATTCACCCCAGTACAGAGATCTGGGCCTAAATCCATCGTTTTTTTGCTCACCACACCACACCACCCCAGTTGGGCCATATGCAAATCAGCCTTGACCTTGTGCCTCATGGGAACAGTCCAGCCCGAAATGCCAAGCCATGTCTTCCCTGGACCAGAATCAAGCATCCTAGGACCGGTTTCTGGCTATCGGCTGTCTTCAGTCAGGACAGCTTGACTCCAGTGGCGTGGAGAGCACAGGACTCACGCCTGAGCATACCCGTCCCACACGGGGTAACAAATGCAAAAACACTGTTGTGGGCAAGACAAGATAAATGTCAAAAAACTGTTTTCTTTCATCATCACTTATTAGTCCATCATCATGCCATTTTTTGATTTTCTGACCTAATTCAATGGCAAGATCATTGGTCGGATTGTGATTTGGCGCCACCCAAAGCATGATTTACATGGGGACTGAGGTGGTTAGTTGCAACTCTGTATCAACTTGCTTGATTGAGCACCATGGTGGGCAAGAGCAATACAGCAATAATGAGCAGTTGGGCTGGGACACTAAAATAAGACGAAGTACAATCAAAGATGTTAAAAGACAAAGGCCAGTTAGACAGTGTTGAGAATACTACTTCACAATAGTCGCTATCTGGTAGAAGAAATATGCTACTTACCAGTATGCTTCTGTTCATGGCATAGAGGGCTGCAGAGTGGTACATTTATGTATAGATCGCCATCTGGTGTTGGGCTCGGATGATTGCACTTGTTTTTCTCTTGGAGAAGTCTTTTGTAGTCACGATGCTGGTGACTCCTCCCTTGGGTGACAGTGCGCATGGGCATCGGCTCCATCCTTAGATTGTTTTGCCATAGTAGGGTTAGATGGAGTAGTATGATAGAATACAGAAAGAGATGCCCATGTAAGTGTATCTAAATAAGATAATGTTGGAACAGACACAGGTTTCCGGGGAGGCAGGGCGGGCATGTACCACACTGCAGCCCTCTATGCCAAGAACAGATGCATACTGGTAAGTAGCATATTCCGTTCGAGGCATATGGGCTGCAGATGGTACATTTATGAATAGATTACACAGCAGTTACCTCCCTAGCGGTGGTCACCAGTGTCTGTTGCAACAGTTTGAAATAAAGCTTTTAAAACAGCCTGGCCCACTCTTGCTTGTTGTGTTGCCTGCACGTCAACACAGTAGTGTTTTGTGAAGGTATGCGGTGTAGACCAAGTTGCTGCTTTGCATACGTCGTCTAGGGGAATGTTCCCTAAGAATGCCATAGATGGCCCTAGTTTGCGTGTAGAATGAGCTCTAGGGGGAACAGTTAATGTTCTCTTTGCTTTTATGTAACATATTTGTATACATTTTACAATCCACCTGGCAATGCCTGCTTTAGAGATAGGGTTGCCTTTATGTGTTGGGGAAAACGCTACAAATAGTTGTTTAGTTTTCCTGAAAGTTTGAGTTCTTTCTATGTAATATAATATTGCCCTTTTGACATCTAGTGTATGTAGGGCCCTCTCTGCTACAGTCTGTGGCTTTGGAAAGAAGACTGGTAGTTCCACCGGTTGATTGATGTGGAATGCTGAAATTACTTTAGGTAAGAACTTTGGGTTTGTTCTAAGAACCACTTTATTCTGGTGTAGTTGTAGAAATGGTTCTTGTATTGTTAATGCCTGTAACTCACTTACTCTTCTAAGGGAGGTAAGGGCTAAAAGGAAGGCCACTTTCCATGTAAGAAATTGTATTTCACACCTATGCATAGGTTCAAAAGGTGGTCCCATTAGTCTGGTGAGTACTATGTTAAGGTTCCAGACTGGGGAAGGTGGTAGTCTTGGTGGAATAACTCTTTTGAGTCCTTCCATGAAAGCCTTAATTGCGGATACCCTAAACAGGGATAGATGTTGTCTGTTTTGCAGGTATGCTGCTATAGCTGCAAGATGTACTCTAATGGAGGTGTAAGCAAGGTTACATTGCTGTAAGTGTAGTAAGTAGCAAATAATATTTTGTGTAGATGCGTCCAGAGGGTTGATGTTGTTACTGTTACAGTATACAGCAAACCTTTTCCACTTTGCTGCATAGCAGGCTCTGGTGGTGGGACGTCTTGCTTGCTTAATAATTTCCATACAGTTTGGAGTAAATTTAAGTATCCAAATTCTAAGACCTCAGGAGCCAGATCGCTAGGTTCAGTTGTTTGGGATCTGGGTGCATTATTTCTCCATGGTTCTGAATAAGGTGCATGGGTGAGATTCTTAATTTTTGGTGTGGCACCTGTGAGAGTTGTAGGAGCGTGGTGAACCACGGCTGCCGTGCCCACGTTGGTGCTACTAGTATCATGGCGATTGATTGCTGTTGCAGTTTTCGAACCACTAATGGAATTAGTGGGAGAGGGGGAAAAGCGTAGGCAAATTTGTTGGACCAATTTATCCATAATGCATTGCCCTGCGACAGGTGGTGTGGGTACCTGGATGCGAAGCTTTGGCATTTTGCGTTCTGATGAGTGGCAAAGAGATCTATCTCCGGTTGTCCCCATCTTTGGAAGAATGGCTGCAGTATTTGGTTGTGCAGTTCCCATTCGTGTATTTGTTCTGACTCTCTGCTTAAGATGTCTGCTATCTGATTTTGAACTCCTGGTAGGTGTTCGGCTAACAGATAGATGTTTTGAGGAATGGCCCATGTCCAAATTTCCTGCACTAGTCTGGATAGTTGGAGAGAGTGTGTCCCCCCCTGTTTTTGAATATAATACATTGCTGTCATGTTGTCTGTTCTGATCAGGACTGCTTTGTTGATAACATGCATTTGAAAAGCTTTTAATGCTAGGAACACTGCTTGTAGTTCTAGGTGATTTATGTGCAGTCGTTTTTGCTGTACACTCCATCTACCTTGTACTGTGTATCTGTCCATGTGACCTCCCCATCCGGTGAGCGATGCATCCGATGTTAGCACCACTTGTGGAATTGGTTCTTGGAACGACCGCCCTTTGGAAATGTTTGTTGTATTCCACCACTTCAGAGAGCGATGCGTGCGGTCGTCTACCAACACCAGATCTGTAATCTGACCTTGAGCCTGATTCCACTGTGTTGCTAGACATTCTTGAAGCGGACGCATTTGTAGTCTGGCATATGGGATCAGCAGTATGCAAGAAGACATCATCCCCAATAACTGCATGAACACTCGAGCTGTTAATGAGTGTTGCGGTTGAAATCTTTGAATCGATGTGAGCATTGTCTGAATCCTGACTGGATTGGGGTATACTCTGGCTTTTTCTGTATTTATAGTAGCACCTAGATATTGTTGACCCTTGTTTGATTGCAGGTGGGATTTTGTGTAGTTCACCGTAAACCCTAGCTGGTGCAGCTGTTGAATTGTCTTTTGTGTGTTTTGAAGACATTCCTTTTGTGACGTGGCCTTTATTAGCCAGTCGTCCAAGTAAGGGAAGACATGTATTTGCTGTCTTCTTAGGTGTGCTGCAACCACTGCTAGGCATTTTGTGAACACCCTTGGTGCTGTTGTGACTCCCAACGGAAGGACTTTGAACTGATAATGTTGTCCTTCTACTACAAACCTGAGGTATTTTCTGTGGGATTTGTGGAATTGGGATATGAAAGTAGGCGTCTTTTAGATCCAGTGTAGAAAGAAAGTCCCCTTTCTTCAGTAAAGGAAGTACCTGTTGGAGCGTGACCATGTGGAAATGTTCCGAATTTATGTATGCATTCAGAGGTCCGAGGTCTAGTATTGGCCTTAGAGATCCGTCTTTTTGGGAATTAGGAAGTATAGAGAGTATACTCCTGTTCCCTGTTGATGTTGTGGAACCTTCTCTATGGCATGCTTTTGTAGCAGTGATAGTACTTCCTGCTTTAATAATGTGAGATGATCTTGACTCATTAGACGCTGTCTGGTGGGGATGTTTGGTGGGGTAGCCGTGAGTTCTAGGCAATAACCATGTTGGATAATTTGTCTCACTCACCTGTCTGATGTAATGTTTTCCCAGACAGGTAAGAACTGTGATAGGCGTCCCCCGACCGGTATTGCATGGTCTGGGAGGAGCTCGAGCAAGGCAGTTATGCAGAGCCAGAATGCAGTAGTGGAAGCGGAAGATGGTGATCATCTCTGTGGTGCAATCCAGTTACATGGGGACACTGATTCGAAAAATCACTGTAGCAAGTAACACCAACAGAAAGCCTCCCTTGATGGCTAAAGTGGGTAATGCAATAGGAAGGGCAACAAATGCAACCTTAGCAACTGGACCGTTGGTGTTGAATTCCACAGTATTTTACAAAACATTATTCTACTGTACTATTTTTGATTTAGGAGTTGGATTGTTAAGGAAAGGGGTTCTGATCATATTTTTTTAGTTTTGCTTTTTTTTTTTTTTTTAAATAAATGAGCTTCTGTCTTGCCTCTCACTGCATATGCCCCTATTATCTGCACCCCAAGAAATGCAGGGACTAGTAATTCTGAATATATTTGGATTTGAGAAAAATAATACAAAAGGCACTGTAGTTGTTTTAAAGGACAGAGAGAGGCCGGATATTCTATCTGCTGATTGGGCGACCCTGCTTAATACGTTTGACATGTACTTTTAACAGTTGCTCAATGTTAATAAAACACATTTCACTTGCTCTTGTTTTACTCATAAAATCTGCTATCTGACCTGTCCCAAACAATTAAATGCAACCTTTATGGATGTAATATATACCCAAAATGTGCTCTGCTATATTTTAAGAAATGCAGTAGTCTCAGATTTACTGAACACTAATTCATACCAAAGAAAGCTAGACATTCTAAAGATATGCCCTCTAAAGAACAGAATGCGTCAAATGGTACCAAGTTGGTTCTCATTAATACGAAAAGAAATCTACACAAGCATTGAAAATGCAATAGGTCTCGCCCTTGATTAAGTTAAACCCATTTGCTTTGCTAATGGTATTGTATAACAAAGCAAATGGCTTTAACTTAATAAAAGGCGAGACCTATTGCATTTTTTTTAATGGAGCGGATTCCCCCCCCCTCTTCCCCCCCCCCTATAGAACACAAAACTGCACATGCACATTGTGGGGCTTAAAATATGTCCCGTTTTGCTACACGGGGTGCACAGTTCCTGTTTACATAAACCTTAGCAGGTTTTTTCCCCCTCACAAAAACGTTGTTCTGTACAAAGCAGCGAACAGCTTTTGGAACGCAACACCTTACAGGGAGCACCGAGAATGTGGCATTTATCTTTGCAGGATTAAAAATCAGCACATTAAAGGGATTTTTAAACAATTTATCGTACCTCAATGAGCCCTACCCTCTGGTTTGCTTTTTGATTGTTTCGCGGGTTTTTACAGCCTCACACATGCCTTCTTTAAACCCAGCTCTGGGCAAACAGGCTTTCTCCCCCCTTCAAATTTTGTTTGCACTTTGCAGTTGATTGTTCGTGATGTTTTTCCGTCCTACACATGCAGATTAACACGAACACTTCCACTACTTCGAGAGAAAGCACCAGCCTGGTGAAAGATCAGTGTATGTTTGAAAAAACAAATAGGGCTTTAAAAAACAAACACCTCTCTGCGTGGCTTCCCGCCGGTGAGGGGCAAGGGCGCGTTTCGCCAGGGACGCCCATTGTCATGTGGGAATGTGCGAGGGACTTTCTTCTCATTAGGAGATGGGGTGGCGGGGCCGCCAGGGCATGGTGCTCGGCAGGAAATGCAGAGATAGAAAGAGAAAGGGGGCTCTGTGCCTCTTTCTGAGCCGGGCTCGCCTCTATGTCACTCACCTGGGAATATTTTAAGTGCGCAGTATGGAAATTAGTGAAGACGTTAATTTTATGCTCGAGTGGCAAAATGATTTATGTTCATAAAGCGCCTCTCTGCTCCATAGGATCGGCATGATTTATTTGTATTCCTTAATACGTATATGGCGCAAGTTGGCGGCGGAGAACTATTGCGAAATTAATTAATGACAGTATGATTATCATTATAGACATGGTTCCTACAGTGTAATAAAAAGCGCGCCACTGCAGCAAACACCAGGAAGAGGCTGAAGGTGGGAGGGCGGGGGAGATATTCTCCCCTGCTACAGTGTCTGCTGGCAGACGCTGGGAGGGAGAGCCCGGCCGGGGTGGCTGGGGAGCGAGCTGCACTCTCCGTGCCCCCTGCGCCTCCGCTCTTCGTGCCTGCAAGAATTTTCTTATCTGCTTGTTAAATAAACATGCAGATAAGAAAAGAATTCACGACAAGCCGGAAAACAGGCCACAGTGTCCATAGTGGCTGTCTAAAAAGCAGACAGGGCGGCAAATGAAAACCCTCCTTTTTAATGGGAAGCCAGCGTTTACCCTAAACGCTGACGCTACCCAATGAAAAGGAGGGGCGGGGCTTTCTTACAATATCTCTCGCAGGGCGTGGCAGCAGCTTCGCTGCTCCGCCCACGCCTCTGCGAGACCTAAAAAGGAAAAAACTGAATTCATAAACAACAGCCACATCTTAAAGTTCATATGAAAGCTACATGATAATATGTCTAGTATGCGTTGGGGGTCCCAGAGTCTGGCCCTGGCAAAAAAGAACTAGGCTGCCTAGAATTTCAATACATTCAACACTCAAAGAAACAGATACATTTATTTCTTCAAATTAATTTCTCCAAACACCTTCGGTTTAGCGAAGTAAGCAGAACCAAACACTCGTAGTTTGCTAGCAAATGTAAAATATATGTTGTGACTATCACACACCTCATGAAGTATGGGTAGAATCAGGGGAAATGCAGCTATTTCCACCAAGGAGAGCAGGCCATGAAACATGGCCTCTAAACAGTGCTGCCAGTTTTTTTTAATGGCATATTAATTTACTCATTGGGAACAATGATTATTACACAGGAGTTGAACAGGGTGCACTTGGGCTATTTTGCTGGGATCTCAGTGAGCCAGTATAACAACTAAAGTTAACAGCACCACACACATTAATTCTAGCTTGCAGGGCAAAGACAATTGTGCCACATGATCATCTACAAATAATACGCAAGACTTTCCACTCATAATCCAATTTACATCATGAAAGATCTACCTAAAATAGGTACTCCAAAAAGCCATTTCAACGTATTGTCTTCCTCTGGGAGCCCCGTAAACCTTCACCTCCAACACGTTTGGGCCACAATCACCGAAATTAGTAATACATACACCTCTGCAAATTATATAAAGGAAATAGATTGCTTGATTCCAGTACTTTACGGATGACTAGAATCATTAGCGTGCTTCGCTCTTCGACGTCTTGTTTAATTAATGGTGCAGAACAACGTCTTCATGCTATTTAATTCAGCAAACACATTTTTTAAATGTGTAGTAAATGAAAAAATAGTTATCCAAAGACCAATATGTCCCATCCTCTCTCTTCCTTCTTCCCCTAGGACTATAATCAATGTTCTATTCATTACAACAAATTTTGGTTCAGATAAGTCTCAGCAGGGTGGCTGGTGACATTTGAAAGTAGTGAGGCGTTACATTTTTGTTAGAGTGTACCGCGGCGAGCAAGTGTAGTGAGCGAGGCTTACCAACATAAGGGGGATTCGTGGAGTTCCCCCCCGAGAAATGTTTGAAAAAAGAGTGGGCAAATGGTGCATTTCCAAGCAAATTTTATAAAGCAAAGTTGTACTGTGCGCCCTTCCTGCCAGTATGAATGTCTATGGTTGGCCCAAAGTTGCTGCAGCAGGCTGCGCGAGCCAGAGAGACAGGGACAATGCAACACGGTCATAAAAATAGGATGATTTTACACATGAGCGTTTTACCTCTGGAAATAAAGAAACGTCAAATACACATTGCATCCATCCTGCGCACATCGAAGCCACTGACTGTGAGGACACACATATGCATGCGATGAGTGACTCGTCTCTAACTCTACAATCTTTACACAGACTATACAATGCTGAACAGCACTGTAGTACAGAGTGTCCGTCTGTAACGCAACTGGTGCTCATGTAAAGCACTCTGATACCTTCGGAGTGCCACCGCCCGGGGCTCTTGTGTCACGATTCCTCCCCAGAATCAGCCTCCCCTGGTGACTTTAGAGGGCATGGCACCTGAGGAGGACTCCTGTGCATGAGCATTACCTCGGCGCCTGCCCTTGGCTCATGAGAGAGATATTACCCTGCGCAGACCCAGCCTTTGTTGTGAGATTACTGCCTGCAGATCCCGCCCTTGGGTCATGAAAGATTACCTCCTGCAGAGTCCCCTTGAGTCAAGAAAAATACCCCCTACAGAGCCTGCCCTTGTATCGAGAGCGATTACCACCACAGAGCCTGTCCTTGTCTTGAGATTACCCCGTAGTAGAGCCCACATGTTTTACGAGAGATTACCTCCGTAAAGCCTGCCCGTGCCCGGTGTCATGAGATTAACCCTGCAGAACCATCCCTTCAGTCGCGGCCGGCAAAACAGGAAGGAGGGGGGGTTCGAGGGTGAGTGACGGCTAAATCCATCAGGACTTCCAGAGATGGACGGATAGTGAACTCCCCGATACACTGCCCCACAGGAAGAGTGAAGAGTGCGGAACACTCAGTGAAATCAATGAGAAGACTTTAATAATTAGTAGCTCGATATTTAGGATGCCAACAGACACCGAATCATTCTCTCCAGACTCCCTCCCGCATCAAATTGCGCGGTGACATTTCCGTCATTGAAAGCAAAGCCAGCAGGGAAGGCCGCTCAAACCTGCCACAGAAGAGCGTTCTTAATCTAGTCTTGAAAACGGACTGCTTATAGGATACTCCCTCCCACCACTGGCGTAATGCATAATAATAGGGCCCTAAACTTACCTAATGGAGCCCTAAACTTACCTTCCAAGTTCCTCTAGCGGCAGCCAGTTCCACGACCGCATCACGCGCCGCCTCAGCTCCTGCTGCTCCTGGCGCGTTGTAGGCAGCCTCCCTCCTCCGGCTCCCCTAAACCACCCACGCGCGGCACCCAATAATGGATCTGCGTGTGGTGGACCGCGGTGGACCAGCCAATCCTGGTGCTGCATGCAGCGCCAGGATTGGCTAGGGGGGCACAGGTAGTATTCGCCCCAATGCCCCATATTAGACCCGAGGGCTGCGGCTCTGGCTAGGCTGGCTGCTGTATGAAGCAGCACCCTTGAGTCCCAGGAAGGTTAATGTGCGTGCATGCTCGGGCTGATCATAGCCGAAAAATGCACAAGCGCACTACTCCGGCAGCTGAGTCTGGACTCTTTCACTCAAGCTGCCACAGCCCAGCCGCCCCACCCCCTGGCTTCAGCGCAGGGCACACTGACTGATTGAGTCGGCCGACTCGGGCGTGAGCGAGGATTAAGGAGCATTGGCAAATCCAATGCTATTTTTTGTGCTGCTTACTTACTGCTTAGAGTGCGTGGCGTGTGTCCATGTGGCTTAGTGGGCCCCACGCCCCAATGGTACCACCGTGCCTGAGTCTCAGTCATTCAGTCTAGCATGCCATGGCCCATAAAAGCAAGTCTAGAACGAGTGACTGCACTGCCAAACTGTTTAGTCAGTCCTTATAATTATTGACAACTATATCAACATTTTCAGGGAAACTACTGTTCAAGCGTATTAGCGATTCTGATATAGTTTGAATTTTGTATTTTCCGATAGACAACATATTTGTTTTACAAACTACCACATTTACTTATTCTGTATAACACATTCCTTAATTATGTATACTTATTCTTGTCTACTCAAGATAATCTTGGAACTTCTTGTCTGCCATAGTTACATACTACATATTGACCACTTCTTCCTACTTTATTATCCTACAGTACACCTATAGCACAAGTTGCTTACCTGCGGTAACGATATATCTGCAAGAGACATTAGTTAGTGATAGATTCCTTACCTTAGAATTATCCCCAGGCGTCAGACTGGATCTGGAAAGTTTTCGTCAGCAGTACCTCTGCACATTGGAAGGTGGCGTTGTGCGGCTCCGTGTCCGCTGTAGGCGTCATGATCGCTGGTATGATGTCGCGGCAGCTACTTAAGATGCTGCCCTCGCGCGCTGAACTCAGTTCTGTACACAACTTTCTCGCCAGGAACGCAGAGTCATGCAAGATACTGACCACTGGTGCATTGAAACTAGGGTCCCAAAAGGGATGACCTTAACCCTAGAAATCAGTACGCAGAACGGGGAGGATGGGTGGGGTGGTAAGGAATCTATCACTAATGTCTCTTACAGATATATCGTTACCGAAGGTAAGTAACTTGTGCATCCTAAAGAGACACGTTAGTGATAGATTCCTTACCTTAGATTACATACCCCAGCAATACCAACCCCGGTGGTGGGTCTGCGAACCAAGATCACACCAGACAGTCACGGAGAACAGAGCGGCCAAAGAAGCCGTCTCTCCGGACTTGGCTGTCAAGGCAATAATGCTTAGTAAAAGTGTACAGCGAGGCCCACGTGACTGCCTGACAGAGGTCTTGCAGGGGGACACCACATCCCAATGCCGTAGTAGCTGCTCTCGCCCTGGTAGAATGGGGCGCAACCCCACAGGAGGTTCCTTTTTAGCCAGAGAATAACAGGCTTTTATACACAAGATGACCCAGTGGGAGATAGTCCGCTTGTGCACAGCCTGGCCTTTCTTGGCGCCTACGTAGCCAACAAGGACTGGTCATCCACAAAGAACTGTTGTGTGCGATTGAGGTAAAATGAGAGCACACATTTTGGGTCCAGAGGGTGGAGCGTCTCTTCCTCTCTGGAAGGGTGCGGAGGCGGAAAGAAAGTGGGCAGGGTGGAATGCAGTAACAACCTTTGGCATGAAGGAAGGACGAGTGCCGAGCACAACCTTGCCCGGATGAACAGACAGAAAAGGAGGTTTACATGAAAGAGCCTGGAGTTCCTTACGTGCCTAGTGGAGATGATGGCAACCAGGAAAGCTGTCTTTAAAGTCAGTAATCGAAGAGGACAGTTGTGAAGTGGCTCAAAGGGAGCGCACATCAAATAAGTAAGAACCAGATTTAAGTCCCACTGTATCATTACAAACGGAATAGGAGGGAAAAGGTGAGCAATGCCTTTGAGAAATCCATTTACAACAGGGGACTTAAAAAGAGAGGACTGATCAGGTAGCCCGAGAAAGGCTGAAATTGCAGGAAGGTAGCCCTTAATAGTGCCCAGAACAGAGCCCTGCCGGGCTAAAGAAAGAAGGAACAAAAGGACATCTGAAAGAGGGGCAGAAAGGGGATCCACCGCCCTCGCTGTGCATCATGCCACAAATTTGTTCCACCTGCAGGTGTATACCAATTTAGCGGATGGACGCCTGGCTGCTAGAATTACATCACAGACTTCAGGAGGCAAGTCAAATGGAATCAATTGTCACCGCTCAATCTCCACGCAAGGAGGTGGAGGCTGGACAGGCTTGGGTAAAGGACTGTCCCCTACTGCTGTGACAGAAGACACTCACGAAGAGGCAGTCGGATCGGGGGATCCACGCTCATACTGAGTAGCTGGGATACCAAACTCTTCGAGCCCAGTCCGGAGCCACAGAAATTACTTGGGCCCGGTCGCGCTTGATCTTCTTCAGCACTCTGGGTAGAAGTGGTATAGGCGGAAAGGCGTACAATAGACCGCAACTCCACTCGCAACGAAAAGCGTCGCTGAGCGAGTGCCGCCTTGGAAATTGCAACACGCAGAACTGCTGACATTGAACGTTCTTTTTGGTGGCGAATAGATCTAACCAACGTTCTCCCCACTGTTGAAAGAGACCTTGCCCCACCTCCGAGTGAAGACGCCATTCATGATCCATCATGCACCTGCGGCTGAGTTTGTCCGCCCTAGCGTTCAAAGAACCCTCCAAGTGTTGAACCACCAAGGAAATTCCTTGACGTTCCAGCCATGTCCAGAGACGCAGAGCCTCCTGACATAGGGTCCACGACCCCACCCGCCTTGCTTGTTGCAGTACCACATGGCGGTGGTGTTGTCTGTGAACACCTGCGCTACCCTCCCTTTGAGGCAGGGAAGGAATGCCTTCAGTGCAAGTAGGATCGCCCGGAGCTCCAGAAAGTTGATATGGAGCCTGGACTCCGCCGGAGACCAGAGGCCTCTGATCTCCACCTCTCCCATGTGGCCACCCCATCCCAGGAGGGACTCATCCGTCACCACTGTGTGCTCCGGTTGGGGAAGGGAGAGGGATCTGCCGCTGACCCAATTCTGGTTCGTGAGCCACAACTGCAACTGTCGTGCAGTGCCCTCTGAGATCTGAACGTAGTCGGACAGGTTCCCCATATGCTGCGCAAACTGGAACTTCAGGCTCCACTGCAGAGCCCACATATGCCCTCTGGCATGATTGGTCAGCAGGATGCATGCGGCCTTGAGGCCCAGCAGCCTCAAGGTCATCCTGACTGAAACCCAGGACAAGGGCCGATAGATCGGAATCATAGCCCGAATGTCCCGGACTCGCTGTTCGGGAGATAAACCCGAAACTGCGCCGTGTCCAGAACCGATCCGATAGAGAGGAGCTTCTGAGAGGGAATCAGGTACGACTTCTGCACGTCGATGGAGAACCTCAGCAAATACAGGAGGTCGGCCGTGGTCTGGAGGTGGGAGACTACTGCCTGGGGCGAGCCCGCCTATAACAACCAGTCGTCCAGATAGGGGAAGACTGAAACCCATGATCTGCGGGGGCCTCTGGTAAGGCCAAAAGGGAGCACGGTGAACTGAAAGTGCTCGTGGCCTACCGTGAACCACAGGTAACGCCGCTGGGCCTGCAGGACGGGGATATGAAAGTCAAATGCTACCATCTAGTCTTGCGAGTCCAGGGCAGACAAGGCCTGAGCAAGTGTGAGCATCTTAAACTTTTCCTTCCGGAGGAAGCGATTGATGTCACCTAGATGCCAGTGATCCCAACAACTTAAAACCAATTTCCAGGTTACCCCTTCCTGCTAAACTTATTGAAAGTAATCTGAACACCCAACTCAACAAATTTCTGCAGGACTCACAAGCCCTTGATCCAACACAGTATGAGTTTAGAGAGGGCCACAGTACAGAAATGGCGCTCCTAATGTCTACCGAAGAAATCAGGACCATTCTGGATCAAGGGGGAAAGGCCGTATTGATCATATTAGACCTATCTGCAGCTTTCGACACGGTCCACCACGTTTTGTTGATGGATCAAAGACACTGCGTGGAATCTTCTTAAATCGTTTCTCGCTGACAGAAGTCAAACAGTGACCTTGGGTGAATTTAAAGCCAAATCATTTTCCCTGCCCTGTGGAGTGTAGCAGGGCTCAACGCTGAGCCCAACATTGTTTAATGTTTACGTGTCATCATTAGCTCCCCTGATTCAGACCTTTGGGTTCACCCTAACGTCTTATGCTGATGACACCCAAATTGTGGTGACATTATTACCAGGGGACATACATGAAACTGCGACACGGTTGCAGGAATGTATGAAAGCTGTGGGAGTTTGGATGGCCCAGACTTGTTTGAAGCTCAACTCTGATAAACCTTAGGTAGTGCTTTTGGTAACAACCCTACATTCTGGACTCCCAGTTGTTGGCCGGAAGAGATGGGATCTCTACCCATGCCTATCAAGAAAGTAAAAAATCTAGGAGTTCTGATTGACGATAAACTGAGTTTCAGGGACCAGGTTAACCATGTTGCCTCTTCCACTTCGTACATCCTTAAATCCTGCAAAAAAATAATGCCCCTTCTGCCGAAAGACGGGCAACAAACAGTAGTCTTGGCCCTTATAATGTCTGGATTAGACTATTGTAATAGTCTGTATCTTAAGAATCCACAAAGGGTAGATGATTAAACTACAGATGCTGCAGAATGCAGCAGTTAGACTTCTAACAGCTACACCAAAGTATAAGTCCATCTCAGCTAAAATAAAACAACTTCATTGGCTCACAGTCAGTAAACGTACTCAATTTAAGTCTCTGTGTCTGGTATTCACTGAATCGGATCAGAATTTTTAAACAGCCATTTTCACTGGTACCTTCCAAAGAGAGCACTGCGGTCAGCCGACGAAAAACTCATTAACGTCCCTCGGGTAAAAAAAGCTAACTGGGGCGGTAGGAGTTTTACGGTCAATGCGGCTAAATCATGGAACACCCTAACATTGGCCCTCAGAAATATTCCTAACCTTTTGCCTTTTAGAAAAGTGTTAAAAACATGGCTATTCTCGAACTGATCAGGCGGCCCTGCTTTCACCTCTAGCACACAGTAGATCTTCTCATAGCACCAGGACACCTTCGGCATCAGTTCGCGCTTTATAAGCATAACTAACATTAACATGTTCCGAAGGTCTAAGATAGGACTCAGGCCCTTGTCCTTCTTTGGAAAGAGGAAGTAGTGGGAGTAACAACCACGATCTACTTCTGGCGTCGGAACGCGCTCGATTGGCCCTTTGGCCAAGAGGGCCGAAACTTCCTGCTGCCACAATTGTTTCCTTTGTGAAAAATTGCCAACAGGCAGTTATCAGATTTGCTGACATATTACATAGAGATATACTTGTGTAAACAAGTTAGGGTAAACAATAATACTAAGCTCATAATACGCAGCGGTCAGCAGCAAATTGAAACTTATACCCCTTATATTCACATAAGTCATATCTACTACAAGGGCTGACCATTACCAGCCCCCTACACCCAAACAAATCAAACATCCCAAAATAAAGAGGAATGGAATATCTGAAGAGATCTGTCACACATTGCTCAAAAATTCTGACACATTAATATAGCCCAAAGCTGCAGGTCCCAACTATCTACACACTTTTTTACAGCTCACTAGGACACTCAGATATGGGATGATATAAACAATTCGCATCACAACAGATCTCTTCACTTCTCTCTCCCGCCAAACATGCCAGCCAAAGAAATTGTATGGAATGATTCACCTATGCGCTGGCGAGCCGTAGGTGCTGCAACCGTTGGATGCTCCTACAAAATTGCGGTTTTGCTGCATTTTGGATCTGCTCATTTCCTATCTTGTCCCTCCCTACTATGGCCTCATCCTGTATGGTCACTCTTCTTATATATTAGCTCATTCCATTATGGAAGTGCTCAGCATCATTTTTTGCAATACTTAAACACCTATTTAGATTAAAATGGCCCTTATTGGCGTTGACTAGCCTTGGGTACTGTAAGCGATAGATGCCCATCTACTATGTTTTTTTTTGTTGTGTTCATCATAATAAATAATACTTGGTAGCTGCAAATACAACATCACACTTTTTCGGTGTGATACATAATCTTTGACACTAGGTTTTGACACTAGGTTTTGGAAGTGTTAATATATATATCGGGCAATTACATGAACACATTGACATATTGTCAGAGGTGAAAGTTCAAACCTCTGATACATTGCCTCCTTAGTCATGATACCGGGTTACTACATGAATATATTTACATACTGCTTTGCTATTAAAATGTTATATTTTCGGCATATTGGTCAGGTTTATT
Organism: Lissotriton helveticus; assembly: GCF_964261635.1. Taxonomy (NCBI): domain Eukaryota; kingdom Metazoa; phylum Chordata; class Amphibia; order Caudata; family Salamandridae; genus Lissotriton; species Lissotriton helveticus. The sequence goes on from NC_136059.1 coordinate 250,251,986, forward strand.
ACACATGCCATGCTTATACTATCTGTGTAACCAGCTGGGTAACATGGAAGTGAATTGGCTTCCGTACCCATTATGGTACACAGGGTTTTGACCGGCGAGCTATTTATAGTTCCAATATGGCTGCCATGGTACATATTCCGGCTAGTTTATTTTATTGCTACACAGGAGTGGGACATCCCGACTTATCTTGGTCGCCCTACAAGGGAAGTCTCCTTCTCTTTTCGTTTAAAAAGATAATCTATATTGGGCTTGGGCATTATGGTGACTCTGTGGACTTAATTATGCATTTATGCCGATTATATATATATATATATATATATATATATATATATATATATATATATATATATATATATATATAATATTCATATATACGATTCGCCCTTAAGAACTTAGATAACCTTTAACATAGACTAAGCATGTCATCATTCGGGGGTGTTGGATACGGGATTGGCTTAGTGTTGCTTTATATTTGGGTATCCTCACTCCTGTGAACATCGCATGACTATGGCATATATCTTCATCCACCAGTGTAAGCATCAGGAATTTTGTGCCGGACACAAATCTGGTTTGCATTTAAATGGCTATAACAGGATGTATGAGATAGATGTCTGTGCACTTTGTACTTGTGACAGTGCGGGGATAAGGTCATTTAATATTGCAGCTTCGAACTGGGGAAGCTTGTTTTAAATCTCCCCAGAGGGTTGCTGATTCTGGGTGGGGATTTCAATGCTGTAGTCACTAGCACCATGGACAGGTCCCCGCCCCGTGACACGGGACGGGCACATAGATGGCTTCCTGATTTTCTAGAGGCTCTGGGCTTGATAGATAGCTGGAGATTGTTCCATCCTAATCAGCGACAGTATACTTTCCACTCCGGTGCTCATGGTAGTCTCTCGCGCATTGATTATAGTTTAGTACCGGCTGCCCAGGCGTCGTATATTGTTGAGGTGAAACATCTGGCTAGAGGAATTTCGGATCACTCGCCACTCTGGATCAGAATTGAAATGACCCTGGGTACTGGTGGTAGGATCGCCCCTATAAATCCCTGGTATTTGCGTAATCCTAAGGTTCGCCATGAACTTTTGAAAGCGTTGGAACTCTATTTTCAAGACAATGAGGGTTCGGTTTCTTTGTCGGTCTCGTTGAGGGAGGTCTTCAAAACAGTGATTCGAGGTCAAGCCTTGTCCTTGATTTCGGGAGTTAAAAAACAGACAGAGGAAGAAGTGGTGAGGGTTGAATCGGACATGGCTAATATTGAATTGGAACTGGAGCAGGGGGCTACCCGTGCTAAATTACATGCCTTGCAACTTAAACAGCTTGAGTACAGGACGTTTGTCACTGATAGTGCGAAGGCCCTGAGCCGAGAGCAACAGGGGCGTTTATATGATGTGGGGGATAAAGCTGGTAAGCTGATTGCTTGGCTGGACAGGAGGGATGGTGCAGATCGGGTAGTTCCTGAGATTGAGAATGCGGAGGGTGATCGTATAACGGATCCGCAAGGGATAGTGGATGGTTTTGCGGATTACTTCCGTAACATATATACCTCTGTCTCGGATAGGCCGGAGGAAGACTCGAGCCAATTGCTGAGGGATATGTAGCTTCCATGTTTGACTGAGGAGGACCGCGATTTCATGGATAGTAAGCTTACGGTGGATGAGGTTGCTTTGGCGGTGCGCTCCCTGAATTCTGGGAAAGCAATGGGTCCTAATGGTCTTCAGATCGAGTTGTATAAGCTTCGACCGGATAGGATTGCCCGTATCTGAGAGATATGTTTTTGGAAGCTCGAGAGCATGGGGTCCTGCCTCAAGATCAGAGAGTGGCCTCGATAGTAGTGATACCCAAGGATGGGAAGCCGAGATCTAGTTGTGCCTCGTACAGGCCGATTTCGTTGCTGAATTCGGAACCTAAGATATTGGCTAAAGTGTTGTCCAATAGGTTGATCAAGTTTATTAGTGAACTGGTACATCCCGATCAGTTTGGATTTATTCCTCATAGAAACACGGCTTTACACCTGCGGCGATTGCACGGAGTTCTTGCTAGGGCGCATACCTTACGAGAACCGGCCATACTAGCGTCACTTGACGCTACGATGGCTTTCGATATGGTGGAGTGGCCATATTTGTGGGCTGCTTTAGCTAAATTTGGTTTTGGTCCTGAGTTCGTTAGCTGGGTGCAGCTCTTGTATATCGAACCTCTGGCCCAAGTTGTTGTGAACAATCGGGTCTCTGCGCCATTTTGTCTTGGGCGTGGCACTAGACAGGGATGTCCGCTATCCCCCCTACTGTTCTCGCTGGCTCTAGAGCCCCTGGCGGCTTGGATCCGTTGGGAGCCCTCAATAAAAGGTATTCGTTGGTCCCCGCAGTTCGAAGATCGGATTTCTTTATATGCCGACGACATTTTACTTTATCTGACTTCTCCCAAGAAGTCCCTTAACGTAGTCTGCGATGTTTTAACCTCTTATGGTAGGAACTCGGGATTGAAAATTAATTGGAAAAAGTCCTATCTTTAAGTGTTGTGCGGCGAGGTCCCCGTCCTGCCCCTTGTCGTATACAGAGAGCTAGGGACGGATTTAAGTATCTTGGGATTTATATTTCACTCGATCCCATCATTCGATATGATAAGAACCTTCTTCCTCCACTGGCCCGATTGAAAAGCGACGTGGCTGGCTGGCAGAAACGTCCGCTGTCGCTGTTGGGACGAGCGGCTCTGTTCAAAATTATGTCTTTGCCCCAGGTCCTCTATGCCCTTCAAAACACTCTGGATGTAGTACCAGCTAGTTACTTTCAGGAAGTGGAGGGATTGCAGCGTAGTTTGCTTTAACATTGCTGGCCGGAAAATATACAACAGCAACAAAAACTAGTTTACACATGGTCTACGTTGACCTTACGGCAGCGTTTGACTGTGTGCAACATTCAAAACTTTGGTCCTTAATGCTGCAAATGGGAATTGACTCAGCCATTGTTGACTTCCTCCGGGAGCTATATTCCGGGGCCACGGGAAAAGTACGATATGGGACCAGCGGTCAACTCACAGACAGCTTCACAATCCAGAAAGGTGTTAGGCAAGGGTGTGTGCTGGCCCCCTTCCTATTTACGCTCTACACCAACGGACTGGAAGCTGCCATGCTACAGGGCGTAACAGATTACCCAGAAATCGCCCGGCGTCCATTACCGGCACTACTGTACGCCGACGATGCGGTGATTCTTGCGCGCACTCCAATCCAGCTGCAAAAGGCTCTAAATAACTATTGTTCCTTTATGTCAGGTTTAAACCTAAAAGTTAATATTAAAAAAACCTACGTGATGCACGCCGGCAGTAAGGGAAAAAAAACGAAGACAATTTTCGTGGACAAACTTTCGCTTGAAAGAACGAAAACTTACTCTTACCTTGGCATCACCATTGACGAAGAGTTTAAATGGAAAGCAGCCATAAACTCTCGCAAGTTGTCATTAATCAAAACAACCGGTGCATTAAAAGCATTTTCTCTTCGTCTAGGAAAAAGACCTTTGGCCGAGATGTTAAAAATCTATAACGCAAAATGCGTCACCACGGCGATCTTCGGAGCAGGAGTATGGGGAATAGCAAATGCTGAACAAATACAGATAGTGGAAAATACATTCTTAAAATTCCTATTAGCAGTTCCAAAGAGTACAACCAACTTTGGCTGCCATCTCGAACTCGGACTGGATCATGTTATCGACATCATTAAGATCCAACCCATTATGTTGTGGAGAAGAATATGGGCCACCGACGAATGCCATCTTACAAGAGCAATTATTGAGGATTGCATGAAACTAGACCACATGAAGAAGATAAAATGGTTATGTTACATAAAATCGTTTCTTTCAGATATTGGCCTTTCGAGGTTTTTTGAGGAACCACAGTCAGTAACAGACATAACAAAAAAGGATCTAAAAAAGGTATGTCTGTCTCACCTAACTCAACAAGACATCAGTCCAACACTGTCTAATGATTCAACTGGTTCCATCAATTCAACCGTATCTGCAACATGACCTAACACAATTTGAAAGACTTCTTCTCACTCGTTTCAGATTCAACCTTTTCCATATTATGGTCCTATTCCCCACCCAGAATGTATGGACACATAACTCGACACCATGCCCCTGCGATCTTATTTCCCCTCAGTCCACAATTCACGTTGTTTTCTTTTGTAAATTTTATACCCCGTTTCGAAAAAAGTGGATTTTACCAATTTTAAAAGTAATGAAGATTAGAACATGTCGCCCCGCTTTTTTGGCGCTGCAGTTTCTGGAAAACAGTTTGGTCTCAAAACCAGTGGCACACTATCTAAGGTTGTGCATCAGACATCGTACAAACTTATAAAAATAACAGAGACGCATAAACTCATGGACCTTTGACAAAATACTGATCTTCTTTTTAATTTTTACCAATTTTTTATATGTTGTGAAATTAATGTTTTGTACTTTTATGGATTTCTGATTGAAAACCGAATAAAGTTAAATTTGATTTGATTTGATTTGAAGTATCTTGGGATTCATATTTCACTCGATCCCATCATTCGATATGATAAGAACCTTCTTCCTCCACTGGCCCGATTGAAAAGCGACGTGGCTGGCTGGCAGAAACTTCCGCTGTCGCTGTTGGGACGAGCGGCTCTGTTCAAAATTATGTCTTTGCCCCAGGTCCTCTATGCCCTTCAAAACACTCTGGATGTAGTACCAGCTAGTTACTTTCAGGAAGTGGAGGGATTGCAGCGTAGTTTGCTTTGGGACGGTCGGTCACGTATAGCGCTGGCTAAGCTGACGCTCCCATGGTACGAGGGGGGAATTGCTCTCCCCGATATTAAAAGATACTACTGGGCCTCTCAGCTGGGAGCTATAAATCATGGAACCTATGGGTCCAATGCGGATCCAGGCTATGCAATGGATAGATGGCTGCTCCCTGGTGGTAATTACAACAGAGCGCTGTATACTACATCTGTGGAGAAAAGTTTAACGGGCCCGACTAGAGTGGCAGTACGTATATGGCACGATGTTACCTATTCATTTTAGATGGAAAAACCGTTTGACTCTGGCTACCCCCTTATTTGGTTCGGATAGGCTGGGCCGGTTGTGGAACACAAAAGGTTTTGACAGACGGGACTTGATAGGGATTTCTACTGTGGGCGATGTTTGGGCGAAGGGAACAATGAAGTAATTTGTGGAACTAGAGACTGAATATGATTTGAGTGAGACGGAATATTTTCGCTATGCGCAGGTGCGGCATGCATTGAAGTCGATATCCCCCGAGGGGGAGATTATACCAAAATCATCCCCGTTAGAAAACCGAATACTGGATGGGCATCTACCAGAAAGGACCATCTCTCTCATTTATTAAAAATTGATAAATCACAGAGCTGATCTATTGGTGGAGTTAAGGAACAAGTGGACGCAGGAAGGTGTTGAAATAGACGATGAAGACTGTCAATCCGCGGTCTCTTCCCCTAAGGAAGTCGCGATTCCGGCGAGATTGAGGCTTGTCCAATTAAAATTTTTGCACAGGGTCTATGTTACCAGTCCACGTCTGATTATAATGGGGTTCTCGGAAGAAGGCCTGTGTAAGGGTGGATGTGGTCAGTTGGGAACGCTTTTCCATATACTGTGGGAATGTCGATATATGGTAGATTATTGGAACAGGGTACATACTGTTACGCAGGAAGTGACGGGTGTACCGCTCTTACCAAAAGATAGGAGATGAAATATTTGGGAGCCTACAGACCTAAACGCTGCACAAATTCGATGGGTCACTCTTGGGGTCATGATTGCTAAGCGGAACATTGCACAGCTGTGGGGGTCTGCAAGGCCACCTACGATGGACAGATGGAAAGAAAGTATGGACTGGTGTATGTTCTGTGAAAAAACTGTCTACCTGACTAGGGTTCGCCCTCGAAAATGGAAAAGTATTTGGGGTCCTTGGAATCAATATAGAGGGTATATTTGTACACCACCTGCAACTGTCGAACTTGACACTCCTCTTTCCCCATGACCCTTACCTATGAATCTGCCTGTCATTTGTACTCCGTGCTCCCTTTCCCCCCAATCGCCAATATTTTCTTACTATATATTGCATTTGTGAGCGACCCTCTTCTGTAATATGCACTGCTGTATTTCGTTGATGCCTTGTTTTAATAAAAAGTAATATAAAAAAAATATTGCAGCTTCATAGACTGTCTGATGACTGATATATGCCGGTTGTGTGTTCTCTGATCGTAGGGACAGCAGGGCGATGGTTTGCAACTATCAAATTTTGCTGTTAGCCATCAAATAGGCTGCCCTGACATTAACATTCTTTTAATTCTTTCACAGGCTATATTGAGTGACTGTCCCATTACTCCTGGCCCACCTTATCGTGGCGAGGCCTCTGAAATGTCTCAGAAAGGTGCTATGCTACCCTAGATTATCCTTCTCACTGCAAGAGAAGTGTCTATCTTCATTATTAGTAAGTTACGATAGTTAAACACTCTCTCTCTTTGAGCTCACATGGTTACAGCTTTTGATTATATTTATCTGTTTTAGCACAGGTCCTGTTGATACGAGGTTTGCATAAACTCAGTCTACCCCACCACTTATATGCTTTAGGAGTGCCCGGCTCCTTGATTGCATTGTGGGTATCTTGGATAGAAAGTGGCTAAATATATCTAGGGTCTCTTCTTTGTACCTGTTGGATATGGCCCTTTTTGCAGGGTTATCCCAGAACTTTTGCTTCTTCCTCCTTTATTTTTCCAGACCGGCGGTTTTTGGCAATAGGACTCTGGGCACTTTACCACTGCTGATCAGTACTAAAGTGCATATTCTCTGTGTGTAACTTGTTATTGTGATTGGTTATCCATGATTGACCTCCAATGACTTGAGGGAGCGACTTCCACTTCGTATAAATATCACAGGGTCAAGTTTTGTTGATTCCCGCAGTTTTGCTTTTATTCAAATATCAACCACACATTGACGACAGCTTCTTCAATCAATTTCAATGTTTCTAGTAAATCAACAAATGCATCCAATACTCAAAACAAATTAAACAGCCAACGCGTTTCGTCCGATGGCGGACATCATCAGGGCTCTCATAAATGATATTCACAGACACAATTCTATCTCCAGTATAAGTCAAACAAATTTATGACAGTGCTTGATAATCTATATATATATGTTCCAATCAGTGGTTAGACCTCAACTTCCCTACCCACAAGCGCTGACCTCCGTTGTTTTCTCTATAGACATCACTCTACTATCAACAATTCCAATTACGGTTTCACGACAATATAAAATGAAGAATTCCACTCTTGCGATTATATTCTAATCTCTCCTGGTCTCTATCCGCATTCCTGATCAAAATATTGATCATAGTGAATGATGAATTGTAAAGATTATCCTCCCATTCCTTTAATAAATCATCGTCGAGGTTATCGAAAGTTGGGAATATTAGAATCCGAAGACCCCTAGGGACCCTTCTAAGATCCAAATAATTCATTCAAGGTTACTCCGTCCTACCAAGCTCAGCTTTCCTTAACCTCTCCAATTTTAAGAATTTGTCCCTTAGACTGTTGGCAGGTGTGGTCTTTTTGCCTAAATTCCTAGGACCCTTCGTATTACTGAACATTTCTGCCGCCGTTATCCATGATTGGCATATTTGTTTTACCAGGAAGTCCCTAGTAAAGTGCACTGAGTGTGTCAGGGCTGGTGATTCAAATGCTACTCGTGGGCTTACAGCACTGATTGTACCACCCACAGGAGTAGCCCTAAAATTGTGTCTCAGGCCTGCCACCGCAGTGCCTGTGTGCAGTTGCTAACTGCCATGCTGACCTGGCCAGTGTCCACACTGACCAGGCCTAACCCTTCCCTTTCTACCTTCCCTTTCTATACACATTGGTAACCCCTATGGAAGGCCCTAGGTACCCCCCTGGGCTGGGTGTAGTGTATGTGAAAGGTAGAGCATGTACTAGTGTAGGTGACATGCTCTGGTAGGGAATTACATCCATTTTCGTTTTGTAAGGCTATCTTGCCCATAGGCTATAATGGGGAATACTGTGTATAATGTTTATCTGCATATCTTCCCATAGGAGCAAGATGGAAAATTAAAGTCTGGTATCCCTGAACTCAGAATTTAATAACCTATCTTTTAGGAAGGATGGTTTTTAAATCCTGTGTTTGAGAACAGCACTTTAAGAAAGTGGCTGTTCTCTTGTCTGACCTTTCTGTGTGCCTTGGCCTGTTTGTGAATTGACTGTCTGGTTTGTGAGTGACAGGGCTGAGGGATTCCAGGAGACAGAATGAGTCCGCCCAGTGGTGAATAGAGAGATCTGCATCCAGATGGGAGGGAGGAGTTGCACCTGGGACCTGAATAGGAATATGCCTTCCCCCCACAGTGCTGGCTCCACCCCCTGTGGTGCGTCTGATGTCTCTGCCCTGCACTGTGAAAAGAGAGAAGGAATCATGTCAACAAAGTGCTCCAGGGCTGTCCCTCCACAATGCTGGCTCCACCTCCTGTGGGGCATCTGATGTTTCTGCTCGGCACTGTGAAAGGGAAGAAGGAGTCATGCAAACGGAGTGCTCCAGAACTGGTTTGGACTGGGCAAAGGCCCCTCTGCCCTCAGAGAACAAAGAGAATATTGGTATACAAAGGGATACCCAGACTTCAGAAAATTAGATCATCCTGGAATCAAGAAGAAACCTCTGCCAAGGAGAAAGCTGGAAGACTGAAGAGGAAGGAGTGTCCTGCTGTGTGTTTGTGGGCTGACCTGCAGTTGCTTTGCTGCCAAGGAGAGGGGAAGGACTTTGCTTTGTGCTGTGTTACCTTGCTTGAAGAGATCTCCAAGGGCCTGAGTAGAGCTGGCTCCCTGTTAAGAAGTCCCAGGAACAAAAGGACTTCACCCCCAGCTTCCCCCCTGAACTCTACTGAGAGAGTCCTGTCCTTCATAGAGTGCTTGGATCAGTTGTGGTGCCTCTGGAAGTTGTTCTTGTTGTTGGAAAGCTGGACAAGAAGAAAGTAAAGATATTCTGCAAAGTTTCATGTATCGCTCGTTTGCGGAGCGCATCCCCGACAGTGCGAGGAAATTCCCTCCGCCGCGAAGATCGAGATCGTCGCAGCCTCTGTTGCCGCTGCAAGAACCGACGCATCCTTTGCTTGCAGAATGCATCGCTCCAGTGCGGGAAGATTACCATCGCTGCGAGTATCGTCGCAGAGCCTGTCGTCGCTTGGTGAGATCGTCGCACTGCTTGCTTGCAGTCCGCATCACGTCGCTGCGAGAGTCGTCGCAGAGCCATCGCATCGAGGGGCCACGAGAGGAGAAGATCGAAGCTGCACATCGCCGCCTTACCTGAAATCGTCGCCGTCCCAAAGATCATCGCATTGTACCTTTGCGAGAAGCTTCCTACGAAACCTGCGCATGCCTCCCCATACAGACCGGAGTCACTGCAACACGCCCACGGCGTCCAGCCGGGTTGTCGCATCGCCTCCCCAGGGTCTCAGGAGTGACACATTGCTTGTTTTTCAATGCTGCAGCTTTCACTTGGAACTTTTGTCGCATCTGAAGGTACTTTTGGCTAATACGTGACGCAACTGTGGATTATTTTAACACAACCTTAAGAACTCTTTTAAAACCATATTCTTGAACTGTGTATGTTGGATTTTTGTTTCGTTTAGATTAAATACGTTTATTTTTCTAAACTGGTGTGGAGTCCATTTGTGGTGTTTTCCCTGTGTTACTGTGTGTGTTGGTACAAATACTTTACACATTGCCTTTGATAAGCCTGTCTGCTCATGCCAAGCTACCATGGGGGTGAGCAGGGGTTATCTAAAGAGTGTATCCCCCTTACCCTGACTAGAGGCTAGGGTTCCTATTTGTCACTAGTACCTACCTGTGCCAACTAGAGACCCCGAAATCTAACAGTACCATTAAGTCATAATTTTCTCTCTCGCCTTGTTCTTTGGGCATGGATGGTGTGGCTGGTCATTTATGCAAGGCAAATATATCCCCGATACCCTTACCACACGTATTCCTTTAAATTCTTGACATGTTAAGAAGGAGGTGGTCTTCACAGTACCTTGTACACTCAACTTAAGATCGTCTTACCTATTTATCTGCGGCGTGTTCTTTCTTTCTTGCCTCTGTCCTTCTCTCCCCCTTTCGCCTTTTTACTTCCTCTCATTTTTCCTGGCCCTCTTTTTCTGTATATATTTATTGCATATATGGAATGGCATATCTTATGTGGTGATGTACATAGTTGTAGTAAGGAAATGTTTTAAAATATGATGGCAGTTAAGCTGGCATGGTTTTTGGATTTAGTTGATGTATGGATAGTTAGTAAGGGATATGTTATGTACATAGCAATCCTCTCTCAATAGTAATACATGTTTGTACTTCTTAGTGTGTTAAATGTAAGTTGGCATCTGTTTTTTGTTTATGTGTCTTTATATTTATGTGTGTATATATGTTTGGTCAATTTACAGCCCTGACGAAGTCCATCACTGGACGAAACGCGTTGGCTGTGCTGTATTTTTTACAAAAAGAATATTGAGAATAAAAGAAGAGACTTAAAGAACAAGCACTGGCGTTGCCAATAGGTTTCGCATTTAGAAAGTTGGAGCTATTGGTTTTGTAAATTACATTTTATATTTATATATTGTTATTGACAATGCCAATAACGATATATAAATATAAAATGGAAAAACCGCAGTGGTTTGACCAGTCGATCGAGCCCTTGAATTTTCGCCTATTACATTCGCAAGCGAATGATAATAGGCGAAACCTAAAAAGGCTCAGGCCAGCATATCGGTTCACATGTTCAAACTAGTAGCTGGTCACTTGCCAATAAAATGTACCCTAGGTGATTCTTTCTTGGCAGCCCAAACAGATCTTCACACATTCTTAACTATGTTCTACATTTTATCAAGTGAATCAGATCAATCCCTTGACCCTCCTTCAGATGAAATCAGTCACATTAATCACATAGTTCTGTCAATTAATTGATATAGTTTCACGGTGGTGGTGAATTAAAAATAAAACATCTCCAGTAACCTGCATGTCACAGGTTTTAATGGTGGCCAACTCAGCCTTCCATTCTTCAGGGGTAGTTCAATTGAGTACCATTAGATTGGACAACAACACCTATTTTTTTACGGAGCTTAAAAATGGCAGAGTTGAAACATGAAGAGCTATAACAAGGTATTATGTAATTACTATTATTAAAGGATTGCCCACGTACAACACAGATCACAAAGCAACACTTAATCAGTGTTCAAACACTGCAGCACAATGGGTGCTAGTGTGTAAATGACCAAAGATCCTCTGAGTGTAACACAATGTATCTACACCATTTAAAACAATAAATATTCCAAACAGCATTTTCTAGGTATTCCAAACAATTTGCAAATAAATGAAATCATTTTTACTATCACATACTTTTTCAGGTCTAAAAAACTGTGATAATGGTACTTTTAGAAAGCCAAACACCCCCGTTAAAATAAGAAATTCCAATATGCTCAAATTATTTCCACCACCATCTATAAAACTTTAATTATGTGTTTTACACGTAAAACGGCCTCACAAAAAGACATAATAGGGACAGAGTGAACTGAAAAGCTTCTTTTCTAATACCAGCTATCACAGACTACAAAACACATTTCTTTCTTGCATCAACAAGACCAGCATCGTTTAGGAAATTAAAAAAATACTGTTCAAACCATCAATATTTTATGAGAACATTTTGTACAGTGCCAAACGGGAGACAGAGATAGAAAGAAGCCAACACAGAAATCTGATGCCAGAAAAGTACAGTCGGGGGGGGGGGGGTCATTACCCTGCCCTCTCTAAAGTTAGAAACACTGGTGTCAATGCTGCTGAGACATCCTCTCTCCCATCCTCGCCCCTCTTAAAGTAGCCTGGAGTATGTTCTTCGCTAACCCAGAGCATCTTTTGCAGCACCCTCTCAGCTGCCCTCGCTTTCCACGAACAGCACTACGTTGATGTGGTCTGCTTTAAACAGTAGTTAGTTGAAAATGCTTTTAGCATGACCAACATTGAGTATTTATTATTATCGTGGTGAAAACAAAACGAATTAATGAATTGCGTAGGGAAGAGCTTGTGTCTATTTTGGTGCCCGAGTTGTGTGTTAATGATAGAAGTGACACTGGAATCCAAACAGAGTTGGGTTGGTAGGGCTGTGGGGAGCATCTGTACTGGAGAGGGAAAGAGGAGCCGAGCTTCTCATTTGCAATTCTTACCGAGTATCTGAAAGTATCTGAAAGTGCAAGATGGGTGCAATAGGGATTCGGAGATGAAATGTCATTTGCATACTGCCAAACTCTCCTTGGCAAGTGCTGGAGAAACACGGCTGGGCAGGCGAGCACATTTTACACCGCGAGCCAGCAAATCCCAGAGTCAGGGGCGAACAGCGTGAAGAGACAGTGTAGATAGAGACTACGAAAGGCAGAAACGGTCTAGGAGGAAAGAGATCGCAAGAGAGAAAGTGGAAGGCAGAGCAAGGGGAAGAGTGGGAACGAGTGTGTGTATGTTTGTGTGAAAGAGAGAAATAAGCAACGATGTGACATATAGAGAGAAAGGAACAAAGAAAGAATGACCATGGGAAATAGTGAGAGAGACGGCGAAACAAAGAGAGAGGGAGAAACAATGAAAGAGTGTGTGTTAGTGTGTCTTTATGACTGTCTGAGCGGGAGTTTGCGTGTGAAAGAGACGTATGTGCACGTGTGTGAATGATCGCCTCAGAGGGCGTGTGTATGAAAGAGAGAGTGTCGAGCAGCTTGCTTGCCAACAAACAGCTCCTGGAAGGCTTTGTTCCGAAGTACTTAAGACAAGCACCGATATATCTCGGCACAAACTTGGATTACAAACGTGGTAATGGCCTAAAGAAAACCACCAGTTCAACGCCAATCAGCATTTTCAATTGTAGATAAAAGCACGCAGGGGATATCCCCAAACTTCAGGTCAACTCTAGCAATTTTTCAGTGGGTATATAGAGAAATACCGATATAGTGCTTAGCAAGATAAAGCTATACTCCGACAGTGTGGCTGCAGGGCATTTGAACAGCCTGGTGGGTGGATCAGACTGCTTAAAAGATCGGCCTCAACCTATTCTGACAAGTTAAATTACCCAATCACTCTTTGCAAGCGAGGATTACAGGAGGGAAAGGCTCTTCAAGAACCAGCCTCCCGGCCTCCGGAGTGTCTACATTCTGACACGGCCCACTTCTCACTTGGTAGAGAACCACAGCAGAGAAAGCATCGTTAAACAAGTCAGGTCCCGGGCCGCGCTGTGATTGGCTGACGTCACGGGGGTGTCCCGGGCCGGCAGCCAATCACAGCGCGGCCCTGGAATGACGTCACGGGGGTGTCCCGGGCCGGCAGCCAATGGCAGCGCGGCCCGGGACAAAGGGGCGGGGCTTAAAAAAAGCACCAGAAACGCCCCCGAATCGCGTTTTCGAGAGAAAACGCGATTGACAGCCTCTGCCTCCCAATGGCTAGCCTCCATTTATGGAGCTAGCCAATTGGAAACAGAGGCTGTCCTAACCTCACTATTAAAAACAACAGATTTCGATCTGGGAGGGGCTTCGCCCCTCGCCAGGTTACGAAACCTAAAAACGCTAAGGACATGGACCAGTGATTTCTAGTCTTATTGTCTAGTGGTGCACCTTTGCAATGTGTTTTGAAATTACTATAATTCTGTATTGGATTGCACAGTGGAAGTGGGTGCATGAACAGTGTGCATACATGTTGCAAGGGAGAATCACATTGAATATATAATAATTGGGGATAGCGGGTCAGGTGCTAAGGCTTTACAGGGTACACTGTCATTAGTTTCTTATGCCACCTAAAGACCACAAATATACACAAAATCTCAATATTGGACAACCCAGGGCAGTAACTACCAGAGAAGACTATAATCACAGGAAGGAAAATGCTACTTACCAGTATGCATCTGTTCTTGGCATGTAGAGCTGCAGAGTCGTACACTTTGCATTAGATCGCCACCTGGTGTTGGGCTTGGATGATTGCAGGTTGTTGTCTTCTTGAAAGAAGTCTTTGTAGTCACGAGATAGGTGACTCCTCCCTTGGACAATATTGCGCATGGGCATCGGCTCCATCGTTAGATTGTTTTTTGCCATGATAGGAAATGATGGAGTTAGTAGAAGTAAAGAGAAAAGGATGTCCATGCATGTGCATCTAAGTAAGCTGAAAACTGGAACGGATACAAGTCCCGGGGAGGCGGGAGGGCGTGTACGACTCTGCAGCTCTACATGCCAAGAACAGATGAATACTGGTTAGTAGCATTTTCCGTTCGAGGCATATGAGCTGCAGATCGTACACTTTGCATTGATTATGCAGCAGTGTCTCCCCTAGCGGTGGCCGCTTGTATCCGTTAAAGTAGTTTGAAAGAGTGTTCTAAGGACAGCTTGGCCTACTGCAGCTTGCTGCTTGGCTTGCACATCAACACAATAGTGTTTAGTGAAGGTGTGTGGTGTAGACCATGTTGCTGCCTTACATATGTCCTCTAGTGGTATGTTTCCAAAGAAAGCCATAGAGGCTCCTAGTTTGCGAGTGGAGTGCGCTCTAGGAGGAACTGTTAGTGTACGTTTAGCTTTTTGATAGCAGATTTGTATACACTTTACAATCCACCTTGCAATCCCACTTTTAAAGATGGGGTTGCCTTTATGTGGAGGAGAGAAAGATACAAACAACTGTTTTGTATTTCTAATGGATTTAGTCCTATCTATATAGTATAAAAGAGCTCTTTTAACATCTAAAGTGTGTAAAGCCCTTTCTGCTACAGAGTCTATGTTTTGGAAAAACACAGGTAACTCTACAGATTGGTTTAGGTGAAAAGGAGTGATAACCTTTGGGAGAAAGTTTAGATTACACCTAAGAACCACTTTATTAGGATGTATTTGAAAAAATGGTTCTTGTATAGTGAACGCTTGTATTTCACTTACTCTTCTGAGAGAGCTAATGGCCACAAGGAAAGCTGTTTTCCATGTTAGGAATTGCAGTTCACATTTATGTAGAGGCTCGAAAGGGGGTCTCATGAGTCTTGTAAGGACAATGTTCAGGTTCCATACAGGAGAAGGTGGTAGCACGGGTGGGATCACTCTTTTTAATCCTTTCATGAATGCTTTCACTGTGTTACTGTGTGTTTGGTACAAATACTTTACACATTGCCTTTGATAAGCCTGTCTGCTCATGCCAAGCTCCCATGGGGGTGAGCAGGGGTTATCTAAAGAGTGTATCCCCCTTACCCTGACTAGAGGCTAGGGTCCCTATTTGTCACTAGTACCTACCTGTGCCAACTAGAGACCCCGAAATCTAACAGTACCATTAAGTCATAATTTTCTCTCTCGCCTTGTTCTTTGGGGCTGGTCATTTATGCCAGGCAACTATATCCGCGATACCCTTACCACACGTATTCCTCTAAATTCTTGACATGTTAAGAAGGAGGTGGTCTTCACGGTACCTTGTACACTCAACTTAAGATCGTCTTACCTATTTCTCTGCGGCGTGTTCTTTGTTTCTTGCCTCTGTCCTTCTCTCACCCTTTTGCCTTTTTACTTCCTCTCATTTTTCCTGGCCCTCTTTTTCTGTATATATTTATTGCATATATGGAATGGCATATCTTATGTAGTGAGGTACTCTGAAAAGAGATAGATGCTGCCTGTTTTGTAAATAGGCTGCAATTGCTGCAAGATGTAGGCGTATGGAAGAATAAGCCAAATTAGACCTTTGTAGATGTAAAAGGTAACAAATGATATTTTGGATGGAAGCATCCAGTGGATCAATGTCATTTTTTTTGCAATAGATTGTAAATCTTTTCCATTTAGCGGCATAACACGCTCTGGTAGTGGGTTTCGTAGCCTCTTTGATGATATTCATACAGTCTGGTGGTAGGTTTAGATAACCAAACTCTAAGACTTCAGGACCAGAAACGCCAAATTCAGTTGGTTTGGGTCTTGGTGTCTGATTTCTCCATGGTTCTGTGTTAACAGTGATGGTGTGAGCTGTAACTTTTGATGTGGAACCAGAGGGAGATCTAGTAGTGTGGTGAACCACGGCTGGCGTGCCCATGTGGGAGCTACTAGTATCAGTTTGAGAGACTGTTGTCGGAGCTTGCGCACTATTAGTGGAATGAGTGAGAGAGGCGGAAAAGCGTATGCAAATCTGCCGGACCAATTCATCCATATCGCATTGCCTTCGGACAGCGGGTGTGGAAACTTGGCGGCGAAGGTTGGGCATTTTGCATTGTTGTGGGTGGCAAACAGATCTATGTGTGGATGCCCCCACATTTGGAAGAATGGCTAAAGAACTTGTGGATGTAGTTCCCATTCATGAATCTGTTGTGACTGCCGACTTAACATATCTGCTATCGGATTGTGAACTCCTGGAAGGTGTTCTGCTAGCAGATGTATGTTTTGAGGAATGGCCCATCTCCAAATGTTCTGTGCGAGCTGGGACAGTTGCAGAGAGTGTGTCCCCCCCTGTTTTTGTACATAGTACATGGCTGTCATATTGTCCTTCCGGATTAAGACAGCTTTGTTCCGTACTTGATGTTGGAACGACTTGAGTGCTAAGAATATTGCTAGCAGCTCTAGATGGTTGATATGGAACAGTTTTTGTTGGTTGTTCCATTGACCCTGAGTTGTATGATGTAAGAGATGGGCTCCCCATCCTGTGAGGGATGCATCTGTAGTGAGCACTACTTGTGGAACAGGCTCGAGGAAAGGCCGCCCTTTTGTTAAGTTTTTGGTGTTCCACCACTGCAGAGAGCGATGTGTGCAGCTGTCCACCAACACCAGGTCTGTTAGCTGACCTCGAGTCTGGTTCCATTGTTGTGCTAGGCATTCCTGTAATGGTCGCATTTGCAATCTTGCGTGTGGTACTATGAAGATGCAAGATGCCATCATGCCTATTAGTCTCATGAACACTCTGGCTTGGAGAGAGTGTTGTTGGTGAAAAGTGGAAACTAAGGCTTGAATGCTTTGTATCCTGGCTGGACTGGGATACGCTAGGGCTGTTGAAGTGTCTATTGTAGTTCCTAGATACTGATGTACATGCGAAGGTTGCAGGTGCGATTTGGTGTAGTTTATTGTGAACCCCAAGTTGTGCAATGTTTGAATTGTCTGATGTGTGTGTTGGACACATTGGTTGAATGATTTGGCTTTTATGAGCCAATCGTCCAGATAAGGGAAGAAATTAATCTGCTGTCGTCTGAGACGTGCCGCTACTACTGCTAAGCACTTTGTGAACACCCGAGGTGCTGTTGTGACTCCAAAGGGAAGGACTTTGAACTGATAGTGCTGACCTTGTATTACAAACCTGAGATACTTCCTGTGGGCAGGATGTATAGGAATGTGAAAGTAGGCGTCCTTTAGGTCTAATGTTGAAAGGAAATCGCCCTGCTGCAGTAGTGGGAGCACTTGTTGCAGAGTGATCATATGAAAATGATCTGACTGAATGTACTGGTTGAGTGGCCTGAGGTCGAGAATTGGTCTCAGTGTCCCGTCCTTCTTGGGAATTTGAAAGTACAGCTAATAAACCCCTGTTCCTTGTTCTTCTAAAGGAACTAGTTAAATAGCATCTTTTTTGTAGAAGTGATAGAACTTCTTGTTGAAGAAGAGTCAGATTGTCTGTGGACATTGGACGCTGCCTGGGAGGTATGTACGGAGGGGTTGCTGTAAGTTCTAGGCACTAGCCATGTTGGATAATCTGTCTTACCCACTTGTCTGTTGTAATGGAATGCCAGACAGGCAGGAACTGCGTTAATCTACCCCCTACAAGAGTGGAATGCTGTTGGGGAGCAGATGGAAG
The DNA here is from genome assembly GCF_964261635.1 of Lissotriton helveticus. NCBI lineage: Eukaryota > Metazoa > Chordata > Amphibia > Caudata > Salamandridae > Lissotriton > Lissotriton helveticus. Next base: position 250,269,816 of record NC_136059.1, read on the forward strand.
TCACTGTTTTGCTGCGGAAGAGGATCGGTTGCTGTTGTTGTTGCGACCTCTTCCTTTGCTATTGTTGCCTCTGTATCCTCCTCTAAAATATCCCTTGTTAGAGGATGTTTGTGTGTGTGACTTGAAAGATGTGGTAGTATCTGCTCCAGTTTGCTTGGAGCCTCCTCTATAGAAGGAGCGACGAAAGAAACCTCTAGCTTGTGTGGACTGTAAAGCCCCCATAGACTTGGCGGTGTCCGTGTCTTTTTTCATCTTTTCATGTGTAGTGTCTACTTCTGGGCCAAATAATTGGTCCTGATTAAATGGTTCAAAATAGTGGTTTGCACTTCTTGTTTGAAACCTGCAATGCGTAACCACGCATGTCTCCTGAGTACGACACTGGTATTTACAGCTCTAGATGCTGTGTCTGCGACATCTAGTGCACATTTTATAGAGGCATTGGAAATTAGTTTGCCTTCCTGTATAAGGTCTGTTGCCTGATCTTTATACTGGTCTGGTAGGTGCTCAAGTAGTTTCTCTAATTGATTATAATCAGCCTTGTCGTAACGAGAGAGGAGGGCTTGTGTATTTGCTATACGCCAAATATTTGTAGCTTGTGCAGCTATTCTTTTACCTGACGCATCAATAACTTTGGATTCCTTGTCAGGTGGGGGCGCTTCACCAGAAGTTTGAGAGTTTGCCCTATTCCTAGCATTGGACGCAACTCATGAATCTAGTGGTAGGTGTCCTTTAATGTAGACTGGATCTGTGGATGCAGGCCTATATTTCTTCTCAATTCTGGGATTTACTATTCTAGTGCGTACAGGATCCAGATTTCTGGAGCATGCTTAATGACCCCCTTAATCATAGGCAGAATTTGAGCAGATCTTTGGGAATTTTCAAATGTATCTAGGAGAAAATCTTCTTCAATGTCATCAGAATGCATTGGCACTCCATGGTAAACAGCAGCTCTGTTTAAGATATGACTAAAACGAATATTATCTTCTGGAGGAGAAGGTTTGGTTGGGTATGACTGTGGATCAGGAATGTCGGGCACATTTTGTGGGTTTGTAAAATCCCATGGTACATTTTTGGGGTTCGAAAAATCCCATATACCCTCATCTACAGGGTATGAATCAGGTTCTCCTATATCCTCCCCTCCACCTATATCGTATTCATCATCAGTATGCTGAGGTGAATGTGATGATACTGGAGAATGTGCAGGAGAGACTTGAGGTGAAATGTGAGGAAGAACAGGAGAGGAAGGATGTATAGGAGAGGGAGGGTGCATAGGAGATGTAGCACAGTCCTTTTTCTTGGCAGGTACTACAGGTGTGGGTGGAGTATCTGCTGGTCTCTTTTTAGGAGGTAGCACCTACATGACCTGTCTGGGTTTATGTAGATCTTCTTTTGTCGAGGATCTGGTGTAAAAAGTTATTTTTATTAAATAGTTTTTTCTATCACCAGGCCAGGTATTTTTTAACACCACTTATCTATACCACCCCTGACCCTACTGACACTCACTCCAATTCACTCACATAGCACTCACATTAAAAGGGTGCTCCAGCGCAGTCGCTTGTCGCAGCACTGCCCCGTCCCGCAGCGGGGCGGGAAGACCCCGATGATGAAGCATGACACCAAGGGCCCTTTTGGTGTGTGAGGGGTATTTTAAGACACTTTGTGTATTCCATCAACAACAGGATACACACTGACCCTACGTGAGGTGGACCTTGTTGATTAACAGTACTTTTGGAAGAGGAGGACGTGCCCACCTTGGTGCCACCCAGCACCACCTCTTCACTTCCCCCTTCTTGATTTTTCTACTGTAAAAAGTTATTCCTCATCTACAACCTTCTTAGGTGTCGATTTTTTTCAGCTCCGGCGGAGGTTGCCTTGTATCTTTAGCCTTGGGAGGTGGTAAAACATCCTGTGGCAAGGTTTTCGGTGCCGAAGGTGTTGTTTTCGGCTTGTTAGGCGTGGTAGACGGTTTATGAGCCTCGGAATCAGGCCTTGTGGGTTTCGGCACTGAAGAGGGTGTTTTTGGTGCAGAAGCTGGTCTCGTCGGTTTCGAGGCGTCGGACGCTGGCTACGCATCTTTATGTTTAGAAGTGGACGGCTTCGGAGCCGGGACTTCTTTCGGTTTCGGCACGGTGCAGTTTTAGGTTTCGGTGCCGGTACGTCTTTAGGCTTCGGTGCCGAAGGGTCTTTTGGCTTCGGTGTCGAAGGATCTTTGGGTTTTGGTGCCGAAGGAAAAGTTGGAATTGGCACATGGGGCTTGCTCGGTGTGGAAGCACCGAAAGGCTTAGTTAGTTTCTTCGGAGTCGAGCCGGAAGGCGGGGCTTGTGAAGCAGGTATTCGGTCTCGACTGGGCCCTTTGGGCAGAGTGCTGACCTTTGCCTTCGGTTTGGGCAGTGTATGTGGTGCAGGGGCAGTAGTACTCATGCGCTGACCCGATGGAAGGGAGTCATCTGAGTCGTCTGCCTCTGATACGATCTGGAGATCAGGCGAATCTTCTTCGGGGACGAGTGGAAGTTTGTCGTCGAAGATATCTTCCGGTTCTGGGGCTGATCTCATTTCGTGTCGATCGGCCCTCCGATCCCGGATAGTTTTCTTCGATCGGAATGAGGCACAAGCTGTGCAGGTCGACTCGTCGTGTTCCAGTGATAGACAGAGGTTGCAAACCTCGTGGTGGTCGCTATGTGGGAAATTTGCTGGACATTTCGGGCATCTTTTGAACGGAGTTCTGTCCATAAGGTGTAGGCCGCACGGCGTCGATAGGCCCAATGGCCCGCGTCAATGACCGGAATGGAGAGGATGACGTCGAAAGTTATTGTACTCGATGTCGAAAGTAGTTTAGGAAGTTTTTGCGCTTCGAAGTTGCTGAAAAGTGTTTTCGTAGCCGGAGCGGAGAAACTTTCATCCGAACCCAGTGGCGGAAAAAAATAATCTAACGATGGAGCCGATGCTCATGCGCAATATTGTCCAAGGGAGGAGTCACCTATCTCGTGACTACGAAGACAACAACCTGCAATCATCCGAGCCCAACACCAGGTGGCGATCTAATGCAAAGTGTACGATCTGCAGCTCATATGCCTCGAACATACCATAAAGGGACATGCATAGCTGTTCCAAGCTACCAGCATACAGAAAACCATAAAACACCATGCTTGTCTCTCGCACTTCATCATCCACCACGCTGCTACACGGTGCGTCCCATTACACAATAACCACATGGGTGGTCATCAAACAGGACATGGGAATACTTCCCACTTAAGGTTAAAATAAAGACAACATTCTTCCAACCACACACCAAACACGATGGAGCATGCAACCCATGTAGGGATAGTAAGCACTACAAATTTGAAAATAATAATAGAATATTAGACGAAAAAATACAGCCATGCCCTTCTTGGCATCAGCAAGACCAGATGGACACAGTCCGGAGAGAAAAGACTCATCCAGGAACAATGCTGTTGTATTCTGGAAATGAAGAAGAGAATACCACACATACTCAGGGAGAAGCACTAATGCTAACGTCAGCAACCAACAGAGCTCTAATTGGATAGGAAGCCCACGGTCCCAGAATCATCTCAGAAACTTTCTGCACAAGGGTCAACATAAATGTTATCCGGTGTTATGCATCCACAAATGACAGCAAAGAAGAGGATAAAGCACAGTTTTACAACAGACTCCACCTTGGAGAAATGCCTTGAGAGAGACATCCCCATACTATTGGGGGACCTCAATGTCAAGACTGGAAGCGACAACACTGGGTACGAAGAAGTCATGGGCAACCATAGCCTTGGTGACATGAACAAGAATGGTGAAAGGCTCGTAGATCTCTGCGCAGGGCTGGACAGGTAACCGAAACCAGGCCTGGCCAAGAGCTTGGCCAGCACTGGGGGGAGGGAGTGGGGATGCTAGAGGAAAACCTTGTGCCGCTTTTTGCTTTTGTTACAGGGGGCTGATATTGCTGCAAAACTGGCCGCGGTAACAAAAACAGCCCCTCCCCTCCGGGTCTAAAACAAGCCCCCACCCTGGCGGCCCACTTGGGAAATGCCCAGTGCCCGCTACAGCCATTCTGATCTTGTCTCTCTGCCCTGAACAGTCTGGTGATAGGCCGCAATTCATTCCTGCACATAAGAATACACAAGGCAACGTGGGTGTCACCAGACCATTCAAAAGAGAATCAGATCAACCATGTCTGCATTGCCAAGATGATCCGGAGGTTCCTGAGGGATGTGAGAGTGATGAGAGGGGTGGAGGTGGAGTCAGAACATCAACCTTGTCATGGCCAAGCTAAAGCTGAAGAAAGCCTTGATGGAGCTGATAAACCAAAGCCAAAGATATAACACCGCCCTCCTCAAAGATGCACAGAAATTGAGTGAATACTCAGTCACCCTCAGTAACAAGTTTCACATCCTGCAAGAACTAGGGAATGACCGAGACCCAGTAGAAAACCAGTGGGAGAAGATCAAAGAAACAGTGACATCAACCTGCCAGGTCCCCAAAACAACAGCATAAAGAATGGGTCTCCACCAAGACTCTCTGCAAAATCCAAGCAAAAAATTTAAGGAAATCTGCAGTCAACACGGGCTGAACAAGAGCAGAAAAAGCAAAAGCTCTGTTACCACGATCACTGAATTGTTATGGTTGCCATGTTTAGTGATTGCTAGAAACAATTTTCTCCCTGTTCAGGTTAGGGGGAGTTTATGGTGACACTGTTACGGGCATGAACGGATGCTGGTGTGCCATCATTGTAAAGTAATTCATGTCCCCGATAGGCACGAAGACTTGCCTACATGTTCCCTTATGGACTCCGGGTAATAGGTTGCTCTTGTTCCCTCTTTAGGACTTCAAGGTTTCAAGTTATCCGATTTCTGATAATTTTACACCGGTTTTAAGCTAGCAAACGTGCGGATGCAGTAGCACTGACTCCATAAGGTACTCACTAGCCCCGATAGCCACGGACAGTTGTCTATTGCTTTTACTATTTTCAATCTTTTAACGGGCAATTACTGTTGCCCTCTGCAGGAAATCGAGGTCGCAGGAAACCCGTTTTCCAGCATTTACTGCAGTATCCACCAAGGTAATTCCTACCCAGTACACACTTTTAATCACTCGGTTGCACCTTTTCTTGGTTGCCCAACAGGGGATTCTCTTAGGAACTTGGGGTCACGAATACAGGATTCTTTCCTCACACCTTCATCCCATGGTGCTTGGTACGCATGCTGTCAAGGCCAGCACTTAAACAGAGATTCATTATTATTTCCTGTTACCTGCAGGTATTACGATCATCCCTATATAACCACTCTGGCACCCTTGGGCAGACCCAATCTTGAGCTCCATAACTCTTGGAGCCGTTAATTAAGCATTTGGCTACCACACAGGTGAGAAGTACATCTCCTCTCACCATTGTCATACATTCATCTGTTTGAGACATTCAGCACCTACAAAATCCTGTCTCTTTGACCATACAGGCTATACCCTATTACATTTCCAGTCCTGCAGATGTTTTCCATTAACACTCTTATCATAAGGGTCGAAACGTCGACTTACTGAACAAGACATCCCGTGCTAACATTTCACATAGTGATGTCTAACGTCAAGGCTACATGTGCTAAATAATGGGCCAAGTTACTGTGGATGCTTAGTGAAGATTCCTTTCCTTTCCCCTTTTTCTCCCCGATCTACTTTAAATGTTCAGTGTTCATTTTTGTATATCACACGGCACCTGCTTATGTATGTAAATGTTTCTGTATGGTTTTTCACTTGTTTACACTTGTACACATAATGTGAGATACAGTATATGTCTAATAACATATCGTCCACTTTCTGGAATTTACTGTGTCAGTCTCAGTTCGTCCCTTTGCCTGTATGGTATGGTAACTGTATACCATTGATTCGTCTTTGCTATTGATCAGGACCAATACAAACACTAAATAAATTCCATCTGGCACGACAGAGCCAACCATCATCTTATACAGTCATAGTACACCAGGTTCTGTGAGATAATAGACCGCCCAATTAATGTTTAATGGAATCAGTCTAGGCACCTGACCCTTAGGTTATGTTTTCCACAAACGTGCAGATCCTTCAAATGATTGGGAACTACACAACAAGTCCAGACCTTCATCAACACCCATCTGAGGAAATCCTCTAAATCTGCTGTCAAAAACCATAAGCAACAATGACTTATGGCAGCAGACTTTCCAACTACCTGCATATGAAGAAATCATGAAAAGACACTGGGGCTGGATAGGTCACAGTCCCTGCAAGTTCGCATCAAACACCACTAGGCAAATCCTCGCCTGAGCTTTCAAGGAAAAAAGAAAAAGAGGAAGGCCAAGAAAGACCTGGCGTCGAGGATTTGTGGGTGACTGCAGGGCGATGGGTTACAACTGGAATCAAACTGAAAGAAAAGCCAGGACAGAGATAGCTGGAGAGCACTGGCCTAACCCGCAGCGGTAGCAGACATAATTAACACAATATTGTGTGTGCCAACTTCATTAACGGATGAAAGACAGTAGGATTGGATGTCTTTTAAATGTCTGAAGTTAAAATTAGACAAAACTCAGGTATTGATTTAAGATAGTCCTCCATCTTGTTGAACTCCAACTGGTGACATGAAGAGCTGGGAAATGCTGTGAGAATCATTTCAGTAATTACAGATTATTGCTTTTGCCCCAAATTGAGAAAGTCACATCTTCCTGGTTTTGACATCTAAAGGTATTAAGGAAAGCCATGCTGTTTATTCCTACATCAAGCTCATCACTCTTATTCATGGGTTGGTTGGATATCGCCTTAACTATGGCAATGCGGTCTACTTGGGGTTTCTAGTAAACCAAGTTCAACATTTCCAATTAGTGTAAAACTGTACAGAACATTTCCTTCTCAATCTACTGCACAATGCTTCCATCTTATGCCATTTCTGGGTGTTTTATTGGCTGTGTGGCAAGAAAAGTTTTTTCTTTAAACAACTGCATTTGCTTTCTAGCTTTTGTTAAGCAATTGTTTTCATGCCATGTTCCTTGTCAAACTATTCATCAGGTCCCTAACAGTAAAAAAGCACGTCAAGTGGCAGTTCATATCTCGATCAGGTTGCAATTACGTGGAATTTGCTCCGCTTCAATCTGAGATGTTAAACCAAACTCAGAAAACAGCTTAATATCTGGATGTTTGGGCAATAGTCCACTCAGTAGTTGTGATTGTCTGTTGATCTCCATTCAGTGTCAGTACACTTTTGGGGAGAAACACTCTTCACAAACACCCTAAATAAATAAATAAATAAATACCTATTTGGTATTCAACTAGATCGGAGTACCAAGAGTACATTATCCTCAGCCGTGAGCCCCTCACAAGGGGCAGCTAAGGAGAAAGCTACCTCAGAATGGAGGTGGTCTGCTGTATCGAAGCACTATAAAAACCTTTTGAGTTCAGCCCAAAGACGATGACGTGGGTGGTCCTACATTGGGCTTTTTGTGTTATCCCAGTTTCAGTCTCCTGCTGCCATTCTGCACTAGAATTGAGCACACATTTTTCTGTAGGCTGATGACACGATCCTAGTGTTCATATCTGCTTATTCCCCGTTGTACTTCATTAACAAATACTTATAGATTTTATCAAGTTGAACCCCATTAAGTCTGAGATCCCGCTACAATTAGGGAAGATCCTGATGCAATATCCTCTATGCGATTATGTCCAGCTCTTCATATAGGAGAAAGAAACAAAGGAATCCTTGTATACTGAGATTTATCTGTCTTTTAACATTTCCCTTATTGTTAAAAGTAATTATTTCCAACTAAAATAACTGTTTTGTACAGCTAACAAACATAAGTTATTTTGCGTGGTCAAGACTGGATTAAGGAAGTGGAGTGACAATTTATTATACTGCTTCCGCCACTTTCTGGTTGTTGCAGTTATTTGTTTCAATGTCTCTAAAAACTATATGGACAGAGATCAATGATGAAGAAAGGCCATGCCTGAGTATAAGAGTCAAGCACATCATTTGATTCAGAGTAATCAGTATGGATTTAAGTATCGTCTCTCATCTTATAATATTCACCTACTGCCTCAGTTTTGTTAAGTTCTTTGATTATACACTCTTATCTCCAAACAGTTTAAGCCTGAGCTACCTCTGAATCTAGCTCTGAGATTCAGAAGGATAAATAAAACAAATCAGATATGTCCTATTCTTCTGCAAGTAGTCAGAGGTGCACATATGCAATTTGAGCATTTTACTTGTGCTGGATCTATCGATATGGACCAAATTCATTTTTATTTAGGAACACCCTCAATTCTACACACATTTCAGAATGCAGTTGGCCTGAAAATATTTTCATGACATTAGACTTTTGTTTGCCTTTAGCACTGTTAACTATCAATTAACAAGATTAAAAGTCTTTTTTGGACCTTATAGGACATTGGAAATTAAGACCATCAACTCATAAAGAATGTTGAAAAAGGCTCCATTACAGGAATCAAAACTACAATTTAACACATTCTCCTCACCATGACCTTAAAAGCAGTTGACTTTGGATAAAAATGTAAAAATAACATGTTAACCTAGGAGTTGACTGTAGGAGAGTGGGGTCTGCAATCCCATGGCCACCCCAGATTTTTGCTTTTTGCTTCACTGATTTACGACTTTCCCTGGCTGTGGGCCTGCTAATCAGACCCACAGCCTAGCTGTTCTCTCTCTAAATTACAATCATGTACCTTAGGTGCATTTTACCAATTGGTACTGGGCCACCTTATCAGTCCCTGTACAGCATACCTTAGGTATCCAGGGCATAGGTGTACCCAGGGCCTACCAGGGGCTGAAGCATGTATTATGCCACCCCTGGCTGGCCACCCAAACAGACACAACTGGCTGCACGACAGCTGGGGCAAGGTGGTGTAATCACCCTTTGCTTTAGATATAGTATACCTATATATAACCCTAAAATGGACACATATATTCCTATCAGTCACTCCTATGGCAGGCCTTATCGATCCTGAAGGCAGAGTGCTTGGAATTATGTGAGATGGTGCTCTGGCATGAGCTGAGCCCGTTTGCAGCTGGCGGAACCAAGTCCTAAAAGCTGTTCCATGATAACGCTATACCATATACTCTTAAGTGCATTATAATCCTCGCGGTTAAATGCTAACTTTGGCATAGCATTATCAAAACATGTCGAGTAAGGTGTCATACGAATTGGAATACTAACCCCTCGCCAATTCTGGCGACGGGGTTTGCATTCCACCCTTCTAGAGGGACACGACATGTATGTAACTGTGAACCCCGGTTAAAGTCAGACACAGCCTCAGCTCCACAAAATGGATGCTGCCACCGAGACACAAGCCTGCCCTCCTGCTGCTGGGAGTCCTTCCAGCAATGGAGGCCTGGACAAAGGGTTTCCTGTCAGTGGCGGTGCTAGCACCATCCCAGACAGGATTTTGTGTATCCCAGGTAGGCAGGGCTGAAAGGAAGGTGACTGCAAGTGGCACCCCAGTGCTCACTGTGCATAGGCCGGCTCAAACCAGTTCCTGGGGCACACCAGCCCCTGAGCTGGGGAGAGACCGGACAAAGGAGAGGGGTGTAACCACCCCCCTCCTGGTCCCACCCATAGGGCAGGACCTAGTCGCGTGCCAGCCCCTTTTCTTTGGATAAAGGTAGGAGCAGGCCCCCTCCCCAAATTAGATAATCTTGAATCTTGAACTACTTTCCACGAAAGGAACTCTTGACTTTCTCTGAAGACTCTCCCTTGTGGCTAAGGAGTAGCCACCCTGCACCAGCAGGCACCATCGAAGCTCTTGCGGTTTGCTGCACGTCCATCCTCCGGATCAAGACTGCCCAGCTCGACGAGACCCGGATTCCCTGCCATCTCTGACCTCTACCTACATCATCCAGCCCAGCTGAGATTCGTGGGTGTGACGAGACCCGTGGGACCGGCCATCTTCAAGACCTGCACGACGCTTCACCAGCACGACCCCCGAGAGACCGTCGAGTAAGTGCACTGGGGTTTGAGAAGCCCTAACCCTAAGCAGCTCCAGCACCGAAGTCCAGCCCCCCAGCATCCACGAGGTCTGCGTGGGGCCCTTCTGCTTCTTTGCTGCTTGCCACGTTGTCCGGTCACTTGCCCATTGGCTAGTGACCCTTTTGACGACGTACCACAACGTTTTCACCGCTGGTCTAGGTCCCCTAGACTGGCCCTTGCTTCTTGTCCAACAAGAAGTACCCTGGACCCTCTTGGTCCACTCCAGACGCCATTTTGACTCCACCGCGTGGGCTTGCCTTTGCCAAGGTTTGTTGTTCAAATCTTGAGTCCAGCATCGCCGACAGCCTCGTGGGACAGCTCGCACCTCCAGCCTGGACGCCGACAACGCCTCCTGGCCCATGTGACTGCAGAGTCCAGCGTCGCCCACTCACCTGGTCGAGGTGACTTCATCCGGTGCCATCCTGGTGCCCACATAATCACTGGCTAGTGATTAAGAACTGAGTCCCCTCTGCTTTCAGGTCATCTCCATCATCGATCCAGGCTTGGATCCCTCCGAACATCTTCACTGGTCGCCTGCCAGCAACTTGAGCCTGAACAGGTTGAGTTTCTTGGGACAGGGGGCCCTTCCAGGGCAGACTTGAGGCAGGCACAGTTAGACTGTTCCTCTCTTGAACCCCTCAGACAGCAGGCTGCTGCTGAGGCTGCAGCGAATGCCACAGGTGCCCATAAAGTGTACTGGGAGGATGGACTCCTTTACTCTGAGGCAAGAGACCCCAAACCTGGTGCTACCAGGAGGCTGGTCATCCCCTTGTCTCTGAGAGGTTTCCTTCTCACCTTGGCCCATGAAATTCCCCTTGCAGGTCACTTAGGCCAGCATAAGACTTGGGACAGGCTTGCCCCACACTTTCACTGGCCCCATATGTCTGAGGACACCAAGAACTTTTGTCGTTCATGTGTCACCTGCCAAGCCAGTGGCAAATCAGGTGGCACAACAAAGGCCCCCCTTATACCACTACCTGTGGTGGGGGTACCCTTTGAAAGAGTGGGGATTGACATTGTTGGACCAATGGACCCCCCAACAGCATCTGGGCACAGATTTATACTGGTGGTAGTGGATCATGCCACCAGGTATCCAGAAGCTATTCCCCTTAGGACCACTACAGCTCCTGTTGTGGCAAGGGCCCTGGTTGGAGTTTTCTCCAGAGTGGGGTTCCCTAAGGAGGTGATCTCTGACAGAGCTGCAAACTTCATGTCAGGATACTTGACTGCTATGTGGAAGGAATGTGGTGTCAATTACAAATTCACCACACCCTATCACCCACAATGCAATGGGCTTGTTGAAAGATTCAACAAGACCCTCAAAGGGATGATAAAAGAGTTACCAGAAAAGCTTAGGCGAAGATGGGACATCCTTTTACCCTGCCTTCTGTTTGCTTACAGAGAGGTCCCACAGAAGGGGGTTGGTTACAGCCCTTTTGAACTTTTGTTTGGACATCCTGTAAGAGGACCCCTATGTCTTGTGAAGGAAGGATGGGAGTTACCTCTCAAAAAGCCTAAACTTGACATAGTGGACTGTGTACTGGGTCTCCGCTCCAGGATGGCAGAGTACATGGAGAAGGCATCTAAAAACCTTGAGGCCAGCCAGGAACTTCAAAAAGCTTGGCATGACCAAAAGGCTGTCCTAACTGTATACCATGCAGGACAGAAGGTGTGGGTGTTGGAGCCAGTGGCCCCAGCAGCTCTCCAAGACAAATGGTCTGGACCCCACATCATCATTGAGCAAAAGGGAGAAGTCACCTACTTGGTTGACATGGGAACTCCCAGGAGCCCTCACAGAGTACTTCATGTGAATAGGCTCAAAGCATTTGTTGACAGGGAGGACATGGGCTTGCTCATGGCCACAGATGAGGGACAGGAGGAAGAGAGTGACCCTCTCCCAGACCTGCTCACTCAGAACCCTGATGATGGGTCAGTAGATGGTGTAGTCTTTTCTGACAGCCTCTCTGAGCATCAGCAAAAGGATTGTAAGCAAGTCCTTCAGACAAATGTTTTCTCTGACCCCCAGTCAGACAAACTGGTGCACACATGAGGTGGACACTGGAGACAGTCTGCCTATAAAGAGTAAAATCTACAGGCAACCTGACCACGTCAGGGACTGCATAAAAACTGAAGTACAAAAGATGTTGGAATTGGGAGTCATTGAACCCTCAGAGAGCCCTTGGGCTAGTCCTGTAGTTCTAGTGCCTAAACCTCACACCCAGGATGGTAAGAGAGAGATGAGGTTTTGCGTAGACTACAGGGGTCTCAATGCTGTCACTAAGACAGATGCCCATCCAATACCCAGAGCAGATGAACTGATAGATAAGTTGGCTTCTGCAACTTTCTTAAGTACATTTGACCTCACAGCTGGTTATTGGCAAATCAGGTTAGCTGAGGATGCCAAGGCCAAGACAGCATTTTCTACCCCAGGAGGTCATTACCAATTTGTGGTGATGCCCTTTGGTTTGAAAAATGCACCTGCCACTTTTCAAAGGTTGGTGAACCAAGTTCTCACTGGGTTGGATGACTTTTGTGCAGCATATCTGGACGATATTGCTGTCTTTAGCTCCACCTGGGAGGATCACCTGATCCACCTGAGAAAAGTTTTAGAGGCCCTGCGAAAGGCAGGCCTCTCTATCAAGGCTACTAAGTGCCAGATAGGGCAGAGTCAAGTTGTATACTTGGGCCACCTTGTAGGTGGAGGCCAAGTTCAACCTCTGGAGAGCAAGATACAGGCCATAAAGGACTGGGCTCCTCCAACCACCCAGACACAGGTCAGAGCTTTCTTGGGCCTGTCTGGTTATTACAGGAAATTTGTCAGAAATTATGGGTCCATTGTGACACCACTTAATGACCTGACAAGTAAGAAAATGCCAAAGAAAGTTCAGTGGACAGGCAGCTGTCAGAAGGCATTCGATAACCTAAAGCAGGCCATGTGCACTGCACCTATTCTCAAGAGTCCAGACTACTCCAAAACCTTCATTGTCCAAACAGATGCTTCTGAGTTGGGTGTGGGAGCTGTTCTATCTCAGCTGAATATTGATGGTCATGACCAGCCCATTGCTTTTATAAGCAGAAGGCTGACCCCTAGAGAGAAACGTTGGTCAGCTATTGAGAGGGAGGCCTTTGCTGTGGTTTGGGCCCTGAAGAAGTTGAGGCCATACTTGTTTGGTACTCACTTCAAGATTCAGACCGACCATAAGCCCCTCTTATGGCTAAATCAAATGAAGGGTGAAAACCCCAAACTTCTTAGGTGGTCCATTTCCCTACAGGGGATGGACTTTACAGTGGAGCACCGCCCAGGGACTGACCATGGTAATGCAGATGGTCTCTCCAGGTACTTCCACTTAGAGCAAGAAGACTCACCTGGTCAAGGTTAGTTTAATGTCCCTAAGTTTGGGGGGGGGGGGTTATGTAGGAGAGTGGGGTCTGCAATCCCATGGCCACCCCAGATTTTTGCTTTTTGCTTCACTGATTTACGACTTTCCCTGGCTGTGGGCCTGCTAATCAGACCCACAGCCTAGCTGTTCTCTCTCTAAATTACAACCATGTACCTTAGGTGCATTTTACCAATTGGTACTGGGCCACCTTATCAGTCCCTGTACAGCATACCTTGGGTATCCAGGGCATAGGTGTACCCAGGGCCTACCAGGGGCTGAAGCATGTATTATGCCACCCCTGGCTGGCCACCCAAACAGACACAACTGGCTGCACGACAGCTGGGGCAACGTGGTGTAATCACCCTTTGCTTTAGATATAGTATACCTATATCTAACCCTAAAATGGACACATATATTCCTATCAGTCACTCCTATGGCAGGCCTTATCGATCCTGAAGGCAGAGTGCTTGGAATTATGTGAGATGGTGCTCTGGCATGAGCTGAGCCCGTTTGCAGCTGGCGGAACCAAGTCCTAATAGCTGTTCCATGTTAACGCTATACCATATACTCTTAAGTGCATTATAATCCTCGCGGTTAAATGCTAACTTTGGCATAGCATTATCAAAACATGTCGAGTAAGGTGTCATACGAATTGGAATACTAACCCCTCGCCAATTCTGGTGACGGGGTTAGCATTCCACCTTTCTAGAGGGACACGACATGTATGTAACTGTGAACCCCGGTTAAAGTCAGACACAGCCTCAGCTCCACAAAATGGATGCTGCCACCGAGACACAAGTCTGCCCTCCTGCTGCTGGGAGTCCTTCCAGCAACGGAGGCCTGGACAAAGGGTTTCCTGTCAGGGGCGGTGCTAGCACCATCCCAGACAGGATTTTGTGTATCCCAGGTAGGCAGGGCTGAAAGGAAGGTGACTGCAAGTGGCACCCCGGTTCCCACTGTGCATAGGCCGGCTCAAACCAGTTCCTGGGGCACACCAGCCCCTGAGCTGGGGAGAGGGGTGTAACCACCCCCCTCCTGGTCCCACCCATAGGGCAGGACCTAGTCGCGTGCCAGCCCCTTTTCTTTGGATAAAGGTAGGAGCAGGCCCCCTTCCCAAATTAGATAATCTTGAATCTTGAACTACTTTCCACGAAAGGAACTCTTGACTTTCTCTGAAGACTCTCCCTTGTGGCTAAGGAGTAGCCACCCAGCACCAGCAGGCACCATCGACGCTCTTGCGGTTTGCTGCACGTCCATCCTCCGGATCAAGACTGCCCAGCTCGACGAGACCCGGATTCCCTGCCATCTCTGACCTCTACCTACATCATCCAGCCCAGCTGAGATTCGTGGGTGTGACGAGACCCGTGGGACAGGCCATCTTCAAGACCTGCACGACGCTTCACCAGCACGACCCCCGAGAGACCCTCGAGTAAGTGCACTGGGGTTTGAGAAGCCCTAACCCTAAGCAGCTCCAACACCGAAGTCCAGCCCCCCAGCATCCACGAGGTCTGCGTGGGGCCCTTCTGCTTCTTTGCCACTTACCACGTTGTCCGGTCACTTGCCCGTTGGCTAGTGACCCTTTTGATGACGTACCACGACGTTTTCACCGCTGGTCTAGGTCCCCTAGACTGGCCCTTGCTTCTTGTCCAACAAGAAGTACCCTGGACCCTCCTGGTCCACTCCAGACGCCATTTTGACTCCACCGCGTGGGCTTGCCTTTGCCAAGGTTTGTTGCTCAAATCTTGAGTCCAGCATCACCGACAGCCGACAGCCTCGTGGGAAAGCTCGCACCTCCAGCCTGGACGCCGACAACGCCTCCTGGCCCGTGTGACTGCAGAGTCCAGCATCGCCCACTCACCTGGTCGAGGTGACTTCATCCGGTGCAATCCTGGTGCCCACATAATCACTGGCTAGTGATTAAGAACTGAGTCCCCTCTGCTTTCAGGTCATCTCCATCATCGATCCAGGCTTGGATCCCTCCGAACATCTTCACTGGTCGCCTGCCAGCAACTTCTTCTTTCAGGCTCCATAGACTGTAACGAGGATTCCCGACGTCTTTTGAACCCTATGCAGCCGCAGCCCCTGGGTTAGGTAACCCGAGCATTTCGGTGCTCCAACGTAGGTCCACTATCTAAGTGTCCAGATCCTTTTTCGTTTTCAGTCTACCTAGTCGGATTCGTCCGGAAACAGTAACTTTAGAAACGCTAGCATCCATAGACTTCTTCCCGCATCCCGCGTGAGAGTGCACACTCTGCACCCGTTCTCCCTAGGCCTCCTGCTCGTAATCTTAAGGTTCAGTAGTGTAGTCCTAGCGATCCTGAAGCCTCTGGATCTTGTTACGTACCTGCTAGTATTTCGCATTCCACTTTTAGAGTATATGGTTTTTCGTGCCCCTCGGGCATTTGTGTAAATTGTGCAACTTATAGTATTTTCGTAAGAGTTTTGTATTGTGCTTAGCTCCCTGACTCATAAAGAGTTCAGGGTAGACTTGTTATTAATAAATATCCTATATTTTTATAACAACTTGTGTGGTGTCCTTTCACTTGGTGTTCAAGGGGTATATGTGATGGTAAAACAGCTGGCTTAACACGCCCTCTAGAGTTTAGCCTAAAGACTGCTCTTGTCCACGCTACTAGGATAGCTGGTCTGATACGGTTGACTTACAACCAATCATCAATAAGGGTTGTTTGGTATGATACAAAGTGATCACTAGAATAGTGAGCACTATATATCAGGCCAACTTCTCACATTGACACTGTTATGATAATTTGTAAAAGAGCGCTACCTCCCCGGAGAGTATCCTGGTGCTGAGCAGGTAAGAGGCTAGGCCAATCAGGGGACAAAAGAGATTACTAAAAGAGGCAGGTCTGCAGCTTATGCGGAATTAGAGAAATTTGGTGGAGGCTCAGCTGTGTGGCAGCAGGTCGTTCCACAGTTTAGGAGCAATATAGGAGAAGGCATGACCTCCTCATTTGGTTCGCTGTATGCCTGAATGTTTGTGAGTAGGAGTCTGGCCGTGCAGAGTTTTATGGGGGTCTGTGAAAGAATATGCAATTGTTAAATTATGCGGGCCAGAGTTAAGTAGTGCCTTAAAGGTGTGGGTGAGAAGTGTGAATTGTACAATTTTGTGCATGGGCAATCAGTGTAGTTCCTTGAGGTGAGATGTGGTTGTAGCGTGAAAGGTTGAGTGTGAGCCTAGTCACAGAGTTCTAAATGGTCTGTAGCCTTGTGATGAGTTATTTGTTGATCCCGGCATAAAGTGTGTTCCCATAATCCAGCTTGCTTGTGACTAGGAAGTGGGTAACAGTTTTCCGGGTGTTAATTGGTAGCCACTTGAAGATCTTCCCCAGAATTTTTAGTCTGTGGAAGCACAAGGCAGTGATGGTGCTAAATAGGGTGGTCATGTAGAGTATGAATTTCATGATTATCCCAAGTGGGTGGTGGGTGTGGGAGTAGGGCCTAGGTCTGTTGGCCACCAAGTGGAGCAGGGTGATGGGCTGTTGCATAAGATTACGACTTCGGTCTTGTCTGAGTTCAACTTCAGGCAGTTATTCCTCATCCAGTTGCTGATTTCAGTTACACATGCCGTGAAGTTGTTTCAGGTGCTGGGTATCTTGTTTGTGAGGGACAGAAGAAGTTGCATGTTCTTGGTGTAGGAGAGGACGTTGATGTAGTGAGTACTGATAATGTTGGCTTGGGAGGGGGTCATATAGGTGTTGAAGAGGGTTGAGCTTAGGGAGGACCCTAGCAGGACTCTGCATTTGAGGTTAAGAAAGTTGATGTGAAATGTGTGCCAGACTGGAACCTGGCAGTCAGAAAGAAACGGATCCATCTGAGTGCAGGTCCTTGGATTTCAATGTTGTGTAGACGTAGGATGAGGATGGGGTGAAAGACCTTGTCAAATGCAGCAGAGAGGACCAAGAAGTTAAGGGTGGCCATGTCGCCCCTGTCTAGAAACATGCAGATGTCATTTGTGGAGGTGGAAGTTTCTGTACTGTTGCTGCATCTGAAGTCAGAGTGGGTGATGCAGAGAAGGGAGTAGTTTCTTACCTGTAACTCCAGTTCTGTAGTAGGGGTATCTCTGTTATAGTCATAATCTAGTGAATAGTCCCGCTCATGTGCGGGGACCCCGGAGCAATAAAAAATAATCTCTTAAACTGTCCTGCATAGACACTTAAGAGAGAATTAAAGACAAATAATGCAGCCTATACCTGCAAGGCTACACTGTCTAGTACTTCAACTAGAAATGCAAAGGATATTCCACCAATATCATATTCAACACAGTCTGCCAAATTTCACCCATAGAGAAACTTCCCCTTCACAAAATCCTTGGAATGATATAGAGGAAGGGATGGACAGACAAGCCCCCCATAGGCTGCCATTATGTGGCTAAAAAAGGGATACCGTGCCTTTAAGGAAACTTTCCAGAACTCTCCGTATCCCAGAATGCACAGTAAATCCCTCCACTTTCAGTTCTTTTTGGAGGTTTATAACGCTAGACCTGTAGCATTCAGTACTTCATCATTTTCTCCACCGGGGAGGAGGGCGGGCGCTTATGACTATAACAGAGATACCCCTACTACAGAACTGGAGTTACAGGTAAGAAACAACTCCTTCTGTAGTAGGGGATCTCTGTGTATAGTCATAATCTAGTGAATAGAATGGCAAGCCCATCCCCACAACCAAACCGGCGGTGGAGGAAAAAGACAACACCACTACTGTGCAAACAGATTTCGTAACGAAGCCTGCCCAACCTGAGCATCTGCTCTGGCATCAGAGTCCAGACAGTAGTGCATCGCAAAGGTATGGACAGACTTCCACGTGGCAGCCCTGCAGATGTCTGCAATGGGACCATTACGGAGCAAAGCTGTTGTAGCCGCTTTGCCCCTGGTGGAATGAGCCTTAGGCTTACCCCCTAAGGTCTTATTAGCCTTTTGATAACATAGCTGAATACAGGACAAAATCCACCTAGAGATGGACTGTTTAGAGGTAGCAAGACCAGTCCTGACCGACCCATAGTTGATAAACAATTGGTCTGACCTACAAATATCCTTGGTTTTATCCAGATAGAATTTCAACACCCTTCTGACATCCAGGGAATGAAGAGACCTTTCCGCTGGAGTGGAAGGATTCTGAAAAAACATAGGTAAAGTTATAGTCTTGTTAACATGAAAATCAGAAATCACCTTAGGAAGGAACTTAGGGTGAGTATGCATCACAACCTTAGCAGCATGAAATACAGTATAAGGTTCCTGGCAACACAATGCCTGAATTTCACTCACCCTGTGGGCCGATGTAATGGCCAGGAGGAATGCCGCCTTCCAGGACCGGTGCTGCAGCGAGGCCTTATGAAAGGGTTCAAAAGGGTCCTTCATCAGCCTGGACAGCACCACATTGAACTCCCACGAAGGCGAAGGAAGCCGAACAGGAGGAAACGCTTTCTTCAAGCCTTCCAAAAAATCCTTTATCACAGGAATCTGGAAGAAGGATGTCTGTGAAGGGCATTTCCTGTAGGCAGTTAGCGCACCGAGATGAACCTTAATAGAATGGAAATTAAGACCAGAGTGCGCCAAATGCAAAAGGTATGGAAGGATGACATCTTCCAGGCATGTCGTCGGATCATAGCTCTTGGACGTGCACCAGATGCAGAACCTCTTCCACTTGTAAGCATAGGAAGTCCTGGTGGAAGGACGCTTAGCCTCCTTCAGTATGTCCATACAATCTTCAGGAAGATTCAAATGGCCATATTGCACTATCTCAGGATCCATGCCGCCAAACTCAAAGATGAGAAGTTGGGGTGCACCATCTGTCCCCCGAACTTCGTGAGAAGGTCCGGCCGGCACGGCAGCCGTATGTGAGGAAGGAGAGACGGGTGAAGCAGGTCGGCGAACCACCACTGTCTGGGCAATTCCGGAGCAATGAGGATCATCCGCGCCCTGGACTGGGACAGCTTGATGAGCACCACCGGAATCAGGGGAATGGGCGGAAAAGCGTACAAGCTGTTCGACCAGTTGATCCATAACACATTCCCCAGAGTCCCCTGCTGGTAATACCTGGATGCGAAGTCTCGGCATTTGCTGTTGTCAGCGGTGGCGAACAGATCCATGGCTGGAGTGCCCCTCCTGGCGAAGACATCTTTGAGCACTTCGTCGTTTATGACCCACTCGTGGTTTTCCTGGATCAGTCTGCTGAGTGCGTCCGCCTGAGCATTCTGCACATCTGGCAGATGGGTAGCTGTTATCGTCAGTCCTCTGGCTAGCAGCCAGTGCCAGATCGCCTGCACTTTCTGTGACAGTGTACGCAATCTCGAGCAACCCCTGCTTGTTGAGGTAATACATCGTGGTCGTATTATCCGTCTGTACAAGCAGATAGTTGGTCTGGAAGGACGGATGAAAGGCCTTCAGCGGCAAGTGAACAGCTCTGAGTTCCAGGAAATTGATGTGGTACGTGGACTCCATCGGGAACCACGTTCCTTGGATCTGTAACTGTCCGGAATGCGCTCCCCAGCCGTGGAGAGAAGCATCCGTCACGACGTCTGAGTGGGAATGTCCTTGTGGAACGGAACCCCCTTGAGGAGGTTCTCTGCTGAACACCACCATCTCAGGGACTGCTGAGTGTGCAGAGACAGTCGTATCCTGTCATCCCAGGTCCCTCGCCTCTGGTCCCACTGATCCTCCAGACATTCCTGCAGTGGCCTCATGTGTGGGCGTGCATGTGGAGTGAGGAAGATACAAGAGGCCATCGACCCCAGTAGAGAAGACACCGTCCTCACTGTTGTAGATGGAACAGCCATGAGAGCCTGAGCCTTCCGAAGGAGCGATAAGCGTCTCTCCTCCGAAGCTTGCTGACAACGTATTGATGGAGGCTCCCAAGTACTGTAGGCACTGGACCGGAGTCGGGACAGACTTGGACATGTTTATGTGCAACCCCAGCTGGTTCAACAGAACGGCCGTCCTGTTGAAGTGCAATTGCACTTCCTGGAAGGTGGAGGCTTTGATCAACCAATCGTCCAGGTAAGGGTAAATAAACACCTTGTTCTTTCTCAGGTGTGCCGCCACCACTGCCATGCACTTTGAAAAAGTCCTGGGCGCAGATTTCAGTCCAAACGGGAGTACGGTGTACTGATAGTGATTGGTGCCGACTTAGAAGCGCAGGAACTTTCGGTGTTTCCATGCAATGGGCACATGGAAGTACGCATCCTGCAGATCTATCGCTCAAAGCCAGTCTCCCCTTTGCAGCTGACGGTAAATCTGGTGCAAAGACAGCATGCAAAACATCTACCTGCGAATCTATTTGTTTGCTTGCCGCAAATCTAGAATGGGCCTGAACTCGTTCTTGTCTTTCTTGCGTACCAGAAAGAAGCGTGAGTAAAGACCCTTTCCCCTTTGAGACAGAGGGACGTCTTCTATCGCCCTTTTTCTTAACAGGGTATCGGCCTCTGCCTGGAGCTCGCACAGTTGGAACTGCGAGCAAACCGGTGGAATCGCTGGAGGCGGGCTGAGAAAACGAAGACTGTATCCATTGCAAATATTCAGCACCCACTCTTTCTGAGTAATTTTTCTCCACTCTGCCAAGTAATTTTGTATGCTTCCCCCCACCGCAGCGGGTAACGGATGAGGGGGAAGTAGCACCTCGGGCTTCGACCTGGCCGGGCCCTTGTTCGCGGAGGAGGACTGCTGACCACCTCTGCCCTCTGGCACTTTTGGAATGGCCGCCGCTGATACTGCTGCTGCTGCTGTTGCTGCTGTCCAGCCTGTCGACCTTGCCCTCTGCCCTGTGCACCGTAACGCCTCTGGAATGAGCGGAAGGTCTTCCACTGTTCCTTCGGCTTCTCCAACCCGACAGCCGTCAGGGTTTCAGCCTCCGCCTTCATGCGGGCCATCTCCTCATCCGCATGTTTGCCGAACAGGGTCGCTCCTGAAAACGGTAGGTTGATGACCCTCTGCTGCGCCTCTGGCTTCAGTGACGTCAGGCGCAGCCAGCCGGTCTTGACGGGGGTGACTTCGAGGCCGACCTCCTTGTGGACGAGCGACGGCGCCGCTGCAACCGTGGGCTCGTGGAAGCCGAGGAAAGGCTGACTACAGAGCACTGGGACTCCGTCCTGGCTTTAGAACGCCCCCTCAACGTCAATTTTCTCCTTCTCGATGCTGACCTCCTCTTCGACGTCAAGCGTCTTGGAGTCGATCGTCTTCTCGGCGTCGATGATCTTCTTCTCGGCGTCGATGATCTTCTTCTCGACGTCGATGATCTTCTTCTCGACGACGAACGTCGAGTAGACGCCGAACGGCGGTGTCGCCTCGATGGCGAGCGCCGGTGCCTTCCACACCCTCCACGATGTCGATGGCATCTCGCCGATGAAGCAGTCCTCGACGTCGACCTCGTCCGAGGTCTCAACGTCAATCCCCTCGACGTCGAACGGCGACGTCGCTTCGACCCAGAGCCCTGGGGAGACGGGGAGCACACTGTGGTCATCCCTCTCAACGCCGACGTCGAGGCTATCGATGTCGACGGAGACCTGAGCGTTTTCTGGCCTTCTCTTTCCTGGGGAGCCCCCCAGAGGCAGAGGAAGAGGCATCTCCATGCCCAGACCCACCTTGACCTTGCTGTCTTCTTTGCTCCAGTCCTTGGAGCCGAGTCTTCTCCCTGTCCTTCAGGGTCCTGTTGGAGAACTGCTGGCAGATCTCACAGACCACAGGGACATGAGAAGAAGGGAGACAGAGGATACACACCCTGTGTGGATCAGATTTGGCCTTCTTCCTGGCACACTCAGGGCATTTGCCAAATAAGGAAGGCATATCTGACAAAAGAGTGGCCAAACTCACCAGAAAACTCCAGCAAAAAGGAAGAAGGAACAAAAACACGTCAAGTGAAACACTCTAAACACTTGAAAAAGGAAGCGCCCAGCGCATCGGTGTCAAAACATGGCGGTGCTATCGCACTGCGATGTTGACATCGCATCGTCGTTCACATCGCATGCTTTTAGTACGCATGCTACGACAGCGCAATGTCATTAACATCGCATGCAATTACAACGCATGCGATGTTAATGGCATTGCAACGCGTGCGATGATGCAAAACGGGATTATGCCAAACGGGATATAAAAATAAAACGGTATTATAAAAATGCAGCGGATTTAAAAGCGGTTTTATCTTTGAAAAATCAAGGGGTTTTGAACAATGCTGCGGATTATGCTAAATGGCGTTACAACGCATATTACAAAACGGGATTTTAAAAGGGGTTTTGTATGGATGCATGGATGGATGGGTGTATGGGTGAATGGGTGCATGGATGGATGCATGATGGGTGGATGGGTGTATGGTGGCTGGCTGGCTGGGTGGGTGGGTGCTGGGGGATGGATGGATGGATGGATGGGTGTATGGGTGAATAGGTGCATGGATGGATGCATGAATGATTAATGGATGGATGCATGATGGGTGGATGGGTGTATGGTGGCTGGATGGCTGGATGGGTGGGTGCTGGGGGATGTATGGATGTATGGATGGATGGGTGGATGGATGCATGAATGATCAATGGATGGATGCATGAATGATTAATGGATGGATGCATGATGGGTGGATGGGTGTATGGTGGCTGGCTGGATGGGTGGGTGGGTGCTGGGGGATGGATGGATGGATGGATGGATGGGTGTATGGGTGAATGGATGCATGGGTGCATGGATGGATGCATGAATGATTAATGGATGGATGCATGATGGGTGTATGGTGGCTGGATGGCTGGATGGGTGGGTGGGTGCTGGGGATTGGATGGATGGATGGATCGATCGATGGATGGGTGTATGGGTGAATGGGTGCATGGACGGATGCATGATGGGTGGATGGGTGTATGGTGGCTGGATGGCTGGATGGGTGGGTGCTGGGGGATGTATGTATGTATGGATGGATGGATGGATGGATGGATGGATGGGTGGATGGGTGAATGGATGCATGGGTGCATGGATGCATGGATGGATGCATGAATGATTAATGGATGGATGCATGATGAGTGGATGGTGGCTGGATGGGTGGGTGCTGGGGGATGGATGAATGGATGGGTGGATGGATGACTGCATGAATGATTGATGGATGGATGCATGATGGGTGGATGGGTGTATGGTGGCTGGATGGATGGATGGGTGGGTGGGTGCTGGGGGATGGATGGATGGTGGTGGCAATCTCGCTCAAATAACCCTGTGATGCCAGGTAACAAGAGTATAATGCTCAACAAGATCTCAGGAATTCCTAGGGAGCTTGGGAATGGCGGCTGTGCCCAGGAAGTACCATTACTAAAGAATCGATGGAAACAATAGCCATGTCTTAAAAGAGAAGACAGAAGGGCACGAAAAACGAGGGAAACATAAGGCAGAAGGGCACGCAAAAACGAGGGCAACATAGGGCAGAAGGCCACAAAAAACGAGGGAAACATAGGACAGAAGGGCACGAAAAACGAGGGAAACATAAGGCAGAAGGGCACGCAAAAACGAGGGCAACATAGGGCAGAAGGCCACAAAAAACGAGGGAAACATAGGACAGAAGGGCACGAAAAACGAGGGAAACATAAGGCAGAAGGGCACGCAAAAACGAGGGCAACCTAGGGCAGAAGGCCACAAAAAACGAGGGAAACATAGGACAGAAGGGCACGAAAAACGAGGGAAACATAAGGCAGAAGGACACGCAAAAACGAGGGCAACATAGGGCAGAAGGCCACAAAAAACGAGGGAAAGATAGGACAAAAGGGCACGAAAAACAAGGAACACATAAGGCAGAAGGGCACGCAAAAACGAGGGCAACATAGGGCAGAAGGCCACAAAAAACGAGGGAAACATAGGACAGAAGGGCACAAAAACGAGGGAAACATAAGGCAGACACTAAAACTAGGGAAACATAAGGCAGAAGGGCACGCAAAAACGAGGGAAACATAGGACAGAAGGGCACAAAAACGAGGGAAACATAAGGCAGACACTAAAATGAGGGAAACATAAGGCAGAAGGGCACGCAAAAACAAGGGCAACATAGGGCAGAAGGCCACAAAAAAAGGAGGGAAACATAGGACAGAAGGGCACAAAAACGAGGGAAACATAAGGCAGACACTTCCAGATTGCGATGGGGGATATGGCTGATGCTCATGGGGGGAGAATAGCTGGAGGGCAGGCCAGTGATTACCAGGTTTTGGTGGGACATCATGGACATCTCAAGATGCAATTTGATGTAATTTAAGCCATTCAGTGGAAAACAACCCTAATATTGATAGCTACCCTCTATAGATATATGTTGCAGAAAATAAATGGCATTCCCATCTATAGATCTATGATGCAGAAAATAAATGGCATTTCCCTTTGTATGAGTGTGTCTAAAAGATGGCAGAGATCAAATGGGGACCAATTTACAAAGACACCCGAGCGTTTAAGTTTGGTGTGCACGGACAAATAGCCTTTTAACTTTGTGAAGCGGTATTCATGTTTCTACGATCAAAAATATGTTCCCAGTGGGGCCCATTGTGTACACCGAAGAAGGCAGTTGGCCATGTGCAGTATACACCCTGTATCGTACACTTGTAGACATGTTAAACTTCATATGCTGCAGTACATATTGAAACCTGCAAAGGTCTCGAGTTTTAAATGTCGTACTGGAAACATTTATGGATTCATAAATATGCTTCTAGGGCGTTGTGAATGTATTTTAGGCCATGCATCACCGATAAGCTAATATCGCTTTTTCACGTATAGTACAATTTTTCACAGGAAAAGAAAATGAATTTCGATTCAGCCCAAGCATGCATATACATTAATATCAAAATGTTAATTGAGAGATGAAAAATGCTCCAAGGACGTGTGTGTCGGGTCACGTAAACAGGAACCAGAAAACACCCTCGGGAACTAAGATTATATAACCCTTCGCTTCTTAATTACAGCCAACCTCCGCCCATCGCATTGTCATGTCGAGCGATGTAAAGTCGCCGATGTGACAAGCGATCCTATTACAAGGCCGCATTTGCGTTGCAACTACGTGCGATGAGAAAATGGCCGGTGTAACTGCATTTACGATGTAATTACCGCGATGCGAATTCCCACGATGACGTTGCGGCCGTTGGATCGTCATACAACCACTTGAAAAGTGCAAAAAAATTAGACAAAACACCCAAAAAGGGAGAGCTCAATGCTCCAGGGTCCTGCTAGCAGAAGCCGGGAAAAAGAACTGAAAGTGGAGGGATTTGCTGTGCATTCTGGAATACCGAGAGTTCTGGAAAGTTTCCTTAAAGGCATGGTATCACTTTTTAAGCCACATAATGGCAGCCTATGGGGGGCTTGTCTGTCCATCATTCCAAGGATTTTGTGAAGGGGAAGTTTCTCTATGGGTGAAATTTGGCAGACTGTGTTGAATATGATATTGGTGGAATATCCTTTGCATTTCTAGTTGAAGTACTGGACAGTGTAGCCTTGCAGGTATAGGCTGCATTATTTGTCTTTAATTCTCTCTTAAGTGTCTATGCAGGACTGCACAGAAGACAGTTTAAGAGATTATTTTTGATTGCTCCGGGGTCCCCGCACATGAGCGGGACTATTCACTAGATTATGACTATACACAGAGATCCCCTACTACAGAATTGATGGTTATTGAGGTTATCAGTGCAGTGTCTGTTTTTGATCTTTTCCAATACCTTGTCACGGTATGGAAGCAGGGAGATCAAAATAGCAATGTAATCAAATAGTTTAAACCTTTTTTGCACTTCCATCATACTTCTTTATTGTTCAGTAGTGATTCTGATTCTTTAAAAATATCCATCTTGTTGTAACCCTTTCTGGTCTAGTGGCCACTGAGGGAACCTTGCCTCTTTACTCCCTTTTCTGCCTAGTCACATTTAAGTATTTCCCTAGCCTGATTTGTGTCCATATTTTTCATGTCCATGATTTTACATTTGTAAAGTTTAGTAGTTTAATAGTAACCCTTCGCTCCCTCAGCTCACTCTGCAAAGGCTTTACACATGTGGGCTACGTCTGGTAACACATTTTCAAATTCTGTTCATTCAATGTCTTGAAAGACTTTTACTGGTCGTAATGTGGGAAGTAATATGATTAGTATCAAAATTAAACTCAGTCCCTGAATTTCTGGATGCTGTACATTTATGGTCACATGGGAACCAACAGAAAATGAGAGAATAAGGGAAGCCTAGAAATAAAGGCAGTTTTTTTAGTACATGTAGCAATGATGAAAAAAATATAGATTAATACTAACATTCTAATGCTTGCCATAGAAACAGAGCATTTAATCAAGAGATAATCTCATTGTCAATGTTATTTATTTGATCTGAAGGTAAAAGTACTATAATTAGTACTAAGAAAATGAATTAGATTGATTTCCTGCAGTGCTCCACCCAACCTGCAAAATGTTTACACTTTGGTGATATACTTACTCAGTGCCCTGGAATGAACTGCATTTCTGATTCCTCTCATTTTCAATTTCTGTAACAAAACTGCTGCTGAAAGCTGCCGTACAAGGTATACAGACATGGAATAATTCTAAGGAAAGAAGAAAGATGGTAATGTTGCAAATATTCTTATAAAACTTTTAGCAATACTCTTTACCGCAAGAATACAAGGCCACTACTTATTCTGATGAAGTACAATATCCTCCCATGAAAGCACCACCACTTTCTTAAGTTGAGAGTTTAGCATACACATCTTTAAGCGTCCAATGCTACTTTATTCAATATTAACTCCCCATCCATTTCATGAGTTCAGCATCAATACAATATTAATTGATAGTGAATGCTACTTAATCCTGTAAGAGATACACATTATATCATACCTCACCATCGTTTTACTCTATGTTTAGCACTATTTTCTCTGCCTCTCACACTGTTGATGAAAGAGGATGTTGTCACCAGTATTAGCAGGTATGACTGCCAATCTGTACGAGAAAATTCCAAAGTCTAAATATCTGCAAGGATTACATTTGGTTTCGCAGAGACATCTCAATCCCTTCACTATTTAATTTAGAGTACAATCACAAGAGTGAAAATGTGAATTATTCGCAAAATGGCCTTGAATGAAGCAAAGAAACAGCCAGGCAAACAAATACCCTGTCATTGCTCTCCTGTTCCTCCCCCAAGTAATGAGATCATCATGTTTTTGTAATAGAAGCACTACCAGATTTCACTTATAATGATCTGTGCAATATATATAAATCCTACAGTACCATATACTGCAAGTTACTCAACAATCCGTCAGAATAAAAAAAGTGTAAAAAAGAAGTCAGAGGCACATTCAAAGGTATGCGCAAGATGCCAGAGAAACAGGAATGCAGGGGAAAAAAACTTTACAAAGAAAACTGGTGGAGAGCAGCCTCTTGGGCCTTGGCACACATCTCTGTCAAAGGAATTCCTTAGTCATTTCCTAGAAGATGTAGCTAGATATGAAAAGATGTAGGTATGGCATCTCCACAAGATGATGTGAAGATGTCCTGTGACTTCTTGATCATTGATACATGCTGAGGAAGGTAATGTTAATGACGGCTTCCATGATCTTATGTCATACATTTTATGAACTGCTTCTTTTTTTTTCTTTTTCTTAATGATCATGTGTTTTATTAGGTGGGGGTTTAAAGGCTTATTGGTAGTCATTAGCAATGTATTATTCCAAATGGTTTCCTTAGTGTTGAAAAGTTTTTCTATCGCAAGTGTGTGTCCATTTTATAGAGTAGTATGTAATTTCAGTCTTCCATTTAGCATTAGCTGAGTGACCTTCAATCCTACACAAGACGATTCTTTGCTAACGAGGGAGTAGGGGTTCCAGAGAAGGACATGGGACAGTTTTTGAGCGAGATGCAGGGCCCTCGCACAAGGAATTAAAACAAAATTGACAAAAGGTTCAAAAACTAAAATTTTTAATGCACAAATTAGGCCAGTAGTCTATTGCACTGAGGGGGTTACTTTATCTGCAGATGTGCACATTTCATTACAAGACCAGAAGCTACCATTATGCAATATACTTTTATTGCTGCCCCAACATGCAGCCCTTTAAAGAACATCAATACATCATAAACATTTAGAATGTTCTGAAAGAAGTATACGTATCAAGTGCACAGGCCTATCTTCCTCTTTTATTAGCTGCTCCTTAACAAGATAAGTATAACTTTACCTGTTGTATATATATATTAAGCAATTGTCTTTTACCTAAAGTTTCTAGTTGACGCTTTTACCAATTTTATTACCAGGATGGACTATCAGCATATCTTTTCTTTTTTTCTTTAGAATTAACAATTTTAATTTACATCAGGTTAATTGTTATAATTCACACAATATCAGTTTACAAGCATAATTTATTTGTGCCCGCCTTCCAATTTACGGTCTGTCTAGGCGTCCTTTGGCGTACTCTAACGCGTTTAAAAAACAATTATAATGATGTTAAATACTGCGGAGTGCTTTAATATTGCCTGTAAGTTTTTTTGTTGCAAATCAGAGATCTTTAGCAAGTTCTAATGTCTAGTTTGAAAGTCACGAGCACCGGTGTCGCTAATGATTGCTGCACCCATTGATTTCCAGTTTTTGAGGCCTTACCTGGTCTCCATTTTATTTATTTATTTATAAAGTTTTATATAGCACAAACAAGATCCCGAAGGATATCAGAGCGCTTTACATTATGATGGGAGGAAGAACATAAATGCAATGCAGAGGCTGCCGGTTTCTTGCTGATGCAATGCAAATTTCGAATGGGAGAGAGACGGCAAAAATCTTTCAATGACTCATTTGTGTTCTGACAGTACACGCCCACACAGTGCAGAGCAGGCGGCAGAGCCGTCACCGCCGCGCTGCACTGCTCCGGTCTCCAGCCTCAGTCACGCAAGCCGCCATCAGCCGCCGTTTGCCGTTTGCATTTAGCCGAGCCGAGCTGAGGAGAGGTGAACCCAGAGGCAAAAAAAAAAAAGGGAATAGCGGTAAACTGCCGCGGAGACCCGCGGCCGCAGGGGGAAACGCGGGAGACTCGCCGCGAGCCGCTGACCTGAGCCACGCCCGCCCAAGACCCAAGATCCGGACCTGGAGCAGCTGCAGGACTGCAGGAGACAGCGGGAGAGAGTTGCTTAGCTCAGAGAACAGTGAGTAGAACGCTGTCAGCCTCCTAGAGTGTTTCAGTGGTCCAGGAGCAGAGAGCAGCGGAGTGCAGCAGTGAGAGTGAGCAGAGAGCAGTGGCAGAGGCAGAACAAGCGAGAAGGACACTAAGGACGCTAAGCAGGACGTCGTCGCCACTGTGGAAAGGCGATCATCTCTCGGTGGGCTTGGCGGATGGTCGCCGCAGATTACAGAGCACGGACTGCGACATTTTACAGCGAGCACCGGTGATAGGGGTATGAGACTATTTTCACTATACTCACCCCATATCCACCCCACATTGTTCAGAATAGTCCCTCGCTGGCGCCTGAAGGCTGTCGGCCGATTTAGGGAAAAAACAATTGTTTGATGCTAGTGCTAGTGCCAGTGCCATGCCAGCGCTAGTGGCCAGTAGAGCAGCTAGTAGAGTAGAGTGCAGCAGCAACAGTGAAAGAGTGACACAGCAGTAGCGTGTAGCCGTGCAGCCGCAATCCAACAGACTCTGCAGATTAGGCTACGGACTACAGTTTCAGCTACAGTTCAGCAACAGCTGTCGGGTCTATAACAGGCCCTACGGTAACTAAGGAACCGCCCACCTGAACAGCTATTTAACAGCAGTGACAGGTATCAGCAGACCAACAGCTTGTTAAAATAACTCACGCAAGACCGAGCTCCATCGGGCTCCATTTGGGCTCCATCATATCCTGACTTCCCAAGTGCTTTTTCAACGCCAGTAATCACCCCACCCATACGTTACACACCGTAATCACACCCCGCTATCCTCCCTGACGGCAGCTGTTCCTACTCATAGGGGGCAGACAGGCTTGGGAGGGGGAGTGGAGGTGGAGTAGGAAGTGGTGCAGAGGTGGCATAGGTGGCCGGACGGACCTAATTAAAATCGGAAAGAATGAGATCTGGGAAAGTGCGGCTGAATATAAGTGTAAGGTCAAAAAAGAACGAGGAAGATACGTACCAGGGCACACAAAAGGCAAGTAGAAAAAGGAAGAGGATAGCACAACAAAGAGAGAGACTAGTGTCGGCACCTGAGCTAGCAGTTCCAAGCCCAAAACAGAGTAACATTGGGATCAAAAAATTCTTTTACCTAAAAGACCCCATGGCGACCATCTATGGACAAACGCAGGAACAAGACCTCCAACCTAGCCCAATTATACCGGCACCAAGCGTAAAAAAGAACGTGCAGGAGCAATCTACCACCAAGAAGGCGGAAAAAAAAGAATCTCAAGGTACTCGTAGTATGAATAGTCCAACAAACAATCCAATAGACCAGCTACAAACCTCTCAGTCCCCTGCCAAGCAAAACAGCAACCTTGGCCCTTGCAAGTCCCTTGTAGTAACAGCCCAAATAAACAGGAATAACTCCCAAATTCACGAAAGAGTCGAGGAAATAAAGATCAAGGACAAGGGAAAGGTGAAAGAAACAATAACGGGGAATAAATTGGGGGCTAAGCATAATGCCTCACAGGACAACTCATGGCTAACCTCCCTCTCCCTACCTGATGGCATAAGCTTGGACAGACACACAGGAAGAGAAAATAACAACCAATCCCAGTTAGAAGCATACTCAAAGATTAGCCAAGGTCTACAAACCAGTCATAGACGACAAGGAGACCAGGAAAACAGTCCTAGTAGTAACGGAAAGCTGGAATCCACCCCATTGCATCCAAACGTCAACCCCCTCGAATGGGATAAAGGCCAAAATAAAACTAGAGGATGGTCTAATAACAAACTAAACCTAGAATCTCCAATTACGATATCGTTCGTTCGTTAATCTTTATTTCGGCAATTTTGCCATAAAAGATACAGCAAAAAATCAATACAGATGAAAAAAATCAGACATCACTGCTACATCAATAGCGGGGTAGCACAGAGGTACAGGCTAGTGGTTCTCAAAGACAAGGCCCCAATACACAACAATCTATACAGTTAAAAACAGTCGGATGATTCAGAAGTAGTTAGTAAAAAAAAAAAAAAAAAAATGGAAGCGATTTAACACTAACAGCTAAAAATCTTGCGTAAAATGACATAATACATAAAAATTTGTTACACTAACTGGTGCATGGTCTAGATCAAGATTGGAGTGCCCTAGAAATTAAAAACATTCTCTTATGCCATGCTGCTTCGAGAAATTTGGCCACTGCAAAGACAGTTGCACTTGAGAGGTCAGTCTTAAGTATTCTGAAGGCCTCGGAACAGTTAGCAAACCCTAGATTTTTACAAAGTGGAATTATCCAAAACCTTCTACGAGTAAGTCGGATGAAGAGTCGGAGGTACTGGAAATACCGTCCAGAGAAGACGACAAGGCCCCATAGAGTAAAACATTGCTAAACACCTTAGACCAGGCAATTAAAGCATTGAATTTCCAGTCAGATAAAATGGATGTCCAAATCGACCTAATAAACCCTATTGCGGGTCATATTTCAGGTATAAACACCAGGCTGGACAATATGGCAAACCTGCTTCAAGGGAGGGCTGAAAAGGGACTCCATACAGAGACCATCAAGCCAAGCTGTGTATGCGGCAAATTAGTGGACAACATGTCAAATTTACCGGTCATACTAAATGACATCCTAAGGGCGGTTCAATCATCAGTGGATACAAAACAAAACATCAAATCCACGAGCCATACTAAGGAAACAAATTCGGAAGTAGAAACTAGGAGCTAACACATAGAACTTGATCCTAACCAAATCGGTTACGTAGAGGAACAGATTAGTAAGACAAGTGAAGAAAAGTCCGACAATGGAGCAGGCCAAATAGAGGAGGCGCAAAGTGCAACAATCCAAAATAAATGCAAGCTAACAAAAAGACAAAGAAAGCGCGCTAGGAAAGGAAGGATACAACTTAAATTTCAACCTACAGCAGACACTCATATGTACCCCATCTTCCACCATACCTCCTCTAAGAAAGAGAAACCAGTTTCTGAAGTAACCATCTCTAAGCATATAGTCAAGTCCCCAGATCAACCAGCCCAGTCAAGTGCAGTGAATGGGAATAGCCAGATTATAGAATCACCAACAGGCCCTACCCATACAAAATCAAAACAAACACAATGGAGTAAACATTCGAATACTCAGAAAAAAACAACAGGAGCGCAGGATAAAGACAATTCTCAAGACGAGGTTGACGAAAGGGTTTTAGTTCCAGAGCCCTGCGTAAATCGGAAAGTAACGATTCACCAGACAGATGAAATGCAAATACCTGAGGTCAAATCATTAAATCAAGAAATGAGACATCAAAATGCCGTTATTAACGCGGACAACATACAAAATGTAATAGACAAAACCAACCAAAGGCAATCCATAAAAAGTGTAGAGGAAAAAGAAAACTTAAGAACACCAATAAAAATTCATTCAAATGAAGATGGACGAACCTGCAGTATTCATCAAACAAACAAACAAACAGTGTGCACTCAGATACTCCAAAATAGAAATATCGACAAAATCACGGATAAAATAAATAACAAGGATTATAAACTGAATACGGACAGGATTAACGAACCCATTACCCACCTTAGAAGAACAGCCGATTTCAATGAAAAAATAACAATAAATACTCTGAGCCAAGGGAGAAGAATAATCGTAAACGGTGAAATAACACAAGATTCAAAATTGGAAGAAGCAAAATGGAATTCACAAATAACAGATACAAACGACAAACTGGTATTTACACCCGATTACCAGACAATAGGGGTTCAAGACTTCTTGAACAGAGGTAATATAATGCGGCTGCTGGGAGAAATACCAGAACTGGACGACATTACATCCCAAAACCTTCTGTCTGTAGAATTTAAACACACAAAAAACAAAACAGAAGTAGAAGAGTCTTTAACCACCTGGTCGTCTAAGGACATAGTTGATAGAATACTTGCTACGAGCACGTCTTTTGAAGCTTGGGGCATAAGACTAAGGCGGGAAGAACAGAAAAAATACCCATTCCCACTTTTAAAAAGCATAACCACAAGCAAAAAGAAAATGGAAGAGGGAAATACCCAAAAATCATGTCTAAAGGGAGCATGCTCAGTAACCCCGCAAAAAATATCACAAAACACAAGAAGACAAGAAAAGGCAGTGGTGCAAGGAGGAGCTCAGGAACAAACTACTGACTGGTCCTGGGTGGCATCGGTTTTGAGTAATAAGTGTACCTAGCAAGCCTAAACATTTAAAAGAGAATAGAAAATTACATCTACAGATAACAGTTTGTAACCAAAATGATTTAATTGATACAAACCCACATATGATCAGCCTCTGCTCCTGGAATGTTCATGGTTTTAATAGTATGGGGCACGACCAAGAAACCGTAAACTTCTTGGAACAGCACGACCTAATATTACTACAAGAAACCTGGAACCTACGTCAAACTTCCATACCGGGCTATATTGAGTTTCACGTCCTCGCTGAAAAATTATCAAAATTTGGTCACCCGAGAGGAGGCTTATCAATATTCATCGCCCAACAATGCAGATGGCAAGCAGAAGAAGTCGACACTGGGGCAAACTGGATACAAGCAATAAAACTTACCGAGAAGCTGGATCAGGGTCCATGTATTCATAACCTATTAGTGATTAATGTTTATGTACACCCTGAAAAGAAAGAGAAAAATGAAAAATTGATAACATTACTAACTTTGATCAGGGCATTGCAAAACACCCATGAGTCATATTCCATGATTATCTCTGGGGATTTTAATAGCAATATACCAAAAGATGACAAAATAATCCAAGCTCTCGGTAAACTGGGCCTTTTTATCCTAAACAAGAATGACAAGGGGGACAATGGCATACCTGTAACCTTTGTAAGCGGCAACCGGAAGTCAACAATAGACTTCACAATAATGAGCAAAAATTTGATATCGAAGGTGAGCTCATTTTCGGTGGGGCAACGCGTGGAAAGTGATCACCTTCCACTAATTACCAAAATAAAAATGCTGGTCAGT
The DNA here is from genome assembly GCF_964261635.1 of Lissotriton helveticus. Taxonomy (NCBI): domain Eukaryota; kingdom Metazoa; phylum Chordata; class Amphibia; order Caudata; family Salamandridae; genus Lissotriton; species Lissotriton helveticus. Next base: position 250,304,228 of record NC_136059.1, read on the forward strand.
AAGACGGAAAAACAAAACACCATCAGTCAGTATACTGAAAAATTCAATCTGCGTAAACTGAAATGGGGAGGAAAGGATATAAAACCAACAATGGATAAATTCAAAAACGAACTGCTCAGACTAACACCGGAAGAAAAAGAAAACCCAATAAAAACATGGGAATACCTATGTGAAGTCGTAACAAGATGCTCCCCAATCAAAAATCATAATGCGAGAAGAATCAGTAATGGGAAAAAGCCTTGGTATAATATTACCTTGAGAGAGGAAAAAAGGAAAATCGCACGAGAAGTCCGGAAGCAGGTATTAATGATAAAAAGTGGAATAAAACCAGACAAGTTGAAATTGAAAGCCATGCGGAAAAGATACAAGACCATGCTGAGTAGCGTAAAAACATCACACCAAAATGAAATCTGGACTAAATTACTAATTGCCGGGAAACCCAAAAACGCCCGAACATTTTGGGGTATCATCAACAAATTGACAAAGGGTTACACCCTAAGACAGGAGGCAGGCATTGGAGAATGTAAGTGGATTCAACATGTCAAAAACATGTTTATTATTAGGGCAGATGGTCAAAACCGTCAATGTATATCAGATTGTAAAACTTGCACTAGAAACTCCGAATATGCGGGTACTATCTTAAGAACAGGAAACAGACCACCAGAAGAAACTGCGAAGATAACTGCGGGTTGTGAAAATTGGAAATCTGAAAACACTCTCACTAGTAAATCAGAAAAATTAGTAGACACAGTGCCCGACATCCTGGTAACAACAGACCAGCTAAAAACAATAATAAATCGCCTGAAAAAAGAGGGGGCAGCGGGTCCCAACGGGCTTCCAAACTCCATCTTCAAACATTCGCCTGAATTCTGGCCAGAATATTTAACACCACTTTTTAACACAATTTACAACCAGAAAAAACTGCCCAGATCCTGGAATGGGAGCATAATTCACCCCATTTTCAAACAAGGTGATCACAATGAGCCTGGGAACTACAGGCTGATTTCACTGACGGATGTGGAGGCAAAACTATATGGGTCATGCTTATTATCACACCTTCAAGACTGGATGGAATACACGAATATAATACCAATGTTCCAAACGGGTTTTCCGACTAAGTACCGGTACACTAACAAACCTGATAACCCTGTCTCTGTTGAAAGAACAAGCAGAAAAAAGGAAGACAAGACTGTATGCCTGTTTTATAGACCTGCGAGCAGCCTTCGACAGGGTGAACAGAACCCGACTATGGGGAAAACTAAGATCATGGGGCCTCCCGAAGAAATTACTGGAGGCAATTATAAGCTTGTATAGTAACACCTGGGCTCGAGTTAAATTGGGAGACGGTTGCAGCGTCACGGCCGAAATTACAACACAACAGGGCCTGAAACAAGGCTGTGTACTGGCACCAAGTTTATTCAACCTATATATGGCAGACATCGTCAGTCACATGGAGGTCGGGGAAGGTCATCCACCCTACCCAATCCCCTTCCTGCAGTATGCAGATGACATTGTCGTTCTGAGTCAAACGCCAATAGGCCTGCAAAGGATGATTAACAACTAGGTAACTTATTTGGAACACGAATGCATGGAATTAAATAAAGATAAAACCAAAGTGGTCCGCATCGTGGGTCCAAAACAGCCAACATTCAAATGGTACACAAATAGTACCCCAATAAAGGAGGAAACATCATATAAGTACCTAGGTCTGAAACTGGGGCGAGGCCAAACGAACAAAGAACACAAAACAGATCTAAAAGCAAAAGCACAGTTTTTGATCTACGCATACCGACAATTGCAAAAAAAACTAAGCTGCCCAAACTACAAACATCTGCTGGAAGTGATGAAAGCACAATCCCTACCCACCTTGTCATATGCATTGGTCACCTGGTGTGGCAAAGAAGCGGGGCTGTTAAACAGCTTACAAACAAAGATATACAAAGCAGCCCTAAACCTCCCAAAATCGGCAGCACCGCGCAGGTTCGTCTAGAATTTGGCCTGCTGAATCAGAAGTTTCGCAGTATGGGAACATTCGTGAAACTTTGTCATAAAATACGAACATCAGAAAAAGGCTCACTGGACAACCTGTGTTGGGAAGAAATCGCCATCCAGCAGAAACAACACGTGCCAAACAGTTGGGGAGATTTTTTGTCCCAATCCTTGATCTGTTTAGGAATTGAACAAACTTGGGATTCAATGCCAGATAGAAATACCTTTGACAAAATCGCAAACAACGCGGTCAAATGGGAATCCTATCTGGAAGATAAAACAAGTACCGCAAAACGACGACCCGGGTGGACCGTGATAAATTCATATTCCGGGATAAAGTCACAGACGTATCTGGAAAGTCACTTCAATAGGTTCCTAAAACAAAGATATATAAAACATCGATTAGGCCTACAGTTTTCAAAGGACTTGTTACCATCCTGGAAAAATTGTTACATTGACTCTCGTTGTCGTCTATGTGGATATCAAAATGAATCATTAACTCACTTATTATGTGCTTGCCCGGTGCTTAAAGATTTGAGGAGGCGGCTTTTAAAGGACATTTTTAACAAACTGAACATTCGGACATGTAGGCAAGCAGTAATTCGATGGCTAGATGGATCATCTCCTATGTTGGCTTGCAGGGGGGTTAAATATATGATGAAAGCACAATCCCTCCTACAGCAAGCCGAACAGGGAATTATAGCAACAAACTGAAATATATGTCATTTTATTCTTCATATGGCCAACAGACTCCAATATAAGTAATAGCTACACATGTGTTTTTAACTTTTTACAAAATGTATTTTGTAATAATTTTTAATAATTTTATACAATAAATTGACTCACTCATAAATGCAATATCAACATCCGGGAGGGAGAGAGAAAACAACAACAAAAAAGACCGGGATGGTTGCAGAATGCAGGACAATTGCGCCCAGGAGGGTAATACAATAAGCAGGTGTACACGGGTTTCTCATGGCCCCTACAAGGCCTTCTCCAGTCACCATGGCGTTGCGATGTCTCCAAGAAACCTTTCACCGTCTCCATGGCATTGCGGATGCATTTACGACGCCAACGCGCCACTACTCAAGCCAGCATTGTATCCCTTCGGTCCTCCCATCTTAGGCCACCAGGAAGAAAGCTAGTCCTTCTTTCCTGTTTGCCCTTTCCCCTGCGTGAACCTTCACAACTGTAACGGTTACACTGCTGCAGGTGTGGTCAGAAGACGGGGAAAAACACTCAATGGCCGAAGAGTTTGTACACAACTCTTTGACACCACCTAGTGGACTTTTTACCAAATTGAAGGAAAGCTCTTTTTAAGGAATATATATATATATCTTATTTATAGACTGAAATGTCCATAGTTACATAACTTGAAACCACCCAAAATAAATAACCAAATAAAGAGCGAAGTGGTTTATTACCTTATAATTTAATAGAACAAAGAGCTAACTGGTTGGTCCCTTTTAAGCATTTTCCCCCTTTTACAATGGAAATGAATGACCGTCAAGCAGAATCTGCGCTTTTGGGGGACAACATTAGGAAATTCCTTCAAGATGGACTGACATCCTCTGTTAAAGAGGTAGTGGACGCCGCAATTTCAAAGAGAAAGAGGTGATCGACCGCAGAAGAGAATTATTATTCTCTTTCTGATGAAAAGCTTGCCTCTACCTCTAAACAGGAAAAAGGTGGTAAAGTTTCCCAAAAAAGGAAAAACATGGAGAAGGCATACACGGAGAAGGGATTTCATCACTCCTATGGCACCGGCAGCCCCCGCGCTTCAATAGATAATGGTGCTTGTAGTAGCACAAGAGAGGATGCCCACCTACACAGTGCACAAAGAACAGTTCCCCTCAGTGTCATGACCAGAACGAGTGACCTTATTGGTACAATAAATACTTCAGATAACTTCAACTCTTCCGGAGACGATATTACCTACGACTTGGACATAGATGAGTTAATCTTTGGTCCACAAGACAAGTTAGAAATATTGGATGATATAGAGATGGTCTTAGACTAACCCTCAACCTCTCAAGAGCTCAAGGACCCCATTGGGGTGAAATGTTCAAACCCACCACAATTAAACACCCCCGCAGTTCTGAGTGGTGGTCCTTAGAACACGTCTACAAATATTTAAGCCATTGGGTTAGAAAACCCCTAGATAGAGATACATGCAATCTTCTTAGAAATTAATGCCCAAGACCCTACAGAGGGGACAACATATTTAACACTCCTAACTTAGATCCCAAAATAATTACCTTTCTATTAAGTTCTGGAAAGATCCTAGAAAAGGTACTCTTGAAAGGTTTGAAAGGTTTCTCTTGAGATTACCTTAAGCAATCTCAAGACAACCTTCACGATGTCCATGGCCCACTCACACGTATACTGGATAAGGCACCAGGGGGAAGAACGTCCCCATTATTATAGAACTCCTCAGGGGATGGGCACAAAGGGCATTAAGCATATTAGGTAATGCCAACGCCAACCTAATTGTGGAGAGGCGAAAAGCCGTGCTGATGAGAATGAATCGTAAGTTGGCCGATTTATCTTCCAAGTAAGACATAGGCGACACTAAAGGTCTCCTAAAACTACGTGTCCACTTTCACGGCAATCCAATATGCACAGTTTTTGGCTCACACTCTCTTTTTGGAAGCGCTGACAGAAGGGGACAGGCTGTCAGCCATGGAACCTTTAAGTCCCAATTCTACACTCAAGAACACCGAAACCCCTCGAACTACGGGAGAGGTTACAGACAGAATAAAAGGTTCTACCCTCAAAGGGGAAGAACCCCAAGAAACCGTGGAGGAAGATCCAGACCTTCAACTGAAGGATATCAAGGTGAGCAACATTTCTTCTTCAACCTTAATGTGTAGGGGGTAGATTAAGGCAGTTTACGCAAAATTGGAAAAACATAACTCAGGACCCTTGGTTTTTAGGTCTCGCCTGTCGATGCGCATGCGCATCGAGCAAGGCGAGAGTATTGCGAGTTATCCACTCTTTATCCACACTGCAAGGAATCGTGGCGATTCCTTGCAGTGCCCGTGACTTTTAAGCTCAATGCGCATGCGCATTGAGCTTAAAAGCGCGTGCACGTCCGTCTTTGTTTACCCGCTCCGCCCCCTCCCCTTCCCGCCGTCTCGCATTTCCCCTGTCGCACTTCTCCTCCCCCCTCCCCTCTCTTCCCTCCGTCTTGTTTATTGTACCCGCTCCGCCCCCTCCCCTTCCCGCCGTGTCGCATTTCTCCTCCCCCCTCCCCTCTCTTCCCTCCGTCTTGTTTTCATCTTTAGATCGGGGCTGGTAGGGCTATTAACAGTTTCCCTAGGTAATGGTACATTCAAGAATTTTATTTTCTAGTCCGAAATGTTCACAACTGATACTAACAATCTGCAGATCAGCAATGTACAATCCCAGTGTATAATTCCGTAACTCAGCACAAGCCAAGCAGCACGTAAAGAGGTTGAAACTTCACTGTTCAGCTGTCTCTTGTGAACGAGCCCGGTTAAAACATTACACTACGATTTCTACGATGTACATACTTCTGAGAATGAAAGTCATATTGCAGTTGTCAGAGAGCATTATTTCATCTATTATTGGCTACTGAAATTACTGTTTAAAAGTATCAGCTAGCCTTGCATTCTTAATGTGGAGTGGTGAAACGGCTCGCCTGAGACCTGTAAACTAACATGAATCTTCCCTCTTACATACCATGGCATACTTTAAACATTAAAAGAGTTTTAGACTGGACACGGCACACACAAACACAGAAGACCACACAGGGGCACCTACGAATTAGTCTTCATTCTATACATGATTTAAATAAGGTTAGAAAACGGACAACTGCTTTTCTACTAAGCCAACTCAAAATAGGTATTAGCTGGTTGAGAACATTGGAATAGTAAATGGAAAATTAACATCCGTAAACAGGAACCAGACTCAAAATGTTGCTGTCTCGCTGTGGTGCTCTCTCTGCCCTGCAAATCTCTGGCCGTTTTCCCGCTCTATCAACTCCCAGTGGTATTTATGCTATAGCCCCCTCCTGTGGTATTTCTGCCCCCCATAGCTTTGCGGTCCCTCACTCACCCTCAACCCCTCACCCTCACTCACCCTCACCCTCACTCACCCTCAACCCCTCACTCACCCTCAACCCCTCACTCACCCTCAACCCCTCACTCACCCTCACCCTCACTCACCCTCACCCTCACTCACCCTCAACCCCTCACCCTCACTCACCCTCACTCACCCTCACCCTCACTCACCCTCACTCACCCTCAACCCATCACCCTCACTCACCCTCACTCACCCTCACCCTCACTCACCCTCACCCTCACTCACCCTCAACCCCTCACCCTCACTCACCCTCAACCCCTCACTCACCCTCAACCCCTCACCCTCACTCACCCTCACCCTCACTCACCCTCAACCCCTCACTCACCCTCACTCACCCTCAACCCCTCACCCTCAACATCAACCCCTCACCCTCACTCACCCTCACTCACACTCACCCTCACTCACCCTCACCCTCACCCTTACTCACCCTCACCCTCACTCTCACTCTCACTCTCACTCTCACTCACCCTCACCCTCACCCACCCTCACTCACCCTCACTCACCCTCACTCACCCTCAACCCCTCACCCTCACACAGTGGAATAGGTCTCGGAGCATTTGAGTTAGAGCTTTTAGAAATGTTTATGGTTTTTTTTTTTTAATTCTTTAGCATTGGCTACAGGAAACAAAAATGCTAAAGATTTACAAAAAAAACCATAAACAATTCTAAAAGCACTAACTCTAATGCTGCGAGACCTATTGCATTTCCAATGCTTGTTGGAAAAAGTTACAGGATTCAAAATTGAATTTTGGGAGACGCCATTCCAATTAAGAGAACCCAAGAAATTAATCCTAGAGTCAAAAAAGATGACCTGTATAAATGTGGAAGTGAGACAGATGCTAGACAAAGGAGCTTTGAGAGTAGTGAAAAGCCAGGAAAAGACACAAGGCTTTGTAAGTACACTTTAGTAAAAAAGAACGACAAAGGCTGGCGTCCAGTCATAAACCTGAGAGAGCTAAACAAATCTTAAGTCTACAGACATTCCAAAATGGAGGGTATACACCTCTTGAGAGATATACTTCATGCTCAAGGACACCTACTTTACGATTCCCATGGACGAGGACAGCCAAAATTATTTCCGCTTCACATGGAGGGGAGTGTTTTATGAATTTCTTTCCCTTCCTTCGGCCTGTCCTCGGCCCGTGGTGTTTCACAAAAGTACTCTATCCAGTAGTAACTTACCTCAGGGAGAGAGCAGTGCGTTAATCATATACCTAGACGGCATCCTCATCATGTCCAAAGACAGACTAGAAGCTCAGAAACACTTACTAATTGCAATGGAAATCTTAGAAAACTGGGTTTCATTATAAATACTGAGAAGTCAGTCTTGACACCCACTCAAAGAATAGACTTCCCAGGCTTTCAAGGGGACTCCAATCTATCCCTACTAATTTTACCTCACAACAAGGTGGTAAAGATAAAAAAAGACATGAGGATAGTCTTATCCAAGGACTCAATCCTACTCAGGGATCTTGCAAGTGTTCTAGAACTCCTTTCTTCCTTCATTCAGGCCATCTCCCCGGGTCCATTACACTACAGAGGTAAACAGAGGCTAAACGCTTTAGGTCTAAGGAAAGGACTATGGTACAGAGACTCAATAAATCTATCACCGGACACACAGGAAGACTTAACTTGGTGGCTAAAAAACCTCGAGGCATGGTATGGCAGGGTCATTTTCGGGAATGTCCCAGACTTCGTAGTAGAGTCAAATGCGAGGAACAGAGGATGGGGAGCCCGGATAGAGAAAACAGAGACTGGGGGAAGATGGACACTAGAGGAACAGTCACTTCATATAAATTGCCTGGAGATGTTGGAGGCCCTGAATGCCGTTATGAGCTTCAAGAAAGTTCTAAAGAATTCAAACACATTAATTCACTTTGACTTTGACAGCTTCTCTGCAGTATCATATGTAAACATTGGGGGGTTGCAAAATCCAAGATGCTCTCAGATTTAGCTAAACAAAACTGGTATGTTTGTTGGGAACACAAAACAGATCCAAGAGCAGAATTCATCCCAGGGGTTCAAAATGTAAGGCACTTGAATTATATAACAGATTCTACTCCAGTCAAGGTGTACACTTTGACATTTGGAAGAGAACAAAAACCATGTCTGATCCTGTATTCTACCCTTTTTCCCATGACTGCGAAAAATTATGTGGTGAGATGTATGAAAGTGTACGAAAGTAAAATATCTGAATTTAAAGCAAATGATTTTGACAAACTTCTCCTATCCTATGTCAAAACCCATAGACCAATTTCAACAGCAATACTGGCAAGATGGATACTTGCGATTATGAATAATGCAGGCATAGGTCTCTTAAGATTTGGAGTCCATTCTTCTAGAGGAGCCATGTCTAATACAGTCTTTTAGGCAGGAGATTCCCTAGCAGAAATTCTTAGAACAGCTGACTGGTCAAATGCAAACACAATTGCGAAATTTTACCTAAGACCAATAGAGCATGTCAGAACTATAGCTTTGATGGCTTAAAACATGCATAATGGTAGCCTCTGGACTTCTAATGAAATGACGATTCTCCAATTGTTATGCAAAGAGAATCTTGATTTCATTAAAGACAACTGAGGCTAACATTCCCCCCCCCACTCACCCTTGAGGGGAGAATATACTACAATGAGAACGTAAAATTTCTTGGATTCGTATTTCTGAATTAATCTGTCTAAATGCCCTTTTTTAGGTCTCGTGGCGATTACAGCACAAAGCGCTGTCTCGCCAGAGACCTATAGTCACCAGCTCTGCTTCCCAGGAGACAGGAGATGGGCACTCGCAGCCTCAGGAATCGGATCAGGTAACGCGCTCGCTGTGCCCATCTCCTGTCTCCCTTGCAAACCACGGCCCGTCAACGCGCATGCACCGAAGTCACAGCACACCAGCACCGGCCCCACCAAGTAACTCTCCCCTGTCAATTACTCGTGCCCACATACAAAATCCCTCCGTGATGGCTGACCCCCTCCCCCCGTTCACCCCTCACCTGCGCAGCGATCCCGGCTGCCTCTCCGGTTCCACAGCTGCTGAGACACAGCCCCTATTAGCTGGAGCTAGCGGCAGCGCGCACGGCCAAGCGTCACTGCGCGAACCGTCTGACATCACTGGCAGACATTGCTTGTTATTTTGATGATTCGAGTGCGCGCCGCTGTCCCTCATTTATGTCTCTGGCCCCGCTCTTTCACTGCTAGAACCGAGAGGTTCCCCGGCCTGCGCCAGTCATGCGGGGCATGGACTCTGCTCCCGCGCCGCTGGGAATGCCAGAGGAGTCTCAGCGGGCATCGGCTGCGGGTGGCATCTCTTTAAAGGAGGACACCCCTCGAGAAGTACCGCCAAAGCCTGGGACCTGTAGTGATTGACCCTTGTTTTGGATCGCACACAGCCCCGTGAATGCCTACCTAGCCGGAGGGATGGCCCCGCCTGACGAAGTTTGTGCTGTCCGCCTGCGCGGCCTCGGTGGCAGAGCGAGGTACTGGCATTTGACCCCAGAATCACTTCCCAGAAGGACCTTGCACTAGGTTGGTAGTAGGAGTGAGATCTCATCCGCATCTTTATGCATTCAACGGGTGAGAACAGTCACATGGGGAGACAGACGCTTCTTGGTGGCCGCCTCGAAGCTTTGGAACACCTTGCCCCTCTATATAAAAAACAGCTCATCACTGATGATTTTCAGAAAGCAAGTAAAGACTTGGCTATTTATCCAATAATGCATAAGAGGTGCCCCTCTGTCTGCTCTGTCTGCTTAGCGCCGAGACACCACTCGTGGTATTTGTTGCGCTCTATAAGTTTAAAAATAAATAAATAAATAAATCTGCACATGGACATTATACAGTGTGTCCCATTATGCGACACCTCAGGCTTTTTCATGTTAATTTTGTGGTCATAGTAAGAAGGTGGTTGCATTAGATAGGACCCTGTTAATTGTTATTGAACTCATTATGCTGGAAAAGTTTTAAAAAGTTGAACAACAGCAACACACTATGTAAACACTAGAGGACTCCTTTGATGACACACCTGTGATCTTCTGGGGCCTTCATCATTTGTATGTGTATATATGTATTCATGCAGTGGCAGTAATGTGGCCCGATAGCAACTTACTTGGAGCAACTGTACTAATAAACGTACATTAGGAAATGTTGCTCAAAGATGCAGAAACCTGGCAGATTGTGAACTTCACTCGGAAAGTTGCTTTTCGCGATGTTTTGTTAAGGCTGCCTACCTCTGGAACTCTTTGTTAGAGAAATTTTGTGAAATATGAAAATCAGTGCAACCAACAGGAAGTGCGACAAAAAACAATAGGCATAAAGTACGTTGCATGCATCCTAGTTATGTGCTTTTCATAACTTATTGTGAGGTGCAAATCAATTTCTGTGTGCAATGAGAATTTGACGCTGGATTTAGCAACGTGAACGTTAAGGGTTAGACGTGTGCTCTGTTTAACACCCAGACAAATGAATGAGGTTTCTAGGCTTATGGGGCTTGGCAGAGTCCACGTGGTGGGGAACGGCAGAGTCAGTCACACGTCTGTCGAATTGTGATTTGTAATTGACTCTGCCCAACCCCCAGTATGTCAGAAAATATCACTCTCTTCTTCTATATACGGGACCAGACATATAATGTCTGACCTCAAATAGTAGTATTCTGATTAAAATATATTTTATTGTGCAATGAAAACGAGCACTTACTCTATAAGAGGTCAATAAGTCGATGGCTTTCACCCAGTCCGGATCTTTTAGCCAACACCTGTGAGCCTGTGGAATTATCGAGATCCATACTTACAAGAAATGTGGAACTACAAAACCCAGCATGCTACGTGTTTTGGTTTTTAAAACATAAAAGCCATTGTCATTTTTTACTATGGAGGGGTGCCACGCTGAGTGTATATACAACTGCCCACCTCAGATATACAAGCCTCTAAAGATAGTGAAACGTTTCTGTTGCCACCCCTTACCCAATATATCCTTTGACCATTTTAACTTCATGTAAAATAATGTTCAATTTTACTGGTCGCCCTGAGATGTGTCTCTGGATACGCCGAACACCCAGGACTGTAGCTTTGCCTTTATCCTGGTTACAACAGCAGCACTGGTACTTGGTTTCCATTCCACCAATGGAAATCATGAGTTAAGTGGTGTGTTTTTGGCGAGTGGTTTTTGCAGTTTATACTCATGCTCTTGAACAAGCTCAACTCTAGGTTACACATCCAGGCAAATGTTATTCTTGTTGCATCGTAGCTACTTATTGATTAAAATGAAATTGATGGACATATTTTCGAATGCGTCTTAGGCTTTTTTTTTCTCCTTTTTAGGTCAACACATAAATGGCTTTGTGATTTACAATGCTAATAGCTCAAACTCTAATAAATGTGAGACCTATTGCATTGCAAATGCTTGTTCTTCATCCTTTTGACATTTGCTCATTATAAGCATACTTAATTTTCAGTCCATATTACCATTACTTTGCAATTCTTTTTTTTTCTTCAGATAATACATGTAGGATTCAGGAAGAAAACAAGATGGGTTGTAAAATTCCCTATACCTACAACCGGAAGTGGATATTAGAGTTCTTTTGTGTTCGTAGCTAGAAGAGGAAGATAGGTCTGTGTAGTGGATACTTATACTGCTTTCAGAACATTCTTAAATGTTTATGATGTATTGATGTACTTTAAAGGGCTGCATGTTGGGGCAGTAATAAAAGTATATTGCATAATGTTAGCCTCCGTTGTCTTTAATGAAATCAAGATTCTCTCTGCATAGCAATTGGAGAATCGTCATTGTGCCCAAAGAGAATGCTATTACTCACAGTGAGATAAGCAAAGTGATGAAGTCGACTGCCCCTTTGCTTCATGCTGTATGCTGTAGTGGGTCCAAGAAAAATGTGAATGACACAACAGATGAAGAGGCCTGACTGAAAGCCCTTGTATGCATGTATGTATGAATGCATAAGTGGTTTTTTTTTAAAAAGGTTCTTGCTAAAACTAGACTTAATTAAATGCGTGGCAATTTCAAACTAGAGGTCTAAAGAGATGGGGACACAAAGAAGAAGCACCACATACAAGGCCTCAACTAAATAAGATTTACATGTAAAACATGCAGAAAAGTATGCCAAATGAAAAAGATAACAGACGAACAAGGCAAATTAAAATAGGCACAAAATGCAGGAAGCTTTGGGGTCAGTGTTTCAAGCCTAGCATAGGTATGAAACAGAGTGTGTTCAATGGTGTGAATATTGAATGCCATCTGCTTGGAGGAGATACAGAAAGAGAGCAGAAAAAAATATGCATAAAGTGTACACCCTCAGCATAAAGATGTGTTACTGAATAATCATAAGCACAGACTGACAGTGTGGCTACTCGTGTAGTGGGAAATGGGATAGGGTTGTTGGTCCTCTTCTACTACGGTTGTGCTGTGTGCCTCTCCACATCCTGCTTGTCTATTGACAGCTTTTCGCCTGGCATGAGTAACCATGATTTCTCTGTTCAGGTTGTAGGGTTCTTGCTGCTGGGGGTGGACAGCTTTCCCCTCTACTTTCCATGTTTTGAAACAATGTCTCTTCTGATTGTTCCATCCTTTTGAAGTATGCCTTTCACTCATCATCAAGTTAAGAGGTGTTGTAACACTATGTTAGGAATTTGGTTCCTTGCCTGGCATGGTAGGGATGCTACTCCACTGTTTGTGTGATAGGGATACTGATTCTTTCCTGGTGTGAAAAAGTTGTCCCTTTAGTTGTCCTTTATTGCCAGAGCCCGGTTATCCTCCTAGCAATGGACCAATGCTTCTCCTTGTGGTGATCCATTTACAATGCAGAAGAGCTGATAATCCCATAATGCTGTGGTATTGTTTATTACAATACTTTGCCTTTATTCTAGCAGTGATGCAGATATATGAATGAAAGGTAAACGATTCCTCATCCTCTTAAACTTTCAATGTTGCACAGGAACCATTTAAATATTAATGTATCTATTGTTTTATAGGAATGGCTCCTGCACCAAAACGGGGAATCTGGGATTCTTTTATGGTATCGCAGTAACTCCTCTCCATAAGTATTGTGTCTAACAATTTTCTAAAGTTATAGGTGAACTGTTACTTTATTTAAATTTTGAGGCCCTGCTATCACAATTGGTTGATGATCGTAGAGAAGTTACCTCCTTTTGGATGAGACTGAACTGCTGGTCTCCGTTCTCCTTCATGAAAGTAGGCTTATCACTCCTACCTTGAAAGGAGTAGGACTGTGGTTCTTTCTAAACGAGAATCAGAGCGGGACTATTCATTGAAGAGGACAGGATTCACTCCTATGGAAAGAGCCATCAATGATAAAAGCACTGAGTTTTTCACAAGTGAAATATCCTTAACAATGGAATACATTCACTTAATAAAGCAAATGTCTGCAGGTAGTTCAGGCTGCACATCTCTGATTGCCTCATAATGGAAATCCCCGCATGTCCATTTTAAACTATTTATCTGATACTTGGTTAGGGTTTAGCCAGTCAAGGTTACAAACTCAATCACAGGAGGTGCAGTATCAGGTGGAGTGATGCTATTTATGATCATTCTCAAAAACATTAACCAATTGAAAAGTTAAACAAACAAGTGGTTTTAGATCATTACCAAGGTCCAGTTGTTTGAATAGCTGGATTGAGGACAATCAGATAAGGTTTGTCGACCAGATCATAGTACATACCTGGTTCAACGCTTCACGAAAACACCCCTTTTCTTTGGATACTGTTGATTACGTGGAGTTGCTTTGCATTTTGTTGCTAAAGTCTCTGAATCTTACATACTCCGTATGCAGTAACTATACTGAGTGGTTTCCTCGACTCTCCTGTGGTATATCTGATCTGATCATGCATTCAAAGCCTAATCCATGAGTGGTGGTTGTGAAGAAGCAAATAAAGCTTTGACAATCAAATAAAGTGTCAATGCCCACTCAGAGTCCTGCCAATTCCTCTATGGTGCTGTAGAAATGAGTCCCAGGTCATCAGAGATAGCTCTGCCCTGGTTTACGATGAGTTTCTTCTTTCAACTATAGGTCCATCCTAACTCTCAATTTCCATGTGTTTGGCAGTGGTTCTGGACACTCACCATGTAGGATGCCTAGTATTTGAGAATATCTGCTACAAAGGCTATCAATTAGTGGCTCTCAAGGGGTAAAGTAAACAGTGCCTCAGCATACAGGTGGCAGCCACAATCAACTGTTTGATGTCACAGTGAGAAGACGTGCTGCAGTAGGGATTTTCAAAGAGGGTCTAGGGTAGTAGGTGGAGGGTGAATATACCCATCAGACAGCATCAATATATGGGTTACTCGCTTCTGCTTTCTTATTATCTTAGCCCATCTATTCAGATTTCCACTGTGGCCTGCTGTTCCGATACTTGATGTTACAGAGAAAAGTGGTCCCAGTGTACAATCATTAAGGAACATAAACGATTTCACACAACGTACACAAAGAAATTCATACATCGAATTACTGAGAGATGTTGTTTAATCACATCCTCGTTCCAGCAAACATATGAAGAAAAACTTTAAGTATTGCATAAATGTTGTGCCAGGAAAAGGGGAGTAGTGGGGTAGGTAAGTCACACAATTGACAGTTGACGTCCCAAAGGCATATTGTTTAGCCACATAGAAACTTGAACAGTTGTTAACCATGCCCATACACTAAAACACAGTAACAATGGTCTGTTTGTGGGCTGGCAAAGAATAAAAAGTCGACGTTTTGACCCCCGTGCAGTGTAGGTTGATTTCCACCTTCCTCAGGACTCAGACGTGGGAGGGGAGTGTAGTAGGGCACTTAGGGTAAATGAAATCAATATAAATGGGCGAAATAACACAAAACAATTTCGCCCATTTATATTAATTTCATTTACCCTATTATGTTCCTTAATGTTTGTACACTGGGACCACTTTTCTCGGTAACATTGAATACCCAGGTCCCAGTACTTTTGGGTCTACCCTTTATGGAACGTTTCGGTACTTGAGGCAGCTCCATGGTACTGGAGGATTGTTTGGCTGATACTGGTTGAGGGTGATGCCCTTCTTTTTCTGATGAATGCCGTTTCCACAGAGTACTCCCTTCAGGCAGGCCAGAACTTCACCGCAGCGGGAAGACAATAAGCAGAAGGCAACTTCACATGCAGGATGATACACATATGGTTCACATAGGTCTTCAGAGTTCTAGTCTTCAATTAACATTAATCAACACAATGTCTACTAAAAGCTTCTGTAGCTCTTTCTTTTGAAAAAGGAATAGATTAATCAAACTACATTATCCTTTAACACCAGACAGGCTGACATCTCACTGGGGAGGCACTACTTTGCCAGATGAAAGGAGGTTCATCTTAATTTGTGCAGTAGGACTTTAAAAAAAGAACACAAAGGCCTTTTAATGATAGATCTCACTTTCCAACCTTTAACAGGGTTCACTGGGCTCCAACATGAACAGATCATCCCATTACAGAAAAAACACTGCTCCAAGGCCAGATATGAATTCGTACCTGCCAAAGAGAAGCGCACTAGGAAAAGGCGCAGTAGCTATTTTAAGCGGTCGCTCCTATTCACAGCACAGGCGACACTAAGACTGCATTTTAAAGTGAAACAGGGATCTCCATGTAGACAGGTGAAGTAGGTAACTACACCCACCTGCAGGAGGATGTATGGGGGTCTAAATACCCCACTTTCCCCCTGGTAGAGGTTGTCCTTGGGTGAGAAGTAGCGCACTGACTGTGCACCACCTCTTTGCTGTGCTGTGGGTGTGATCAGATATACCACAGTCATCTGTTAATATTTATCGTACCTAAAAGGGCAATGGTTGCTACACTGTCCTTTATGCAGTGAAAAACTTTACGGGACAGGAATTCCTTAACCTCGATCTTCTTTTACTCGCCTTCTTACTCTTCTTCATTTTAGCAATAAATAACTTTGCTTCCCTTTCCTTTAATGCCTAAGAGGTCATCTTCCTGCAACACGCACATCCATCGACGTCGTGATTGGAAGACAAGCACCATATGCAGTCCTCGTGCGGATCAGTGATGGACATCTGCTTCCCACACTCCCTGCAGGGCTTGAAACCAGATTTTCTCCCAGACATCTTCGAAAGGAAACGAGAAGAACAGACAAGAACAACTATAATAACAATGTTACTACGGAGAGTACAAACCGTTGGCGTCGACGGCGCGGAAAAAAGGGAACTGACGTCATCACGCCGACGAGGCCCTATTATGGTTCCAGTGATGTCAGCAGGGTCGCGAGCGGAGTCGTACCCTCTGTGACGTCGTCCATGACCTCGCCGGCGTGGAGAGCTACAAAAGTTTCCGATTGGCTGCTGCGCAGGGGGATATTCACAAGGTGAGGAATCCACTGGAAGATGTATCTATCAGAAAGACTCTTTTCCTTTGCACTCCTGTCCACACTACGGCGAGGGAGCAGAGGCAAAGTGTTGTCCCCTAGCAAATCAGGGACTGATCTGTTGGGATAGCGCCAGTGTTACACGTGCACCAGAGCGATATGTATTACAGAAGGTGCCACACAGGTTTGTACAGCCCTTTCACAAGTATCACGGTTCACAGGGTGCAGAAACTGAGAGCATACATCCCAATTTACCACCTGGACACGTTATACAATACGGGCCTTAGTCACTCTTTGGAATTACCAGAGAAACATGCATTTTGTTAATGAATTCAATGAAGAATCTTGTGATGGAGGACTAGAATTACAATCAAGTAAATTTTCCTTCTCCCTTAGGAAATCTACACTGATTTTCATGAACTTAGGATAGAAGAGTTAGTTCATTCCCATGATAAGATTTCATAGATAAGTCTGGCCCACTTGGACGTCCGTCCTGGAGTTAGCATCTAGGTTGGAGTGCTTTCCAAATGTATGGCTATTTGTTACCAGAATCTCAGCAATTGGGTCATCTCTAGAAAGGGATTCAGAAGCTTCCTTTCCCCTTTTTGAGTGGGCACTATCCACTGCTCTATTTAACGTTTAAATGCTGTCAACCCTGTACAAATGGGGCTTTAATTAATACCCAACCATTTGCAATTCCAAGTCTTTTTCACCTGGGTAACAGTGAAGGCACCTTTTAACATAAGGGTATGTGGAGGGTATGTCTAATCGACAGATAGTTTCAGGAGAGATAACGAAAACCAATATAGCTTTATTTCCAGTTAAATTCAATATCAAATTAGCAGAAGGCCTTCAAAAGTCCCTTATTTCTATTTAATATTGCTTAGGGTGGAGTGGCTGTACCTTATTAATTCTATGTCTCAAAGTGAGAGCAAAAAGTTGTATTTCTGTATGGAACCTATAACCTTTCAGAGTACAATATTCAGAGGGGAGCGAGCTTTCAAAAGGGTTCAAAAGAGGCATAAAAACCTTTCAGAATACAGTATTCAAAAGGGAAGCAAGATTTCCTCTTGGTAGTCAGGCTTTCTGCAGAAACTCCACAAAGTGTTTCATACACTGAGATCATGAAAAACGTCATTGTGAGGGTCTCTACCTAAAAGGGCAATGGTTGCTACACTGTCCTTTATGCAGAGAAAAACTTTACGGGACACGAATTCCTTAAGCACAAGCTCACTGTTCTTCAGGAACAGAACATGACATTTCAGGGAAAGATGGACGACGTAGAAAACCGTTCCAGATATGGTTACATCAGGATCTCTGTGGTCCCGCAGATGGTAGAGTCAGACATTGAAAACGATGTCCAAAGACTCTTTTGAACTGTTCTGGGTGCCAAGGATGACCAATGCATAGAACTAGACAGAAAGCACAAAATGGTAGGCCCTCCCAATGCCATCCCATTATTGATTTCAGCATAAAGAGGCAATTATAAAAGCAGCAAGAGAGAAAGCAAAGTTATGTTTGAGGATCACAAGCTGCAAATATTTCTGGACCGGTCTATGGTGACACTGCAAACACAGAGATCTTTCTGCCAATTGACAGAGTATCTCAGACAACATGAGATTGGATACAGATAACAGATACACCCTCTTTAGGACTGCAAAAGTGAAGACTTCAGACTCGTGGCATAGGGGAGGGAACAGAGTGGGTGAATCTTGACAATGGGCACAATATATACCAGGGCAGGCACACTCCTTTGGATGGTAATGTCATGTTTGGTTGGTTTTTAGTTGATTATAGTTTAACGTTCAAGTTGAGAGTCGAGAGAAAAGTACAGTCAGGGAAATTTTTATATTAACCAGGGGAGTGCTTGACAAGAGGGAGAGTCTTGAGAACGCTGCTTTATAAATAGTTTGAATGCAATACATGATAAATTAAACAGTTAGTTTACGGGGATGGAGAGTGTTCATAGCAAAATACTGTTTTGTACTGAATAGGGTGTGACTCTTCTAACTAGTTTGAAACTTTCTCTCATACTGCTTTTCATACTGCAGCAAGAAACGTTATTTTTACCTTGTTAGGGCTTTTAAGCGGAGTTCAGTTAGAAGACGCTTTGGTGTTTCCTCATTGGACAGAAGCAGGTTAGTGGTGGGGGCAGTGGGATGTTTGTGGGTATGATTTTGAAGCCTTGCCAGCCTCTGGTTATTGGCAAAATGATGCGTCATTTTTCATAACCACTACAGCGATTTGGTTTATAAATAAAAGAACAATCAAGCAATGCCTCATTTATCAAAAATAGAGCTGATGGAAAAGCTTATTGGGCTTTGAGCCAGATGTGTTACCCCAGACCGGATGCCAGTAATGGCAGAGGGGGTAATGAGTGGTCTGTAGGATTTAAAGCTCTTTGTACTAGAACCATTTAGGCACAAGACAAAAAGTTCACAAAGCCTGAGGTGGTAGAGTACTGACCCTCATCATATACACTACATCCCAGGATGGCACAGCATTGTGGCTTAAAGGGACAACTACTGCACCCCTTCATTCTTACATTTCCTCTAAGCTGGGTGAGCTACCATCATGAGGGGATGGTTCGGTATCTCATCACTGGAGACCTCACTGTCCCAATTTTGAAAAAGTAACAGGACAGGAGGCCTACCTTCTAGCACTGCTCAGTTTGGCAATTGCATATGCTGGTAGTTTCAATGGGGGTTGTGGGAAACAGCCAATTGTTTACTGCCCTGCTAATGACCGACAGCCACGTTTTCAAGCCTTTGATATCACTGGATAATTTTTTGCTTTAAAGGTGCCAAATACAATGCTATCAATGAGGCGATGTAGAGTGGGTGCTTAACTAGGATGGGCCCATACTATGCCATCAAAGAGAACATGAGTAATTGGTCCTGATAGAAGGAAGACTTCTTCCTTCCATAACACTCATCCAATTCTCAGCAGCTCAGAGGCGGAGGCGACAAAAAAACCTTGTTTGGCCATCCTGACTAGGAGTGATTCTCTTTGCTTCCACCTTCTGAAAGATCTGATGGGAATCATGCACAATATCAGGTAAGAGGTCATATCCATAGAAGGAAATTTGGAGGACCCGAATACAAAAGTCAAATAAACAGAAGACTGGGTAACTTGATCAGAAGGTGTTAAATCTGGGAGAACAACTGAAGAAACAAAAGGACAACTTGCAATCCATGATATGTTCAAACACCGTGCAGTGACCTCTATTTTTCGTTTGTAACACAATGTTCAGGTCTTGGACAATGCAACACAATTGGCAAAGTGGTCCCTCCACTCATTGAGACAGAAGATATCAGTGTGTAGCTGCTCCACTTCCTGCAGGTAGAGGGGATCCACTGCTCCACCATGCCAATGCACCATGCAGGGACTATGCTGTTTTCGCTGGAAAGCCTACTGTAAAGAGACGGTCACATGTATGGCATCCAAAAACAGATTTAAAACTCAAGTTTTTTTGGTTCTAATTTTCTATGCAACTCAAGAGAGGAGGTAGAAGCTCAAGAGTATTAAAAGGTAACTTATGACAATGAAATATGAAGATCTGCTCTTGTTTCCTGCCAAAAACAGGGAGGTATGAGATAGAAATACACACATATTCACAAACTGGCAATTCATGTGAGAATCTCTAGAAAAAAAGAGTATGCATATTACAGGGAAGGCACTGAGAAACCAATCAACAATTAATATTAGACTATGTAATTTCATGCACATTTAATGGCTGGGAATCTAGTTCAGATTTTACTTGAAAATTTAGGGAGGTTTGGTCTTTGTCAAATATAGTTACTCTCCCTCGCTCTCATTTCCTCTCTTTGTGCCCAACTAACCATTCCAGGAGAAGGATGTATCACTGTTAGTTCATATTTGAGGCATTTCCGTTGATAAACTACAGTGACGTGAAAAAGAAAGTGCACTTTTGTAAGAGTCTATAGTTTTACATAAGAATATACACGTGTGATCTTCACCTGCTTCTCACCAGGTATTAGCAGCAGGTAAATGTAGGCATACGTGACAAATAACACACACAAAGGTAACTTTGTCATCATTTATTAAACCTAAGGATCAATCAGCCAGCATTCAGCAGCCTTGTATGAAAAAGAGTACCCCATTGTTAGACCTGACACCTTTTGGCGTGGTTCTTCCCCCATCTTTTTGCCTCTGACTCATGTGTTTTGATGCTGTGCTGGATTTCGTTTTTGCTGATTAAGATGCTTTGGACACTCTGCCACTGCTGATCAGTGTCAGAGTGTAAGTGCTACCTCTGTAAATTGTGATATTGATTGAATATACCTGATTGGCATATTTGTATCACCACGAAGTCCCTAGTAAAGTGCACTGTGTGTGCCAGGGCTGGTGATGACAGATGCTACTAGTGGGCCTGCAGCGCAGATTGCGCCACCCGCATGAATAGCTTTAAAATGGACTCAGGCCTGCCAGCGCAGGGCCTGTGTGCAGTCAGTGGACTGCCCTCTTGCTCCATAGAGTAACATGGAGGAGGCTGGGCCCATGTGATGCCAGCCTATCTTCCCATAGGAACAAGATGGGACATAAGTGAAGGATATCCCTGAACTCAGAATTTAATGACACATCTTTTAGTGAAGGGTGTTTTTAAATCCTGTGGTGGAGAATAGCACTTTTAGAAAGTGGCTGTTCTCTTGTCTAAACCTTTCTGTGTGCCTGGGTTTGTGGAATGCCTGCCTGGTCTGGATGTGACAGGGGGGGCTGCAGAGCCCCAGAGGAGAGGGTCGGAGCCATCCCGGGGATGAAAGGGCACATCTGCCTGCCTGGGAGGTGGGAGGAAGGAATGCCTGATAAGTGCTGGGCTGTGCTGGTCTGCCTCCCCCTGCTAGCTCCCTCCTGGTGGTCAACTGACACCCCTGGCCCTGAAGCTGACAGGAAGAAGAAAACCAGAGACACCTCAGTGCTCCGCAACCCCCAGAACTGGTTTAGACTGGACCCAGGGCCTCCATGCACAAAGACTTCAAAGGACTTCAAAGACATTGAGGGGTATAAGGAAAGGACCCCTGACTACAGAAGTTTAGATTCTGAAATTCTGCAACCAAGAAGGAACCTCGGCTGGAAGGAGGACGGCTAGAGAACCAAAGGAAGATTGCCTTGCTGTGTGCTCTAAGGGCTGACCTGTTCTACTGTCTACCTGGACGCTGAGGAGAAGAAAGGGGCTTTGCTGTGTGCTGTGACCCTGCCTACTTGAAACTGCCAAGACTTTGCTGTGTGCTGTGTCTGCAACTTGAATCTCCAAGGGCCTGAGAAGAGCTGGCCTCCTGCTTGGAACCCAGGGCTAAAGGTTCCTGAAGCTTTGCCATAAACTACAGAAAGATCGCGTGGGGAGCGGCCCCAACCCGTGGGTCCCAATTGCCAGCTGTCTGGAGCTCGCTGTGCTCATCGGCACAGATTCCAGGAGCGAGGAGAGACCGTGGTGTGGTCCTTTAACGAGGATTCTTCCCCTCCTGCTGATTGGGGGGGGGCCACAGAGACGTCCTGCAGCGATCCCAGGACCCAAGGGAACCTTGCCGCCAAATCACCGACGCGGCCCGGGGCCAGAAAACACCCTCCGTGGATTTCCTAGCGAAGGGGAGCTGAAGCGCCAAAGAACGAAGGCGCCGTGCTCCCATTGGTGGAGGGAGCCGAACCCCTCTCACTAACGCCGCGACGGGATTGGCCCGTGCGGCGCAGCGTCATCAACTGTAGTGGGCCGTGATTGGCCGAAGTAGCGGAGCGTCACTGCCAGCCTGCCCCGGGAGCCGCTCTGCTATTGGCTGACTCCCGGGCACTGAAGGGGCTCGACCAGAGGGCCGCGACCTGATTGGCCGCAGCGTGGAGCAGCCTGGAAGCCGCCGAGGGAATCGCGACCGGATTACCCCCCCCAGCGAGGAGCCGACCGCCGGAGCAGCTGGCTGACCCGTCCTCGCCGAGGGAGTGAGTCTGCGTGCGTTCCCCGCCCCGGGCCTGTCGTCCCCCGAGGTGCTGCATCCCCCGCCGCTCGTTGGATTGTCGAGAGCGGGCGGGAGAGCACCAGGGGACCGGCCGGGGCAAGGAGCGAGTGTGCGCTTCTAGGCGCGAGGCGCCTGAGACCATCCGCTGCACGCGGAAGCCCCCACACCGCAGAAAAGAAGTCCCCCGGATACCGGGGGAGGCGCGCTTGCCGCGCTTGGGGGGCTAAGCGCCTACGAAGGTTGGTGGTGGATAACTTCGCTTTGGCACTGCTTTTTAATGCTCGTTTTGGAGAGTGGAATGAATAGGAATCGGGAGCATTATTTTTAGACTCCTGACCTGAGAGACTAGAGACTATTTTTGTTTGGAACCTGAGACTATTGTTTTAAATGACAAGAACTGCCTATTTACAAGTACCATCCTAGAAATTAAGTGCAACCTTTAAGATAAAATGCTAAGTTGTCTACAGAAGTGATTATCATGCAACTGCTTCATTTACATGCTGAAACTAGATAAAGCTATATATTTTTATAAAATATACTTACCTGTGTGGTCTCAGTTTGTGGTGGATTGGGGATTATTGTTGTGTTAAGTGCAAATGTTATCCACATTGCCTCTGTTTAGCCTAGACTGCTCGCGCCATGCTACCTAGAGGGTGAGCAGGGGTTATCTCAGAGGGTTATTCCGTCGCCCTGACTGGAAGTGAGGGTCCCTACTTGGGCTAAGGTACTTACCTCTGCCAACTAGAGACTCCCGGTTCTAACACCCATTATTCAGTGACACATGGCACTCCCTTTAGCAATAGGTCTACGGTCATGAATTCTAACAGTTTAAACCTAGCTCTCTTTAGATCATGCCACACCATCACAATAGGGTTGAGATCAAGACTCTGACAATCCAAAATCCTGATTCTATACTGTTTCAGCCATTACGTTGTATATTTTCTGGTGTGTAGTAGATCATTGTCGTAGTGGAAGATCTACTTTAAGGTAACCTTTAGCTGCTGCACAAACACTCTCAGATGTGCACAGAGAGGAATCATGATGTGCTGAATGACTAAGGTTTTTCAGACCCACATCATCAACCTTTATCACCCGACTTCACAGTTGGTAAGATGTTCCAGAGCAGATGTGCAATGTTTAATTTCCACCAAAGGCGTTGTGCATTACAATCAAACAACTCAATTTTGGTCTTGTTTCCCAAAGGACATTATTTCCTAAGACGTATGGCTCATTCAAATGCTGTGCTGCACAGCTAAGCAGTACAAAAATGTTTTTTGTTGCAGATAAGGGCTTTTCTCCTGGCTAATCTTCTACAAAAGCCACCCTTGTTCAGTCATCTTCTAATGGCAGAATTGCAAACACTACCATTTACCGTACAGAGAGAGAACATATCTCCTTGGATATTATTTTGGTTTTTATTGCAATATCTAGGTGCATCGTAAGGTCTACCTTTGGGTGTAAATTTAATGGAACACCAATACTGGATAGATTGGCAACTATCTTGAACTTTTCTTTTCAACTGAAAATTATTTTTCCCACTGTGCAACAATGGAAATCAGATTGTTTGAAAACAGCTTTATAACATGCCCAAGACTGATGGGTAGATAGGATTCTACCTCTGAGACATTCTCTGGTATCTTTTGGCATACGCATAATGTTCATGTGTTGCCACAAACCTGAATGCTCAAGACTAAACCAACAAAGTTTCTGATTCTATGTTCGGGTGGTAGCAGTTCTTGAATCTCAAGTAAAAATATGCATTGGCTTAACAGCACCAAATTCTTGTTGTCTTCTTAACTCTTATGAAAAGAGTAAGGATGCGTTTATTCAAAGCTTTTCAATGCTGGCTGATTTTTATAATAAATAGTGTCAAGGTCAAATGTACGTGTGTTATTTGGCACGAGAAGTTAGGTGTGTCTACTATAAAGATTTAGTAAGGCTTAGGTGAATGTCAGATATATATCAAAATGTAAAACCACAGAATCTTGAAATAATGTTCTCTCTTTTTTACATCATTGTATAGTTTGTAACAAAAGTGGTACTACAATGAATTTTCTGAAAGTGATTTAAATGTTTGCAATGTCCATAACATGATTAAAACCTCAAAGAACCATGGTTATAAATTATCCAAATAGCGACCTCTAAGAAAAGATTTTGGGTCAGCCAGGCATAGAACGCTGGCATATAAAAACATGCACATAACCGTCTAAATACGTCATGTGATTCCATAAAAAAAACCTTTAGATGTGCCAATATGATTGGCACATCTGCAACCGAGTATTGTACAAACACTTTTTTTTTAAAAAGGATTCTTGTAATCCTATCTTTCCATCATGGGTAATTTTAGAACACAAAAATCAAAAAAGATAAAATGCTCAATTAAGAAAATCTATTGAGGAAAACCTGCCATTAGAAGACACACTTTTATGGTTATTAAAATGTAATTCAGTAATTATAAACTACATCTGATTGGAAATCTATGGACAGTCTGACCTAAAATGAAAATGAAAATAGAAAACATTGAATTGAGATCCTAGCCATTAGTCTTTATAAGGCAAGGCTTCTCATTTTTGATTATCAAGGCAGAGTAAGGACTAAACAGTCCAACATTATAACTAAATAACCAATTTAAGGGGAGAATTTTATTGATGAAAAGTAAATATGTACTCGCGAGAACTAATAAGAAATATTTGCTTCTACTTTATCAAAGTTTCTTCTTCATTCAGAAATTCTAGTACTGCAAGGTCCTTTCCTCACTCTTTGTTTCTAAAGGAAGAGAACAAGAAGAAGTGAAATAGGAAAAAATTATGAAAACAAGCAGCACAGATAGACTAGACTCATTATGGTGTTCCTCCTGGAGTCCTAATAAATTCAATAATGTTCATCATTGATATGGACTTCTGTCCAGTTGTCCGCCTGCATAACTCAGCTGGTCCGACTCATCACAAGAGAAAATGTGTCTGTCTTTACTCTTGTGTAATGTGCCTTCCGTCTAAACGGAAGAGGTTTGCTGGCATGAATTAGTGGGTGTTTCCATCTAGATCAGGAATCCTTAGAGAACGCCAAACCAGTGCAGACAGACCTATATTTTGCACTGAAATATCATATCTCACAATCTCATGTGCACAGAGACTGTTCTGCTAGAAAGATTTGTTTAGAAAAAACATGACGGCAACTAAACAGGATGTTTAATTGGAATTGAAAAATGGGTCAATGGAAAAGTTGACCCTCTACCTCAGTGGTTTCCAAACTTTTTTGACCTGTGGCTCCCTTGACCTAATTTGCAGTTGGTCGTGGCTCCCCACCATTTTTCTACTGGTGGGGGGATGTAAGCCCGACCTCGGGAGTACTTCCAAATAAAAAATACAAAAGTTGTTCAATAAGAACTTGTTAAGTGAGAAACGATACAATCACCTGTTGACTTTATTTCATTTTTCAAATTGTTGTTGAATATGTACTTTCTTAATTTGGAAACAGGGTACAATCGGTAATAAAATCAACATTTTTTTCAAGGGAAGACTAGGAAATACAGAGCACTAACTTTTTTGTTCAGCTGGCAACTCTGAATATTTCTGTGAGTACACTTTTGGATTGTCCAATTGATGACAAGCAGGTCAAATCATGTTTGGAGATCGTTAAAGGTTCCCTGGCAGGCCAAAACAGGTCTGGTCAAGTTACTACAAAGATGGGTTTATGCCAGTACGCCGGGTGATGCAGTGACAGTCGCATGCCATGTCACTGGGCACGGGCAGAGTCAGTCGCCTAGTAAAGTTAGTACAGTAGGGATGGAGCAGTCAGTTGGATGGAAGACTGGCAGGGTTGGTGAACACCAAATAATATACTGTCAGTGGGGCTAGGTCAGAGAGCATTGGCAGAGCTAGTAGGCACATTTTAGGTAGCAGGGGCTGAAGGTTGGGGGTAGAACGAGATGAATGGCAGAAGACAGGGCTGTGTACGAACCAGCCAGCTCAGTGGGGCTGGGGTAGAGCCAGTATCATGGCAGGAAGAATGGACGGGCAAGAGGCAGTTTTGTAGCATGTTGGTATGGATAAGGTAGAGTCAGTTGCACAAGGTGGAGGTGGTAGACCCAGTTACATTACATGACAAGCAAGAATGACTTGGCCAAAGTCAGTTGGAAGGCGAATAAGGGGGACCAAGCTCAGTCTGTTTGCAGGGCAGACAAGTAGGTCTGGGTTAGAGCCAGGCACAAAGCAAGTTCATGTGGTGAGCCTGTCACATGCCAAGTCTGCTGGTCGGTGGGAGAGAAAGTCACTTTGCACACCGTCCAGTACATCTTAACCGAGCAAGTCACATGGCAAGACAGCAGGGCAGCAGAAGAACAAGTGGCATGAGAGGCTAGTACAGCAGTAGTGGATGCAGGCCTGGGCCTAATTGTAGAACCAGCCTAATTGTGCATTATATCCTGCACTACAAGAGCCCTAATTAAAGAATATTCATTACACTCCACATCCACATCTCTGGATCGCTCTGAATTCATGTGCATTGGGTACGGAGGGTACTGATATATCCCTGCCTTTTTAATCATAGAGGCTTGTGTCCTTTAATTCTGGGTCAGAGACTGCTCCGGTACATACAAGACACAGTGCGTGCCTGTTACCAGCGAGGACACAATCCTTTCACCCTCCCTGAGCGGGGGGGATGACTGTCTCTAGGCTAGTCAAGTGTAAGAAATAGGGACGGTAGTACCAGTCTCAGAAAAAAAATTCAAACATGGAAAAATTTACGGAGTGGGGCTGGGAAATTAATCCTGGCTGCAGTGCAGCCTATTTCCACTGCCACGAGTTTGCCCACTGAAATCTCGGATTTATAAAAGCAGGCGCGGTGTTTTAAGTTCACATAAAGTGCGGGAATAGCAGACAGCATATAAATATATATGTGCTGTGTTAAGTAGCAATATTTTAAATCTTTAAAGTTTATCTTGCTTTGCGAGGATCCTGCCCTGCCCTTTGAGATGTTGTCCTGTTTTCCGACGAGACTGTAGACCTCTGAACAGACATTTATTTAACACTTGTCAATGTCACTTTCAAACTCGACTTTACAAAATAAATGAGTTCACCATGAGCGAGCCGTGACTCCCCCTTATGTTGCACTGCATAACCTTCAATTGCTCACTGCATTCAGGCTCTGGTAGAGAGTCTTGCTCAGCACACGGCCAAACGCTATTTTCCCCACATCGTGCGCGGCGCCCCTGGCAACTCATAACGGCGCACTAGAACGCCGCGGCACACAGTTTGGGAACCGCTGCTCTACCTCCTCCCCTTCCATCACTTCAAGGGACCCCTTTCAAGGGAGATCCAGGGAGAGGTCCCAGAATAAGAACAAAGTTGCACCTGGTAGAGTTGAGGTCTATTATATTGAAGATAGTGTCAGTCACAAATTGATAACCTTCAGAGCCGGCTCGATGTAAAGCATAAGGCTTTCAGCATCACTGATATACGCAACTTTAAGGGAATCCTCACTAAGCAGATCCCCACCATTTGTCTGCCGAATTGGTACATTGGTTATAAAAGAGACGCTACACTCCGACTACTCCTTACCTATTCACTGGCCACGAAGTCAGGAAATCAAAGTGTTTATTTGCCAGCTGTTCTCCATTGACAAAGTTCTATTCTTGGTCCTTGAGTTCTTTTGAGATTTTTTAATTTCAATTCAAGTAGGTCCCAAAGTAGGAGAAGAGCTCAATGTTGTCCTCCACGTATCTCCAATCCTCGTTTACTTGTGCACAGGTCAGAAAGCAATTGCTGCAACTCTTATTTGTTTGGGTAGCGAAAGAGTGACAAGGAATTAAGTTTGAAATACTATAAGACTGTAAAAAACAACCTGAGAGACTTAAGTAGGTAAGATTGAGGTCCCTACAACGTTTGGTGGAGTAGAAGTATTTAGCATTGATAGTGGTCCCATTGAGATGTAAGGACCACTCACGGAGATATTTCAAGATGTCTGAAGTAATAGTGTAATATTAATGATTCTTTTTGGCTTGTGATGAATCTAGTGATGGGTTTGTTTTTGGGGAATGGAATAATGAGATGTGATTAAAATAAATAATTCATACTGCTATTTGAACCATGTCCATACCACTGAGAGAATCTATGTATAAGTGTTGTCATGCTGTAGCCCCATCCCAGAAGTTCCTTAATGGCAAACCCTGTTGTCAAGCTGAATTATGTAAAAATGACATTTTCTTGGGAAGTGAATTTTGGAAAGTAAAACAATAAGTACTGATATTCTGTGTTGAGGTTTTGCATTGTTTTTAAGTTAAATATATTTTATTGTGAATGTTATTATTACCCGCTTTATATTCCTTTTAAAATTCTCCTAATGATGGCTTTTGAAGGAATTATTACCAACAATCTAAATCACACATACCAGCTATTCTATGGTTTATTAATATTAAAATGGATGGAAAATGCCAAAGTGTAATCAATGCCACAAATGTACCCATATAAGGTCCTGTTTAACTGCCAACATTGAAGCTGGATGTAGCATAGTAATGCTCAGTTACTCACATGTGAATTCTCGGTGAGATATGGAAAGATCAAGCATTTAGACATCACATATTACCTTGTGGCTATCGATTGTGGATGTATCATGAAGCTGCGATCATAGATGACTTTACAATATGCATTTTTTACACATTGAAATGTTTATAAGGCTTGCAAAACTGGCCTCTGCAGAGCTACGTAAAGGGTGTCAGCAAGGGCCTCTATCCAAGGTGATATGTCTACTGTTGCCCTAGAAATATGTAGAAACCAGGTACACCCAACAATTGTATGTTGGTTAGAAAGTGGCTCTGCTAACTTGTCCCACAGTGCTGGCTCTCCCCCAACACACAGGCTGTCTTTGTGAAGCAGGGGGCTTGTATGTTTGTCAAAGACTGCACATGATGCCCAAAGAGCAGACTGGTACATGTTAACTGTCTGCAAGTTTTAGCAAAATGGAACCATCTGACTATCTAAGAAATGGGCATAAGAAGCAGCCCAATGGAGTGGACATTTGTCAGCATACAGTGCGATGTATTCAAATTAATTCATTAGCTTATGTTTGAATATTCAGTCTGGAAATTTCCTATATAAGAGATTTAGCACTGGGTGCAGCTGAGAATGATGATTATCCAGAACGGCAGCATATTGCAGCGCTAAAAGAGAAGTTACCTAGGAAGAGGGAGTCAGCTTCCAGCATAAACCCAGAAGAGGGTACAACTGTGGTTGCGTCTTTGGAATAGGAGTTGAGTCAGTGTGCATTCCTTGCCCTCTGTCTCACAGACTTAGATTCTGTCAAGGGGCATAACGTAAGCCTGTTAGGCCCTGTAGTGCGGGTTGGTGTGAATGGTAGTTGTCTAGAGTCTGTTTTCTAAGCCCACGTTCTTAATAAATCTGTTAAATGGTGCAAGCTCGAGGGTCCCTGACTAATTTCAGGAGAGCTTCTGGCATGTATAGTTTTAAATATCTTACTCAATCTTCTTCCCAAGGATGTAGGAAAACATATATACGGCAACAAGCCAATGTGCTTACAAGGGAAACTCACCTTAGCAAGGCAAACTTACTGGGTTTCCAGTTGTGCATCATCTGTAAAGGAGACTAGAGTAAAAACAAGGTAGCAAGTGTTTTCAGTGAGGGTGATGGAGTAACCCAGAAACACTAAGGACATCATTTGACAGTGGAGAATTGAAAGAGAGGTGCTGCCTTCCCCTACAATATGGTCCAGCAAACAGGCGGTGGCTATAGGCAAGTATTGCAAACACGGATTATAAAATGAAACAATCAGTGACACTACGTGTTTTTGCATGCTGCACTGAAAAATTCACCATGGTGCAGTAGAGTTTTACAGAAGGGGGGAGTGACATATTAAGAGTCTATTTTCTGTTTCTGGGTATTGGGGAACAAAACACACCAAGAGAAGTAAGCACAATTGAGGTGATTGGAGTTAGTATATGAAGAAAAGTATGTTCAGAATCTAATACTGGTCTACACTTTAATTCAAAGGGAAAAACTCAACTATTACTCCAAGGAAACCAGGAGGGAAATGACTTACATCGGCATTGACAGTTTAAAGAAGAAGAGAGAAAAGGTCAACGGGAGAGCTGAACTGAGTCCATTATAGCAACAGTAGTGATTGCTAACCGTATGGGAAATGCCTGATTGACCAAGCCAAATATGGATAAGTTACTTACCTGTAATCCTAGTTCTCTTCCAGGGGTATCCTCATCAAAGTCATACGCACATGAATATTCTCGCCCATGCGCGGGACCCCGGAAACATATAAAACATATATGTGGAAACCATATCTGTATATATACATATATATGTATATATACTTATACACGCTTACTCCTCCTCTGCTACAGATTTTAGAAAAGCACTCCACGCAAACTTCTGAAATCTTTTAAATTACTTTAATTCGTACCAGCCACAGTAAACATTATAAACATGACGCGTTTCGGCTATGCCTTAGTCAAATGTTTTCATAATACGTGCCAGGAAGCAACAAACTTTAAAATTTCGTTACGTGAGTCACATGGCATGTTGATACATCAAAATCAACAAAAGACTGTTTCGTTTCAGTATCCGGAACCATATTGGAATTTTTTTTGAAACTCTCCAATCCACATTATTTACACAGATGAAAAATACATTACTTCATTCATGCATTGTGTTGTATCTAAATTTACCTTCCCCATATCGGGAAAATAAAATAGAGTAAAAAACATCATGAAACATACCGCCGTGTATCGGCATTTCTAGTGCCTGATCTGAAAACCTCTGATTATGCCGTGTATCGGCAAAGGCTTCTAAATGATTTCATGTTACTACAACAGTCAACTGATTCACCAATTAATTAATGCACATTTCTGACATCACAAATTATGTATTCAAACAACATCAGAGCTCCCCTTCAAATTCAGTCCCCAAGATGAACTGCCAACTCCTCCCCTACATTCATACTATTGAGGGTCTTTGTTCCCAGGTCAATAATGTACCTTGATTCCGACCTGCAGAGTTTTATGATTCTATCCCCTCCCCTCACACTCATAGGGACATGATCCAACCCATAGTAACGTAACAACTCCCTGCTACTGTTATGTTTCTCAGAGAAATGTCTTCGACAGGATAGGTGACATCTCCCTTGGCTATAGCCCGCATGTGCTCCAAAATTCGTATCTTTACTGAATGGATAGTGCCACCAATGTAGCGTAAGCCACAGGGGCATTCCAAGCAATACACCACATAACTGGTGTTGCATGTGAGAAACTTATTTATGAGTTTAGGTTTCTTAAGACCACTCAAATGTGAGTGTCCTCTTACTCCCAACACAGGCCTTGTATTTTCCACAAGGAAAGAAACCCCTAAGCTCCCTTGGGGTTCCTGCTGTTTTGGGTTTAGTATGTAGGTGGCTTTGTACCAAGCTGTACCTTAATGACCTGGCTTTTCTAAAGGTTATCAATGGGGCAGAGGGGATATCTGAGCCTATGATGTTGGTCGTTTTCAAAATGTGCCAATTCTTTCTCGGAATCTTCTTTAGTTCCTTGGCTTCACTTGAAAAAGTAGTCAACATCCTGAATGTGTTCTTTCCTGTCTCATTCCTATTTTTGTTCTTTTTCTCATTATTTAACAGGGTACCTCTTGGTATATTCCTAACCCTGTTAAGGGTTATATCCAGGAATTCCCTATTATATCCTCTAACAGTGAATCTGCTAGCACTTTCTTGGGCCGCTATTTCAAAATCCTCCTCCCTAGTGCTATTGCGTTTTAATCTCAGAAATTCCCCATAGGGGATACTTTTGACTAATCCAGGGAGGTGATTACTTGCCGCATGCAATGTAGACTTGCCGGCCGTAGGTTTACGGTAAAGAGACACATACAATTGGTTATTATTCATGCTGAATTTGAGATCTAAAAAGTTTACTGTGTCAGAGCTAATCTCCCCACTGAACTCCAGATTCACAACATTTTTGTTCAAGCTGTTAATTAAACAAACAACCCATGATTCAAATGACCCATCCCAACTTATACACAGGGCGTCGATGTACTGATACCATGAAATGACCTTGCTCATGTCAATGTCTCCCGGCACTTTGGACACCTGCTCCTCCCACCAGTCCACGAACAAGTTTGCAAAACTGGGGGCGAAGCAGGTGCCCATCGCTGTGCCAGGCTTCTGGTGATAAAAATACTCACCAAAAATATTAAGATTATCTGACTTTACATCATGATTTTTTTGATAGGAATATCCTCAAACCGTGCTTCGATATTTTGAGCCTGTAATATTAAGTCCTCTCTGTAAACTTTATAAAAATGATCGAAAAAGGCTTCTTTAATTTTTTGCGGCGTTTTGCATAATTTCCCAGTATTTTCACAAATTATTTCTTTTATATTAGCTTTAGTCCGATCGTTTTTAGTCTTCCAAGCTAGAACACGGCCATAACCTTCTCCATATTCAAAATTAGCTAACTTACTTGCTTCCACCTTTTTTTTAAGTCTGGCATCTAACAGCTCTACCAGCAGCTCTGATCTAAGTGATTGTAAGGCATCTTCCTAGGGGGTAACTTCATTTTCTAGATCCTGAATTTTGCGTTCAATATCTCCTATTTCTGCCTTATATTTCTTTTGTCTAGTAATTTGGATGGCAGTTATCCTACCCCTCAAGAAAGTTTATAGATGTCTCATACTATTTCAATGGATGCAGTTTCCAAATTAGTCTGAAAATAGCTTACTGTGTCAGTTGTTAAACTGGTAATTGCATCCTGATCTAACAAAATTACACGATCTAGAGTCCATCTCTTGTTGATCAAATTACTTGGGAGTTTCAAAGATAGTCTGACTGGAACATGATCTGAAAGATGGCCCTCTAAATGTTTTATCTTCTTTACCCATACTCTCAACTCTATGCTGATTAAGAAAAAATCCAAACTGGATTTATGATTATACTTTTTATTGCGAAAGGTGTAACCCCTCCTGATAACCATCCTTGCCCTCCATATATCCATCCAGCCTTGATTTTTCATTGTATTTATGGAAAGGTATTTATTTCTTCGGTGTCTCAATCCAGTGGTGCCTACTTTTTACCATATCCCTAAGATTCATAAAAATAGGGACAACCCACCTGGGAGACCAATTGTTTCCTCCCAGGGAGGGTTGACAGAACATTCATCTATCTTCACTGACTCATTTATTTTTCCATTAGTTAAGACCTTACCTGCATATATTAAAGACTCAAAGGATTTTTTGATGCACATTGAGAAACAGCAATGGGACCCAAGGTATACACTTATTGTGTTGGACATCACAAGTTTATACACAAGGATAAGACGTGAACATGGTATGGAAGCCATGGCACATTTCGTGAGGAAAAAGCCATTGAAATGTACGTAACATAACAAAATGATTCTACAATTCACAGAATTTTGTTTAAATAACAATATTTTTGTTTTTGGTGAGGATTTTTATCACCCGAAGTCTGGCCCAGCGATGGGCACCTGCTTCGCCCCCAGTTACGCAAACTTGCTTGTGGGCTCATGGGAGGAGCAGGTGTCCAAAGTGCCGGGAGAAGATACACATTTTTGAGCACATGTGGGCTATAGCCAAGGGAGATGTTACCTATCCTGTCGCGAGACATTTCTCAGAGAAACATAACAGTAGCAGGGAGCTGTTATTTATTTATTTTATTTATAAAATTTCTAAAGCGCACAAATACCTTCCGGTGTCTCGGCGCTAGAGTTCATTAAGATTGCAGAGGGTTCCTACAAGGCTTACTGGTTAAAAAGCCACTTTTTAAGTTGTTTCCGAAATATAAGTAAGGAGGGGCTCAATTTAATATGAGGAGGGAGCTTGTTCCACAATTTGGAAGCAGCAACTGTGAAGCGTTTATTGCCCATGTTGCTTTCTTAGTGCGTGGGATGTCGAGTAAGTGAGAAGCAGCAGAGCGTAGAGATCGAGTGGGTTTGTAGACATTAATGGATTTCTTCAAAAAGTCCGGTCCAGTATTATTTAATGTTTTGTAAATGATGCATAGGGCCTTAAACTTTGTACGACTTCTGATCGGCAGCCAGTGCAGTTGACGAATGATGGGGGATATGGATGAAAATTTAGGTGTACCGGTTAGAATTCTTGCCGCGGCATTTTGCACTAGCTGTAGTTTGCTCAGGACTTGCTCCTGAGCATTCAATAACAAGCCGTTGCAATAGTCAACCTTTGACAGAACTAATGTGGACATTAAGGTTTTACCTGAGTTTGGGGGTAGGAAAGGTAGTAGTTTCTTTATCATTCTCAGGGTGTAAAAGGACGCTGAGACCACTGCATTAGTATGGCTGAAAAAGCTTAACCTATTATCAAATAGGACTCCAAGATTCCTGACTTTTGACACCGGTAAGGGCGGATCTCCCAGCTCTGATGGCCACCAAACTGGTGACCAAGATGGAGTCCGTTCACCAAATAGCATGACCTCCGTCTCTCCGGAGTTTAATTTTAAGCAGTTCTGGTCCATCCAGGTGCTAATCGCTCTCATTCCATCCTGGAAGTTAGCGGCCACTGCAACTCCGTTTTTATGAATAGCCAGGACTAATTGAGTGTCGTCGGCGTATGATGTTATTCCGATGCCAAACGACTTAATCACCCTCGCTAAGTCCGACACATAAATGTTAAAGAGCGTCGGACTTAGCGAGGAGCCCTGAGGAACTCCACATGGCAAAGTGAAATTAGGCGAATAATAATTCCCCATTTTCACAGACTGTTCTCTGTCCGATAGAAAGGATGCTAGAAGAGTCTTGGCTTTACCTTGGATGCCCATGGCATCGACACGGTCGATCAAGATGTTGTGATCGACCGTGTCGAAGGCTGCCGACAGATCCAGAAGTATTAGAATTGCTGTACCACCTTGGTCCAAAATTATTCTAACCTCTTCGGTTGCTTTTATCAAGGCGGTCTCGGTGCCATGACCCTTTCTGAACCCAAATTGGGTATCATCTAGTAGGTCGTTGTTATCAATAAAGCTTGATAGTTGTGAATTAATTGCCTTCTCAAAAACCTTAGATGGATATGGGAGCGCAGCGATAGGTCGATAGCTTTTTGACTCTGCTGGATTGAGTGTTGTTTTTTTTAGGAGAGGCTTCACGATGACTTTCTTCCAGACTTTAGGGTAGTCACCTGTCAGGAACATCGTATTGCAGACATGGGTAAACACCGGGGCTATTTGATCAAATACTAGTTTAAGGATACGTGGGGGGCAAGGGTCCGTAGGTGATCCTGATTTGACAGTGTTCATAATTTCCTCCATCGAAGCCTGAGAGAGTGGGAAGAATGCTTCCAGAGTTGGCCTAGTGGATATATGGGAAACAACTGGGTCAGCTGTGGCATCAGAAGTATTTTTTGTAAAATTGTTAAAAATATCTGTAACATTTCCTTTGAAGAAATCCGCAATTCCGTTGCAAAAAGCTTGAGATGGTTCTATGGAATCGGGAATCGTAGGGTTAGATAGATTTTTTACAACATGGAATAACTGTTTACTCGAATTTTGAGCTGACTCTATTTGTGTGGTATAGAAATTAAATTTTTCCTTAATGATAAGTTTTTTGTAGTTATATAAGGCTGTCATGTATCTCTCTCTATCGTTATTGTCGTAATTCCTACGCCAACGTCTCTCTAGGTTATGGCATCGTTGTCTGAGCCTTAATAGTTCGGAGAACCAAGGAGCAGAAGGCTTATTACGGTTAGGCTGCAATTTTTTAACAGGTGCCACATGATCTAGAGCATTATTCAACCAGCGCAAATAATTATTAGATGCTTCACATGGGTGATTTGAGTCTTCGATTTTTGTGGATTTGAGTGTATTGTTAAAAACAAGGTGATCAATGTTTTTCCAGTCACGACATTTTATCTCAGAGCGTACAACGGGCGTGCAGTTTTTGCGTTTCCTAACTAGTATAGAAAAAGTCACTGCCGAGTGATCAGTCCAAATGAGTGGAATCACGGCCGGTTGATTCATAAATGAGTTGTTTGTGAATAGCCCGTCCAGGGTATGACCAGCTTGATGAGTGGCTGAGGAAACTCGTTGTTCTAAACCCGCAGCCAGAAAATCAGAGATAATCTTAATGGAGTCTTTGTCAGCATGATTTTCTAGGTGTTACGTTACTATGGGTTGGATCATGTCCCTATGAATGTGAGGGGCGGTGATAGAATCAGAAAACTCCACAGGTTGGAATCAAGGTACATTATTGACCTGGGAACAAAGACCCCCAATGGTATGAATGTAGGGGAGGAGTTGGCAGTTCATCTTGGGGACTGAATGTGAATGGGAGCTCTGATGTTGTTGGAATACATAATCTGTGACGTCGGAAATGTGCATTAATTAATTGTTGAATCAGTTGACTGTTGTAGTAACATGAAATCATTTAGATGATTTAGCCGATACACGGCGTAATCAGAGGTTTTCAGATCAGGCACTAGAAGAACAAGTTACTTAACTTCGGTATCGCTTTTTCTGGTGGATACAGTATCTGCCTGTGGATTCCTCACCTTGTGAATATCCCCTTGCGTCAGCAACATTCGAAATTCTTTTTGTAGCTTCGCGCCGACGTGGACGACGTCACGGAAGCACGGCATTGCGTGGGTCTCCACTGACGTCACCGACTCCATAATAGGCCCACGCGGCGGGATTGCATCAGTTCCGCCCTTTTTTCCGTGCCTTTGAGGCACATGGACGGACCGACAACAGTAGATATATATACACAGTGTACACAGTACAAACTAGTCAAAGTAACACACACAATGTGAAGACAATGTATGCAAAACACAATATTTCTGCAAATAATACATATACGTTAAAACATTGCCATAATCTTAGGTATAGAAGAGTGGACACAGGCAGATACTTTATCCACCAGAAAAAGCATTACCGAAGGTTAGTAACTTGTTCTTCTGATGGATACATCTGCCAGTGGATTCCTCACCTTATGAATAGAGACCCACAGCAGTCCCCACTACCGAAGGAGAGTGGGGACTGCTGGAGGACAGAACGCGCAAAGTGGTCGTCCATCCTCTCTTCGGAATCCAAGCAGTAATGCTTCGCGAAAGTGTGGAGGGAGGCTCAAGTTGCCACTCTATAAATGTCCTCTACAGGTACACCCCTAGACAAAGCAGATGTAGCAGACCTTGCTCTAGTAGAGTGAACTCTCAAACCTTCAGGAGGTTCCTTACCCGCCAGAGAGTAGCATATCTTGATACACAAGACAATCCATCTTGATAGCATGCGCTTGTGCCCCGCCTTGCCTCTTATGGCTCCAACAAAACCCACTCTGAACTCTCTGGTTCTGTCCAGGTAGAAGCTCACCGCCCTCTTAGGTGAAGTCTCTCCTCCTCCTTGGAAGGGTGAGGGGGAGGATAGAAGGTAGGAAGGGTAACGGACTGCCCTAGATGGAAGGGAGTAACCACCTTAGGCAGGAAAGCAGCCTTGGTCCTGAGTACCATTCGTTCAGCATGAATGGTCAAGAATGGGGTCTTTGAACTAAGAGCTTGAAGCTCACTTACCCTCCTTGCCGAGGTAATTGCAATCAGGAAGACAGTTTTAAAAGACAACAGTCTCAAGGGACACTTGTGTAAAGGTTCAAAAGGAGAACCCATCAAGAAAGTAAGTACAAGGTTCAAGTCCCATTGAGGCACAATAAAGGGAGTGTGGAAAATTAGTACGGTTTGGTAAACATTATCTGCGCCATCTTGCCTTTTTCCCCGGATGCCACACTTTTTGTCGTGTGCACCCGCCATTTTAGGTGCCTCGATCAGAACCACCCTCTGCACGCCACTGGCCCCCAGCATAGCCCTTCGCCCTCGCAAAGCCCGCACGCTGACAACCCCCACACTCGCATGTCTTGGGTCATAAACCCCCCTTCAACGCAGCTCTGCCTCAGAACCCCATCCTGTTCCCAGCGCGACACCTCCCTTCATTCCTTTTCATGGTCCCAGGCCCTTTGATACCCCCCCCCCCCTTTTCCTGTGTGCCCGTTTGTCTTCCTCTTTCCCAGGCCGACACCTAGCTCTGCCGATACTGTTTATTGCCCCTCCCAGTACAGTAGAAAGCTTCCCTCATCAAAGGACCCCCGAGTTGATCAAAGCCCCCACCCTATGAGATCCGATCAAACCCCCACATTCCGTGAATCGGCGGAATGTCCAGCTGCGCAATAATCATCACCTGTTGTGACCGGGGTGGGGACTTCAACTGTAAATGTGTGTGGGAACGGGCCTGTAGGGGAGATTCAGAGGATGTCCTTTCATACTTCAAAGCATTACAAGACAGTGTTACCTGCAATAAAATTCATTTAACTGTGTATAAGAGGCCAGGCCTCAGAGATGCGGTTAGAGCACCTCGTGACGATACTGGCTGTCTGAACTGATGTGTTCTCCTCCGGAGAGAATAAACCTTGTTTCCTGCCTTCCAGTCTCCAGCGCCTGCCTCTTCATTGGTTAATATTTTGTGGGTTAAAGAGGCGATACCGCCGGGCAAATATTGATTGTCCATTGACCTTAGTTTTAAAAATGGCGTCCCAAGCGTGGGGCCCATCAGTGACTCGTGGATCCAGTGGGAGAGGTCCCGACGACAGAGTGAACGACTGCAACGATCGGGAGAGCTCTTGCCCAATAGACCCTCGTCTGGCAGCCGATCATCCGAACTTCACTGGCTCCGAACAGACCTCTCTCGAGTGATCTACGGTCCTGACTGGGAACCATCAGGAGTGCCGCGAGGAATACGAGGAAAGGAGGACGATCGGGCGCTGGATTCGGAAGATAAGAAACTGTCCATACGGTCCGGGTAAGGTCGTGTAGACACGACGAATTACGAAATAGTTGTTTAATTGTTCAGAAAATACTAGTATTACTCTTTGTTGACCTATTTGGAGATTCACTGTCTGCAAACGGAGAAACAGTAGGCTCTTTCTCTTTGCAAACAGTGAAGGATAAGTAACGCAGCCAGCGTGCCTATCTTTCTCCCCCACTGATTGATTATTTATTCACGAATTGTTTTCGGGAGATTCCCTCTCCCACACTGATTGACTGTTTTTTTGACCCCGAGCTACTGTTCGCGGATTGTTTTCTGGAGATTCTCTGTCTACAAACAGGAAAGAACAGGTTCCCCTTTGCAGATAGTGAAAGGGTAGAGGACGCAGACCTTTGCGGATCTACTTATTCTTCCCACTGGTCGTTTATTTATTGTTTTGATATTGGTTCATGAGGTATTCACTGCCTGCAAACAACGTAGAATAGAAATATTCTGTCTAGTCTTTGCACGCAGTGATAAGATAGGCAGTGCTGACTTTTTGTCCTCTTCGCGAGCCGTCATGTCTGTCTTCTCCCCACTGGTCGATAGTTGGTTCAGCCCGGACCTTTTATTAGAGGTGGATCATCTAGCTCCGCTGGAAGGCACCCCTAATAAAGACATGTTCATAAACTATGGATTAGTTACCATAGCCTATAGTAAACTCTGGCACAGGTATACCAAAGAAAATCAAGAGAAACAGTGGCCACTGATAGGATCCTTCGATCTTGATAAAATAGAAACGTTAGAAATAGCCCTTCGTAATAATAAGACAACGCCTATTATGCTCGACAGTCTCGGTATGTGGCGCAAAGAAGCAATGCAACGAAAGAAAAGAGACGAGGACAGAGTAGGTAAAGGAATATATCGACAGGACAACCCCAGGACACAACGACCCGAAAGTAATCCCCCGACACTGCGCACAGGGCGACCAGACTTAGGGCAAAACCAATGTGCTTTTTGTAAATATGCCGGGCACTGGAAAGCCCAATGTCCGACTCTACTGAACGAGAGTAGGAGCAGAGGGCCGACAGGAATAACAGGCCGGCAGAAAGGGAAAAGGCACGAGACAAAGATGAATCAGACCGACATGGACAGGCCAGATAGAACCACCACGTTCGATTATGCCCGATGGCACAGATTTCGCCAGGCCGATTTCAGCGACATGTTCGAGTCCTCATAGATCAAACAACGCTAAGACGGGAAACCCAGTCTAGCTCTAAATTAACCACGACAAACCCTGAATAAAGCAAAAAGAATAATGTACACACGTGATCAAGCATTCTTACGTTTAGCCAAGTAGGGAAAAGTTTAGGGTATTTCGAGGTAAGGGTTACACGAGTATCCTCCGCCGAGAGGACTAGGGATATTGCCAATATTTGAAAACCTCCTACCTCCTTTTCCGCATCCTTATAGGCATATAACAAAAAGCTGCAGGTAAAAAGAACTCAGAACAATAAGTATGCGCAGCATACAGAAAAAGATAATTATGGCCAATAACTGTTTTATGTTTGTCTTGGGTCTTTGTATATAATACTTGTACTGTCTCCCCATCTGAGTTTGTGTGTACGTGATGCATGAATCTACGTCATCCCTCTGCCTGTGTTTCCGTGTTACTTAACTTCTGTTATCAGAAGCTTTAGCATGAAACAACCTGGAAAGAAAGGAATGGGAAAACGAAATCAATAGGCCACTGATGAACATGAACTTTTATTTAACATAACGAGCAAGAAACAATAACAATACGTAATAATAACACCTATTAATGCCCTAACAACAGGAAACGTTAGAAACAAGAACGGTAAACTGTAGAAAATGAAAGTCAGCAGAACACCCCCCCCCCACTCTGGAAACTTCCAAGGTGGGGCAGGGTTGCGGCTACGCCCAGCCGGCAGCAACCCATATAAGGCGGGTCCTGCTGCCAACAGTCGGCCAGGAAATCGTAACATAGGGTGGAGCCGGAGGAGAGACAGGGGCCAGCGGGACCCAGCCAGGGGATCGCCTTGACCACACT
Organism: Lissotriton helveticus; assembly: GCF_964261635.1. NCBI lineage: Eukaryota > Metazoa > Chordata > Amphibia > Caudata > Salamandridae > Lissotriton > Lissotriton helveticus. The sequence continues at coordinate 250,345,468 of NC_136059.1, forward strand.
GGAGAGTTGTAAGGGGGGGGGATGTCTATGTCCTCGACCCTCCTCTCTCTCTCTCTCCCAGTCCGGCCGCGGTGGCACGTGATAGTTGCAGATAGTCCCGCCACATGCTCCCCCGGTCCGGCCACCAATGGCCGGGGACTGGGGCCAACTGGATCCGGCTGCAGCCGATGAGCCAAGGAACCCGTTCATGGGGCCAGAGCAAGGGGCGTCCGGCCGACATCCACCGGAAGCCCGGCCCAGAGACGGACGGGCCATTTTTTCCTTTTCTCCTTCGTAATGGCAGCGACAACACGCCAGGCGCCACTTCTTTCTTTTCTCCTCCGTAATGGCGGCAGCAACACGCCAGGCGCCACTTCTTTCTTGAATAATGGCTGCGACAACTCTGGAGGGGGGGATGTCTTGTACATACCTCCGCGAAAATTAGTCCAGGTTGGGCTGGGAGGGAGAGGCGACGCGGACGAGCCTCTCCCACCTCCACGGGTAGGAGGCTTCCCAGCCCCCGGCCCGGCACCGAAATCCTCCAGCCGGGCGGCGCCGATCAACGGTGCCGATACTTGCGCAGCACCGAACTTGCAACGGTGCCGATACTTGCGCAGCACCGAACATGCAACGGTGCCGATACTTGCGCAGCACCGAACATGCAACGGCTGCTCCAATACTCGCACAGCACCGAACATGCACCGCAGGTGGCCATACTTCCGCAGCACTGGACATGGGTTCACTCCAAAAGGTCTCCTCCACTCTTGCAGACTCGACGAAGGGCGACTGCTGCAGGCCTCAAAATGGCGTCTGGGCCCCCTGGAAGGCGGGTCTAGGCCGCTGGAGTAACTTTGACCAGCAATATAACTCGGACGCTTGTCCACCGGGGCATGAGCCCCCACCTCCGACAGCACCCCCACAGCCTTGAAGATTCTACAAAAGTCCCAGGAGCCCTCGGCCCCTGCCGGCTCCCGGTGAGGAACGACTGCCTTGGTCGCTAACGAAAATAACCACGACATAGCCACCCCTTCTGTTAGCACGAGTGTTTGAACTGCCGAAGAGGACTCTGGTCCAACCGCCGGTTATGGGAAACATTTTGTCTCTGATGCTACTTCCGGACTAACCCGCCCCGCCCAAAATGGCGCCGGAATCAATGAGAACTTGCGAACGCCTCGTGGTGTTTTTTTAGCTAAAAAGACTCGATGTTCTGAAATATGTATATGATCCTTTGTACACTTGACGAAAAGGAGGGAGGGTTCACTCGACGAACATGTAAAAGGGTCCCGTGAAAAATGTTTTTTTCAAATGTACAATTTATTATGATGTTTATTGTAGCCGATACATAACCTCGCTTACGACACACACCCACGGTATACATATAGGAAATTTGATTGCAACTAGTCAAACTGTACTGCCAACTATGAAATGAATGCCCCTTGATCCCTCAACTATCGATAGACATTTTAGTCCCCTGCAAATGAATGAATAAGCCTTTTTAATATTTTTAATATTCCCAATACTGCAAAATAACTCCCCTACTGTACGCACTTTAGCCATTGCTGTGCCCGGCCAAATACGATTGCACTGTCATATCTACATGCTGAACGATTGTGCAAATAAAGGTTTTCCGAACTATGAAAAGGGTATTGCATGCTTTTTTTTGAAAAATGTGGGGTCAGCGGGAGAGTTTTTTTGTGCACCCTGCTTTGTTCTCTTTTTAAGGTTATTAGAAGATGGTTGCTCAGCTCCAGAGGGAGGATCGAATCTAAGACACGATACTCTGCCTCCAAGTATGCGACTGGCTCTGGAACTAACGCATGGAGAAGGACCTCGACTTCTGAGGACGGGTAACGTGAAGCGGTGTAAATGATAGAACGTTATGAAGGTACGACACTCAAAGGTACTAGGGAACAGAGTTGGCCGAAGAGCTGGTATGCCTTAGACCATCACAGCATTGGAAAAGATTTAAGGGCCCCGATAGCTAGATACATCTACCAACTAGATACCCCGCACTAAGAGCCCCTGATTTTTAACGTTTCCCTACACGCGACCTATAAGGACACACTGCCCCTTTCCCCCCCCCTGGCTTCAGAAACCAAGACGCCAGGGATTCTATCCCGAGGAGACAAGACGAGTATGAGGTAAGTAAAGAACTTTCGTGCCCATGCATTTGAAATGCGCGAATGTTGTCCCCCTCCCTTCCCCTCTTTTCCTCCCCCTACAGGTTACACTGGAGATCACGACCGAGGTATGGTGAAGATCTGAAGCCCCGCCATGTCTGATACACGAAGCGGACTAACGTTGCCAGATGGCACCTAAGCACACCCACAAACTGCTCCTGTAACGAAAGAGCTAATAAGTTGTATAATATGATAAAACACGGTCACCCCTAACCCGTGTTGCGTGAATGGGCACGTGTCACGTATGTCTGAAAACACGGTCACCCCTAATCCGTGCTGTGCGAATGGACACGTGTCACGTATGTCTGAAACTATGAGAACATGTTTTTGTGCGACTGAGGCGCTGACTTGACTGGTCGGCGGACCAAGAGTGCGAGAAGTGCGATACAATGGTGTCTTTTACTCAAATGCATGCCCCCTCTACCCTGCCTAATGCTCGTCCGTCCCAAACTGCATGTTTTCGAAATTCTAACACGGACCCGTAATGTCTTATGTTGTGTAATGCGCTGAATAGCCTATCTTAATACACGGCCACCCCCCATGTCACACGTGTACTATTTAGCCTATTGTTGCACATCTCTCTCTCTCTCTCTCTCTCTCTCTCTCTCTCTCTCCCCTCCACACTCTCACTCTTCCGAACGACTAGCACCAAAATTGGCAAACCGCCACCCCTAGTGCACCCCCCAATTGGCTCCAAATACCGCAAGTATTTGCACAAAATTTGTCTTAAATATAATCACCCTGATGCCGTGTCACTACCTCTCCTTTCTGCTAAATATTAATGAAACCTAGAATTGGCCAAACGGGAAAGGACAGGTAAGACGACTAAGGTTCCCTAATCTGGCCCGTAATGAGGGAACTACATGTCAGTGGCTTCTATAAAAAATATTGCCTCAGGATAATGCGACCTTCCCCATCCCGAATTGTCGCAATCCCCGAACAGTAAAAAGTGATCGAAACATCCCCGTCTTCCCAGAACCCCCTCAGTTTTGTATCAGCTGCCCCGGACGAGAGTTTTAAAAATGTCCCTCACCCCCTGTTGTAGGAAACAAGTCGACTTACAACTAACACGGGCCAGCCGTTGTTCCTAGAAATGATCTGTTGGTGAGCAAGCTACGGAGTTTTAGAATTCGAGAAATGTCACTGAACGCTTACCAACTGAACTGTGGCCTTCTGCTAAATAACGCCCTTACGACACAAAGCAAGATGATAGTCCCTAACCACAGTTTGCTATGTCCCTAGTTGTTTCCATAAGACCCCGTTTTTTTTTTAATAAAGTAATAAGGTTGTAAGAGGCTATGTAGGAACTAGACTGATGTTTGCGAAGTTAAAGATTAGGCCGAAATGAAGAAATCGTTGCAATTAACCCTGTTGAAAGTAAAATGTTTATCTGAAAGGTAGGATGCATTTATAGGATGGAAAAATGTTTAGCCTATGTTCGTCCCTCAGAAAGATACCCATCAGACCATGGTGATAGCACGTTGCACTTTTAAAAAAAATATAAGGTCCTGGAGAACGGTATAGCTTTGTAAGGCACGTACTAGGAAGGTGGGTCTCTGTCAGAAGATCTGACGTAACTGTAATACACAAAATACGATGAATAGGCACCAGATTTCGTACCACGACAATGAATGTAACGCCAACCAGCACCAAAGAAATAGTTACGTAGGAAAGTTATAGGAAATCCAACGAGCCCATCATCAATTATTTATATGATGGTTGTGAACCCCAATGTAACGGATGTTTCTCATTTGCGTGGAGCTGGGAGAGAAATAGACTTATGTGATTACCTTCCTCTGCCAATTCTCTAAAGACTGTCTTTTCAAACTCATTTAAGGGTACCGCTGTCGGAGGAAAGAGAGACCGGATGTGGGAGCACGTGGCCTGACTACAGATCATGGAACATCTGCGACATTGGCCAAGGCGAGACCGCGACAGAAAGGAGTTGCAGGACGAGGCACTGTTTCCGACAAAATGAGAGGAAAGGGCTGACCTGATGCCCCTGCTCAATGTTCAACGTGTGCCGAAAAGTCCCCGCTCTCTGAATTCGGTCATGAGCCCGCCTACCCGAAATTTTCCGTCCCCCTGGTCTGTTCCCGATTTGGCCCTGCTCCATTTTTTTTCTCCGACCTACCCTATGGACTACTTACACACACTCTTCTTCCACCTGAACTTTTTGACAATCGACTCCAAAGGACACAGGGCGAAAAGGACCTTCTTGACCAGGAAAGCGAGGAAAAGATCATGCCCTGCAACGCGGAGCTCAGAAGAGAGCTGGACTCATCGCTCCACCGTGCCAACAGAAGACGACAAAGAATGCTGAGAACTCACTAATAACGGTCCATGACAATAGGACCTCCCCTTCGAACAATGGCGCCTCTGATTATCGTTTTTACTACGTCTCATTTCTCTCCCAACCACCATTGTATTGATCATGCTCCAACTAAAAATGAACAGAACTTACATATGTAATAACCTATCAGTTCACATTCCGAATGACCACAAGTATCTATGAAATGTACTCAATGATCACACTACAGAATCGTTTTGTCCGATATTGCATTACTATGACCTTCCTGCAAACGAGTTTATCGATAGACCCGCCTCCTAAGACGAAATATTTTAAATGTAATGTTTATAGCTTCTTCACCTGGGTTCCCATTTCTTTACTTATGACCGCCACAGTAGACATGGATAGGAAATAGGCCAGCAAGATGTCTTGGATATGTTAAAGGGAGGACTGTGGAAAATTAGTACGGTTTGGTAAACATTATCTGCGCCATCTTGCCTTTTTCCCCGGATGCCACACTTTTTGTCGTGTGCACCCGCCATTTTAGGTGCCTCGATCAGAACCACCCTCTGCACGCCACTGGCCCCCAGCATAGCCCTTCGCCCTCGCAAAGCCCGCACGCTGACAACCCCCACACTCGCATGCCTTGGGTCATAAACCCCCCTTCAACGCAGCTCTGCCTCAGAACCCCATCCTGTTCCCAGCGCGACACCTCCCTTCATTCCTTTCCATGGTCCCAGGCCCTTTGATACCCCCCCCCCTTTTCCTGTGTGCCCGTTTGTCTTCCTCTTTCCCAGGCCGACACCTAGCTCTGCCGATACTGTTTATTGCCCCTCCCAGTACAGTAGAAAGCTTCCCTCATCAAAGGACCCCCGAGTTGATCAAAGCCCCCACCCTATGAGATCCGATCAAACCCCCACATTCCGTGAATCGGCGGAATGTCCAGCTGCGCAATAATCATCACCTGTTGTGACCGGGGTGGGGACTTCAACTGTAAATGTGTGTGGGAACGGGCCTGTAGGGGAGATTCAGAGGATGTCCTTTCATACTTCAAAGCATTACAAGACAGTGTTACCTGCAATAAAATTCATTTAACTGTGTATAAGAGGCCAGGCCTCAGAGATGCGGTTAGAGCACCTCGTGACGATACTGGCTGTCTGAACTGATGTGTTCTCCTCCGGAGAGAATAAACCTTGTTTCCTGCCTTCCAGTCTCCAGCGCCTGCCTCTTCATTGGTTAATATTTTGTGGGTTAAAGAGGCGATACCGCCGGGCAAATATTGATTGTCCATTGACCTTAGTTTTAACAGGAGTAGGAGGACATTTATTTGTAAGGCCTTTTAGAAACCTCAAAACCACAGGAGATTTAATAAAGACGGCTGATCCTGCAATCAGAGAAATGCAGACAAAGCCGAAAGATAACTTTTGACTGTAGCTACAGCAAACCCTTGCTGAGCCAAAGAAAGAGCAAACTGAAGTATGTCAGATAAACAAGCCCTCAAAGGATCGATGGACTTCTCCCCACACCAAGAAACAAATTTAGACCACCTATAATAGTAGATAGGCTTGGTGGAGTCACACCTGGCCGATAAAATGACATCCACCACATCATGTGGGAGAGAAAAGGAATTCAGGTTGCCCCGTTCAATCTCCAGGCCTAAAGGTGTAAGGACTCGAGGTGGGGGTGTAGAACTTGCCCCTCCATCTGAGAAAGGAGGTCTGCCCTGAGAGGGAGACTGAGCAGAGGGCACAAGGAGAGGTGGAGAAGATCTGTGTACCACACCCTTCTTGGCCAATCCGGGGCGATCAATATAACTTGGGCCCGGTCTTGGTGTATCTTCCTCAGAACCCGAGGAATCCAGGGTATGGGAGGGAATGCGTAAAGGAGTCGTGAGTCCCAACTCAACTGAAACGCATCCCCCAACGCTCCCTGCATTGGATACAGGAGGCTGCAGAATAACGGGCAGTGAGCGTTCTCCTGAGTGGCGAACAGGTCCACCTGAGGAGTCCCCCACGTCCGAAAGACCGAACGAACTACCTCTGGATGAAGCTCCACTCGTGGTCGGCTGAGAACTGCCGGCTGAGACTGTCTGCACGTACGATCAGAACTCCGGCCAGATGATTTGCCATCAGACAAATCTGAAGGTCCTGAACCCAGGACCAAAGACGCAGAGCCTCTCTGCAGAGACACTGCGACCCCAATCCTCCCTGCTTGTTGACATACCACATCGCGGTAGTGTTGTCCGTCAGGACTTGAACCGACTGACCGGGAAGGGAGGAAGGCCTTGAGCGCCAGACGTATCGCCCGCAACTCTAGAAGATTGATGTGAAGCAACCTTTCCTCTGGAGAAAAGACCCTTGATCTCCAGATCCCCCAGATGAGCACCCCACCCTAGAGTGGATGCATCCGTTTTCACCGTGGCCACCGATGGTGGTAGGTGGAAGGACTTTCCTTGAGACAGATTGCCCTCCACGCTCCACCAAGACAGATCCGCCGCAGTTTCTCTGGAGATCCCGATCGACTCCCTGAGATCTCGTTGTGTTGATACCACTGCCTGCGGAGGCACCACTGGAGTGCCCTCATGTGCCAGCGTGCATGGTTGACCAGCAGAATGCAAGAAGCCATCAGACCGAGCAGACGAAGGACCTTCAGGACTGGAACGACCGCTCCATTGTAAAATAAAGGAATCATTTCCGGTATGTCGAGAATCCTTTGAGGAGGAGGGAATGCACGACATACAGTTGTGTCCAGTACAGCACCTATGAACAGGTTGCACTGGGAGGGCACCAGGTGAGATTTGGGTACATTTATCGAAAAAACCAACCTGTACAACAACTGAATTGTGACTTGCAGATGATGGAGCACTTTCTCTGGAGATTCCGCTTTGATCAGCCCAAGGAAATACTGGAATCCCTGACCTTCTGAGATGTGCAGCCACCACAGCCATCACCTTGGTGAAGACTCGAGGCGCAGTAGTAAGACTAAACGGAAGGACCGCAAACTGGTAGTGGTGCAAACCCACCGTGAAACGGAGATACTTCCTGTGCGACTTCAGGATAGGTATGTGAAAATACTGCAAGTCGATCGACACATTCAGTCTTATTCCAGCAGCGCTTGAAGAACCTGTGCAAGAGTGAGCATGGATTAGTTACTTACCTGTAATCCTAGTTCTCTTCCAGGGGTATCCTCATCAAAGTCATAAGCATTAGAATATTCCCGCCCATGTGCGGGACCCCGAAAACACTATATTATATGTGCCCCACATATATATATACACTCAATATATAATATATATATATATATATATATATATATATATATATATATATATATATATATATATCAAAACATGCAATAGCAGCCAAATAAATAACAGAGCTGAAATATGCTGAAAAGAATTTCCACCATACATGAGTAATAAGCATTAGAAAACATGAGAAAAACAACACAACGTTTGTTTTAGAAACTGTTTTAATGCTCAGAAAGCAGTAGAAATTCTCATAACTCACTGGAAGCATAGAAAAGCTCCCAGGCTGCATTGCAAACACACAGTCTAAAAAGACTGAAAAGCTAACCTGTAGCTACATAGCAATAAACTGACACCGTGCCTTTAAGGCACCCATGACCCCCAGTATCCCATCATGCCTCAGGGGTGACAGTTAGGTCAGTTGTTCTTTTCGGAGACTGAAAATAAACCCAGTAACAGATAGGTTAACAATATCTCCTTATTAAAGAACGTCCTTTGACCGGGGAGGCGGGAGGGTTGCTTATGACTTTGATGAGGATACCCCTGGAAGAGAACTAGGATTACAGGTAAGTAACTAATCCTTCTCTTCCAGGGGATCCTCATCAATAGTCATAAGCATTAGAATAGAATAGCGAGCCTCACCTCATCTCCCTGCGGGCAAAGGAGTAACAATACAGTAATAACCATATTAAGCCTAGTAACTACTAAGCTTGTACAGGCCGTAGGCTACCCAAATAGATTCCTCAAAGAGGCTTGTCCTACTTGAGTATCGGCCCTGGAATCAGACTCGAGACAGTAGTGTCTCGTGAAGGTATGTACTGATTTCCAAGTCGCAGCCTTGCAAATCTCCGACATTGGAATGTCGTGCAAGAAGGCTACTGTAGCGGCCTTCCCTCTAGTGGAATGCGCTTTGGGTGACTGTAACAAAGGCTTGCCTGCAGGCTGATAAGCCAATTTAATGCTAGAGACAATCCATCTCGCGATGGACCTCTTGGCCGCTGGAAAACCTGTTCGCATTGAACCATAGTTCACAAACAGTTGATCCGTTTTCCTAATCCCTTTGGTCATTTCCAAATAGAACTTGAGCACTCTCTTAAGATCTAAGGAGTGAAGTGACCGCTCGGCTGGGGTCGTAGGATTTGGAAAAAACGAAGGGAGGGAAATGGACTGATTTATATGAAAATCAGAAATACCTTTAGGCAAGAAAGCCGGATGAGCCCTTAGGACTACCCTATTGTGATGAAAGACAGTATAAGGTTCTTTCGCACAGAGAGCTTGAATCTCGCTGACTCTGCGAGCAGAGGTGATAGCCACCAAAAAGGCCGCCTTCCAAGAGAGATGTTGTAAAGAGGCCTTGTGGATGGGCTCAAAAGGCGGTGACATTAACCTGGATAGAACCAGGTTCAATTCCCATGGAGGAGAAGGATTTCGCACAGGGGGATACACTTTTTTCAACCCATGGAGGAAGTCCTTAACCACTGGAACCTGAAGGAAAGAAACCTGATCAGGTGATTTTCTGTATGCTACTATGGCTGACAAATGCACCGTAATAGAAGCGTATTTTAAACCAGCAGTTGCTAAGGAAAGGAGGTATGGCAAGATGACCTCCTCCTGTCCTGTAGTCGGATCAAGGTGATGATCCCTACACCATAAGAAAAACCTCTTCCACTTGAACGCATAGGACGCTCTTGTGGAAGGTCTCTTAGCTTCCTTTAAAATGTTCATGCACTCAGGAGGCAAGTTCAAATGTCCGTATTGCAGGACCTCAGGAGCCATGCTGTTAGGTTCAGTGAAGGGGGGTTGGGATGCATTATCCTCCCGTTCATCTTGCTCAACAGGTCCGGCCTGCAAGGGAGTCATCTGTGTGGACACACAGACAGATGTAGAAGATCCGGGTACCACCACTGCCGCGGCCAATCCGGAGCTATCAGGATCATGTCCATGTTCGACCTGCAGAGCTTGGAAACTACTCTCGGAATCAGAGCCAGGGGAGGAAACGCGTAGGCGAATGTCCCTGACCAATCCATCAGTAGAGCATTCCCCTGAGTCCCTGGCCGGTGGAACCTGGACGCGAAGGCGTGGCATTTGGAGTTTACGTCGTCTGCAAACAAATCTATGGTTGGACGACCCCAGCAACGAAAAAGCTCTTCTACGACTTCGTCGTTTAGCACCCAGTCTGGCTGATCTTCGAAGTGTCTGCTGAGTGCGTCTGCTTTTACGTTCAACTCGCCTGGAAGGTGCACTGCCACTACCGTGAGGCCTCGAGAGAGGAGCCAAAGCCAGATTGCCTGAGCCTCTCGAGACAGAGGGCGAGACCTTGTGCCTCCTTGCTTGTTCAGATAGAATATGGTGGTCGTATTGTCCGTCTGAACTAGGACTGAGTTGTACTCTTATCGCTGGGAAAAAAGCTTTGAGAGCCAGGAATACCGCTCTGAGTTCCAGCATATTGATGTGGTATGTCTGCTCCTGCGCAGACCACTGGCCTTGAATTTGAAGCGGACCCATGTGCGCTCCCCAACCTTGTAGAGAGGCATCCGTCACTATCGACTGGGTTGGAAGAGGCTGGTGAAAACGAACCCCCACCAGCAAATTCCTTCTACGTGTCCACCATTTGATGGAATCTTTCGTCGCTTGGGAGAGCTTGATGCAACCCTCCCAAAGTCCTGTCGCCTGGTCCCATTGATCCTCCAGGGCCTGCTGTAGAGGACGCATTCTCAGCCTGGCGTTTGGAATGAGAAAGATGCAGGATGCCATGGAACCCAGCAGGGATGCTACTTGTCGGGCTGTTGGAAGCCGAGATTCTAGCAGAATTCCACATTTCTGGTTCAGGGAAAAAAGTCTCTCCTCCGAAGGAAACGCTTTTCCCACTTTTGTGTCCAGAACGGAGCCTAGGTAGTGAATTGACTGTGTAGGCCGCTGCACTGACTTCTCCAGATTCACATGGAGACCGAGCCTGTGCAATTGGAGAAGACACAGATGTAGATCGTGTATTCCCCCGCACTGGAGATGGACCTTTTAGGAGCCAGTCGTCCAAGTATGGGTAGATGAAGAGCCCCTTCTTGTGCAGAAAAGCCGCCACCACTGCCATGCATTTGGTGAAGACTCGTGGTGCGGACTTGAGACCGAAGGGTAGCACTGTGTACTGATAGTGTTTGTTCCCTACGACAAACCTCAAGTACTTGCGATGTTGTTGAGCAATTGGGATGTGAAAGTACGCATCTTGCAGGTCCACCGAACACATCCAATCTCCGACTTGAAGATGTGGGCATATTTGGTGAAGCGCCAACATGCGGAACTTTTCTCTGATGATGACCTTGTTTAGAAGTCGTAGATCGAGTATTGGTCTGAACTTGTCCTCCTGATCTTTTTTGGGGACAAGAAAATACCTGGAGTAAACTCCCTTTCCTCTTTGAGCGAGAGGAACCTCTTCTATCGCTCGTTTTTGTAGTAGGACTTTTACCTCTCTTCGGAGCAAGCTTAGTTGGTGAGGGTAAGCGCTCTTTGGAGGTATGTTCTTTGGAGGAGCAAGGAAACGTAGTTTGTATCCATTGCGCAGTATATTCAGCACCCACTGATCCTTTGTGATGCTGACCCACTCTGCCAGGTGTTGTGAAGCACTTCCTCCCACTGGAGTGGGCAACGGCGCCAGAGGAAGCCACTGCTCAGGCTTTTCCTCCTCTTGTGGTGTTAGAGGATTGTTGATGACCTCCTCTACCTCTGCCAGGTTTACCTCGAAACTGGGGTTTCCCTTGGTTCTTATTTTGGGACCACTGAGGGGTTTGAACCCTCTGTTGAGCCCCTCTCCCCCTGTTGGTCTTGAAGCGGCGCTTGAATTCCTTCTTTTTCTCCAAGCCCACCGCTTTCACTGTGTCCAGCTCCGTCTTCATTCGGGTCATTTCCTCGTCAGCATGTTCCCCGAAGAGAGCGGAACCCGAAAAGGGGAGATTAAGGATGCGATGCTGAGCATCCGGCTTCAAGCCTGTAAGGCGCAACCATGCCGACCTCCTGGCACAAACCCCATGTGAATAGGAATGCGCCGCAAGGACAGCACCATCCGCAGCCGTACTTATCATCTGATTCGCCACCAGACATCCTTCAGTCACAGTCTCTTCAAAATCTTGCTGATCTTCTTTTGGCAGCTTGGCTTTGAACCTTTCCGTAGAGTCCCATAAGGCTCTATCGTATCGACCCAGAAGCGCAGCCGCACTAGAAACCTTAAGAGTCGAAGCAGCTGAGGTGCAAACTTTCCGACCCCAGGAGTCTTGAGTCTTGCTGTCTTTGTCTGGTGGGACTGAAGAGGAGCCGGCAACTGCGTGTGTCTTCCTCGCTGCTGCCACAATTACAGAGTCTGCTGGAGGGTCAGATCGTACAAAAACCGGGTCAGAAGAGGCCGGTTTGTATTTCTTCTGAATGCGGGCTGGCACCGCTCTAATAGCCGCCGGAGTTAGGAATACCTCATTGACAGGAACCATAATCCCCGGGACTAATGGCAGAAGAGGACGGGAGATCGCTTTTTTGTGTAAAGTCTCAAAAATGACTGTCGTTGTAACCTGAGGGACAGACATTTCAATGCTCAGCTTCTGAGCTCCTCTTTGCAAGACATCCAGATACGTGCCAATGTCATCCACTGGGGAGGATCTGGACGTAGGACTGTCCGTCAACGTAGGGGAGTAGTCCCTCTTGGAAGACTTGGTAGAAGAGGTAGATGAAGTAGACGGCGTGCGTCGACGTCTACGGTGAACACTGCGCCCCCTCTCTTTTGATCTTTTCGAACGCTCTTCCCGTCTAGGAGAGCGAGACCTGACTCGATCCTCTGGTTCTTGTCTGGGAGATCGGGGCCTTCTGGGAGATCTGGTTGGTGGTCTCACAGGAGATTTGCGCCTGGGAGGACTATGCTTGTCCATCTCCTCTACAAGATGCTGAAGGGGAGACCTGTGCTGCGAGCTGGCATAGTCCTGCATACGTTTTGCAGCCCCAGAATCTCTCCAATGTTCAAGAGATCTGTACCATCTAGGTGACAGTCTGACTTTATCCGCCCACGGGTCTGTCCGACGCTCAGGAGATTTGCGCACAGGACTTCTGGACTTCGAAGATGCAGTTGAGGAGCCAGAGGACCTTGAAGTGGAATGACGGGAAGCTGACTCCGTTACCATAACTACATCTGAACACCTCGACGTCGAGCGATCTTCCCTCGTCGTCGAGTGCTTACGGGGCGTTGGCGGATCAAACAATCTTGTCTTTGATTGTCTATGCGAGGAGGAATGGTCTCTCGACGTCGAGCGGCGATGAGCAGCCGCTGACGGAGTTCCCTGTCTCGACGTCGAACGGCGAGTACCGGCCGTCGACGGATCCCTCTCTCTCGACGTCGAACGACGATGCCCAGTCGTCGACGGAAGTCTTTCTCTCGACGTCGAACGACGATGTCCAGTCGTCGACGGAAGTCTTTCTCTCGACGTCGAACGACGATGTCCCATCGTCGACGAAGCTCTCTGCCTCGACGTCGAGTGACGATGTCCAGTCGTCGACGGAGGTCTTTCTCTCGACGTCGAATGGTGATGTTCAGCCGTCGACGGAGTTTTCTGCCTCGACGTCGAATGTCTGTGCGACGACGGCGGAGGGGTATTGGGCACCCTCGACGCCGAGAGCTGACGAGACACCGACGGAGACTGCCTCCTCGACTTCGAACGACTTTTCCCTGTCGACGGCGGAGGGGTCTTGGTCCTCGACGCCGAACGCCGTTTCTTTGACGACGGCGGAGGAGTCACACTTCTCGACGCCGGTCACCGTCTGGATGACGTCGACGGAGGGGTGACCTCCTTCGACGCCGGTCGTCGCTTGGTTGACGACGGCGGAGGGGTCTTGGAACTCGACGCCGACCGTCGCCCGGTTGCCGGCGGCGGAGTTCCCTTCCTCGACGTCGGACGTCGCTCCGGTTGACGCCGGCGGAGGGGATTTCGACGACGGAGCTGGATCCTTCGACGTCGTCGGCGTACCTCGTCTTCTCCTCGACGGCGAGCCCGCCGTCTACGGTAGTTTAGACGATGAATGATCCACCGGTGGTTCTTTTCTCAGCGCCGAGCCCGACGCTGAAGGTGAAGGGTGTGAAGACTTCTTTCTGGAAGATGTATGAGTCTTCTTGGAGCCCTTCTTCACCGGAGATCTTCCTCTTGATGACCTGTGAGCTAGGCCATAATGCGAATCCTCTCCCTGTCCTTCAGAGTTCTTCCCGACAGGTGTTCACAATGAGGACAGGTGCCTGGATCATGATCTTCAAAAAACAACAAGTGATGGACTGAATGTGGATCAATGTCACACACTCCCCCAGTCAAAAGATCTGGGCCCAAATCCATCGTTTTTTTGCACTCCACACCACCCTGGGTCAGATAATGGCTTTATGCAAATCAGCTCTGACCCTGTTGCCCCATGGGAACAGTCCAGTCCGAACTACAACAGCCATATCTTTCCCAGACCGGAATCAAGCATCCGAGGACCGGACCGGTTTCGAGGTAACACCTCTCTTCAGCCCGGCTAGCTTGACTCCAAGTGGTGTGGAGTGCCTGGGACCCACGTCTGGGCATCCCCAGCGCACTTAGGGCGGCAATTGCAAAAAACAACAAGTGATGGACTGAATGTGGATCAATGTCACACACTCCCCCAGTCAAAAGATCTGGGCCCAAATCCATCGTTTTTTTGCACTCCACACCACCCTGGGTCAGATAATGGCTTTATGCAAATCAGCTCTGACCCTGTTGCCCCATGGGAACAGTCCAGTCCGAACTACAACAGCCATATCTTTCCCAGACCGGAATCAAGCATCCGAGGACCGGACCGGTTTCATGGATCATGATCTTCAGGCAGACACAGGATACAGGCGTCGTGTTTGTCTGATTCGGCCTTCTTGTTGCCACAAGAAGGACATTTGTCAAAGAGTGAAGGCATTCTCAGGAGAAAATGTTCACAAAAAGGACCTGCCTCCAAGTCTAGCTTTCCTCACACGCGGGATAGTAAGCTTAAGCATGGAGTTAGATCGCAGCTGTCGCTCTTGATGATAACGGGGGAGTCGCAATTTTAAATAGTTGGGGCAAGTACCTTTTAGCGCTCTGAACGCCAAGGTTAGCACCTTAAAGGCACGGTGTCAGTTTATTGCTATGTAGCTATAGGTTAGCTTTTCAGTCTTTTTAGACTGTGTGTTTGCAATGCAGCCTGGGAGCTTTTCTATGCTTCCAGTGAGTTATGAGAATTTCTACTGCTTTCTGAGCATTAAAACAGTTTCTAAAACAAACTGTGTTTTTCTCATGTTTTCTAATGCTTATTACTCATGTATGGTGGAAATTCTTTTCAGCATATTTCAGCTCTGTTATTTATTTGGCTGCTATTGCATGTTTTTATATATATATATATATACGTATATATATTATATATGAGTGTATATATATATGTGGGGCACATATAATATAGTGTTTCCGAGGTCCCGCACATGGGCGGGAATATTCTAATGCTTATGACTATTGATGAGGATCCCCTGGAAGAGAACTTGAACTTCTCCTGCTTCAGAAAAATGTTCAAGACCCTGAGATCCAGGATTGGACGAAGTCTGCCATCCTTCTTGGAGAACAGGAAATACAGGGAGTAGCCTCCCTGACCCCTTTCCTGCTCCGGAACCACCGCACCTTTTCCTAACAACGCCAGGACTTCCTCCTGCAGGAGCAGCAGGTGGTCCACCGTGCAATACCCTTGGCAAGGAGGGTAATTTGGGGGAAATTCCCAAAAGGGAAGAGCATACCCATTCTCTACGAGATTGAGAACCCAAAGGTCCGATGTGACCGATTCCCAATCCCGCAGAAAATAGGTAAGCCGGCCTCCTACAGGACCCGCATGATCCAGAATGGCGGATCTAGGGCTGCTTTGCTGTTGTAGGAGGGGGTGAGTAGAGGAAGAGGAGGAGGAGGATGCCTGACGTCCCCGAGGACGAGCTCTTTGCCTGCCCCTGTAGGATTTGTACAACGGATTTTGCTGTTGCTGCTGCTGTGACTGCTTGTAGGGACAAAAAGAATATCTTCCAAAGCCCCTATACCTTTTGCTCACAGATCCTCTAGTCTGCAACCCCAAAGACCTGGCTGTTGCCCTGCTGTCTTTGAACCTCTCCAATGCAGCAACAGCCTTTTTACCAAAAAGGCCTGAGCCATCAAAGGGCAAATCCATCAAAGCAGCCTAAACATCTGGAGAGAACTTGGAAGTCTTCAACCAGGCAGCTCTTCTGTTGGCAATCGAAGATCCCATGACCCTAGCCACTGAATCTGCTGTGTCCATACTGCTCTGTAGGACCTGCCGAGCAGCAGCCTGAGTGTCAGCAAGCACCTCTTTAAAATCATTTCTGTCCTCTTCAGGAAGTTTAGGAGTCAATTGCTTTACATTATCCATCAAGGCATGGATATAACGAACCAGGAGGCAAGTGGCATTTGTAGATTTGAGAGCCATACTCGCTGAAGAAAAATTTTCTTTTGCAGATTGATCCTGTTTTTTTGAATCCTTATCACCAGGTACCTGGGGAAAAGCACCTGCAGATTTTTTAGAGCAGGCTGCCTGTACAACTAAGCTCTCTGGTGAAGGACGAGAGGACAAAAAGCCTGGGTCCCCAGGAGCCACTCTATAACGTCTTGCAACAGCCTTAGAAACCGCAGGAGCCGTAAGTGGTCTACTCCACACCTCCAGGATAGGATCTGTTGAGGCATCAGTAAAAGGAAGCATAGGCTCTACCACAGATGAAGGAGAATGGAGGACTTCAGTCAAAATACTTGATTTATACTCCGCAGTGGGCAGAGTCAAATTCAGTAGATCCGTTGCTTTCTAGATAACCACATGGTAGGGAGCCACATCTTTAGAAGGAGCATCCGATACCGACGCTAAATCCCAATCAGGGGACAGTTCCAGTCCACTTGTCTCCCTTAAATCAACAAAATAATCCTCTGACTCTTGAAGCTCTCCCTCTTCAAGTTCAGCTTCTCCATACCGCTGCTCCTCCAAAAGGCGCAGAGCTTCACGCCTAGACCTCTCCTTCCGGAGCGACGTCGTCAGTTCCGGAATCGACTCCGAAGGAGCCGGAGTCGAACACGGAGCCAAAGCCGGCGTCAAACACAGAGCCGGAGCCGACGTCGAACTCAGAGTCGGAAAATCATGCCGACGTTCTCGAGGTCGGTCCGGAGCCGG
Organism: Lissotriton helveticus; assembly: GCF_964261635.1. Taxonomy (NCBI): domain Eukaryota; kingdom Metazoa; phylum Chordata; class Amphibia; order Caudata; family Salamandridae; genus Lissotriton; species Lissotriton helveticus. Next base: position 250,362,371 of record NC_136059.1, read on the forward strand.
TGACGAAGGTAGCCCCGAGAGATGCCAAGGCGGCGTCGGCGCCGACATAAACGGCAACAACGGAGCCGGAGCATAAGCTTGGGGAACACCCAAATTGTATGCCAACGGACCCATGGGATCAGCCGGTGCTCCAGAGGGGTACATGGCTCTCGCATAAACACCATACATGGCATTTAAAAACTGAGAAGGGTCTTGTCCTGGACCCGGAAAAGGAGGATACGAACTCACCGGCTGCTCTCGAGGAGCCTGCGCTGGAATTGACTTCTCTTGTTCCTCGGGGTGGTGAGCCGGAGTTGTCGAGTTCTGAGGAACGGAAACCTCTTCCTCCTCCTGAACTGGAGGATCAGACAGAGCCAGAGAGGGATTCGACACCAGAGCCGCTGAATGCTCCGGCGACTCCACAGGCGAGGCCTCACCTTCCGGATCCCGTACTGGAGAAGGAGATACCATATCCTTTCGATGCCTTCTACCAGGCGACTTCGTTCTCGAATCCGACTATTTTCCTGAATGGTGCCTTGAACCATGCTTCCTCTTCTTAGGATTCTTTTTCGTTGATCTGGAAGCATGTACCGATGACGACTTCGAAGACGACCTCGATCGAGACCTCGACCGCCTCGATCACGACCTCGAACTCTTCTTGGCCTCTTTTCCTTTTACTCTTCGACTCACGTTCACAAATGGCTTTTGGATTCATCTTCCTACAGGAATGACAACCCTGGACATCGTGCTCCGAACTCAGGCACCATATGCAGTCATCATGCGGGTCCGTGATAGACATCATCTTCCTGCATTCACCACATGGCTTAAAACCAGTCTTCTTAGTCGACATCACGACAGGAGACAGTTACACTGGAAAAGACACAGAAACCACAATAGTAACAAAGTTACTATCAACGCTACAGAGGATCCCTCGAAAACCGTTAGCGTCGACGGTGCGGAAAAAGGGAACTGATGTCATCATGCCGACGTGGGCCTATTATGGAGTCGGTGACGTCAACAGAGCCGCGCGCGATGCCCTGCTTCTGTGACGTCATCAGCGCGAAGCTACAAAAATAATTTCCGAATGTTGCTGACGCAAGGGGATATTCACAAGGTGAGGAATCCACTGGCAGATGTATCCATCAGAAATGCAGATACACGGCAGAATGTTTTATGATGTTTTTTGCTTTATTTTATTTTCCCGATATGGGGAAGTGAAATTTAGATACATCACAATGCATAAATGAAGTAATGTAATTTTCATCTGTGTAAATGATGGGGATTGGAGAGTTTCAAAAAAACATTCCAATATGGTGCCGGATACTGAAACAAAACAGTCTTTTGTTGATTTTGATGTATCAACATGTCACGTGACTCACGTAACGTAATTTAAAGTTTGCTGATTCCTGGCGCGTATTATTAAAACATTCGACTAAGGCGTAGCTGAAACGCGTCATGTTTATCATGTTTACCGTGGCTGGTACGAATTAAAGTAATTTAAAAGATTTCAGAAGTTCGCATGGAGTGCTTTTCTGAAATCTGTAGCAGAGGAGGAGTGAGCGCGTATGTGTAAACACGAATGCACCTTCGCGTTGAACACACCCGACCAAGAGTGCACTGTCTCAAGGTGCAGTTGGAGCGAGTGTGTGTGTGTATATATATATATATATGTATATATATATATATATATATATATATACACACACACACACACACACACACTCGCTCCAACTGCACCTTGAGACATTCTCTTGTATTTATATACAAGAGAATTTCTTACAACAATGCTCAGCATTGCTATGGAAGGCTGCATTATATATGTGTGTGTGTGTGTGTGTGTGTATATGTCTATATATATATATATATATATATATATAGAGAGAGAGAGAGAGAGATATACACACACACACACACACACAATACAGCCTTCCATAGCAATGCTGAGCAATGTTGTAAGAAATTCTCTTGTATATAAATACATTCCAATAAGCAGAGAGAAAGAAAACACATTTGAAAACTGCTTTAATATACCACAGAAATCATAATCTTGCAAGGAAGAATGAAAAACATTGTCAGCACATAGGCTGCGCAGAAAACCTCAGTGTAGAAAGGTAAAAAGCTAACTCACAGAAACACACAGAATAAACTGGCACTGTGGCTTTAAGGCAGCCATGACCCCTAGCTTCCCATCATGCCTCAGGGGTGACAGTTAGGTCAGTTGTTCTTTGCGGAGACCAGCAGACCATAGCACAAAGAAAAGTCATGTATCTTGTTCACTTGCCCAGGGAGGTGGGTGGGTTGCTTATGACTTTGATGAGGATACCCCTGAAAGAGAAGTATGATTACAGGGAAGTAACTTATCCTTCTCTTCCAGGGGATCCTCATCAATAATTATAAGCATATGAATAGAATAGCAAGTCCATCCCCTCATCATGTGGGCAAGTAACCAGAGTACAATCAAGGTACATAGTAACCATAAAGCATATAAAGAGTCCAATCAAGCTAACATTGGAACAGATTCCTCAAGGAGGCCTCGCCTACTTGGGTATCTGCTCTGGAGTCAGAATCCAGACAGTAATGCCTGCTAAACGTATGGACCGATTTCCAAGTTGCAGCCTTGCAAATCTTGGCCATCAGTACATTGCGTAAAAAAGACTTGCCACTAGTAGAATGAGCTTTAGGGGAGGCTAACAGAGTCTTGATCGCTATTTGGTAGGCCAACTTTATAAAAGACACTATCCAACGTGAAATGGATCTATTAGAAGCTGAAAAGCCTGTTCTAACAGAGCCCTAGTGTGAGAAGTTAGCCTGATGTGCAGTGCTCACTATTCTAGTGATCACTATATATCAGTCCAAACAACCCTTATTGATGATTGGTTGTAAGTCAACCTTATAGACCAGCTATCCTAGTAGCATGGATACGAGCAGTCTAAGGCTAAGACTCTAGAGGGCGTGTTAAGCCAGCTGTTTTACCATCACATTACCCCTTGAACACCCAGTGAAAGGACACCACACAAGTTGTTATGAAAATAAACAGTGTATTTATTTATAACAAGACTACCCTGGCTCTTTATGAGACAGGGAGCTAAGCACACAACAAAACTCTTATAAAAATACTTTAAGTCGCACAATTTACACAAATGCCCGAGGGGCACGAAAAACCATATACTCTAAAAGTGGAATGCGAATTACTAGCAGGTAAGTAACAATTCTCAGAGGCTTTAGAAACGCTAGGCCTACAATACTAAACACTCAGGTTAGGAGCAGGAGGCCTAGGGACACCACGTGCAGAGTGGGAACTCTCACGCGTAAGGCGGGAAAAAGCCTATGGAAGCTAGAACTCACAAAGTTACTGTTCTCGGGCGAACCCGACTAGGTAGGTCGAAAACGACAGTGGATCTGGACCCTTGGATAGTGAGGCTATGCTGGGGCACCGAAATGCCGAAGTTACCTAGCCCAGGGGCTGCGGCTGCATAGGTCTGAAAAGACGTCGGGATTCCTCGTTAACGAACCAGGAGCCTGAAGAAGAAGTTGCTGGCAGGCGGCCAGTGAAGAAAAGTTCGAAGAGATCCAAGCCTGGATCAGGGAAGAAGAAACCTGAAAGCAGAGGGGACTAAGTTCTTGAATCACTAGCCAGTGATTAAGTGGGCACCAGGATGGCGCCGGGCGAAGTCACCGCAGTCAGGTGAGTGGGCGCTGCTGGGCTCTGTAGTCTCACGGACCAGGAGGCGTTGTCGGCGACCAGGATGGAGGTACGAGCTGTCCCACGATGGATGATGCTCTCGACGTCGCTGGACCCAGGATTGGGGCAACAAGTCTTGGCAAGTTCAAGCCCACGCGGTGGACCTAAAATGGCGTTTGGAGTGGACCAGGAGGGTCCGGGGTGCTCCTCTCTTGGAAGGGAGCAAGGGCCAGTCTGGAGCAACCAGACCAGCAGCAGTGATGTCGTCGGGCGTCGTCAGGAAGGCCACAAGCCAGCGGGCTAGTAGCCAAACAACGCGGTGAGCAGCAAAAAAAGCAGAAGGGCCCCACGCAGATCGTGGAGATGCTGGGAGGCTGGACTTCGGAGCTGGAGCTGCTCAGGGTCGGGGCTTCTCGGTCCCCAAAGCACTCACCAGAGGATCCCTCGGCGGTCGTGCTGGAAAGAAGTCGTGCAGTCTTGAAGATGGCCGGTCCCTCGAGGTCTCGTCGCACCCACGGTTCTCAGCTTGGCTGTAGAGGTGGGTAGAGGTCAGAGGTGCCAGGAAAGCCGGTTCTCGTCGAGCTGGGCAGTCGGATTCCGGAGGAAGGACTTGCAGCAGACCGCAGTGTTCTTAAGATGGTGCCTGCGGATGCAGGGTGACTACTCCTTAGCCACAAGGGAGAATCTTGAAGAAGAAATCTTGATGTCCTTTCGTAGAAAGTCGTGTCTTGATTCCAAAGATGATCTAATTTGGAAGGGGGCCTGCTCCTACCTTTATCTGGGAAAAGGGGGCTGGCACGCGACTAAGTCCTGCCCTATGGGTGGGACCAGGAGGGGGGTGGTAACACCCCTCTCCTTTGGCGGGCTTTCCCCAGGCCAGGAGCTGGAGTGCCCCTGGAACTGGTTTCAGCCGGCCTATGCACAGTGAGCACCGGGGTGCCACTTGCAGTCACCTTCCTCTGTAGCCCTGCCTACCTGGAATACACAAAACCCTGTCTGGGACGGTGCTGGCACCGCCCCTGGCAGGAAACCCTTTGTCCTTGCCTCCTGCTCTGGGAGGACTCCCAGCAGCAGGAGGGCAGACTTGTGTCTCGGTGGCAGCATCCATTTTGTGGATGCTAAGGCTCTGTCTGACTTTAACCGGGGTTACAGGTTACATACATGTCGTGTCCCTCTAGAAGGGTGGAATGCTAACCCCGTCGCCAGAATTGGCGAGGGGTTAGTATTCCAATTCGTATGACACCTTACTCGACATGTTTTGATAAAGCGATACCAGAGTTGGCATATAACCGCGAGGATTATAATGCACTTAAGAGTATATGGTATGCGATATCATGGAAACGGCTAAGGGATAGATCCCGAAAGCCGCAGACAGGCTCAGCTCATGCCAGAGCACTATCTCACACGATTCCAAGCACTCTGCCTTCAGGATTGTTAAGGCCTGCCATAGGAGTGACTGATAGGAGATCTGTGTGTCCATCTTTAGGGTTAGATATAGGTATACAATATCTAAAGCAAAGGGTGATTACACCACCTTGCCCCAGCATTCAAGCAGCCAGTTGTGTCAGATTTGGATGGCCAGCTAGGGGTGGCATAATACATGCTGCAGCCCCTGGTAGGTCCTGGGTACACCTAAGCCCTGGGTACCTAAGGTACACTGTACAGGGACTGACAAGGTGACTCAGTATCCAATTTAGATATGTACCTAAGGTACATGGAATCCATTTTACAGAGAGAGCAGTAGGCCTGGGGCCCTGAATAGCAGGGTCCCAGGTCAACTAAGTCAGAAAACCAGCAAAACACCAGGCAAAAAGTTGGGGGCAACCATAGTCAGGGATCTACCTTCCTACATAACCCCCCCCCAAACGAAAGGAGATAAGGCTATCCTTGCCAGGTAAGCCTATATTGCCTGAGTGGCCATATAAGGAAGTACCAGCACTGGCATGGTTACCCCCTATCTCATGGTCCACTAAGCAATCCCTCACCCTAAGGGTATCTGAGGGTCTCCACCATAGGGAATCTCTACCTGTGGTGTGTTTTGGCAAAGGAAAAGGCTGGTGCTGAAATGGAGTACTGAAGTGAGGCTCCACTAATTTTGGGCTCAGCTTCCTCCAATCATTTTCCACCATAGAGGCCTTTCTTTCCAAGACTGAGTTGTTTTGGGCTCTCAGGGTCAACCTCTGGCTACCTACAGCTGGAGGTTGGGTCCCTCTGTTTGGCTTACTGGAGGGACAGGTCAGGTTTGGGGCCCTCAGGTCCCAGGTTTGGCTGTGCCCAACAGTGTCCATCTGTGGGAGGTCCCTAACTAAATTTAAGGGGGATCCCTCAGGAGTCTGTTTTATTTTCACTTGGCTAGTACTGCTAGCGTCAGTGCCCTTAATCTGCTGATTGGGGGATTCTTTTGGACAGGGGGCCCTTTGGGGTCCAACACTGGCCTCCCTGACCTCTACAGCCCTGGGCTGACTGAGGCAGGGTAGAGAGGGGCAGGTTACCTGCTCCAGACTGGGTCCCACCTTGGAAGGGTCCACTGACATCAGGGGTTCTGCCAGGCTAGGCCTGACTACCTCTGTGGCAGTTTCTTCACAAGGGGTCAGATCAGTTCCCTGAGGAGGCTGACCCTTTCCTAAAGTCTGGTGGGAGGGAGATTTCTCTTCCTCCTCAATGCTCTCTGTCTGAGTCGAGTGATCCATAGTTTCAGGCTTCACAACACTATCATCTGTCTGAGTTTGAGCTGTGGCCATCACAACTCTCCCAACCTTTTCAGGAGGGGGCTCAGTTTGGGTGTGGGCTGTGACCATCACAGCCTTTACAACCTGTTCTGGGAAGGAAGTTGTCTGAGATTGGGCTGTGACTGGCACAGCCCTCCTGATCTGTTCAGGGAGGACATTTTGGACTGGGGCTGTGGCTATCACTGCCCCACTAACCTTACCATGGAAGTTTACCATTTTAGAATGGGTTTCTTGCTCTACTTCAGCCCAGGCTGAGAGCTCTAAATCATTCCCCAGTAGGCAATCTACAGGCAAGTTTGGTGACACTGCCACTCTCTTGTGGCCAGTGACACCTCCCCAGCTGAGATTGACCACTGCCATGGGATGATCTCTCTGTACTCCATCAATATTGGTCACCTGGTATGTGGCACCAGGTAAAAGTTGACTTGAGGGGACTAGACTCTCAGTCACCATAGTGATGCTAGCCCCTGTATCTCTATAGGCCTCAACTTTTATACCATTGATGAGGGGCTCCTGTCTGTACTTGCCCAAAGCGTTGGGACAAGTTGTGAAGTTGGCAAACCCCATGCCAGTCTCACAGACAAGAGTATCTAAGTTTGGGGACCTGGTTAGGCCAGAGTCCCCAGGAACTCCCAAAGTAAATGCACCCAAATTCTTGGGGGCACTCCCACCACCTGGGGGATTACTACTAGTAGTAACAGGAGGTTTGGGAATGTTACTTGGGGGTATGTTCTCCTTATTGTTATTCTTTGGGCAACTGCTGTCAGTTTTCAAATGACCCACCTGTTTACAGGGATAACAATAAGGTTTCTTCTGGACATTGGAAGGATTCTGGGACCCACCCCCCTCAGAGGATTTTTGGGGCCCTGATGTGGTTTGATCTGGAGATTTATTCCCACCCTTCTCTTGAGGCTTGGTTGATTCCTTTTTCTGGTCACCACCTTGGTTCTTGGGCCTAATCCTGGTTCTGACCCATTTGTCTGCCCTCTTACCCAATTCTTGTGGAGAGGTCAGATCAGAGTCTACCAGGTGCTGGTGTAATAACTGGTTCTGACAATTATTTAAGACTTGCTCTCTCATAATAAGATTATATAATCCTGTGAAGTCAGTAACCTTGCTACCCAGTAGCCAGCCTTCCAAAGCCTTAGTGGCACAATCAACAAAGTCAGACCAGTCCTGAGACTGAGTTTTCTGGGTGTCTCTGAACAGCAACCTGTACTGCTCAGTGGTTAAGCCAAACCCATCAACCAGTGCATTTTTCAGGACCTGGTAATTGTTAGCCTCCTCAACTCTAGTAGTGAGGAGCTTATCTCTACCTTTGCCATCAAAGGAGAGCCACAGTATAGCTGCCCACTGACTCTGGGGAATGCACTGCACAGTGCAGGCCCTCTCCAGAGCAGCCATCCATTTCTGGATGTCATCCCCTTGCTTAAAGGGGGGCACTATCTTAGTCAGGTGTTTAGTATCTAAACCCTTCTCTCTATCTCTTGGGAGATTGCTGCCACCAGTGGGAGCTAACCCACTCATCTGCTGCTCTCTAGCAAAGGCAAGCTTCTCTTTGGCCAGGGCAAGTTCTTCCCTTTCAATCCTCAGTTTAGCTTGTCTCATCCTTGCTTCATGCTCTCTTCTCTGAGGGGATGTCAATCTCCTCTGGGGAGAGTTCCTTCTCCTCTGAGAAGAGGCATTAGAGTGCAGAGATCTATTGGAGTCCTTAGAAAGAGATCTATCTCTCCTAACTCCAAGGTTAGGCCTACTTAGGGTCAGTACTGGGGGTCCCCCAGATCCTAGCCCAAGCAAGTCTAAGTTGGCCCTAGTTAGCCTTCTGACTACCTCAAGACCTTTGTCTACCTCATCCCCAGAGAGTTCCTCAGGATCCTCCTCCCCAACTGCATTTACAGTGTTGTGGAGGTCTGGATCACCAAGGTGCCCCTCTAAGGCTGGCATATTCCCCTCTCCCTGAGATGCTCTACTAACATCATAGGTCTCTAAGAGATCCAACAGGAAGGGAGTGGTGGGGTTAGCCCCCTGTTTCAATTTACTGGAGGTACACAAGTGTCTCAACTCCTGGAAACTGAGAGCTGCATATCTTGAGCTGACCTGTGGAGGGTCAATCACCACAAGAGGGGTCCCTGAGGACTCTCCCTGGGTAGACATGCTTTTCTAGTGAGGTGTAAGTGGTGCACTTACCTACACTATATGTTTACCTACTGATCCCTTGCTAGAGTTGTAGTTTAGGGTGTGCTAGGCCCTAGGAGCTACAACAGCTGGTTCAGTAGAACTCAGAGTATTCTAAGCTAAGTTATATGTACCTTTAGTACTTATGTGATCTTTCACAAGATATTCTTAGGATATGTGTGGTAAAACAACAGCAAGCTCAAATCCCACCCGCTGCTCACCAATGTGCGAAGTTGGCCTGATGTGCAGTGCTCACTATTCTAGTGATCACTATATATCAGTCCAAACAACCCTTATTGATGATTGGTTGTAAGTCAACCTTATAGACCAGCTATCCTAGTAGCATGGATACGAGCAGTCTAAGGCTAAGACTCTAGAGGGCGTGTTAAGCCAGCTGTTTTACCATCACATTACCCCTTGAACACCCAGTGAAAGGACACCACACAAGTTGTTATGAAAATAAACAGTGTATTTATTTATAACAAGACTACCCTGGCTCTTTATGAGACAGGGAGCTAAGCACACAACAAAACTCTTATAAAAATACTTTAAGTCGCACAATTTACACAAATGCCCGAGGGGCACGAAAAACCATATACTCTAAAAGTGGAATGCGAATTACTAGCAGGTAAGTAACAATTCTCAGAGGCTTTAGAAACGCTAGGCCTACAATACTAAACACTCAGGTTAGGAGCAGGAGGCCTAGGGACACCACGTGCAGAGTGGGAACTCTCACGCGTAAGGCGGGAAAAAGCCTATGGAAGCTAGAACTCACAAAGTTACTGTTCTCGGGCGAACCCGACTAGGTAGGTCGAAAACGACAGTGAATCTGGACCCTTGGATAGTGAGGCTATGCTGGGGCACCGAAATGCCGAAGTTACCTAGCCCAGGGGCTGCGGCTGCATAGGTCTGAAAAGACGTCGGGATTCCTCGTTGACGAACCAGGAGCCTGAAGAAGAAGTTGCTGGCAGGCGGCCAGTGAAGAAAAGTTCGAAGAGATCCAAGCCTGGATCAGGGAAGAAAAAACCTGAAAGCAGAGGGGACTAAGTTCTTGAATCACTAGCCAGTGATTAAGTGGGCACCAGGATGGCGCCGGGCGAAGTCACCGCAGTCAGGTGAGTGGGCGCTGCTGGGCTCTGTAGTCTCACGGACCAGGAGGCGTTGTCGGCGACCAGGATGGAGGTACGAGCTGTCCCACGATGGATGATGCTCTCGACGTCGCTGGACCCAGGATTGGGGCAACAAGTCTTGGCAAGTTCAAGCCCACGCGGTGGACCTAAAATGGCGTTTGGAGTGGACCAGGAGGGTCCGGGGTGCTCCTCTCTTGGAAGGGAGCAAGGGCCAGTCTGGAGCAACCAGACCAGCAGCAGTGATGTCGTCGGGCGTCGTCAGGAAGGCCACAAGCCAGCGGGCTAGTAGCCAAACAACGCGGTGAGCAGCAAAAAAAGCAGAAGGGCCCCACGCAGATCGTGGAGATGCTGGGAGGCTGGACTTCGGAGCTGGAGCTGCTCAGGGTCGGGGCTTCTCGGTCCCCAAAGCACTCACCAGAGGATCCCTCGGCGGTCGTGCTGGAAAGAAGTCGTGCAGTCTTGAAGATGGCCGGTCCCTCGAGGTCTCGTCGCACCCACGGTTCTCAGCTTGGCTGTAGAGGTCAGAGGTGCCAGGGAAGCCGGTTCTCGTCGAGCTGGGCAGTCGGATTCCGGAGGAAGGACTTGCAGCAGACCGCAGTGTTCTTAAGATGGTGCCTGCGGATGCAGGGTGACTACTCCTTAGCCACAAGGGAGAATCTTGAAGAAGAAATCTTGATGTCCTTTCGTAGAAAGTCGTGTCTTGATTCCAAAGATCTAATTTGGAAGGGGGCCTGCTCCTACCTTTATCTGGGAAAAGGGGGCTGGCACGCGACTAAGTCCTGCCCTATGGGTGGGACCAGGAGGGGGGTGGTTACACCCCTCTCCTTTGGCGGGCTTTCCCCAGGCCAGGGGCTGGAGTGCCCCTGGAACTGGTTTCAGCCGGCCTATGCACAGTGAGCACCGGGGTGCCACTTGCAGTCACCTTCCTCTGTAGCCCTGCCTACCTGGAATACACAAAACCCTGTCTGGGGCGGTGCCAGGAAACCCTTTGTCCTTGCCTCCTGCTCTGGGAGGACTCCCAGCAGCAGGAGGGCAGACTTGTGTCTCGGTGGCAGCATCCATTTTGTGGATGCTAAGGCTCTGTCTGACTTTAACCGGGGTTACAGGTTACATACATGTCGTGTCCCTCTAGAAGGGTGGAATGCTAACCCCGTCGCCAGAATTGGCGAGGGGTTAGTATTCCAATTCGTATGACACCTTACTCGACATGTTTTGATAAAGCGATACCAGAGTTGGCATATAACCGCGAGGATTATAATGCACTTAAGAGTATATGGTATGCGATATCATGGAAACGGCTAAGGGATAGATCCCGAAAGCCGCAGACAGGCTCAGCTCATGCCAGAGCACTATCTCACACGATTCCAAGCACTCTGCCTTCAGGATTGTTAAGGCCTGCCATAGGAGTGACTGATAGGAGATCTGTGTGTCCATCTTTAGGGTTAGATATAGGTATACTATATCTAAAGCAAAGGGTGATTACACCACCTTGCCCCAGCTGTCAAGCAGCCAGTTGTGTCAGATTTGGATGGCCAGCCAGGGGTGGCATAATACATGATGCAGCCCCTGGTAGGTCCTGGGTACACCTATGCCCTGGGTACCTAAGGTACACTGTACAGGGACTGACAAGGTGACTCAGTATCCAATTTAGATATGTACCTAAGGTACATGGAATCCATTTTACAGAGAGAGCAGTAGGCCCGGGGCCCTGAATCGCAGGGTCCCAGGTCAACTAAGTCAGAAAACCAGCAAAACACCAGGCAAAAAGTTGGGGGCAACCATAGTCAGGGATCTACCTTCCTACACCTAGTTTAAAAACAATTGATCAGCTTTTCTAATGGATTTTGTTCCCTTCAAATAGAATTTGAGAACCCTCTTGAGGTCTAACGAATGAAGAGACATTTCCGCTGGTGTAGCAGAATTGGGAAAGAAAGAGGGGAGAGAAATTGTCTGATTTACGTGGAAACCAAACACTACTTTGGGGAGGAAGGGTGAGTTTGCATAACCACCCTATTGTGATGGAAAACCGTATACAGTTCCTCAGAACAGAGTGCTTGGATTTCACTCACTCACTCTGCGTGCTGATGTAATAGCCACCAGAAAAGCTATTTTCCATGTAAGGTGTTGTAATGTGGCCCTATGAATGGGTTCGAAGGAAGGACCCATCAATTTGGACAACACTAGAGTCAACTCCCAAGGCAAAGAAGGAGGTTGGACAGGAGGATAAACCTTCTTCAACCCCTATAGGAAGTCCTTGACCACCTGAAGTTGAAAGAAAGAAGGCTGATATAAGTACCATGACATTTTGGTTAAGTGATTTTCTATACGATGTGATAGCCGCCAAATGCACTTTTATGGACGCATACTTCAAACCAGATTTGGCCAAGTACAGCAGATATGGCAAGATTACCTATTCTTGCCCATTAATTGGACTCCACTCACTACAGATACACCACAAGTAAAACATTTTCCATTTAAAAGAGTATGAGGTCCTTGTGGATGGTCTCTTTGACTCCCTCCAAATGTCCATGCAGTACTGAGGGAGCTTCAAATGTCCGTACTGCAGGACTTCCGGAGCCATGCTGCCAAACTGAGCGAGGGAAGGCTGGGGTGCAGAATCTCCCCCCCCATTTTGGTCAGAAGGTCAGGCCTGCACTGGAATCTACGATGCGGGCTGACCAAGAGTTGCAACAGGTAATTGGTGAAACCAGTCTGGTGCTATGAGGATCATGTCACCCTGGATCGGATAACTTTGGTCACAACCTTCGGAATGAGAGGGAGAGGCGGAAAGGCATATGCAAACTTCCCTGACCAGTCTATCAAAAGAGCATTCCCCCTTGTTCCTGGTCGGTAAAACCTGGATGTGAAGGTGTGGCATTTTCTGTTGCGATCGTCTGCAAAAAGGTCGATGAAGGGATGACCCCAGTAATGAAAAATGTCCGCCACCACTTCATCATTAAGCACCCAGTCTTCTTGTTCCTCGAAGTGACGACTGAGGAAGTCAGCTCGCACGTTCTGTTCTCCTGGCAGATGTAGTGCTGTGATCGATAGGTTCCTGGCTAGCTGCCAGTGCCAGATCGCCTGGGATTCTAGAGACAGAGGGCGAGAGCGTGTTCCACCTTGCTTGTTCAAGTAATACATGGTGGTTGTATTGTCTGTTTGTATTGGGATCGCTCGGACTGAATAGACAGCTGAAAAGCCTTGCGGGCTAAATGAACCGCCTGCAGTTCTAGCATGTTGATGTGATAGGTCTGCTCCCTGCTGGTCCATCTGCCCTGTGTTTGTAGTTGACCCAGATGCACTCCCCATCCCTGAAGGGACGCATCCGTGATCAGAGTTTGTTTTCGCAGAGGTTGATGGAATGGGACTCCCACCAGAAGGTTCTTTGGCTGTAGTCACCAGAGAATGGACGTCTTCGTCGCCCTTGGAGAGTGGAGAATTCGGTCATTCTACTGACCAGAGGATTGGTCCCATTTGTCCTCCAGATCATGTTGCAACGGTCTCATTCTCAATCTGGCGTTGGGTATGAGAAAAATGCAAGAGGCCATCTACCCCAGCAGAGAAGCCACTTGTCTATTACTGATGGTTGATGTGCTTGGAGGATGCTGTTGCTTTTGTTTCTCATTGATGGCAATCTCTCCTCCAAAGGAAACACTTTTCCGAGGTTGGAGTTTAGGTTGGCGCCCAGATAATGGAGTTGGTTGAAGAACTGATTTGTCCACGTTGACATGCAGGCCTAAGCGTTGAAGGAGATCCAGGCAGATGTGAAGGTGCTCCTGCACCATGTGGGGAGATGATCCCTTCAACAGCCAGTCGTCCAGGTATGGATACACGAACAGACCGTGGCGATATAATGCTGCCGCTACTACTGTCATGCATTTCTTGAATGCCCTGGGGGCAGACTTTAGGCCGAAGGGTAAGACCTTGAACTGGTAATGCTTCGCGCATCTATGAACTGCAGGAACTTGCGATGCCTTGGTGTGATTGGAATGTGAAAGTACGCATCGTGGAGATCCACCGAACACATCTAATCGCCTTTTCTCAGTTGTGGAAATATTTGATGGAGCGCCAACATTCAAAACTTTTCTTTTTTGATGAACTTGTTCAGAGAACGTAGATCTAAAATTGGTCTGAACTTGTTCGGCTGGTCTTTTTTCTGAACAAGGGAGTATCTTGAGTAAACTCCCTTTCCTCTTTGTGCAGCAGGGACCTCTTCTATGGGCAGTTTCCTGAAAAGGGTCGACACCTCCTGATGCAGGAGATCTAGGTGTAGATGACAGGATTTTACCAGAGGAATGTCTCTTGGGGACGCGCAAAAGCGTAGTGTGTACCCATTGTTTAGTATATTCAGCACCCACTGGTCTTTGGTGATGCTGCGCCACTCTTGAATGTAGTTTGAGATACTTCCTCCCACTGGAGTGTTCAACGGTGCTAGAGTAAGCAGAAAATCATTGCTTCCCTTGAGTTTTTGCTGAGGAAGAGGAAAGCTGTTGGTGTCCTCATCTTCCTCTCGAGGAACGACGGCCTTGGAACTGGGACTTGTTCTGTTTGTTTTGCGACCATTGAGGAGTTTGAACCCTCTGTTGGTAATTTTTACGATTGTAGGGCCTGTAGCTTCGTTTAAACTCCTTTTTCTTCTCCAGGCCCACAGCCATTAACGTGTCCAACTCGGCTTTCATTCTGGCCATTTCCTCATCTGTGTGTGATCCAAACAGTGAGTTGCCAGAAAACGGAAAATTCATGATGCGTTGCTGTGCCTCCAGTTTCAACTCTGTCAGGCGCAGCCAGGAAGATCTTCGTGCACATATGCCATGTGCATAAGAGTGAGCCGCCAAAGACGCCCCATAGGCTGCAGTACTGATTACCTGGTTGGTCACCAGCGCACCTTCCTGGAGAATCTCAGAGAAATCCTGTTTATCCTCCTTTGTGAGTTTGTCTTTGAAACGCTCCAGTGAATCCCATAAGGACCTGTCATAACGGCCCAGCAGAGCCGCAGCGTTAGACACTTGAAAGGAAGACGCTGCAGAGCCGCAAGCGTTCCTACCCCAAGAATCCTGTGCTCTACTTTCTTTATCTGGAGGAGCTGAGGAGGAAGAAGCAACTGTGAGTGTCTTCTTTGCTGCTGCAATAATGATAGAGTCCGGTGGTGGATCCGATTTGAAAAAAAGAGGATCGGATGCAGCAGGTTTATATTTTTTCAGGATCCGAGCCGGAGCTGCTTTAGCCGATAATGGAGTGAGGAAGATGTCCATTACCGGCTCAATGATACCAGGGACCAAAGGAAGCAATGGCCTAGTCGCAGACCTTTGATGGAGGGTCTCAAAAATGATGGACGTGGTGGTCTGAGAAGCTGACATGGCTATGCCCAGCTTTTGTGCTCCTATGGTGAGAACATCGTGAAAGGTGTTCACATCATCGATGGGTGACACCCTAGGAGGACTATCCGTAAGTGTAGGTGATTAGCCCCTGCGTCGAAGATGAGGACCAAGATGGTGTTCACCGTCTCTTGCGATGTCGCTGAGTCGAACTGCGCTCAGGAGATCTGCCTCTGTGTTCTCTGGTCCCAGTGGTGGGGGACCTGTCCACTTCCTGCACGAGACGCAACAGTGATCTGTGCAGTGGACTGGAATAGTCCGTAGACCGCTGGGCGTGACCTGAGGGTTCTTTCTGCCAATGATGGATAGGTTGTAGCCATCTGTGCGATGGTAGGATATGGATTGAAGGAGATCGCTGTCTCCTTGGAGAGCCTCTTAGAGGTGATCTTGGAGGCTCAGGCGAATGAGCAGAAGAACTGAGTGACGTCGCAATCGTCTGGGGTGAGCTCCAAATAGAATGAGAGGACTTCTAGAGAGTGATCGGCGTCTTGATGAGTGTGTCAATAGTGTCTCACCGGTGTGTCACTAGAGCCTGATTGTCTCTTCGACATCGACCTCTCCGTGTGTTTTGATGTTTTATGGTGCGAAGTCGAACACCTGGAGCCCACAGACTTCGCTTTCGACGTTGAGTGTGCAGGAGACCCCAACGAAGAAAGGATGGACGGAGAAATCCTTCTCGGCGTCGCTTCTTGATGCCTGTTCGATCTCTCTCTCGACGCTGACCGTCTACTGGAAGTCAATGGTGTCGAGATCGGGGCACTTATCGCCGTCGACAGAGACCGCCGTCTCACGACATCTGGTGTATTTCACTCTGGGTCTCGATGAAGGATCTTTCCTCAACGTCGGCGAAGATCAAGCCTTCGACGTTGTAAGTCGCTTGGACGATGACAGAGGCGACGAGTGCCTTGCCTCTGGTGACGAGGCGCGTCTCGAAGTTGACCCCCGCCTGGTTGACAGCAACGGAGACGCCTGCTTCAACGCCGATCGCTGGTGACCTTGCGACGGTGGAGCATGCCTCGACGTCCAACGCCGACTTGACGGCGACGACAGAGATCTATTTCTCGACAGAGGGCGAGCCCGCACCAACGGAGAGCGACTCCTCAACACTGATACTCGCCTGGTTGACGACGGCAGAGGATCCGACGTACCTGTAGTCTTTGTAAATGACCAGAGTTCTCTCGACAGCGAGCACGCCATCAATGGTCTTCTCGTTGATGTTTTTTGTTGCCGATGAAGGTATTTGAGGCGCCGAGCCCGACACCGATGGAGAGCAGACTGGAGCCTTACTTCTAGATGGAGTAGTGGCTCTCTATTTCCTCTTCATCGGAGACGTGCCTCTCTTCCCCTTCTCGGCCAGGCCATATAGGCAAATTCTCTCCCTGTCCTTAAGAGTTCTTTTGGACAGCAGCTGGCAATGCTGACAGGTCTTGGGATTATGATCAGAAGGAAGGCAGAGAATACAGACAGGAATGGAGTCTGTTTTAGCCTTCTTCTTGACACAGGCAGGGCAAGAGTCACAAAGAGAGGGCATTTTTGACTGGAAAATAATGCTTAACTTTCTTAAAAATAGTTGAGATATACTTCCACAACAAAAAACTGTTGAAGTAAAATGTTTTTTTACAAAAAAAGAAGTATTTTCTGACAGAAATCAGAAAAAAGTAAGAGCTGAAGTAACCAGGGTCCTGACAGAAGGAGCCGGAATGAACAACTGACCTAACTGTCACCCCTGAAGCATGATGGGAAGCTAGGGGTCATGGCTGCCTTAAAGGCATGGTGCCAGTTTACTTTGTGCGTTTCTGTGGATTAGCTTTTCAGCTTTCTACACTGAGATTTTCTGCAATGCAGCCTATGTGCTGACAATGTTTTTCATTCTTTCTTGCAAGGTGATTTCTGCGGTATATTAAAGCAGTTTTCAAATGTGTTTTCTTTCTCTCTGCAAACTTTTTAAAAAAAAATGTTTTTATTGAATAGAGCAACAGGAAAGCCAAGG
Source organism: Lissotriton helveticus (assembly GCF_964261635.1). Classification (NCBI taxonomy): domain Eukaryota; kingdom Metazoa; phylum Chordata; class Amphibia; order Caudata; family Salamandridae; genus Lissotriton; species Lissotriton helveticus. The sequence goes on from NC_136059.1 coordinate 250,379,431, forward strand.
TACAAAACATGATATACTTTAGAATTCAATAATCACGAATTTCCAATAAATTTCTCAAATAACAAACAAGAGATAAGAAGTTAAAAAAGTAGAAAACGATATGCAAAGATAAAAGGAAGGTTCATCGAGATAGAAGAAGTCAGCCCACTACAGCGGTAAAATTTTCCTGGACATTAAGTACAAGATATGCAATTTATAAAGTGCATCAGCGAAAACGTGCAAAACTGCAATAAAGTGCTAGTGCAAAAGTGCCAAAAGTACAAAAAAGTACTATCTTGAAAAGTGCAAAGTGCAATCTGATATAGGAAAAGGTGTAATAAGTGTAGATGTCCTGGAAATCAGATAGAAGGCTTTAAAAGAAAAGTCATCTCCTCACAATTTACTTCTCGATTCATCCTCCATTAATTACTTCTAGAGTCTCAAAATATTTCCAGTTCCTCGCAAATCTCCCAACAGCTCCCACTCTACCCGCATATGCCTTTTCAAAAAAACATGTTCTCCTCATTTTGTTGAACCATTTTAAGTGTGATGGGATCTCACTGGACTTCCAGTTTTGAAGAATTAAGGAGCGAGCAACTGCGCAAGATATAAATATAAATACCTCTTCTGCTTTATTAAACCTGTTCCTATCTTTGCATATACCGAACAGGGCTACTTCTGCTGTTGGTAGAAGAGATTTCCCAATAGCCTGTTCGATATCGGCAAATATTCCCTTCCAGAAAGTTTCTAACTGGTGGCAAGAGAAAAAAATGTGATGCCATCCTCCCTGGCTACTAGCCAAACATCTGAAACATTTATTCTCAGCTCCGGAAAACATCCTTTCCAAAGCCTCCGGTGTATAGTATGCTAACCAACGGGACAGAAAACACATCCTTTTATAGTTGGCAGCTCGCAATGATCTATTCCCCAACTCACAAATGACCTCCCAATCCTTTGTAGAAAAGTTACATTTTGTAGCGAGATTTATTTTCTCAAGATGGCTGTCTACTAAAACATTTTGATTTGAACAATGAAGCATTTTATACCAGTATCCGATACCTTCCCTCATTCCATCATACAAAGCTGTTAGTATGATATTAGGGGGATTAAACAGGCCACTTATCTCTTTTCTAATAAAATTAAAGATCTGCATATATTCAAAAAAAGTCGGGTGTAATGAACCATTTATTCTAGCGGCTACCTCCTGCCAGCTAATTACCCTGTTTTGGATTACAAAATGTCTTAACTCTCGGAAGCCGCAAAGTTCCCAAGATTTAATACAATTCAGGCTTAGTGGAAGGCCTATTCGAGTACATTCTTTTAAACTTAGATAATGAGAACTATCAGTACCATGTTTTCTGAAAAGAAGCGACATTCTTGAGGCATATTCTCTTAATGTTTTATATCTTGACCTCTTTGGGAGCTTTGCGATTTTTAAAAAAACTGGAATTTGGGAGCCTAGTTTTTGTAGCATTCTTGTTAGAAAGAAATTATCTCTTGTTTGATTATTCCTCAGTAATCCTGCCAATATATTGAAAAATGCGGCTTCATAATAGGTCCTTAAGTGGGGTGGGGCTAAGCCTCCTTGTTCAGCTGGAAGTTGTAATACTGGAAGTTTAACTCTTGAAGTTGTGTTACCCCATATAAAGCCTCTCAGCATTGTTTCGAGTTCTTTAAAAAATGTTAAATTAATTTTGATGGGCACGTTACTGAACAAAAAGATAAGCAAAGGCAGCACCGACATCTTGATCAATGAGACCCTACCTATAAATCGATAAAGGAAGAAGAAGCCAGTGATCTAAAAGGTTCCGAATTTTGTTCTTCATTCTGATATAATTCATAGAATAGAGCATATCATATTCGGTGGTCATATATATACCCAGATATCTTATTGGGTCGCTTCTTGCAGCTTGGGCCTGCAGATCAGCAGGGAGAAAATGAGGATCAGTGTTTAATGCAAGGACCTCAGTTTTTTAAAAATTTACTTTATAACCCCCTATCTTTTCATAATTATCGAACTATCTCATCAAATTTTCAATATTTTCTTTTATGGGTGATAAATATAAAATAATATCGTCGGCAAACAGCTTTAATTTAGACATACCGACTAAAGGGGGCTGGATAGCCACGTTGTCCCTAATCTTAATTACTAAAGGTTCGATGAAGAAAGTAAAAAGCAGCGGGGACAACGGGCAGCCCTGTCTTGTGCCCCTGTTTATCTTGATCTTACCAGCCTGTTTCATATTGATTATTACTTGGGCCGATGCTCCCTCGTAGATGTTATAAAGTATCTTAATAATTGAGGCTGGGAAACCAAATTGACCGAGAGAGTAAAATAATGCAGCCCAATTCACTAGGTCAAACGCTTTTTCCGCGTCCATCATCAGTATACAGGCTGGGGTCAAATTAATATTAAAATAGTCCAATGCCTGGATTAGGAACTCGGTGTTTGCTGCCATATAACGCCCTGCAATAAACCCAGACTGGTCCTGATGAATGACCTCCTGGGCAGCAAAGACAAATCTTTCAGCCCATATTTTCATAAGGATTTTGTAATCCGAATTTAGTAGGCTAATCGGCCTGTATGAATTAACATCGTACTGATTTTTATCTTTTTTAAGAAAACATATGATTGTAGATTCCTTAAACTCAGCAGGGACGAACCCGCCTAACCTAACATGATTGTATAACTTTTTCAAAGGAGTTGCTAATTCTCTAAAAAAAGACCTTATAAAATTCTATTGGGAATCCGTCCTGGCCGGAAGCTTTTCCCCCTGACATTGCCTTTATACAGTTTTGTATTTCTGGGGTATTTATTTCCAGACTAATTTGATTTACCCGACTTTCGGAAATTTTGGGGATTTGAATGTCTAAAAAATAGTCCTGGATCATTACATCCTCTACCTGATATTCCGTTGAGTACATTTTTTCAAAATGATCCAGGAAGATTTTTGAGATCTTGTCTCTATCCTCCTCCTCCAGCCCGCTCAGAGGATCGCAAATTTTCCCTATCAGTGATGACTCCTGCTTTTTTCTGGTAGAGTTAGCTAGTAATTTCCCCACCAACTGGCTGTCTTCATAGACCTTTTGTTGGAAGGCTTTCGAGCTGTTAATCTCTTCCGCTACAAAATAATCCCGAAGAAGAGTTTTAGCCTGCTCTAGTTTGCTTGAGTGATGTTGGAGCTGCAATGCATATTCCCTCTCTACGTCTGATTGAAGCTTAGCTATTTTTGACTTTCTTTTGTTTGCCTTAGCACTAGTATATGCAATAATCTGGGCGCGTGCTGATGCTTTGAATCCGCCCCAAACAGAGAAGGGTTCAGCTGTATTATCGTTTATTACAAAGTATTGTATAATCCAATCTCTGAATTGTGAAACCCATTCCTGGTTCTGTAGGAGGGTGCGATCCAGCTGCCACCTGGGGCACTTTTCATCCACTCCTCCCAATTCTAATTCTAATTCAATTCTAGCATGGTCCGAAAACGGATTGCATCCAATCACAGCTCTTAAGATCAAAAAAGATCTAGATATTAAAAAAAAGTCTATTCTCGATGCAGTCCGAAACCGGTGGGAATAGCATGTAAAAGATTCAATTTCAGCATTTCTATAACGCCATGGATCCCTCAATTGATATTCATGTAAGAGTGCTTCAAAAAAACATTTTGTTTTGGGCTTTAGCTGTTTCTTTTTCTTGTTAGAAGTATCTTTTGACAAGGCTTGAATAAAATTAAAATCTCCTCCTAGTATTATCTGTCCTGGGGCGCCCCTCAAAGATTCAAAAATTTCTGACAGACCGGAAATATCATCGTGGATGGGGCCATAATAGTTGACAAAGTTTATAATTTTATTTTGCAATTTGGCCACCACCCAAATCCACCTGCCCTTATCATCTCTATGAACCTGAAGGAATTCCCAGGCAAGATCCCTTGAGAAGTAAATAGCAACCCCTCTCTGGGCCACCCCTGCTGATGAGAAAAATACCTTAGAAAAGTAATTAGGAATAAACAACTTCGGGCTATTGGACTTCAAGTGAGTCTCCTGAAAGAAGACCACCTGAGGTCTAATAAAAATTATCCATTTCAGCAACGCCCCATACTTCTGTTTGTTTAACATTCCATTTGCATTAATTGACAGGATATTACAAGTGTTACTTTTCATCTGAAAGAATATTTTATCACTGCTGCGTACCTATTAAAAGAACTAAGGCTAGTAAAATACCCATTGCTCATATTCCTTTTTGCTGCATTTACCCCCTCCCCCCACCCCCCCCCAGGAATGTGGAGGTCCCCGTCCCTTCCACGCTGGCCACATTCCTCCCACTTCTTCTGATCTGGGTGTCCTTTTGTTACACCCTGAGTGACCCATAGATCTGTTACCGCCCCATACAGATATTGCACGCTATTCCTGCTAAGGAAGAAAAAAGCATCAGAGCTAGAGCAGACCTAAGTTAGAATTTCCCCTTTTCCGGCCTAGCTCCCAAAGAAATCTCCTTGAGAAAAGAGTGCGCTTCTTCTATGTCCGTAAACAAATAGAATTTTCCTTTAACCAGGACCTTCAATTTAGACTGCTGCGCGATCGAGGCTTGAGCGCCATTTGCCTTGAATAAGTGTAAAATTTTCACAAATTCTTTTCTTCTTTTTGCCGCTGCAGCAGTCATATCAGAGAAGATCCTACATTTTACAGTTTCTGATACCGCAAATTGGCGTTGTTGGAAGGCTTTTGATAAACTCTTCTCCTTGATCCTATAGTCCGCAAAATTCAAAAGAATAGTCCTTGGAAATGGAGAATTAGGGAAGCGCTGAGCTGGGACCCGATGAGCTCTTGTTATTGTCAGGTCTCCCTCGAATTCAGGTAGAACTGTATGGTGAATAAAAGAATCAACCCACTGAATGGGATCGGAGCCCTCTGATCCTTCCGGAACCCCCACGATCCTTAGGTTTGACGATCCTTAGGTTTGACCTTCTAGAATGATTTTCGTGCTCATCTAGCTTGTTTTCAAGAGCATTCTTCTTCTTAGCTGCCTCCTTAGCTTCTCCCGCAACCAGGTTCATTTGATCTTCGAGTGTAGAGATCCTCGTCTCTGCCTCCTGAAGTCTCTTTGGGATTACCAGCATGGATTCCTCAAATGTATCCATTCTTAATTGAAGGGCTGCTATCTCCACTTGCTGATTATGTTTGATTTCTCGAATTTCATCTAGAATCAGATTCAACATTTCGCGAATGCCCAGCTGATATCTTGCCTCCGAACTCTCTTCTCGTCCCACAAAATTATCTTCCCCTACTGAAAGATTTATTGTAGCACCTGAATTGTCTTCGACGGAGCACAACTGTACTTCATTCCCCTCTGCATTTGGGGCTCCCAACACCTCGCTTTGTTTAACTGGAGATGAAGAGCAGACTTACGTATAACCCGCTTCACCGAGAGTCTCTAGTGTGGAATTTCTAGAAGGTTGTAAAGCGCTTAGATGAAGAGACGTAGGCGTCTTATCATGACAAATTGATTTGGACGATTTTATTGGGCCTGAGTCATTAGATTGGTCATTAGAACGTGCCATATTGGCAGGTGCGGCTGATAAAGATGTTGCAGTTGGTGAGGTGGCAGGAGCTAAGGCAACGGGGGATTGTGCAGATAGAGACCTAGGAGTGGTTTTTTTTGCAAAGAGCGGATAGTCTTTAACCTCCTTTCCTTCTTTTCCATTTTTATTTTTAACCTCTCCTGCTTGAGGTGACGTTTCCGGAACTGATACTAAAGTGCCGGCTAGTAGTTTTGCTTCCGGCTCTGGATCTGGCTCTAGCTCTGGCTCAAGTTCTGGATCTGGCTGTATCATTAAGTCATTGCTTTCATGACAATCTATCCCAGCCATCTCTCTGCAAACTCGTTATGACATTGTTTGTTTGTTTGTTTGGATTTATATAGCGCTTATAACCCAGGGGTCTCTAAGCGCTTTGCCTTGGGAACCCGTCCTGGTTTTTCCCTGTGAGATAGCCCCTACAGGGCATCCCCAAGGTGAAAGCCAGGCATCCCGCCGCGGGGGGCCATTGTGGAGATTAAGCAAGCTTAATGCCCAGAGTTGCAGAGTGTGAACCCATGATTAGGTCAGGCACCGAAGCGAGAATTATCGAGTCCGTGGACATTTGAGCTCGAGACCCTGCCGCGTCGGGAATTGAACCCTGGTCCCGGGTCTGACCTCTGCTTCAGGGTCTGCCTGCTCTAACCAGTGAGCCACACTTCTCCACTATTTACATTGTGTCATTTTTATTGAAACTTATTCATTTTATTATAGAAAACATTTCCCAGTGTCGTTTTAATTCTATTTATTTATTCGAGTGCTTGTGGATACATGATTTTTTGTTTTTCCGTCTGGTGCATACATCAGTATTCGAAAGATTATGAGGACCCTGGGGGGCCGAAATTTAAAAAAAATGTATGCCAGCAACCTTCGCGGGAGTGTACTCGACAACTTCCCAAATTTTCCTGGCGATCGGATGAATGCTGTTTTAATTCTATTTATTTATTCGAGTGCTTGTGGATACACAATTTTTTGTTTTTCCGTCTTGTGCGTACATCAGTATTCGAAAGATTATGAGGGCCCCGGGGGGCTAATATTTTAAAACAAATTATGCCAGAAACCTTCGCGGGAGTGTCCTCAACAACTTCCCAAAGTTTCCTGGGATCGGATGAATGCTGTTTTAATTCTATTTATTTATTCGAGTGCTTGTGGATACACGATTTGTTGTTTTTCCATCTGGTGCGAACATCAGTATTCGAAAGATTATGAGGGCCCTGGGGGGCCGATATTGAATAAAATGTTGTGCCAGAAACCTTCGCGGGAGTGTACTCAACAACATCCTAAAGTTTCATGGCGATCAGATGAATGGTGTAGTAATGCATAAAGGACAAACAGACAGACAGACATACATTCGTTTTTATATATATAGATATGTTTCCGGGGTCCTGTGCATGGGCGGGAATATTCATGTGCTCATGACTATTGATAAGGATACCCTGGAAGAGATTGGTAATATCCAGAAATAAACAAAGTGATCAATAAGTGGCTGTGTCTTGGCTCCTTCACCGTGACAGAAGGCTCTGATTAGTTAAAAAGAGAAAGACACCATTCTGTGATCCCAGCCTTCACCTTCAACTTAAAAGTTAGCTATGCTATAGAGGTTCGATTTGACGTAATACCTAGAGCATGCTGCCCTACATATGGCATTATTAAGGAATTCCCACATCTGGCCCCATTAAATCCACTCCTGTCCCTCAGAATTACTGATACAGGGGTACCAATCACTCCTATGTGTGGAGTTAACAGGTTGACTAAACAATAGGAATTATTGGTAGAAATGGTAAATCTAGGGGATGCCCCTCGTAATTCTTCATATTTCAACCGAACATACACCAACTAAGTTCAGATGCTCACCGCAGCTAAAATTTCAGAAAAAAAACACATTTGTAGTTTTCCCATGGATCTTATGATGTTGACAGAGCTGGTAACCTGTTAACAGCCTCAACGAAATTATGATGGACCTTGTAATGAGGCCTATCAAGGCTGTTGAAGTTCAACAAGAGTTCTGCTTGTTTGGAACAATAAGAAGCAATCAGCAATCCACAGTGGATACATGTATAGTACAAAAATTCTGAAATGTTTGTTTTGTGAGGGAAGCTTGCAATGGCATGATCTATCTAGTTTTGAATGTGCTTCCTAACACAATATACATAACTTGTCTATTGGTGTGATTCCATTTGGCAGACAGTGTAGACAGGACAACTTTCATTTGATAATCTTTCAAGATTTCACAATCTTAAATGTTTTAGCACAAACAGACGGGGGAAACAAGAACTGAGCCAGAAATACCTCAAGAGATCTGCTGTGCTAATCTGTTCTCAGTGAAACAAACAGTGAAATGAGGCACAAAAGTGGTGCCAGAAAATACGAAAGAACCCAGAATCTAATGATATCTGAGTTGTCAGTGGACATTACTTAAAAGGCCTGAATGTAGATTTTACCTTTCCAATCTCAGTTGCCCAAGAAATTGAGATTTGGTTTGGCACTGCCGACGACATCCGAACTAAAGAAGTGATATTGAGTGGGCGTCCTTGTCGCTTCTGCTCAATGCCATTTTTGGGTGGTGGTGCATATCCCTTTGTCAAGAAAGAAAAAGACGAAAAAAGAAAGTTTACTTCCAGGTTATGTAAATAAGCCGAAATCATCTCACATTCAAAACATGTTAAATGTTTTAAAATTTTGGTAAATTATTATGTACTTTTACTCAACCGGAAACGCATAATTATTTGTGAATGTATTTAATATAAAAATATGCCTTTGTGGATTACACAAAGTCAACACTGAATGCACACTCAATATTACCATTTATAGCTCAGGAACAGCACATTGCAAAACGGCAGAAGCAAGATTCTTAAAGCTATATAAAAACACTTTACTGGTGTTATTAATGTTACTGGTCCAGAGCATAGTAGAGAGCAGGGTTTTTCAACGCCAGAGTAAGGCCCAGCTGGGCTCAGAACAATACTGTAGAAGGGGTAACCAGGAGTAGAATAGTTCAAACATGTGGAAGACACAGTTTGAGGTATCTTACTCTTACATACTTATATTCACCAACTCCCTGATTTCACACCATCATGTTGGAGGTCAGCTAGACGCCGAAGCTAAATGTGACCTGCGCACTTGAAGGTAAAATGAGGCAGAATGCGATATGCGAATCATATGCCTATTTTGCACCTTCCAAGGCTTTTGTGTCCTGTTTTACTAACACTTTATCGTTGTGGGCTTGAGCGCTAGATTTAAGCGAGCACAATTAATGTTAAACACATAATCAACATATGCTACAACTAGTTACTAAATCATCTGCCCCCACTTTTGCGCTGGTTTGCTCATACTGAATCTAACTGATTTACTGCACGCCACTGAGGTTTATGATGCAGACTGCATCATATACCCCAATGGCTTTATTACCTTGACACTAAGGGCTATACATTCATGTAATGTATTAAATATAACCAGCATGTTATTACTACAAAGCAAATTGCTAAAACAAATATGCAAATTTGATTTCGCTCTTGTAATACTTAATCTCGTTTTTGCTGATGCTAATCAAAAACTCAGTAAGCAGATATTTTTAGAAATAGTTCATTAATACCTTAGTAAATAACAGTAACAAGCATAGTCAAAGATAATGTGTCTTGACTTTGCTGCTGGGCATTAACCGATCTGATTTGCCTATGTTTTTCATAGTTGGTGTGCATGGACATATATAAACACAACAGCCATCTTAAAATGGAGTTTCATAAAATAAAGGAGCTTGAACTTGGCCCTTTGATGTACTGGCAGCCAATGCAGCTCCCGTAGACTATCAGATGCCGAGCTATGCTTGCTTTTATTGCTAACCAGCCTAGCAGGTGCATTTTGAACCAACTGCAGGCAAGTGAAGAGATAGTCAGGCATACCCACACAGAGCGCATTCCCATAATCCAGTCTGCTAGAAAATAGGGCCTAGGTAATAGATTTCCTGCAGTTTAAGTGGATCCAGGAAAAGAGTCAACAAAGTAGTTTCAGTGTAGCTAAGCTTTTTTCACACAGCGTTCGTACTTGATCTTGCAAGGACAGTGCCAAATCAAAAAAGATACCCAGATTTTTGGCAACTCGCTTGGGTTCGGCTCCCAGCGCTATGGGCCACCAGGTACTGTCCCAGATTAGGTGTGCTCCACTGAAAAGTAGAATCTCTGATTTTACGGCATTTAACTTTAGACAGTGTTCTGTCATCCAAGTTGCTATCTCAGTGAGTTAAGTTACTTTTGGTAAAGATTTACAAAAGTAGTTGAGAGGTGCACTCGGTAATATGTTCAGCATGAAAAAGTTCAAGGAATTTGAGGATCTTCAGTTCCTTCTTTATTGATTTCTTTATTTCCGTCTTTATAAAATACAATGGCACAGCCAACGCGTTTCATTCCCTTTCGTGCCTTGGGAATTTCCCAAGGCCCGAAAGGGAATGAACATATTACCGAGTGCACCTCTCAACTACTTTTGTAAATCTTTGGCATAACAGACATCCTTGGCAGCGGATGTGGAGAGTGTTTGCACCATAACAACTCATGAAACAGAAGAAGTCAATGTGCTAAACCTTGGTCTCCTGCTGTGGGCTTTTGTTGTTGTAAGTTACTTTTGGTGTCCACATGCTTGTCATCCAGGGAGATTAGTAGTTGTGTGAGTATCTTAGAGCCCGAGTAGAAGCCCCCAGGTTCCAGGAGACCAGATTGCACTGTCTCCTTATGGCCTGACCCATGGTGCCTTGGGGGAGTGATAAGCACTACCCCTTCTATTCTGTCCCATTCATATGTTGGATCAAGGGAAAAAAAACTCTCCTCCATACAGACCTAGCGGAGGTATCTTCCATTCGTAAGCCCTTAACAATTGAATATGTGAAAGCCCCCCAAATCTACTATTAAATCTTGATAGACAGCTAGCCTGCAATAGGGCCTTCTGCTTGGTGCCATCCCAGTGTGTACCCCAATTCAGATTCCTCCTGAAGGTTAAACCCAAATATCTATATTGATCGACTTGCTCTACATCCTGTGTGTCTAAGTACCAGGTGAAACTCTTGGTCTTTTCCAAATTAAAGTGGAGCTGGTTCAGCTTTCTAGAAGTTGCCAGGGCATTTAGTTTCCTCTGCAGACCAATAGGGATATAATCCAGTAATACCAGATGGTCTGCATGAAGCAGACAGACTATGTGCTGGTTTCCGATTTTAGGTGAAAAATAATTAGATTGGGAGATAAAGGTGGGAGATAAATAAAGGTGGGAAGGTCGGCCACAAATCGGCTAAAAAGCAGAGGTGCTCAAACCACCCGTGGCAGGCCGTTGTCAATGGGAATTCTTTGTGATAATCGACCCAACTTATCTAACTTCAACTAAGCCCAATTACCAGAGTGAAAAGATTGAAGTGCACTAAGGAGGTTTCGCTGGAGGTCCCAAGCAGCAAGTTTCCCCCACAAGATATCACTATCAACAAAATCAAAGGCTGTCCGGAAGTCAACAGCACAGCCTTTCATTTTCCTCCAGGGCCTTTCGAATAATGGCCCATAGTGAAAAACAGTGGTATATAGTGGAGTGACCATCCCGAAAGCCCCCCTTTTCTATTGGAATTCTATTGGTTTCAATAACCCTTTCATAACGATTGGCTAAAATAATCTTAGAAAATATCTTTAGTGAGCTATCACGAAGGCTAATAAGCCTATAAGGTGTAGGGTCAGTACCACTTGCTTTTTTAAAAATAGGTTTCAATAATGACCCTTTCCAGGAAAAGAGGTAAACGCCGGAAGAACAAGTTATTTACGTTCAGTAACGATATATCTGTAAGAAAAATTAGTTAGTTGTAGATTCCTTATCTTAGAATTACCCCCAGGCGTCAGACTGGATCCGGAAAGTTTTTTCGTCAGCAGTACCTCTGCATGTCGGAAGGTGGCGTCGGTCGGCTCTGCGTCCGTCATTTGCATCGTGGTCGCCGGCATGATGTCTCAGCAGCTATTTAGACGACCCCCTTATGCGTGGACGTCAGTTCTGTACATGACTTTCCGCACCCGAAACGCTGAACCATGCAAGACACTGACCACTGGTGCACAAAACTAGTGCCCTGAAAGGACATCCTTAACACTAGAAATCCGTTCGCAGAACCGGGAGAATGGGAGGGCTGGTAAGGAATCTATAACTAACTAATGTTTCTTACAGATATTTCGTTACCAAAGGTAATTAACTTGTTCATCTGAAAGAAACACGTTAGTTATAGATTTCTTACCTTAGAATAGGACTGAAGCAATACCAACACTGGAGGTGGGTCTGCGAACCAAGATCACACCAGAAAGTCCTGTAGAAGAGAACGACCAAAGAAGTCGTCTCTCCGGACTTGATTGTCAAGGCAGTAGTATTAGTTGAAGGTGTGCAACGAAGCCCATGTAGCTGCCTGACAAATGTCATTCAGAGGAACTCCCTATCACAAAGCAGTAGTTGCTGCCGTCGCCCTGCTGGAATGGGCGCGCAGCCCCACTAGAGGCTCCTTCTTTGCCAGAAAATAACCGGATTTGATACACAAATCGACCCATCAGGAGATAGTCCGCTTGTGTACGGTCCAACCTTTTTTGGTGCCCATACAGCCAACAAAGAGCTGGTCATCCACTCGGAACTGTTTTGTGCAATCCAGATTAAGGGAAAGCGCATATTTTGGGTCCAGACGGTGGAGCCTCTCCTCCTCTTTTGTGGGATGCAGAGAGGAAAAGAAGGTGGACAAAGTGATGGTCTGCACGATGTGAAAGGCAGTGCCAACCTTGGGCAGGAAGGATGGACGAATCCTGAGAACCACCTTGTCCAGATGGACAGACAGGAAAGGAGGCTTGGATGAAAGGGCCTTGTGCTCACTCACCCATATGGCAGATGTGATAGCTACCAGGAAAGCAGTTTTAAGTGTCAGAAGCCTTAAAGGACAGTTGTGAAGCAGCTCAAAGGGAGCGCACATTAAAAAAGTTAAGACTAGATTCAAGTCCCACTAAGGCATAACAAAGGGGTTGTACCTTTAAAGAAACGATTAAAAACCGGGGACTTTCGAGAAGGCTGATCAGGAAGCCAAAGGAAGGCAGAGATAGCCTTTGATAGTGTCCAGAGCAGAACCCTGCTGGCCTAAAGAAAGAAGGTACAAGAGAACTTCAGAAAGAGGGGCAGAAAGGGGATCCACAGCCTTTGCTGTGCACCATGCCACAAACTTGTTCCACCAGCAGGGGTATACCTGCTCAAAAGACGTCAACTGCCGCCGCTAAATCTCCACACAAGGAGGTGGAGGCTGGACAGGTTCGGGTGGAGGACTGTCCCCTGCTGCTGTGACAGAAGATCCTCCCGCAGAGGCAGCCTGATCGGAGGATCGATGGCCATGTTGAGCAGCTCGGGATACCAGTCTCTTCGTGCCCAATTCAGAGCCACAAGAAGGACTTGGGCCAGGTCGCGTCTGATCTTCTTCAGCACTCTGGGCAGAAGTGGTATAGGTGGAAAGGTGTACAACAGACCACAACTCCACTCGCAACAAAAAGCGTCACCTAGCGAGTGCCGCCTTGGAAATTCCAACGTGCAGAATTGCTGACATGGCGCGTTCTCTTAGGTGGCGAATAGAACTAACCAAGGGTCTCCCCACTGTCGAAAGAAACCTTGCACCACCTCCGAGTGAAGACGCCATTCGTGATCCATCATGCACCTGCGGCTGAGTTTGTGTGCTCTGGCGTTCAGGGAACCTGCAAGGTGTTGAGCCACCAGGGATATGCCCTGATGCTCCAGCCATGTCCAGAGGCGGAGGGCCTCCTGACATAGGGCCCACGACCCCACCCGCCCTGTTTGTTGCAGTACCACGTGGCAATGGTGTTGTCCGTGAACACCTGCTCTACTCTTCCCCGGACAGAGGGAAGGAATGCCTTGAGCGCAAGATGAATCGCCTTAGCTCCAGAAGGTTGATGTGGAGCCCGGACTCCCCCGGAGACCAGGAGCCTCTGATCTCCACCTCTACCATGTGGCTGCCCATCGCAGAAAGGATGCGTCCGTCACCACTGTGTGCTCTGGTTGGGGAAGGGAGAGGGATCTGCCGTTGACCCAATCCTGGTTCGTGAGCCACCACTGCAACTGTTGAGCAGTGCCCTCCAAGATCTGGACACAATCGGACAGATTTCCCTGATGCTGCGCCCACTGGAAGTTAAGATCCCACTGCAGAGCCCGCATATGCCACTTGGCATCATCGACCAGCAGGACACAGGAGGCCATGAGGCCCAGCAGCCTCAGGGTCATCCGGACCGAAACCCGGGATGGAGGCTGAAAGATCGAAATCATAGCCCGAATATTCCGGACTCACTGTTTGGGAGGATAAACCCGAAACTGAGTTGTGTCCAGAACCATTCCGATGAAGAGGATCTTCTGACAGGGAATCAGGTGTGACTTCGGCACATTGACGGAGAACCCCAGCGAATGCAGGAGGTCGGCCGTAGTCTGGAAGGAGGAGACAACTGCCTGGGGCGATCCTGCCTTCAAAAGCCAGTCGTCGAGATAGGGGAAGACTGGAACCCCTGAACTGTGCAGATGAGCTGCGACCACCGCCATCACTTTCGTGAACACCCGAGGGGCGCTGGTAAGGCCAAAGGGGAGCACGGTTCACTGAAAATGCTCATGGCCTACCGTGAACCGCAGGTAGCGCCGGTGTGCCGGCAGGACGGAGATGTGAAAATAGGCGTCCTGCAAGTCCAACGCTACCATCCAATCTCCAGGGTCGAGGGAAGACAAGACATGAGCCACCACTGCAACTGTTGAACAGTGCCCTCCAAGATCTGGACGCTGTTGGACAGATTACCCTGATGCTGCGCCCACTGGAACTTCAGGTCCCACTGCAGAGCCCGCATATGCCACTTGGCATTATCGACCAGCAGGACGCAGGAGGCCATGAGGCCCAGCAGCCTCAGGGTCATCCGGACCGAAACCCGGGATAGAGGCTGAAAGATCGGAATCATAGCCCGAATATTCCGTACTCACTGTTTGGGAGGATAAACCCGAAACTGAGTTGTGTCCAGAACCACTCCGATGAAGAGGAGCTACTGCCAGGGAATCAGGTGTGACTTCGGCACATTGACGGAGAACCCCAGCGAATGCAGGAGGTCGGCCGTAGTCTGGAGGGAAGAGACGACTGCCTGGGGCGATCCTGCCTTCAAAAGCCAGTCATCGAGATAGGGGATGACTGGAACACCTGAACTGTGCAGATGAGCTGCGACCACCGCCATCACTTTCGTGAACACCCGAGGGGCGCTGGTAAGGCCAAAGGGGAGCAAGGTAAACTGAAAATGCTCATTGCCTACCGTGAACCGCAGGTAGCGCCGGTGTGCCGGCAGGACGGGGATGTCAAAATAAGCGTCCTGCAAGTCCAACGCTACCATCCAGTCTCCAGGGTCGAGGGAAGACAAGACCTGAGCCACCACTGCAACTGTTGAACAGTGCCCTCCAAGATCTGGACGCTTTTGGACAGATTCCCCTGATGCTGCGCCCACTAGACCTTCAGGTCCCACTGCAGAGCCCGCATATGCCACTTGGCATGATCGACCAACAGGATGCAGGAGGCCATGTGGCCCAAGCAGCCTCAGGGTCATCCGGACCGAAACCCGGGATGGAGGCTGAAAGATCGGAATCATAGCCCGAATATCCCGGACTCGCTGTTCGAGAGGATAAACCCAAAACCGAGTCGTGTCCAGAACCACTCCGATGAAGAGGAGCTTCTGACAAGGAATCAGGTGTGACTTCGGCACATTGATGGAGAATCCCAGCCAATGCAGGAGGTTGGCCGTAGTCTGGAGGTGGGAGACGACTGCCTGGGGCGATCCTGCCTTCAAAAGCCAGTCGTCGAGATAGGGGAAGACTGGAACCCCTGATCTGCGCAGATGAGCTGCGACCACCGCCATCAGTTTCGTGAACACCTGAGGGGCGCTGGTTAGGCCAAAGGGGAGCATGGTAAACTGAAAATGCTTGTGGCCTACCGTGAACCGCAGGTAACGCCAGTGGGTCGGCAGGACGGGGATGTGGAAATAAGCGTCCTGCAAGTCCAAAGCTACCATCCAGTCTCCGGGGTCGAGGGCAGACAACACCTGAGCATGGGTCAACATCTTGAACGTCTCCTTCCAGAGGAAGCGGTTGATGTCCCTGAGATCCAATATAGGACGCAGACCCTTGCCCTTCTTGGGTGCCAGAAAGTAGTGGGAATAGCAACCACAACCTACTTCTGGAGCTCCCATGGCCAAGAGAGACAAAACTTCCTGCTGGAGAAGTGCCAGGTGATCTTCTGACATGCAGTGGTATTGAGGTGGCATGGCTGGAGGGGTAGCCTAGAACGTGTGGGTATAGCCCCTTCGGACTATTTGCAAAACCCACCTGTTTGACATGACGGATTGCCAGTGGGGGAGGTGAATGCGAATCCTGCCGCCCACTGGCATTTGTGGGCCTGAAAGGTCGGACTAGGTTTGGACGTTGCTGTAGAGGGGGAGTTGGTGAACTGGCCCGCCCACTGGCCCCCTGAACCACGACGTTGGTTCCCACATCCCCGGCCGCGCGAAGGTTGGAAAACTTGCTGCGGCCTGTGGCTCTGGGAGGGACGTAGTGGGCCACCCCTTCCGTAGCCACGAAAGGGGTGAACAGCAGACTGCGCTGGGCGTCTGCAGAGGCCCATGGACTTGGCCATAGCCCGTGAGAGCTCTGGGGCGTTGTACGCTTTATCGCCAAAAAGGCGCTGGCCATCAAAGGGCCTGTCCATCAAGGTGTGCTGGACATCCCCCGAAAAGCCAGTCGATCTCATCCAGGCATAGCGACGAAGGGCTACAGACATGGAAATTGTCCTGCCTAGAGAGTCGGTGGTATCCAGCCCACAACGGATGGTAAACTTAGCAGCATCCCTCCCGGCGGCTACAGCCTGGGAGAGCACTGTCCGGCCTCCTCCGAACACTGACGCAGCCCCTGCGCAACCGTATCCCACACAGAGTGGGAATAACGGCCCAATCGACATGCAGTGTTTACCGACCGAAGTCCCAAGCTGGCGGAACAGAAGATGGTCCAGCTTCTTGGATTCCCTTTCCAGTGTAGCAGTAGGGAAAGCGCTCTTGGAAGTGGAGGCTTTGACTACCAAGTTCTCCATTGTCCTCGATTTTTTGCTAGTCTGATAAAACAACTCAGTTTACCTTATTTAGCGGAGCCGCAGATCACTCGTGCATCCCGTGATAATCTGGTACTACCCGGAAGTGCCTCTGAGCAACGTCTCGCGATATACTTCACACGCCGGGTGCTAGCATTAGGTTCTCGGACTTGTAGTCAAGTCGTATTTCTTAATAATTTTTTTTTAAAACGGTAGAAACGTGCCTTCAAGCATGACGATCCAAGCGTGTTAACATTATTTTATATGTGAAAGCAATGCTCAGTTGATATAGCTTGCGGAATGTTTTACCAGCAATACGCTCTATATTTATGCAATAGGGCGCCGTTCAAGCTGTGTCGAACTCAAATAAAATGTTTCAAGCGTGGCATTAGGTGCAAATGGATATTTTTGCAAGGCATTAGAGGAGGTGACCTGGAGGCAAAGCTGACTAAAAGAGAAGCCATGTTAATTATTAAATTTAACACTGCAGTAGACGGATTAAATGAGCTTTGCAAAATGTATCACCTTTAACCTACACAAAAATCATTCAACAAATAAAGAAGCATCACGAAAGAAGAGTCCAATAGACATTATGGTACGCTGACCCCACGTTTAAACTGAACAACTTCATACATCATGGCCAACCTTGCAAAAATATCCATTTGCAGGGGCGTGGCCAACTGCCGAACATGGTGGCAGCTTGAAGCGGGAGCTCCTCCAGGCAAACCGGCCCGCATCAACTATCCGTCACTGATCCGTCTTTAAGCCCGCTCGAAGGAGCGACATCGGCTCGGGGACCCGAGCGGCACACAATGCTCCGACCCCGGTAGTGACCGGACACCGGGATCGGCTACGATTGGAGGCGGCGTACTGGGGCCTACACCAGCCTAGCAACACCGACCCACAGTGCCTGGCGGACCCGACCGGAAGTACATCCTCCTCGGCCGAGCGCTGCGACATTGGCCGGCCGCAACTACATTCTGCCCTGTAGAGTAGGCACCGCACCACTCGTAGCGAGCGTGCCCCCTGTGTGGCTGCAGGGATTATCTGGCCTGGGGCACCGTCTGAAGGCAAGGAGGCTGCCGACGGGAGTGAAGATCCTCCGGGGTCCCGGACGGCGGAGTGTGAGACAGACCAGGAGGCCGGAAGCGCCGTTGCGGCGACGAGGTGAGGCGGTCTGCTCTGAGGGCGCTGTCGTCTTCATACGCGGCCATTAATCAGAGTCCCACCCCGCTTTGGAGGGGGGGCGCGTCTAAGCCCCATTTCCCTGGCTGAGAGGGGTCATCGTGCGGCGCCCTGTGTACACGGGAGGTCCCGCATTGGCGCTGAAGTGGTGGAACACGGGAGGAGTCAGGCGCGCTCTGTTGGGGGCCCCCCTGCGAGAACCCACTGACGGCGCACAGAAGCACCGCAATTGATAACACTGCGGTACGTGTGGAATACGGAATCGACCACGCGGAAGGCCGCACTGCAACTTCACGGAGACCGAGGTGCTGCTCTTCGCGGCGGCCGGCTGCGCCGCGTCTGGGCCCTGTGGGGAGTGCGCGGCGCCCTCTTGGACCCGGTGGTACCCGCAATTGATTGCCGGACGCCCGAGGAAAGTACACGACGCGTGGGCCACGCACCAACCTACCAGCCCAATACGACTGCCTACATCCTCACCAAGCCAGCATGGCCGGCAAGGGCACGAGAAGTACGTCGACGCAGGCTAAGCTCGACAAATTTGCTTACGGCCAACATGGACAAGCCCAGACGGGCAGCCGCCACTCGGCTGGAGCGACCCCAGACGCGGGGGCCCCTCCCAAGGTGACCCTGGACGATGTTATGAAGACCCTCACCGAGGTCAAAACGACAGTGGGTTCCATTTCTTCCGAGGTCACTCTGCTCCGGGCGGACTTCAAAAAAATGGCAGAGAGAGTGACGCAAGTGGAGGTAGTTACAAAATCACTCGTCGAGGACACCTCGGACCTGCAGGTTGCCATGGAACGCATGGAGAAAGTCACTAAACAGTTGCAGGAGAAACTCGACGATCAGGAAGGGCGCTCCCGGAGGAACAACGTCCGCATCCTGGGCCTGCCGGAATCAGAAGGCAAAGCTGCTATGGACCTATACGTTGAAGACCTGATCAAATCCCAGCTGAATCCTAAAGGTCTGTCCAAATTCTTTTCTGTTGAAAGGGCACACCGAGTTCCTGGTGGAACACCGAAACCAGGAGCCACTCCGAGACCTGTGCTGGCCAGATTATTCAATTTTAGGGACAGGGACGCCATCCTTCAGGCGGCAAGGGTCTCCCCGCCTGTGAAAATTCAGAACTCCACTTTGGCCTTCTTTCCGGACTACACGGCGGAGGTAGCTAGGCGCAGGAAGTCATTCACGGATGTGAAGAAAGCGCTGCGAGACAAAGGCCTGCAGTACTCGATGCTCTTCCCTGCCAAGCTGCAAATTGTGGCCGAAGGGAAAACGTGGTTTTTTGACACGCCGGAGGTGGCTAGAGAATGGCTTGATGGATGGAGGCAGGTGGGCCGGCCTCACCGCCCGCACAGGGACCGAAGGCACCAGCACAGCGGAGAACCAGCGGATCGCCCGTCGAGGAGCCCCGCGAACAAGAGGGCGCAGCGGCACTGGATTCGGATCTTGAAAGAGACCCCTTTGACTCTGGACAACCTGTAATGGGCTGAGTTGACTGGGCTGCCAGAGGGACAGTATATTGTAGACCTTGGGAACTTGATGCTGATGGAGCTGAGTAGGGCGGGCATCGGCCGGTGCCTGTAGGGGTCTCACCAACCCCACGAGCAAGTAAGGTGTACAGGGATGGGATTATGCACTCTGCCAAGTTGGGGATGCGGGCGGGTTCAAGTCCGTGGTGCAGGGAAGCAGGGAGGGGGTGGGGGGGTTGGTTGTATTGTTATGGTTATTGTTCTTAGTCATCACCTCTTCAATGTGGCACAAGGGCCTACTACAGGCTATACACTCATGGTACCCTAGCACACGTCATTGTATATGTGTTCCACTCCGACTCCACATGTCAGTAGCACTGATCATAATCCCGTATGGCCCAGGTAGCTAGTGACACACCCGCGGACTGTGGCCCACCGATGACAATGGTGTCTCCCTTAAAACTACTCACATGGAATGTTAGAGGTCTGGGGGACAAGATTAAGCGAGGATTGGTTCTCCAAACCATCAAACGCCACGGACCTGACTTGGTGATGTTGCAAGAGACGCACCTGGCTGGGTCTACATGCAAAGCACTCGACCGACGGGGTTATGCCATGGAGGTACATGCAGAGTTCACCACGGGATCCAGGGGCGCCGGGATACTCCTTAAGAAGAACTCCTCCTTTATGGTGGAAAGCCGCAAAAGGGATGATCAGGGTCGATTTGCGGCGATATTTGGCCAATGGGAAGGGAGACCCCTCAACATAGTGTCCGTATACATCCCACCAGCACTACACTCTACGGCCCTGCCGGCGCTGGGTCAATTTCTACTTGACCTCCCAGAAGGTGACATGATCATTGGGGGGGACTTCAATGCCATAACTGACCCGCAGTTGGACACCTTTCCCATACGAGAACGCCCGAGAGGGACAGCCACGCTTCCTGGTTTTCTGACGGCGCTAGGCCTTACTGATGTTTGGCGTCAATTGAACCCCACGGCGACTCAGTACACGCACTACTCAGCTACACACAACAGCCTCTCACGTATTGATTACCTTTTCTTTTTAGGGATGGGGCTGGGATCGGTGGACAAATTAGAGATCCTGCCTAGAGGTGTATCTGATCACTCCCCAATGTCCCTCCACATTACGACTAAAGAGAAGAGGCGCGCCAGGATCTATCCGATCTACCCCAATTACTTACAAATCCCTGGTGTTAGGAAAAAGCTTAAATTGGCCACATCACACTATTTTACAGAAAATATGGGCACAGTTTCCTCACCCTCGGTACTTTGGGAGGCGTACAAAACAGTCTTGCGCGGCGCAGCGATAGCGGCCATCACAGGGCATAAACGAGACTCCAGACGTGACCTCGCACAATTAGAATTGGCACTACAGGCCGCAAACGCAGCACACATGGCCGATCCCACCCCTGCCACTGCACATGCGCTACACCTCAGTCAACAACAGCACTTGTCTCATCTTACAACAGTTACCAAGGGACACTTGGCGAACACAGCTCACAGGATATATGACCTGGGCGATAAAGCCGGGAAGATGCTGGTGTGGTTAGATAAAAAGAGTGGCTGTAACAAAGGTATTCAGAGGCTATACACACAGGATGGCCAGCTGCAGACACACCCTGAGCAGATAGTTCGCACCCTGGCACGACATTATCAAGAAATATACACACCGGTTCGGGTGGTCACGGAACGGGAGGCATTAGCGTCACTTAATAACATAGCGGTCCCCGAGCTTTCGCAGGACGCACAACGGGAACTGGACACTGACTTAACCGAAGATGAAATCCAATTGGCAATACAGTCGTTACGATCCGGGAAGGCGCTGGGTCCTAACGGGATACCCGTGGAATGGTACAAAGCGTCGGCTCCCCTGTTGAGCAAACCCCTGCTAGATATGTATGTAGAAAGTTTAGACAAGGCTGAACTCCCTCTGGACCAACGCATAGCCACGATAGTAGCCATTCCTAAGCCTGACAGGCCGCAGACGGCCTGCTCCTCATACCGTCCTATCTCCTTGCTCAACGTGGAAGCGAAGATCCTAGCGAAACTCCTGGCTAGTCGCCTGATTAAGCATCTACAGACCCTAATACACCCCGATCAATCAGGTTTCATGCCGCACAGAAGTACAGCACTGAATTTGCGGAGAGTCCATGGAGTCTTGGCGCGAGCACATCTCCTCTCGGACCAGGCAGTCATATTGTCTCTAGACGCCAAAATGGCCTTCGATCTGGTGGAATGGGAGTATCTCTTTGCGGTCCTTGCTCGTATGGGCTTCGGCCCGAAATTTATAGCATGGATACGGCTACTTTATAGGTCACCCATGGCACAGGTGGTGGCGAATGGCCACATTTCGCAGACCTTCCCCCTGGGGCGAGGGACCCGGCAGGGGTGCCCACTGTCCCCCTTACTCTTTGCGCTGGTGCTGGAGCCACTAGCTATTCTGCTCAGAACAACGCCACTGTTTCGGGGCATCACCTGGGAGGACGGGTAGGAGGATAAGGTATCCTTATATGCAGATGACATGCTGATCTACATGACCAATCCCAATGAGGGTATTCCTGCCCTGTTGGCTCTGTGCGATGAGCACGGGAAAGCGTCCGGCTACACCCTAAATTGGTCCAAATCCATAATATTCGTCCTTAAGGGCCAGGAGCCGTTACTGCGGAATGACTGCCCCCTGCAATTGGCGACCGGCTCATTTAAATACCTAGGTATTTTCATCACCACTAATGCGGCGGACTTCTACACTGCGAACCTGGTGCCACCTCTGACACGTTTACGTGCGGACGTTAAATATTGGGCTACCCTTCCGCTGACCCTCCTTGGGCGGGCAGCATTATTTAAAATGATGGCTCTCCCTAGGTTTCTCTATGTGTTGGAGAACACCCCGCACGTAGTGGCTCCACGTTACTTCCAACAGGTCGCTGCGCAGGTATCTGCTCTGTTGTGGGGCAACGGCCCAGCCCGTATAGCACATGCCAAACTCGTTCAAAGCTGGTACGACGGAGGGATCGCACTTCCCAACCTTCAACTGTATTATTGGGCATCCCAACTTAAGGTAATTAATTGCTGGATCCATGTCCCGCGGGAAGACCCCGCTTATAAGGCGGACTGGTCGCAGTTGGGGACGGACGGCATGCTATCAGTGTTGTACAACCACTCACAAGTTCGTACATTGCTTGGCCCAACGTTGCATACGGCTACCTTATGGCATACAGCGCAGGCTCGACTGGGATGGAAGGGGAAGATCACTAGAATGACGCCGTTGTGGGACGCGAAGTCATTGGGGAACTTGAGGTCCTGTAAGGGCTTCGCACGCTGGGATCAAATTGGGATTTCGGTGGTGGGGGACCTCTGGGATCAGGGCTCAGTAATTGCATTCTCGCAGCTACAGCAGCAGTATGATATGGGCCCCACAGAAACCTTCCGGTATGTGCAAATTCGTCACGCTCTACTACAAGCCATTCCACCTGACACCACACTCCCGGAATCGTCGCCACTGGAAGACAGGTTGTTGACGGAATTTATGGAACAAAAGGCGACCTCTCTTACATACAAGAAATTGGTTAACAACCTGACAATCCCCACGCAGAAACTTAGAGAGAGGTGGGTTGGGGATGTAGGAGACATGGATGACACTGAATGGAATGAGGCGCTGGCATCACCGAGGGAGGTGGGCATCTCAGCAAGGTTCAGGTTAGTCCAGCTCAAGATCCTACACCGCACCTATTACACCAGGACACTTTTACACAGGATACAGAGGGCGCCGCACCCCTTCTGTCTGAGAGGCTGTGGGTAGGAGGGTACTTTACTCCACACACTCTGGGATTGCCCGTTGATCCAGGAAGTCTGGAGACAAATTATGCGCACAATATCCCAAGTCCTTGGGGTATCACTTCTCCCTGAACCCCGTAAATGCCTATTGAACATTTGGGACCCTACTGATCTGAACAGGTATGGACAGTATTGGGTCACGTTGGCTGTGACAGTAGCCAAAAGAGACATTGCACAGAAATGGGGTGCCCCAGAAGTGCCTACGGTGCATGGCTGGATTAGGACTATGGACCTTCTAATGGTGAAAGAGAGGGCGGTGTATGTGCTGCGGGCCTGTCCCCGTAAATGGAATAAAGTATGGTTGCCTTGGAATAAATACAGGGGGGAACCGTGTGCACCCTTGCCGGAGGACGACGATTTGGAGTCGGACGAAGAAGAAGATTAGGAGGGAGGACCTAGTAAGTGGAACTCTGGGTTGTGGTGGGATGGAGTGGGACCGCGAGGTAACATTTGAACAAATATACGGACTGTGTGCAGTAGATGAAGAATTGTCTATGTGTAGATACAAAGTTCTATTGTGATGACGACATCAGTTAGGTTTTATTAGTTGTGATTTTTGTTCTCTTAGTTGAACTTGCTAATCATTAATTGCTCTATCCTAAGTGGGCAAATTGCGAATTGAAACGGGGAGTGGAATGTTGCCAAGTAAGAATGTATGCAACTAGATAGCATTTATTTCCCTCTCGTCTATACTTGTATAATTGTCACAAACATCGGAACATGCTGAGACTTATCCGCATCTCAGATTAATCTTAGTAGTGATAAGAAAATGCTGATCAATGATGTTGATGTAAATGTCTTTTTTGCCTTCTTGACAATAAAGTTTAAAAAAAAAAAAAAAAAATATCCATTTGCGCCTAATGCCACGCTTGAAACATTTTTTTGAGTTCGACACAGCTTGAACGGCGCCCTATTGCATAAATATAGAGCGGATTGCTGGTAAAACATTCCGCAAGCTATATCAACTGAGCATTGCTTTCACATATAAAATAATGTTCACACGCCTGGATCGTCACGCTTGAAGGTACGTTTCTACCGTTTTAAAAAAAAATTATTAAGAAATACGACTTGACTACAAGTCCCAGAACCCAATACTGGCACCCGGCGTGTGAAGATTATCGCGAGACGTTGCTCGGAGGCACTTCCGGGTAGTACCAGATTAGCACGGGATACACGAGTGATCTGCGGCTCCGTTAAATAAGGTAAACTGAGTTGTTTTATCAGACTAGCAAAAAATCGAGGACAGTGATTAATGTGACTATGTAAGACATCTTTAAGCTCAGCAGCTTCCGATTAATGTACAAATTCAAATGCCGAACATTTAAAGAGCCCGGAGTCTAGCTTACTTGAATTAGCATATGTGACTACTCGGCCGAATTAAGAGAACACGCGGCGAGTTGTCCCAATAAAGAATAGAAGCTTAGCCTTACATAGTCACACCAAGAGCGCCCGCAGTGCATTTGCCAAGATGAACAATTAATAGAAAGACAAGAGCCATGTTTTTCCACATTATGAACAATGCAACATTCACACGCCCACTTGATTACAACTTGTTCTTGTGTAAAAATTAGAAAATGCTAACAGCTGAACAAATTGGACCTAGAAGACTTTTAGAATATTTGAACTATCAACCTTGAGGTCAAATAAAAGAAGGTTGTTTGACATTCGAATTTTTGATTTTCAGAAATCGGACATTCCCTACGATGAAAAAGAATCAAGCGCCCGTGGAGTTTGAAAGGTATGAAGAGATAAATGTCCCTGGTGTTTGCTTCCAACAATAGATAGCTAGTTCATGGAGACCACACATTTGAATGTTTTTGTTTCAGACTACTACGAAGTTGGGATTGTGTAGAAAAAGAAAAGCATCATGTTCCAGGCGCTTGTCGCCTGAAAGACCACAAGTAAGCAACCTCAACAGTGCTTCCAATAGCAATGACCGTTTAGACAGCCTGATTTTAGAGACAATTTTTTGATGTATCATTTTAACTTTGTGTTTGTAGAGAACAAATGAGAATAATCCTTGGAGAACGTGCGGAATGATTTGAGAGGTAATGTCTCAATCTGCCCAACTAGATAGTGTTTGGAATTTTGCATTATTAATCAGTCGAGTAAGACACCATCTTTTACTTTTTCAGAGATATATGGTCCTGAGGAGAATTCCTTTCTCATAGGAATTCGAAACGCGTCGACCACGGTTTCTATAGGCCAATCGAGTCAAGTCATTTGTACAAGAAAATGTTGAGTTTTGTATTTATGGATGGCCTATTACAAAAATGTGTATATCCAGTTTATATGATTTTCATTATTGAATATTAGATTGCTTTGATTTCTGTCACCTCAGGGTGGGTTTCTATTAAACATAAATAGTTTGTGTGCTTGAATGTGTGAATGTGCTGATTCAAAAGTATGAATGTCACTGCACTTGCGAGTTTGAAGGAGAGAATGATGCTAACAATTTGTTGACATAGGTCTATTTATATGTGATGTATTTTTGTGGGGACCTTTGTATGAGTTTATTGTGAGATGTAAGATTGTTCTAGAGATTTTTTGAATTGAGATGAATTGAAATACTTTTGAAAAAATAAATAGATGAATTCAAACCGAAAAAGTGGTTCAGTAGGATCGGTTTTGTTCCGTTTCTCTTGAGAATTCGTTGAATAAACGGCAGCACTGGCAACTGTAGTTGCTCATTATTATAAAACTCTAGCATCAGAGGAACCGGCTATTTATTTACAAATTAGAACTTACACATTGGGGGAGATCCCTTCTTTTCTGTTTCACAGCTGGTACGATCAGGCGGCTTTTGTGTTTTTATAGAGTGTCTGATTTGTTGGGAACGCAGCACTGCCTTGCCCATGTGACAATGCAACTTAACAATAATTGCTGCACTTTAATTTTCTCTGCAGTTTTTATAATTTTCCACAAAAGCACTTTCTGAAACCTATAATAAAGAACCTAGAGCATCCCAGGTTTACAATTATTGAATTCACCTGACATATGCTTTAGTGTGTGTTCCTTTTTTAAATCGGCAATTAAAACCAGAAACTCACTGGATGTGTAATCTCAACCATTCTAATCTTTATTGGCTTGTGTTAACAATTATAATTTATAAATGCCACTTACCAGCTGCCCATGATACGAATTTTACGAGTGTGAAAGAAGGATTAAGATGATAGGTGAATTATTTCAACCATATTAGATGATAATTTACCAACTAGTGTTTTTTTACTGTTATTCTTCTTTTATAAGTGTACCTGTGTATGTAATCTTTGATAATTATTTGTATTTATTTATCCATTATGTAGTTTCTTTGATGACCTAAACAGGTTGAATAAAGATCTATTGATTGATTGATCAGCATATCAAGGCAGGAGGCTTCCAAGTCCCCTGCCTCCTTTTGATATGCAACCCAAGGCTTCCCCAGACAGTGGAAACGCCATCCACTCCCCCCTCCCCCCGCACAATTGGCACAAGGACTGGTGGGAAAATTAGCTAGGTAGAAGGTGTGTCCCTCTCTCAGGCTCAGTCCACCCCTAAGATGGTCGACCTGATGTAAACACAGCTTTAGAATTCCACCATCTTACTTTTGGCGGAATCAGGCTCTCTGGGTCAGGGTTATGCTCACTTCCCACAGGAAGTGTTCATATTGGAGGTGCAGACACCCTAAATGTATGTAGCCCATTGGCTAATACCTGTCACTCTCCTTAATGCCCCAAAATGGAGTATTTAGGTGACACCCCAGACACCAGGGACTTAGATTCACCAGATCAAGAAGAGAGGACACAGAAGAGCCACAAAAAAAGTGAGAGATAGAAGACTAACAGCTGGCTTTTGTTGCCACACTCTGCCTGCCTACACCAAGTCTCGACAGCCGCGACCAGCGACTCGTCCTGTAGCTGACCAGCTTCCACGAACCCATGGGAGATGGCCAGCCGCTCACAAATTGGTAGCAATCTCTTGGAGCAGAGAAGCTACTCCCCAGCAGTCCGCAGGCACCGAAAAACAAAGTCTGATTTCACAGAGTTGCGACTCACTAGCCAGCCCATCGCCGCTGCCCTCCAGGAAGACGTATCTATGATCTGTACCCCCACCAAGTGATAGGGTACCAGGACCAACTGGAACCAATACCCATGGTACCAGACCCCTTGCAGCAAACAAAGATCGTGAGAGTCCAGTCGGAATTCCAACGACACCACGACTGATATGAGTTATTTTCCTAAACTGGTCTCTGAATTATTCTCGCTTGCATGTCTCATTTACTCTCTGTGAGTACAAAAGCTTAACCTACCCTCTAATAAGCCTGTTCGCCCACATTACCACAAAAGAGAGCATTTAAGTTATCGTTTGTGCTTCTGTAAACCAATTGGGGCTTGCCTGTACTATTTACACATGGTACACCGCTTTGGTCCACTATATAAAGAGCCAACTTCATACATTGGTGGTTCAGCAGTGAGACTTTGCATTTGCTGATACCATTTGGTCAATAGGTGACTCCACAAAGCAAATTCACAATGGACAGTAAAACAATATTTTTTTAATTTTGTCGATTTTTCTAAATTACTAAGCTTGGACTGTTAGGGCCTTGGTTAAGTCCCACAGACCATTTGTATCCACATTTTTATAAGAATCCTAGACAGATAGGCCTTCAAAAAGTATAGTGTGCTAGTTTTTTTGCTAACTTTCTAAAAAGTTCCCAACTGATCCAATGTGTGAGACAGAAGGCAGTGGCCAGACGCTCAACCTGGGGGCCCTCGCTTTCGTCTACTACACAAAGAGCTAGCTTTCTACAAACCTGCTGTGCTTGCACACAGTGGGAGTCAGTGGTGGCCACATCCAGCACTTTGGCAGTAGATGGGACGGGGGGGCATCTGGGGCATCAAAGGTGAACAAAAAACAGTGGCGAGTTTACCTAAGGGCATAACTCAAAGCCACATAAAACCTTCCACGGAATTTCATGGCTCTATAGGCACCCCACTCAAGCAATGCCAAGTTCCAAAATATGTAGAAATATCAATATAGGACTAGCTACGTTGTATTAAGTGGAACTCAGAAGGTATATCTGCGGGCAAACCCTTAGGTTTGGACATGAAGCCCTCACACACCAACCTAGTTGGTGTCATGCTTCATCATCGGGCCCACCACAGTGACACCGAATGTGTCCCGGGTGTGCTGCGACTCCAGATTACTGAGGAGCTGGTATTCTTGCTGAGTGTGCAGTGCTAGTGAGAATGAGAGTGAAAGGTTAAAAGCTATACAGGTGGTCCCAGTTCCCGAGGGTAAGAGGTAAATTTAATACCTGGGCCCCTGTTAGCAAGATAAAAAGGCTGTGGACGATGTGGAGTGTATTAAGAGCTCCTACGTCCTTGTGGTCTACATGTTTCAGCCAGGCCTTTTGATTAAAACTGGCTTTCCTCAGGACCAATGAGTATGTGTGAGTGATGGTAAACTATATTAAGTGACAGTGTGTGGTAAAAAAGTGTTGCACTCGCTAAGGTGCCGTACGTGTAAGAGGGGGATTCCCTCTACTTTACTGTACATAAAACACAAGGACAATACAGACATACAAGGAGAACCAATGAAAATGGTATATACCAAAACACAACATATGGCCGACTTCTAGTGTGCGTGAGCGACCTAGAGCGGCAAAGAACTTGGCCATGAGTGGTTGCCATGGCTAAGGTGAACTATGGCGATAAAATTAAACGCGGTGGCAGTGGTGGGCTACACAGCGAAACAAGCATAGCGTGAGGTACAGGTAAGTATGGTACATAATTCCTCACACTTGCTACTTGCTGTTAAAGCCTCATGGGTCACTTGGCAGGGAGGGAGAGGAGACCCTAAACGTTGTAAAAGGTCATAGTTAGGATGGTACCTGTGGGGAGAAAAATGCTGCTTACCCAGAGCGTCGTGTAGAGATCACTCGTTTACTCACGGTATTTCCGATCAGCGTGCTCCTGCGACCTATCGTCCTGCTCCAGTGTCCCGAGTGAACTGTGCATGGATCAGGTAAGGGCTTAAGTAGCCGGTTCAATAGGTATCACCTGGAGAGGGGAGAGGGTGCGGTCGCGCTGGCTGGTAGTGCGCATGCGCTGGTAGCTAGCGGCACTAGCGCTGCGCATGCGCAATGGGCGGTTGTAGCGCATGCGCGATGGGAGGCGTTGGCACTATTCATTCGCGCATGTGCCTCGGTACCCGGAGTGGAACCGGCTACTTAAGCCCTTACCTGATCCATGCACAGTTCACTCGGGACACTGGAGCAGGACGATAGGTCGCAGGAGCACGCTGATCGGAAATACCGTGAGTAAACGAGTGATCTCTACACGACGCTCTGGGTAAGCAGCATTTTTCTCCCCACAGGTACCATCCTAACTATGACCTTTTACAACGTTTAGGGTCTCCTCTCCCTCCCTGCCAAGTGACCCATGAGGCTTTAACAGCAAGTAGCAAGTGTGAGGAATTATGTACCATACTTACCTGTACCTCACGCTATGCTTGTTTCGCTGTGTAGCCCACCACTGCCACCGCGTTTAATTTTATCGCCATAGTTCACCTTAGCCATGGCAACCACTCATGGCCAAGTTCTTTGCCGCTCTAGGTCGCTCACGCACACTAGAAGTCGGCCATATGTTGTGTTTTGGTATATACCATTTTCATTGGTTCTCCTTGTATGTCTGTATTGTCCTTGTGTTTTATGTACAGTAAAGTAGAGGGAATCCCCCTCTTACACGTACGGCACCTTAGCGAGTGCAACACTTTTTTACCACACACTGTCACTTAATATAGTTTACCATCACTCACACATACTCATTGGTCCTGAGGAAAGCCAGTTTTAATCAAAAGGCCTGGCTGAAACATGTAGACCACAAGGACGTAGGAGCTCTTAATACACTCCACATCGTCCACAGCCTTTTTATCTTGCTAACAGGGGCCCAGGTATTAAATTTACCTCTTACCCTCGGGAACTGGGACCACCTGTATAGCTTTTAACCTTTCACTCTCATTCTCACTAGCACTGCACACTCAGCAAGAATACCAGCTCCTCAGTAATCTGGAGTCGCAGCACACCCGGGACACATTCGGTGTCACTGTGGTGGGCCCGATGATGAAGCATGACACCAACTAGGTTGGTGTGTGAGGGCTTCATGTCCAAACCTAAGGGTTTGCCCGCAGATATACCTTCTGAGTTCCACTTAATACAACGTAGCTAGTCCTATATTGATATTTCTACATATAACCAGGGGACCCGGACTGGCTTACCTAGTCCTCTCTCTCCCTTTTGATTTGCTGAAGTTCCAAAATATGCCAGCAGCTGCTAAAACCCACTCTTTTGTACAGGGTGCATGTGGTTATGTGTTTGGAACCTCTTTCAGCCATCGCACGCCAACACAACCTCAACATCATCTCCTACGCCGACGACACCCAACTGATCCTCTCCCTCACCAGAGACCCCGCCACCGCCAGAACCAGCCTACACGAAGGGATGAAGGACGTCGCCGAGTGGATGAAGAACAGCAGCCTGAAACTGAACTCAGACAAGACCGAAGTCCTCATCCTGGGACCATCGCCCTCCGCCTGGGACGACTCCTGGTGGCCCCCCGCCCTGGGCGCCACTCCCAAGCCAACAGACCATGCACGCAACCTGGGCTTCATCCTGGACTCCTCCCTCTCAATGACCAGACAAGTCAACGCCGTCTCCTCATCATGCTTCAACACCCTACGCATGCTCCGCAAGATCTTCCGATGGATCCCGACCGAAACCAGGAAGACGGTCACCCATGCACTCGTCACCAGCCGACTGGACTACGGAAACACCCTCTACGCCGGAACCACAGCCAAGCTACAGAAAAGACTCCAACGCATCCAGAACGCCTCCGCCCGACTCATCCTGGACATCCCCCGACGCAGCCACAGCTCCGGCCACCTGAGGGACTTGCACTGGCTCCCCGTCAGCTAGAGGATCACGTTCAGGCTCCTTACCCACGCACACAAGTCTCTCCACGACCTGGGCCCCAAGTACCTCAACGACCGCCTGACCTTCTACACGCCCACCCACCAGCTACGTTCTACTAGCCTCGCCGCTGTACCACGCATCCGAAGAGCCACCGCCGGAGGAAGATCCTTCTCCTACCTGGCGGCCAAGACATGGAACTCCCTCCCCATCCACCTTCGGCTGACCCAGGACCATCTCGCCTTCAGGAGACAACTCAAGACCTGGCTGTTCGAGCAGTAGCGGACCCCTTCCCCCAAGCGCCTTGAGACCCGTCCGGGTGAGTAGTGCGCTATACAAATGTTATGATTGATTGATTTGTACATTTATTGGTAAAACAGGGTCTCTGGCATCAGGTACATCTGTTGGATGTAAAAATGGAGGCAAGGTCACTGCACTATTTAAACTGCATTACAAAACATGAAAAAGGTCATGCCAATAAAGGGCTCAGCAACACTGGTAAAATACACAGCTCTAGCTGACTTTGATAATAAACCTTTCCTAAAGTTAGAAATCTGTGTCTGTTTTGTACGTTCTACTTTTCTAAATTCGATGAACAAATGTTAAGTACTTTATATTTTTACTGTCTCTATATAACTGGTGTCCTCTGTCCCAGTCAATGGGACCAGACTGGACTATGACCATTTAGTACAATTTACAATGTGTCGCTCATTAGAAGGCCTACATGTAGCCTGTTGTTCTAAGTATAATTCTGTTATCAGTTACTTTGTTACTATTGTTACATGTCATTTTGCAGACTACTTTTTTATTTAATTATGTAGAAGTATTATAAAAATGTATTCTGCTGCACAATACCTACAGATACCTTTTTCAACTCGCACCATTGCCCACCATTTACCCTGCACAGTCACCCAGACATTACGCTGTTAATGAGATACTGCTCACCCGCGACTCACACAGTGTTTACTTACTCTTATTCCCCTCACCCTCCACCCACACCTCCTACCCTGAACTCAAACTGCTCATCCTGCACTTATACGATTTACCTACCGCTCACCCTATACTCGCACACATATTACCTTGTATGGGGTAACATCTCTCACCATGTACAATCACACAATTCTCTTTCTGCACTGAAAACGCATCAATCCCCATGCATTCATGCACCACTCACCCTGCACAGAAAGCACTCACACAATTCACGCTACACTCATACACTGTTCCCACACCTCTTATTAATCCCATAGGTAAAATCGAATGCATTTACAAATGCTTGTTAAGTAACGGTATCGCAAAAAGACAGAAAATAGATTGGCTGCAACATCAGGAGACAATTTTGGAAAACATCTTGTTCTGGATTCACAATAGGCAGTTATCAGGCTGTGGAGGTGAGGTTTAGCCAAAGAACAAAACAACATTTTACTGTGCCTAAACAGAATGAACTCTCAATCCGATCAAAATCAAATAAGTAACAAGAGGTAGGAGTGAAAAGCCATTAGCATTTTCATAGCATCAATGTTCGAGCAAACTGCACCCAGACACTGGTATGCATTGGC
This sequence comes from Lissotriton helveticus, assembly GCF_964261635.1. NCBI lineage: Eukaryota > Metazoa > Chordata > Amphibia > Caudata > Salamandridae > Lissotriton > Lissotriton helveticus. Next base: position 250,412,135 of record NC_136059.1, read on the forward strand.
CCATCGTATGTTCCCCTTCGGAAGCACCTAGCATACTACAATATCAAACACTATTTCAAACAACAATACACCACTTCAAACCGTTTAACCACATCATAAACCACAGGATTGTAGACAGAACACCAGAGCACACGATTCACCACACCACACATAATGCAATACATTCCTTCAGATCACATCACACCACTTCAATCATCACAAAACTCAGAATCACTACTCAACACCAATGATACAACCAGACGCCTACCCATTTAATACTAATACACATCAAACAACATCAAACTATATTGTTTTCAAACACAGTTATAAGCCTTCACACACAGACACCAATAATTCACTGCCACCAGATATTAGCCTAGAGAGGAGGTGATGGGGAGATAGACATTTGAGAACATAATATTAATAATCTAAGAAGAGAACAAGGATTGGTAAAATTAACAAAGCAGAAAAACAAAGTATAGATCACATCCTGTCACAGTTCTAATCTTCCAGCTTCGACTGCAGCAAACACACCAACATTCTATTACATCATTCAGTCTCAGTATTCGACCCTCAGCATAACAGACACCAGTACAGACATACAGGAAATGGAAATATAGAATCCTACAGGCATTCTTTTAGATTCTCTTTTGTGAACTCATTTGTTGCATTCTTTGCTTCTATAATAAGCTTTTTAAAAGAAGATGTTTGCGGCCGCTCCAAGGGTCTAAAGCATGGGTCTTCAATGTGTGGGGGGCGACCCCCACGGGGGGAGTGGACTCATTCAAAGGGGGTCGCGCGCTCCTGCCTGGAACTGCCTGGATCCGGAATCCAAAACGTTTGCGTTTTGGATTCCGAATAATGCGTGTCACAATGTGCTCTCTGATTGGAGGACACGATTGTCCTCCAATCAGAGAGACTGCATGATGCACACCAGGAAATGCCGGGAGCTGGGGCCATGCATATGCATCTGTGGAATTAACATAGAGTGCATCAATATTTTTTTTTCGCTGCCTTGCACTCTGTTGCCTTTTCTGGACTTCTTCGTTGTTGCTGCTACTGCTGTGTAGGTCCAGCTGGTGCCCTTTCCGTGCCTCTTCCTCGTGGCTGCTCCTGGTATCTGATCGCGTTGCTGTTTCCTGGGGCCCAAGGCAACCGAAGCTTCGAAGAACTGGCGAGTCAGCTGCCTCTTCCCCCCTCTTTCCTCCGCATCCACCATGTTTTCACCCCTCAGACATAAACACACACACCCCACGCCTTTTTTATTTCAAACTATGCTATTTCCGAAACCTGGCTATATTACAAAAATACCGTTTATTTATGCTCACTTTCAAACTGACTGCATAAGCCTTTTTACTCTCCTATTCTGCGTGGTCCCTTGATTTCTTTTAAATCAATTTTTAACAGCATCATTCTGCCGTTACTAGGTGACATAAAACTACAGCAAAGGACAGCAATTATATGTATGGGCTATCAATGCATATGTGGGTATATTTCCATAATCATGCATGAGGAGATCGCAGTGACCGCGCCTGGTGGCTTAATGAACTTTTGTACATATTCCAGGAGTTTCTCTTTGACCATATGGTCACAGGTTTGAATTCCGGTGAGTCCACTCTGTCTTCCATCCTTTCGAGGCTGATAAAATAATTACTGTTGAGTTAGATAAAAAATAAACATCTATTATCTGTCAGGGCACCAAGGGGCCTTCTTGGGGTGAGCTGGACACAGCAAATATGCCTACTATATAGATACCAAGTGAATGAGCTTTCAGGCATCAGAGGTAAGTGTGCCACTGTTTCTACCTTGCACTGCAATGTCTTGTCCTGAATAGTATTTATTGGCTTGAATGTATATCGTGGAGAAGGTATTTTAAGTTTTTTAAATTAGCCCAGTGTTTTGTTCAAGTACTCTTAGCCAAAAGGTGGATGGAAGACACACTGATAAAGTTAACAAGTTGATGGAGCCTCCTGTGCCTCAGAACATACCCCCACTGCACTCATATTTTGATCTTCATTAGTATCATAGATTCTGGCTGCATTATGAACAGTCTCTTTACCAGTTATATTCTTTATTAGAGGACACCGCATCTTGCATCAGTGGGTCTTCAGAGGCTATGGCACGGAAGCAACGCTCTTCTTTTCAATGTGGATAGACCGGGGCAGGCAATATCATTTGATTCATGCAAACATAAACCCACACTCAAATTGGCCCAATAAGGGAGATTAAAAAAACATTGTTGTCCTCTGGTAGTCAAATTATATAAACATGTTTAGTAACAGTCCACACATCTTACCTGGCCATTATTAGTCGGTAAATACCCAGAAAACAGTTTAAAGATTACTGCTTGCTTTATTCATGGATTTATTCATTTATCAAGTGAGTAAGGCGCCAAAGCGGAGGAACACCAATTCTGAATATCAATTCAAGAGTGCAATACAACATGCCAACAGTGTGCGTTAGAGTTGTCGTGCAAGAAACGCAACAAGGTATAGGCCGCGACAAGCATATTTGTGAAGCAGGAGCCAATAGCTGCAAATATTTGCAATACTTTTGGAGGAAAAAAAGTGAAAACACAGAACACCTGCCCAAAAAAGAGGGAGTTCATGGTCAGGGTCCAAAGCCTAACCGACTTTACTATCACAGCTTCATGTATGTTTATTTGAAGTGTAACCATTTAAGGATTACAGTTTGTGGAGTTTTATTTTGTTGGTGGAGTTTTATATAGCGCAAACTAGACCCGAAGGTATCAGAGCGCTTTACATGAGTACCAGTTTTGTTACAGACGGACACATAAATTTTTGTTAGGCATGAGGAGATTAAGTGATTTGCCCAGAATCACAGAATGTTGCGCAGCACTGCCAAGAGTCGAACCAGGTCCCCCAGCTCCGAGGTCGACCGCCCTAGTCATTAGCCCATATTCTCTCCCAGTTTGGTGCGATAGCACTTGGCACAACACCTAGGAATGTTGTCTAAATGTTCCAGACACCAAGAAAATCTCAATAAAAGCATTCCTACTCTTGCACATGACCCGTAGATCATGAAAGATACCATATCTAGAATATCATGGATTGTCACATTGCTCTGTATGTTAAGTTGGCTCATGGTTAAGACCTGTATCTCAGTACTGTAAAAAAGGCAAGCAACATAGTAATGATGTAATGAAAATAGTAAAAAAAAAAATTAAAAACTATGGACAGCTTCACACATGCCAAGAATTGGGTACAAACTGCAGCAAATTTGTATTTTCTGTAACTTTGCAGTGTATGGGCCCACATATAGTAACTAACTGATGGAGGACATTATGAGGTTGGCAATTCTGTCATTTAGAATGCATTGAAGCAGTTCATTTTGGGACATACATATTTACACAATCAAGTCTAATCTTCTGGTCACAACTGTAGTTGTCTGTTGAACAAAAGTGGTGGGGATTTGAAAATGCCAACCCTCAGGGTTGTATAAACCCTCATTCGTTTGTGTAGGTTCTTCACAGAAATTGTGAGTAAGCTGCCTCTTCCCCTGCCTTCCTCCACATCCACCATGCCCTGGCTTTTCACCCCCACACACACACACACACACATTCTTATTTACAAGAATTTTCATGAAGAGGTTTCCCAGAATACTTTATTCCCCTGGAAGCTTAGTTCATTTAAAACTATCCGCTTTTTACTGCTGATGGCACTGGTTACATTTTCACAATCTCTCTGTTGCTACCCTCACACCCTTTATTTTCACACTCCCCCTTTCCCCACTGCTGTCGTTGGTATTCTTCTGCTCTGCCCCTGCTGTTTCAGTTCACCTGTTTACGTTTTTGTTATAAACTGGTACTGATGAGGGGAAATCTTGTCCGCCAAACTCCAGAAGAGACTCCAGCGGATCCAGAACGCCTCAGCACGCCTCATCCTGGACATCCCCCGTCACAACCACATCTGTGAGACCTGCACTGGCTCCAAGTCAACAAGAGAATCACCTTCCGTCTCCTCACCCACGCACACAAAGCCCTGCACAACCAAGGCCCAGGATACCTCAACAGCCGCCTCAACTTCTACGCTCCCAAACGCCAGCTTCGATCGACCGGCCACGCCCTCGCCGCCGTCCCCCGCATCCGAAGAGCCACCACAGGGGGAAGGTCCTTCTCCTACCTCGCCGCCAAGACCGGGAACTCCCTCCCGACCCACCTCCGCCTGACCCAGGACCACCTCGCCTTCAGGAAGCAGCTCAAGACCTGGCTGTTCGAGCAGTAGCGGACCCCCCCTCCCCAAGCGCCTTGAGACCCTCCGGGTGAGTAGCGCGCTATACAAATGCTTTGATTGATTGATTGATTGAGTGTTACCGTGTGTAAAGAATGTCAAAATAATGAAGCAATACTATCCCAAAATGTAGCTCATCACATAACATTATTTACATTTTCTTACCACACAATTGTTTAGCTGCTTGCTGGCCTGTTTTATGGTCTGGTGGACTGTTTCAATCTTGGTTTCTTTGCTACTCCTACAAATATTGCCTGCAGGAAGCACAAATGCATGCAGTCTCCCATACCTTACAAAGCACTTATATAGCTTGGTCTTTATAAGTTTAAAACTGACACTTAATTTGGTCCTCCCCTGCCTCATAAATTCCAGTTGCCTTATATAAAGTCATGTTGTGCATTTTTGGGCAATTCTTTTTGAAGACTTTCAGTTTGAACTGTGTAGGAAGCCTGTGACTCCAAACCACAGCCACCCACAGACATTTTATTTGCTATACACGGACGGTTTAATAATATTTCCCCAACATAAAAATGATTGGCCGTGGGAACTGCAGTTGTTTATGCTGGTCGATGATGAGGAGTACCAAGTTCTAGAAATGTTTGTCAGGAGGGGGGGTCCTCAAGCCTGAAAATTTTGACAGGGGGGTCTCGGCATCAAAAAGATTGAAGACCTCTGGTCTAAAGGAATCAATATTTACCTGTCTGGCTCTCCTTACCCCTTGAGGCAAAGGTGGAATTAAAAGTATTTATTTTGTAAAGCCCCTACATGCACTCTAGGTTAGTTCAAGACTGATCGAGCAGTGCCATAACCCCTTATGGTCAATACTTTTAAAGTCTATGGCATTAGTCTCCCATCCACACTGTCTGCTCTATGCTGGCAGGGGGTGAATTACTAGCCCATTCGCTCCTCTGATTTTCTCCTAGAGGCTATTATTACTATGTGATTTTCACATATAATTTCTGCAGACAAGAGCCACATACTTTACTATATTCCAACTCAAAGTATCTACCAAATGTCAGCGATTACCACACTGGTGCAAGGGGCTCTTTATACCATACATCCTTACTGAGGCAGGTTCCCACAGGCCCTTTTCCAGAGTTCAATCAGTGCCTGCCGTCAGGGATATCTCTATGGTGCCATACGTGTTGATTTGTTTCTATGGCAACATGTGCAGTCCTGTTTACCTTTCATAGGCTTCAATTGCATATCTTGGGTCTTAAGGATTCTCAGCCGTGCCCCCACCACTGTTCTCAGGGTGGTGTCTAGAGCCTGGGTACTCTCAAACATTTTCTTAGTTCACTTTTGGCCTTGTTGTCAGGAGGGGGGGAATAAATAATGTTTCTAAATTCATGTTTCAAAAGTATCAATTTAAACAAAAAAATTCTCAATGCACTGATATAATCTGATGTATTATCGTAAATGGTTCTACATGTTCCTAAAATGCACTTTTTGAACTCTGAAGAGACTTTATCATACTTTTTCAAATTTCCTGCAAGAGGTCTTCAAAAATGAGTGTTTCAAAAGTTAAGGGGTGCAGTTCAGCCTAGTTGCTTCCTATATTTCACTTCAATTAACCTTTAAACAAATGCTTGCTGTTTATTTAATATCTTTTTTATGTTAGTGCTGAGCGAAGTAAGCAGCAACCATGTGCTGTCGTTAACCAGGGCAAATAAAAGGGGGAGGTAGGCCCAAAGGGACGGGGGATAGGCAGGGCCTTATTGAATTCTACACTCACAGGAAGTCGCCTACCCCTGAGGGGTAGGCGACTTCCTGTGAGTGCTGTTAACCAGGGGTAGGCTGTAGAGGTCAGGAGGGCCGCATGCTGCCCCTGGGTCGTACTTTGAGTATCAGTGGTCTAGAGGGCGAACAAAATGGTCTGGTCCCCGTGTTCAGGCATCTACTCCATCCTGCTTTGTGGTTTTGCTTGTTTTGCACTCACAGTCCTTATTTCCCGCTCAAGCTGCACTCTGGATCTTAGTACTAAAGTCCCCGGGTGTGGGATAACACCCTCAGCAGTTTTGAGGGCCTACGATCATAAAGCACTCTGTATAATGATGGGGAATTAAGCTCAACACCATTGCTCCTATCTGGCTGTCAACGTGTCTAGAAATTGCATCTTTTTTTTAGAGAAGGGATAGGTTTTGGGAGTTATTTGAACACCAAGAGCAGATGGCATGAACTGTAGTTGGGTATGCATTCCAAAGAACAAGCACAAGCAACTGAAACGATTGGAAGCATTGAGGTGTGTGACATGTAACTAGCTGAGAAAGATAAGGAGGATCTGTGCTGTCAAATCTTTTGAATATAAGAGTGAGTAGCTTGCACTGCCATGTTTATGACAGAAGCATAACCCGTTAAGTGTCAATGAAATGTGAAATTATTTAGCCATGTATAGAGAATAACTATTGAGCCGTTATCCTACCAGTAATTTGTTACAATAGTACAGTTGACATATAACTAGAGAATTGATCATGAACTTTTGTCTCGAATGGGAGATGCAGTGATTTCATGGGAGAAAATATGTCAAGAATTATGGGCCTGATTACGACTTCATCGGTGCAACCGCCAGCCTGCCAAGGCGGTGGGACTGGGTACTCCGCCGAACAGTCAGCTTCTCTGTCTGCCGTATTTCGACATTACTGTGGGGCTGGTGGTTGCACGATGGAGAATTAAGCTGGAGTGAAATGCAGACCACACAGGGTACTGCATTACAGATCTGGACTGTGCTCCTAGCCAGACAGTGGTGTGTTTTTTAAAACATAAATGACTGCCGTAGGCACAGCACCATCGGACCTGACGGAATTGGTGTGCTTCCAATATGCACCAGTGTTATGACCCGAAGGCACATACGCCCTCAGGTCATCATTTGCCAATTACTTTCGCCTTCCCGCCGACTCGCAAATGGCAAAGTCCACACCAGCAAAATGTCTGCGGCATGGCAAGTTGTGACATGGATGACGATACACATCACTGCACTGCCACCATTCGCCACTCCCACCTCTCCCGCCGTCACAGTGGTGTCACCAATGTCAGCGGAGGCAGAGGTCTCATTAAATTCCTCCTACCCGCTTCGTAATCCGGTGGTCAGACTGCCAGGTAAGTGGGCGGGAAGACTGCCAAAAAGAGACAGCAATCATCCGGACCAGAGTCGTAATCGCAGCAAAATGCATCTTTGCCAAGAATGAGCGCTACGCTTGCGAGGCCCTCCTTGGACTGGCTTATGCTCTCTAGGATTTTATGTAAATTTTAATAAGATGGTTCACTACTAAAGGCTATTAGGGACCACCCTCATTGCCATCCCGCAGAGATCCATTTCAGTGGGACTATTCACGCTTTCCTTTTCTCTTCCTACAAGATCATGGTCTGCACAGTTAGATATAGACTTTGTTCCTGGTCTGTTTACTGCCACTCATTCGTCACTATCTGCTTCCTATATTTGAGAGGCAGTAAGTGTTTGGATGTGTATCTGAAACAGCGCATATGATTGGGAGAGAGCCTGTGTATACGTGACAGGTGTTGAGCATGCAACAATGTGAGTGAGCAAGAGAGTCAGTCTATTGTGAGGTCTGCCCGCATCATGCTGGATGCATAAACATGGATATTGACATAGAAAGTTCATCATGGAAAAAGTACAAGGCGATGTGGTGAAATCTCACAAAATCAACCAAATAACTTTTCTTCTATCCTATTAGATTTTGGCAATCGTGACTAGTTCAACATTCTTACAAATCATCTGTTAATAAAACATCATGTTCAGTAATATTTGAATCATGTAACGTTTTGGTAAGTTGCTAGCTCAATGTACTGTAAAATAAACACTATGAAGGAAATTTTGCCATATTTCACAGAGATAGGCAGCAACTAACGTTCCATGTAGAAACATCTATTAATATTGCCATATTGCAATATTACTAGCCTCTAACATGGATTCTTTGTAAAATATCCCTTGGGAACTCAAGTGTGAATTGATTTTTTTAGGTCTTTTTGCACTGTAAGAGAGAACATGTTAATATTTGGTACTTACACTACAAAAATCATGTGGATGTTTCAATATATTCTGATGCCTCAACTGGCTGTACACTGTAGGAAATAATTCACAAGTCATCATCTGTACCTCTTCGATAGATCCTATGTGTCTTATCTTATTGATTGCAAATTCAAAAACTTTACATGATGACCAAATGTGATAATATATAATAACTTTTTATACAACAGACAATAACGACTTACAGGCAAAGGAAACAGCTTCCCATTCACTTTTACGCAAAGCCCACTTGGATAGTTATCCTCCTGAGGACAGCTAGTTTCTGCTAGACACAATCTGCAGAAAAAAAATAGTTTTTAATCCCAAATGGTATTTTAAATATCACACAAACAATACAAATGCAAATGAAAAACCTAAATACACCTTAGCTGAACTTGAACGGTGTAATCTCGTCTTACGCCAGGAATAAAATCCCTATTGGAGAAAAAAAATACACTTTAGAAGCAGCAGTAAAACACAAAAATACTGTTTTGATACCATTAAGAAACATTAATTCTTAAAAACTCTTTACAAAACATTTTAGTTGAAAATATTTTTATATATTTTGCATGTAAGTTTTTTTTTACAAGAGACATTCAATGTACAGAGACTGCAGAGCTAGGAGAAATTTGAATTCAATTGTCTCTGAAAAAAAGAAGACTTGAACATTCTAAGAACATAACTTAAAAACTTGATGTCTAATAGAGTCACTGTCACCATAGGCCAGTATTGCTATTGACAGCTTATTATTGGAATCAATTGCTTTGGTAAGCCTATCAGGGAAAGTAAGAAATGATAATACCATTTCTCTTTGGAAGATAGCTTTTCCATGGACAGACTGTTTTGAGATGGCAGATTTATGTTTTGTTTGTGTTGCTTTGCGTCATATGGGAAAAGCATTATTTTGATAGCAGTTCATGCTTTTGGAGACTTCTAGATTGACCTTACTAAGCAATGCTAAAGAATTATGCCCAAGTCCCAGAATAGGTTAGCAAACATGTGTAGTACATACAGCAAATAGTGACATACTTCCCACATTTGATAGCCGTCACAACCAGTATCTTAGCAACAATACAGGCAGAAAGTGTTCTCTTACCTCGAAATGCATATTTCTCTCACTTGTTGAGGTGTCAATGCAAAAATAAAATATTTCTCTTGAAACCTCTGAATATTACTTTGCACTAGAAAGAAAATATATAAAGCACATTCACAATCTCATTTTCTGAAATAAAAAACTAAAGAAAATTATGCAAACATGCTAATTGTTGCACTCAAACTTTTCAATCACATAACATAGATATTTGTAATCTTCCACTAAAATGAATACCTTCAGGTTTCCGCGTCTTATGAATTGACTAGAGAATTTAACATACAACAGCATTCCTATAGCAATTAGGTTAATATACCCATTAGAAATACATGTATATAACCACACATCTCAATGTTTTCCTATATTCTTTAGCATGTTCTCAAACGTTGATGTCTTCATATTGTTTTTAAATGGTCTCTTAACATGATTTTACTAAAAACAGAACCTACTGAGGTTAACTATACGTCAACAATTGGGATGGTAGAAAAAACGAAAATGTTGTATACCTGTAACATTTTATTCTCTGTCATGTATATCTTCCAAAGAAGAACATACTAGTTTCAGCAGGCCACCTTCCCCACGTTGTTTCATTTGAGAAAAATATGACTTTAAAGAAATCCTCAGATTGTAAGCTTTATTATTTCTTACCAATATAATTAATGTTATACAATGATATACATATTAAGCTAAAAGCCTCAACAGCATCATTGTGCTATTAATTTGATGCCCCTACTGTGCTGCAGCATCTAAATAATGAATGCCTCCTGGACTAGAGAGAAAGATGCTACAATATTGGAAAAGAAAGGAAGTTAGCAATGTTGGAATTCAGAACCACCCTGTAAAGCAGACCTGCACAAGACCAACTGTCATCTCTATCCATATGGAAAAAGAGAAAGACGTATCTCAGATGCCACTCATCTTAAAGGCAGAATCAATAGCAACATAAAAACAGGAATTAAAAAACAAATCAGGGTTGCCAGAGGATTAGTCAGAACAACATGTTGCATTAACATATGAAAGGGCATTGCATTAAGAAAACATAAAGGAACAAAGTTTGAAGAAATTGCATATTGTCAGTCAACATAAGACAGAATCAGAAGAAAAAAAAATCTAAATCATCATCAAGAGGAGTAGATAAGGAACAATTGTATGTAATATTAGAGGATGAAGAAAAATTCAGATGACACAGGCAAATGTCTCTTCTTGTCCTACTGGAATCTGGTCCTCTCAAAAAACTAAGAATCTACAAAAGGCAAAATTCATAGGCCAGATGGATAAGGCAAGGGAGGCAAAGAGATGCAGAAACTTGCAGTGGCAGATTTTTTTCAAAGTTCCCAAACTGTGGCAAAAAAAAAACGCTCTTCGAGGAGATGGGTACTAGATTTCGTTCAGAATTGCAGGAGGGTTTTCGCAATTCTGGTGGAGATGGGGATGGTGTGAAAAGGGATTCAAAATAATCTTCAAACATTAAAGCGGTGCCATATAGAAAGAAGGGTTGAGCATCAAAATTGCTCTGCCCATGCAATAGCAACGAGAAACAATTGCTATGAAAACGGTACATCATTTGCATATAGTAATTTCCATACTATGGATTTTATTATGAGTACGGTGATCCTCAGGACAGCCGTACTCGTGGTGGAGGCCCGACTACCACCACACAGCGGGTCATCCTGCTGTATTCTGAGTGTGGCAGTCGGACTAACACCTGACTGCCGACGCCGCTGGGATCAAGGATCCCACTGGCCTAGCGGTCTGAAATCGGCCTGAATATGCTGGTAGTGTTGAGCATACTACAAGGGCCCCCTGACAGATCTGGGTCTAGGGATGCATGCAAGGGTGGGTGGGGGCACATGTGCCCCTCTGTAATTGTACTCCCGTTCCTGCATGGTGTGGCATGCAGGCCACACAGTTCAAGAACGTGTGGCAGGCGCTGTCACAGTGGCGGGCTGCATGTTAGGATCTCCTATAAGCCTAACAGCCCACCACCATGAGACCACCGCAGCACCGCCCGCCCGCCCGCCATGGATTACACTCGTAAACCAGCGGGCTGGCGCACTACGGGCTTGGCAGTACTCATGCTGGAGCAGCGCAGCGGTGACTCTAATACTCGCCAATCTCTGAAGAATGGTTCAAGGAAACAGAATTGTGCACTATCTTCTGTCACGTGCTGGCCAAAGTATAATACAACTCAAATAGTTACTGGGAAATACGTATGTGTGGCTGGGGCAGTCATTCATCATGGCCCAATCATCAGAAAAATGTTGAGGCTGAGTACCCATCATAAGAGAATTTGGACCTCCAAGTATATCTTGTCACACCTTGGATTAGAATATATATTATGGCAGATATATCATCCATCAGAACAAAAGCCATTTAAAGGCTGACAGGTAGACAATGGGAGCTCAGAAGGGATACAATGCTGCCTTGAGGGGTGGCGCGATGGTGTTGTAAATACATCCGCAATGCCATGGAGACCGGGACAGGTTTCATGGAGACATCGCAACTCCATGGTGACTGGGGAAGGCCTTGTAGGGGCCACGAGAAACCCGTGTACACCTGCTTATTGTATTACCCTCCTGGGTGCAATTGTCCCGCATTCTGCAACCATTCCAGTCTTTTTTTGTTGTTTTCTCTCTCCCTCCCGGATGTTGATATTGCATTTATGTTCTTCCTCCCATCATATTGTAAAGCGCTCTGATATCCTTCGGGATCTTGTTCGCGCTATATAAAACTTTATAAATAAATTCCATGGTTAAATGTGATAGACCGAGCAACTGTAATGCACAGCACGAGTCCACAAATGACCAAAAATCTTTAATAGAAACATCTCTAACGTGTGAATGCCAGGTGTTAAGAGAGGCAAGCAATAATACACAATACACGGTTGACAAACAGGCCCTCTTTTTTCCCCCTTTCATTAGAAAGAGTGTAAACCTAGAATCGGTACCTTGGGCATAATAGTATTGGGATGGCATTCCTCTAATTAGGGAGTCGACAATGCCAAGTGATATACTGAGCTGCAGACTCTTTTCAAAGGAGTATGTTCAAGCGGCGCTGTGCATTGATCAAATGCTACAGGACCTCTGATGGCAAAGCCATGCTATAACTTCCTCAAAAGGATTAAAGATGGAGTGCACATACCTTCATCTCACAGGCATACACCTAATGTATTCACTAAATCAGCTTGCAGTACCTAGATCATAAAGTATTTTCTGCTGAAAAGTAAATGGTCTACTTCGCGGTAACAAGGCAAAGTCCCGAGGGCAACTTGAACAAGGCGTGCACCACTGTAAAGGAATATACCTTACATGTTCCACAATTTATAATTACATTCATATAATGTATTCAACTAAACCATATTTATTCCAAATAACTGGTTGGTCAACGTGTTGTGCTGATACAACATTATTTCTGCTAAACAATATACAAATACCAACATCTTAACACAGAAATCATAACTATTCAACACCTATAATTATTCTGCATTAATGACTCGTGCCCAATGCATTTCGGGACAACTCGTCCATTCGTCAGGGGCCAATCTGTGAACAATAAAAGAAAAAACACAAATGTACAGGGAAGGCCGATATACGGGTTCACATGCATGCTTGTATCGTAACAAAAGCTACTTTACATTATAACAACTACACACATTCTGATGGTTTGGTTGTTACCCAAGACCTGTGTGTTATCAGTGCTGGTCACGAATATCCTGTGTGATCTACCCCTGGTGTCTTTTGTATGACTTATGCCAATTCCGAAAGTAGACCACCATGACTTTCAAACCACAATCCACCATGCATCACGTGCAACAATAGCGTACTCACTAATATCGCGCAATGTGAATACCAAATGATTTCTATAAAAGTCAGGGGGCAAATCAGCAACATTTTTGAAAAAAGAAGCAAATGACTTAGTAACGCTTACCAATCACATCTCGATCTAACCCCACTGTACAGCGTCCCATCTCTGTCAGTCAGTCGACGTCAATACTGTTCGTTCAATTCAAATATGGCTGTAACCAGAAATGCACTCTATTCGACAAGCCTGACAATGGAACTAGTCAAATTGTTCACTCCGCTCTTTCAAGAGCGCCATGTTAACATGTACCGAACATGTATACTGATTCCCAGTGCATGCCCCGTAAATCTACAGAAACTGTGCTCTATGTCCAACTTCCTAGAATCACACAACAGTTTATTACCCACTAAACGCATAAAGAGTGCTGGTTGATAATAATTCCAGTCCTCGATATGGTATAAACTGTGCTAACTACATAGCCCGAATGTCCTCAAATACATAATCCAAACCGAAAACGCTTATACGTTAGCTTGTTTCTGGTGGCCTATAAAGTGGGCTAGAAACTGTTGTAAAAGTGAATTAATATCGAAGTAATTTGCTCAATTGTTTAAACAATTTTTGACTTTGCTAGAAACATTTGGTATTCACATTGTGCGATATTAGATGCACGTGATGATGCATGGTGGATTGTGGTTTGGAAGTCATGGTTGGAATTGGCATAAGACATACCGCCACATGGGTGGAGTGCGGGGTTGATCATGGGCGGATCACCACCGCCCACATGGCGGTGGAGAACCGCCCATGATCCGACCCCGCCCGCCACCCATTTCCCCCCCCGCCATATTTCAATGAGTTGACCGGGCGGAATGGTTAGCAGTGTCTGTTAGACACCGCCAGCCATATTAACATGGGTGCGGAAAGGCTTGCGGGAATAGACTGTGGGGGCCTGTTGCGGGCCCCCAGGTACTCCGGGGGTTGGGGGGTACCTATGGTACCCCCCTGCAGTTCCATGCACAACATGGTAGGCACTGCATGGTGCCTGCCATGTTGTGCATGGAAGTGCACAACATGCCTTCCTGGCATTGTGGTGGGTGGTGCTGAGTGCACCGCCCGCCACAATGACAGGAATGCAGGATGCTCCCGCCACTGTGATGGGCGCATCCTAATTGCCCCCACAGGACCCCCGCCCTTATGGCGGGCGGTCCCGTTTCCCGATAGGGTGGCAGGCGGACAAAGTCCACCCGCCATCCTAATGACCCCCTAGGTGTATATCACCCAGGCTATTCATGACCAGCACTCATAACCACACTTCTTGCGTAACGAACAAACCATCAGAATATGTGTACTTGTTACATGGCAAAGTAGCATTTTTATGATACGAATATGCATGTCAACTGTACATCAACCTCCCTGTACATCTGTGTTTTTTCTTTTGGTTTTCATAGATTGGCCCCGGACAAAGGGACAGGCCCAAAATGCATTGGGCACGTCATTAATGCAGATTAATTGAAGATGTTGAATAATCATGATTTCTGTGTTAAGATGTATATTGTTTAGCAGAAATTATGTTGTATCAGCACAACGCGATAACCAACCAGTATTTTGGAATAAATACAGTTTGGTTGCATACATTATAAGAATGTGAATATAAATTGTGGAACATGCAAGGTATGTTTCTATACCGTGGTGAACTATTATTTCATGTTGCCCTTGGTTCTAGTCTTCTTCTCACATGTATAGCACATGCTTGGCTGCAGTCGTAGAGGTGTAACACACTGATCATTTTATTACGGATTAAACTGCACAACATTCAACAAACGGGAGTGCACAACCTACATATCTTACTGCTTCCCAGTAACGCCATACAGACCCTAGCTGGATTCAAACCATACACCCTTGTTAATCAAACGTACACAAGGTTAAAGTATATGCTCCCACTAAAAGCAAAAAAATCAGATGGGGACCTGTTCATGTCCTTCTTTTTGCACTGAAAGTTGATTGAATTTGGGATTTTATATTTCCTCTGTCAGGTTCGCTGCTTCCAAGAGAGTAAGTACCTCCCATCACACTAGTGTAAATGAGGACCATTGAAGACTGACTGATGATAATGCTGCTAGTGCTCCAGTTCCAAACTCATAAGGGGACTTTTTTCGAATTCCACTCATTTTCCTCCAAGAGTTGGATGGGGGAAGTTGTAAAAAGAACAGGACCCTTGGGTAAGACCCTATTTAAGGAATACTAAGCACTAGGGCTGATCTGACAAAATAGTTGTAGTGACTTTGGAGGACAAACCAGATCACCTGCCCTTTCACTGATGACTCCTTGGTGCAGGCTGGCAGGGAGCTCAGGGAACTTTCCCCATTTCCTTGTATTACGCCATCAGGGTCCCTTTCTTGTGGAAAACTCTGTTTCGAATCTCTATGGTATCAGACAGGAGGTAAATTCAGCTGTCACTAATGAAGATGAGCCAGGAGCAAGGTTAATGAATGGACTTCAAGCATGAGTGCTCAAAAGTTACGGTAGACCTGGTATCCCTGTGATCCGACCATCCTGGGAATGCATGATTCTTCATGTCACAATAGCAGCACACAGAGAGAAGGCCTAGCACTTTTCTCCCAGACTAGATCTAAATGTGAAATTTTTTTTGGGTCAGCTTTAGGAAAGTGTGATTTAACTAATAAGGTACCAGAGCTAGAAGGGTTGGCAAAGAAACAAAAACAAAATGCAGGTCATCAAAGTGTCCGGTGGTACAAAAATGCTGAGCATGAGAGATGCAAGATCCAGTGCACATCGCTCATCAAAAAACAAGTCATGTATCAGTCAAGGGTATAATATTCTGTGGGGCAAGCAAAACAGAGTTTCAAGGTAAATAAAGGCTCTCCTCTACTTCAACAGCTTTGAGAATCATTTTCTGGACCTGCAAGGCAGTCATTGCTGGGAATTAAAAGTGAGCCCAGATGTAGCCTATGTCGATGATACGCAACTCGTGATCTCCTTCTCCAACAACTCTACACAGAACCTAGGTGAATTCCAAGACGACATGGTGGTTATTGCGGAGTGGATGGCGGCTAACTGCCTACAGTTAAACTTTAGCAAATCGGAAATTCTTCTCTTGAAGAGAGATATCCACCAATGGGGCAACCACTGGTGGCCCCAGCCTAAAGTGGCAGTAGATAATGGGTGTCTGGATCAATAGCGCCTTGACTTATGAAACCCAGGCAAAATCGGTGGTAGGTGTCTGTTTTGGAAACCTAAGAGGACTAAAACCCATTCTGGGATTTTTTGACTCTCATGCTCGCCATGTAATTATCCAGTCCATTATACTTTCTAGCCTGCAATGCGCTGTATTTGGGATCCAATAAGACAGTGACCAAAAGACTTCAGCTAGCATGTCTTTTATTTGCCCACCCTAAGTTCTGTTCAGTTTCCAGCTTTAAGCACAATCTGCATTGGCTCCCTGTGCATAAGAGAATTTATGTCAAGGCTCTATGCATTACTCATGAAATCTTTACCTCCCAAGGGCATTCCATTCTATCCAATCTGCTCCACCAATATGTCCCTTTGCGGGCCTTGTGCTCAGCTACGCTTACTCTAGCCCGTGTCAGAAGAGCGAGAGCAGGAGGATGCTCTTTCTGTGCAAAAACTACCGCCCTTTGGAACGCTCTACCTCTGTCTATTAGGAGCATTCAGAATCACTGGGCCTACAGCAGGGCCATGTGGACCTGGCTATTGTATGTTTAATCATCTGTATATGTTCTCTTGCCCTCCTTTTTAGATCTCGCGCCTAGTGTAGCAGTGCGCAGCACTGCTCGCGCAGCGAGAGACTTCATGCAAGGGCTTCTGAAAGCGGACCACACACTTGTGCGTGTGGTTTTGTTATCGTTGCAGGCTATTGGGTGTTGCGTGCGTCTTTCTAACAAAGACAGCATGCATTTGGGCAAATGTGGGCGCATGTCCTGCATTTGATGGAGTAGAGTAGACAGCAGCGGGAATTTGATTTTTGTAGCTATGTTGGAGAAAGAAATGTTGTCCATGTCATCACCAGCAAACTGTCCTGCCTGTCTCCCCATGCAGTGTGTCCAAAGCCTGGGAGCAGGTAGCAGTGCCCACACCTTCAGGGTACTTCCCTGTAGGCAGGTGCAGTTCAGAGACTCTTAATTTCCTTTTCGCCACAATCTGCTCCATAATGCCTCATTTGATGGACAATTACGTGCAAGTGGTGTTTTCTGACTGCAGTCAAAAAAGGTGCCTGGCCCAAACATTTAACTTGACACGATCAGGAAAAACAAAAGCACCCTGCAATGTAAATCCAAGCGTTGCTTTAGACATAATCAGAGATGTCTTTAGCTTTCAAGACTTTGGGTCTCTGTAAAAAAAGTATGTTTATACATACTGTGTAGAAATAAAGCATAAGTCTTCACTGTGTAAACGTAATTAAGTAACAGCACGTAATACAAACTGTTTACTTTGCATTTTATGAGTTCATTGATACCAAGCAGACCCCATTGTATCAACCTCAGAATAGGTCTCAAATTTGTTAAAGTTAGTGCTGTTGGCCATGAAAATGACACTATTTTTTTACTTTTGCTTTGTTATACCAATGGCAATAAAGCTATACAAATATATTTACTCCATTGCACATAAAACAAGCATTTGCAATGCAATAGGTCTCGCAGTTACGAGAGTTTAAGCTATTGGCATTGCAAATAACAATGCCTTTTATTTTTATATTATTTTTAAAACCCTAAATAAAAGGCATTGTTATTTACACTGCCAATATCTTAAACTCGCGTAACTGCGAGGCCTATTGCATTGCAAATGCTTGTGTACAACTGAAACCCTTGAGTGCTTGGTCCAAGCACCACTGAAATCCCATAATCCATCTACACTTGTCAAGAACTGAAAAATGCAGGGTGGCTAAAAGAACACGCAGCAAAAGAAAAGCTTTGTAAGACCTGATTGGCTTTCAAAGAAGATTGAGAATGTGCACTTTCTGACAAATCCTTGGATTGGATAATATAAGTGTGGACATGCTTTGCTTTCTAGAAAGAAAAAACAATTCAGAAAATCCATTTGTAAACGACCTGTAATTGGCAATTCACTTGTTTTTAATACCTATGTGTAAGTCCACATATTTAAAGCGCATCTTAGCCACTGCCACATAGCCAGACTTGGGAAACAGCATATGCACCCTTGGCGACAGTCTTGTACTTAGAGACTGATCAATAAGTATCAATTGCCTCGGACTGAGCCAGTCCAGTACAATGACAAAGGATCAACCGGTCTCAAGAGTGATTTAATATCCCTGGGGCGAAGGGAGAAGAAAACACGGGTTCGTTGTATATATTGTGAAGATAAAAATGCCAGTCACTGGGAATGAGTTTACTGTATCATAGTGCTGCGATACACGAAAGGCGCTTGACATTCCCTATTAAAAGAAAGTAAATGCCAACTTTTGCAAGATTTGTCCCCGCTCCCTCCCCCCAGCCCGTTGCACCCCAAGACACCGAACTGACCCGTGGATGTGCTACCAGTGGTACTCCTCGCTCCACACCCTGGACATGGTGCGTGTGTCGCAGGTCCCCTCCTAGGCCTTCGTACCGGCACTGGTGTGAGTGCTGCTCCGATGAAGTATGACAGGACAGTGCTTCTCCCACTCAAGTGTGAACACGCCAGAAACCCGAGAGCCGGGCCCACCGCGTCCACGCAAATCTCAGGGCACATTTGACATTCAGAAGGTTACTACAGCGGGGGCACTCCTAATGGCCCAGAGAGCTCTCCTACTGGAAGCGGGGGGGGCGCTGCTGGCACGAGTGCAACGGGGGCGTTGGGACAGGGATTCAGGGATGGCACCACTACCAGCAGCCGACAGTGCAGCTCTCACCCACCTGTCCACAGCAAAGCTGGGGTGCTGCTGCAGTTCCCAGGGGCCCTGCACTTCAGCGCTTCGAACTCTGTCAGAGGGAATGGGTGGACGAGAGAAAAGTATCTGGGACGCGCCGTTTTGCATTTATTAGTCATGGAGCAATTTTAATTGTTGGCAAGCAGTAGTCTATCAGAAGGGGCGGCCACGCCACAAGATTATCACGTGCAAAAACGCCATAAGTCCCCTCCCTGCCTCTAATAGAGCTCCTTTCCATGGCCCAGGCAAGCAGCATAACACAACTAGTATTATTGTTGATAACGATCGTCTTTATTCATTTTAATTGGGTGATATTAAAGAGTGATATTTAAGAATAATCCTCACATTTATCTACTGGGTGCCTTCGTCGAAATAACAAAGGATCTCATTTGCCTGACTTAGGATGCGAAGTGAAAGATACAACACAACTCATAAAAGGAGAAGGCGCTTACGCCACAAGAATGAAACAGCCGTAAGACTTTAACTTTCATATATGGTGAAGCAAGTGGTGGTGGATGCAGGTGGAGCAACAAGGGGTAAACGGGCATCGACGTCTAATATCATATTTGTTGTCTGCTTTATACTTTCGGGTCCATTGTGAACGCCTTAGGCTTATTAACTGCTCCACTGTGCCAGGCTTTTCTTTCAAAACGTTAAATGATGAAGACGCCGACGCGCGGAGTGCCAGAGGTTGACCGAGCCGTGTCCAGTCAGGCAGCTCTGCTCAATTCTTCACCTGTTCATCCATAAAATCTTTGAGGTGGGTTGCTGCTTCAACCATCCCTACCCTACCCCCACACCACAACCCACGCGGGCAGTGGGCCAGAAATTCAATCAAAAATTAATTGAAAGACTTCCCATCATTCCGCACCCCTCAGAACGCCTAGACTGCTCTTCGCGTGACATCTAGAGTGACTTTCAATTCCCAGCATCGCAATTGGCAGAGCGGCGTCCTGCTATCCGTGCCTCTCCTCCGCGGCTCCCTCAGAGAGCGCTGCGGATATTGCCGAGACCTCACGGGGGGAGAGAGGGGCACGGATGAAGCAGTTCTGACACTCGAGCATCGGCCACAAGCGCAGAAACTCCACCATCCACAGACATGTGTAATTGTGGGAAGACAGCCAGAACTTTAATCACATTTCTCTTCAAGCACAGCCAGGGATTTTAAAAAGGCTGTTATTCCAAGCGACGACCCAAAAGCGCTGCTTAATCAAAGCCATTGCCGGGCCCAAGAGCAACTTGCAGGGTTTAATAACAAGCGTTCGCGATCAGTATTGTAAACAAGCGGGCGGGGAGAGAAACTGAAAGCGCGCGGCACAAAAGCTAGTCGTGCACACACGCTTACGTACTGAGCATGCGTGCTGCCAACCTTGAATTTGAATTTTTAGTTATTTATAAAGCGCACATTCACTGAGCAGTTTCTTGGCGCTATAGGATTTCAAAACTGAGGGAAGCATCAGGGGCTATGGGCTGAAAGCTTGCTGGAACAGAAAGGTCTTAAAAGCCTTGCGAAACTCCAAGTAGGAAGGGGAGAATATGAGAGGGGGGGGAAGGGAGTTCCAGAAGGTAGGTGCGAGTACCGAAAATTTCTGGCCACCGGATCGTTTTTTCTTAAACCGGGGGATGACTAGCAAGGACTTGGCAGAGGAACGAAGGTCTCTAACAGGACAGTAGTTGATGATGGCGGAATTGATGAACGCAGGGGCAGTACCCGCCCGGGCTTGAAAGGTGAGGCAGCCAAGTTTGAATAAGGCTCTTTGTTTAATAGGTAGCCAATGAAGGGCAGTGAGAAGGGGGGAGGAGTGATGGTATTTCGGTAGGCCATGCACCAGGCGAGCTGCCTGGTTCTGCACCGTCTGAAGACGTTGAAGTGCATAAGCGGGGGCACCATTGTAAATGATGTTCCCGTAATCGATCTTAGATAAGACCATAGCCATAACAATCAGTTTAAGTGCTGAGGGGGAAAAAAACTGGGATACTTTCCTGATGATACGTAAAGCAAAAAAACAGGAGGAAACAACAGAACTAATGTGGGTGTGAATTGTCAAGTGGTGATTAAGCATAATTCCAAGGGTCTTAACAGAGTGGGAAGGAGTGGGAGGGGGACCAAAGGAAGGGGGCTAGAAGGAGGGTGACCAGGGATTGCCGCCGCCTCCAGTCAAAATCAGCTCCGTTTTATCCGGGTTGAGTTTAAGATGGTTTGCACTCATCCAAGCCCGGATAAACAGCATGACAGACTAGAAGCGGGAGACTCCTAGTAAAGGGGCGGAAAAATTAAAAATGAGTTGGAGGTCATCAGCGTAGTTGTAAACTGTGACCTCCATTTGTTGAAGTGCAAAAATAAGAGGGAAAATATAAAGGTTAAATAAAAGAGGGGAGAGGGAAGAGCCCTGGGGGACCCCGTATTTCACCCTACTAGGTGGGGACGAAAATTCCGCAAGATGGACCGCCTGAGTGCGCCCCTCCAGGAAGGATCCAATCCAGGTAAGAGCCAGGGACATGGGCGGGGATGGAGCGCGCGGCAATGTCCGGGGCTCCTGTGAGCTGAGGGAGCCCCGCATGAAGGAGCGCACCCCGCAGAGAGCAGTCCCACAGAAGCCCACCACGACCGGTAAGTGGGGCATGCTGTATGTGTGAAGTGCGCGGCCTGCTGTATGTGTGGAGCGCGCATGACCATTTAAAAAATTGCAATTTCAGGAGGCTGACTTGCCTCAGAAGCGGGACAGGAGACGTGCACACTGCGTGGCTCTACGTGCGGATGCACCTGCTCAAATCGCCAAAAGCTCTGCGTGTGCCCATCTCCTGTCCCACTTTCGAGGCAAGTCCACAACAATAAGCCTCGCTGGTGACAGCGCCAGGATCGACCTAAAAACAAAAGTAAAAAACACTGTCATTTTTAAAGCCAACAGCTCTAACTTTAACAAATGCAAGATCTATTGCATTGCAAAGGCTTGTTTAGACTAGCGCTGGGACGCTCCGTTGCTGGGGCAGCAGTGCTCTTTACAAATACCTTAACATAACATGTAGGAGTGAATAACTTAACATGCTGCTATTGATAAAGATGAGCCCTCTTTTGCGTTTCAGAGGAGCCTTTTCACTTCCATTAAATATCAAAGTAAGGTGGATGAAGATTGCACTCTACTAAACTGAACAAAAAGGATGGATTGAGGGGTAGACCGGTCCTACATTGCTTTCCCTGGGAATTAGTGAACAAGAGATGGATGTAAGGAAGAAGATATATTGCCAGTAAGTCAAGGATCCACTATCCCCACAACATCTACCTCGGGGAACCTTAGAAAGAAGTTTCATGTGTGGCAGGCACGGGCCATTCATCTGTGTCAATAGCTTTGTTCCCTAGTAAGAGTTGACAAGGCAGAGGAGGCTGGCGGAGAGACTTTACTTCATTCAGTAATTCCTGTTCTTATGAACTGTTTCTCTCTTCATAAACCCTGTTAAGTCGCTGTAACATCATTACTGATCATGAAAAAAGTAGTAGTACAACAACCTAACTAATTAAAACACTAAAAGAAGGTCATGCGATATGGGAGACTGATAGAGCACAGAATTTGATTTTCATGTGATTTATTTCTTTACAGTGCCCATGTATTGGGTAAATAAGTAGATACATATAGATCACTAAGCCACAGTGGTATGAAAGGACTGGAGCTGTCTATACATGTTTTTAACAGAAACGTATGGTTTAGGAAGAAAAAGCATTTTATTCTGGTCATATCACCAAATTTGCAGAATGTAAATTATATTTTTATAGGTTACTCTCACTACTTTGATCATCTTTCATATTACTGCTTAGTGAATATCAATTTCAATAGTGTGCATACCTGACAGGAATGGATTGTAGGCATTTTATATATCTGTCAGTCCTAAACCACAACCTAAATAATATTTTTTTTATCAAATGCATGTCCAAAAGTATAAAAACGTCATCCATGCGCACTCTAACTTCAAACTCATGGGCTGGCTCCCTCTTATGCACAGATGCTATGTCTGCGCAATCGAAGCAGCCACAAAAAATATGATAAACTTAAAAGTAATATATTGAACCTCTCCAAATGCACTACACATTCCCAGTGATAATGGAATAGGAGAAATGAAGGGACAAGAGGCAAGTACTATAAAAGTCTCTTCAACAAAGCATAAACCACATAAATTTCTGGTATGCCAAACTGGGGAGTTTATTTTTTTCTTGGAGTGCACCTATACCAAATCAGAGGAGTATACCCACCAACAGCCAGGCTTAGGTAAATGAAACTCATTTCACATAGTGACAAAGGGGTGTTTAGACAAAATAGCGAGTTTAAAATACCGGGAGACATAAATATTGTAAATTAAATATGTGGCATGCCCTAGAACATTTTCTGATGGGTGATGCCACGCTCCATACACTCTTGTATTCGGCAGGGCGGCGGAAGACACTGCCACATGTGACTCAAGTGGTCTTCCTGATTTGGAGGCAGGCACTGCGTCGCATGGGCTGGTGGGGACGACTGACGGCCGAAACTCCGCTGTGGAACAACGGACGGCTCCCTGCGCTGGCCTCATTGCAGGGGTTTGGAGGCTGGGACTCCATAGGGATCTCGTCGCTTGGTCATGTACTTACCGGGACTACCCTTAAATCCTTTGAAGCGCTCGGCGCTGAGTTTGACATGCCCAAGACCCAGTTCTTTAAATATCTACAGCTTCGTCATGCTCTGGCGCCGAGTCTGGTGGAGCTGGACCAGCTTCCGGACTTTAGCCCCGTGGAAGCTAAGCTTTTCATGGGAGACCTAGGGGATAAAAAAGTCTCAAAAATCTACCAAACACTGATCACTCACTGCTCCTCTTCCCTGGTGTCGTTGAAGGCCTCTTGGGAGGTGGATGTTGGTCCGTTGGATGAGGATGACTGGCGGGGGGCGCTGGAATCCCCCCGAGGCACGGCTATAGCAGTGAGGTTGCGATTCATACAATATAAATACTTGCATCGGGCTTATTACACCAGAGAGAGACTGTGGAGGGCGGGCCTAATTGCTTCCCCAGACTGCCTGCGCTGCGGGGCCGAGAGAGGCACGTTGGTGCATACTGTGTGGTCGTGTGTGAGCCTGGTCCGGTTCTGGGGTGGGGTGTGGGACTGCCTATCGGAGGTGCTGGAATGGGATCTACCTCGTACACCTAGGTTGGGTCTTCTTCATGTCCTAGATCAAGTGGGTGGTAACATTTATAAGCGCCATCTCCTTCTATTAGGCCTTGTTGTAGCCAAGAGGGATCTGGCGAGGGCCTGGAAGAGTGACCGCGCCCCCCCACTTTGCGCATGGAAGGCGGGCTTGGACTTCCTCATGGGGCTGGAATTGCCGGTGTTTGAGGCCAGGGGCTGCCCTCGGAAACATTACAAGATCTGGAAGCGGTGGGCGGACTATAGAGACCTGACATTGGAACCTCCCGCTGAAACAGAAGATGATCTATCCACTGATTGAGATCTCAGGGCCTGGATAGCTCCAAGACACTTAGTCGTGTTTTCTTATATATACTGCAGCTGATTGTGATCACGTGCATCGGGTTAGGGCGGGATAAGGGGTGGGTAGTGGGAAATGTTACAGTTGTGGGGGGGATAATGGGGCGGGTAGGGGCTAGACAGAAGTTTGAGCTATACGTATATTCTACTGTATTTTGCCTGCTGATGTGTTCTCCTGTTCTTGGAGGACTGTACACTTGATCTGCTTGAACTTCTAATAAATACTGTTATGAAAATATGTGACACATAGATAATGTGGTGCACAAATATTGTTTACTAGAATAGCGTTTTTTAGGAAATTAATATTGTTTTAAGGAATATCTATGTTTTTAATATAGTTTTCAGTAATGTAGTTTTTAAAAATAGTGTTTAATTATTTTGTTTTCATTGAAATATCAATTTCATGTATTACTTTTTTGAAAATACAGCTTGTAATTCAATAATTAATATTTATTTATAGTGGTTTAGCGGTTATTGGGTTTTTATGGGGAGTAGGGTGGGAAGTTAATAAGGTAATAGAGGTGAATTATTTAACTGATTTTATTTAATTATATGATTGATATTTATTATGTAAATTATGTAATACCGATTTATTTTCATGATATGTAATTTGCAGGCTGTTAGGTTTCTAGCGAAATGGGGTGGGACGTTAAGTTATAATTAAATAACAATTGTTAATTATTTAATTTCTTTTTAATTACGTAACTTATGGAATACTTTTTCATCTTACTCATATTTTAGTTCTGAGCTGCTGGGTTTGTAGGGGTCTAGGGTTGGAAGTTACTTAAGTAATAATTAACAGCTATTAATCCTTAATAATTTGATTGATTTTAAATATGTAAATTATGGAATACTTGTTTTTTAGGTGCTATTTAGGGTGCGGGCTGCTAGATTTGTAGGGGTATAGGGTTGGAAGTTAATAACTGAATAACAATTATTTATTAATTGATCATTTTGTTATTGATTAGTAATTATGTAAATTGTTAATTTAATGTAGATATATGTATATATATATATATATATATATATATATATCTATATATATATATATATATATATACACATACATATACACACACACACACACACATACACACACACATATATTGATTGTTTTTGCTTAGAGTGCAGTAGAAATAGTAAAATTAACCTCTTCAAAGTTAAACTCTTTCTCTACTGTTGCCCTTTTTGGAGTTGGAATAGTAAATTTCACCGATCCGAAATCCAATGCTTTCTCGAATGTTGCACAGATTGTAGTAGGAATAGTAAATGTAATGCTCCGAAGTCCAACACTTTCCCTACTGTTGAGCCTTTTGGATTGGAAATAGTAAATTCAATCCCCACCCCCGAAGTCCAATGCTTTCCCTACTGTTTCACACACTGAATTATAAATAGTTAATGTAACCCTCCAAAGTCCAACACTTTCCCTACTGTTGTGCTGTTTGGAGTGGCAATAGTAAATGTAACCCCTCTGAGTCCAAAGCTTTCCCTAATGTTGCACAGATTGAAGTGGGATTTGTACATTTTAACCCTCCGAAGTGCAACACTTTCCCTACTGTTGCTCTGTTTGGAGTTGGAATAGTAAATGTTATCCCTCTGAAATGCAACGCTTTCCCATTTGTTGCTTAGACTGGAGTGTAAATAGTCAATCTAAACCCTCCGAAGTCCAACACTTTCCCTACTGTTGCATAAAGTAGTATTGGAATAGTATATTTAATATTCTTAGACTTCAATAATTTTCATTAGATTAGTTAAATAGATTTTTTTTCATAAAGTATTTGTTTTTATATCTATAAAAAATTAACAGTTACTACTAAACTATTTAAATTAAAAAAATCTATATTTTATATATGTTTGGACTAGATTAGCGTCAAGGATATTTTTTCCGATATTGCGGTACATACCATTATAAGTATAGGAGCATGAAATTGCGGTAAACGATATTTTTGTCAATTATATTGTTTACCACAATATAGTGTCAATGAACCAACAAAGGCAAGACTATGTATATCTATGTACTTGTAGACTGCGATAAGCTTGTGAGCAACAAATGAGCAGTGACCATAAGCCTTTGGATATTATTCAAGATTGTTTACAGTAGACAGATTTTTCAAAGGTTATGAATCTGTGGCCAAAAACGCTTTGAGGAGATGGGTACTAGATTTCTTTCGGAATTGCAGGAGACTTTCTAGTGCTGATGGGGAGGTTGATCTAGATGCCTAGTGTGGAAATAGAGAAGGCCTGCCTTCTGGACTTCTCCGCCTTACATTCTTCAATGCCAGTCAGGCACGGACCTGGTTTTGAGTTTAGCACATTCCGACTAAGGTGGATGATTTTTTTGCCAGAAAAACATGGGTGTTTCACTCATGGCCTAGTAAGTAACACAATCTTCCTGGGGGTAGAGATGATGACCTCTATCCTTAGTGATGAAAGGCTAGTCACACAGTGCCAATTTATAGAGAGCTGATTTACTGTTAGAAAACAGATCCAGCCTATAAATGCATCCATGTCTCTGACATTACATGGAGCAGAACTCTTTACAATTTGTCTTTTACATGACTTTGTGCAGCAAATTGCAAGACTCCAGTTTCAAACTAATTAAAATAGTTAGAGGGCATTTACTTGGTGAAACCTTAATGTACCATAACATCTGTGGACATTACATACTGATCTTGTGACTCATGTACTTGCAGTCTATCTGGTATCTCAGGCCTTCAGGCTGTTGTCCGATCCCTAAATAACACCTTCAATCTTTTTATATAAAACTTTGAATGAACCGACTTCACTTCCTCACTTGGTGTCCAGTCACAGTTCTGTTTAAAAAACAGAATTTTTCAAAAACAATCTTTAATGGGTTTTGTCCAATAGAAGACGTGGAACTCTGTGAACCTGCCTATAAAATTATTTCTATGTTGGAGAGTGCCCATAGTATGGATTGTGGTGGAAAGACTCTTTTGAATGCAGAAAAGTGAAATACTGCAGAGAAAAGGGCAATGATGGAACTAGGAAGGAGACTCATTGAGTGACGGGCAGCAGCTAGTGATGGGATATAGAGT
This sequence comes from Lissotriton helveticus, assembly GCF_964261635.1. Taxonomy (NCBI): domain Eukaryota; kingdom Metazoa; phylum Chordata; class Amphibia; order Caudata; family Salamandridae; genus Lissotriton; species Lissotriton helveticus. The sequence goes on from NC_136059.1 coordinate 250,439,743, forward strand.
CAATTCTCAGAAGTTATGTGAAGAGGGGAATTAATTTGATTAATGGTTGGATGCGTCACAATGCGCTCACAACTACTCAGAGGTGCAATACAGTTGCTTATATTTATTTACAGTTTTGTTTAAGGGGCAAAGCCAGACAGTATGTTTGTCAATACGAGCTCACAAAATGCTCTACATCTGGTAACATTCTGCCATTAATAGGAAATGATTTACACTTTGCCTCAGCTGGATATGCTTTGGAAACCAAGGGTGGGAATAATTGAAAAATGACCTGAATTACAGCAAGTGAGGCTCAATGGTGCATAAATGAATAGACTCCTTGTCACAGCCTCAAAAATGTATTTTTACGCAAATCCCATAATAATATAGGATTATGCAGATTACTATGTCAACTTTGGTACTAAAATATTTCGAGAAAATCAATTTGTCAAGGTTGTATACATATTATCTATGTATGTGCTGCACAGACAACATGCAACCTTGAGGAAACAGCATAGGCTGAGCACCAGCAAGTAAGGATGTGCAAGTGCAGCAAGCCTGCCTGGAAGAGGAGCAAGCAGAGCTAGTGGTATGAGAGCAGAAACGCCATCAACAGTTCCTCAGGAGCTTACAGTGTAATATGGATCAAGCTACAGAGGCATTTTCTAAAGAGAAGATATATTTCTTTCTGGTCCCCACTGTAGAAATGTTCTCACTCCGTTCTCGAGCCCTTTACTATGGGGCTTGCCATGCTCCCTGAACTTGTGCTATATTTAAGTACTAGCTTCCAGCCTCTTGGACAATATTCTCAAATTGGCTTTCATTTCTGATCCAGGTCACGTTATGGAACAAACAGAATGAGTTTCCTCCGGAAGACTACATTTACGACTGACCTTTCAGCTTCCAGGAAAACATTCAAGACTTAGGGGCTTGAATACGATCTTGGCGGAAGGGTTACTCCGTCACAATGGTGACGGATATCACGTAGGCCAAACTATAAATCCCAAAGGATATAATGAGATTTATAATGAGATTTATTTTTCGGCGGACGGGATATAAGTAACCAGTCCACTGAGATCGTAACCAGGGCCTTGATTTCCATTGCAGATTTCCATTGTTTTTGTAGCAACATGTTTGCTTTACTTGACAAACTTTTCAACCCCTATATTACTTGCTCACTGCTTCGATTCCGCCTGTGCAGTCTAAGAAGATGAAGGGTTCGGTAAACCTGTGGCTGGCAGGTGCTTGTCTGGGTTTCTGATGATTGATTTGCACTGGCTCTTGTCTCTCTCATGCTAAGCATTTTTATACCACTGAATGTCAACCTGTTTTTCTTTGCTTTTCTTTGCTCTTCTCTGTTTTTTTCTTAAGTTTCTTAGATACCACCTCTTGCTTGGGCAGCCTGTATAATATATTATAGCTTTCTGAAGCTGACCCTCAAAAATATGGCTTGTTATCCTTAGTGGCATCTGTCAGTAGTGTATCCTTATTCCTTGAAAAGGGCAGTCTTGCAGAGCTTCTTTGTATACTCAAACAGCATTATTTTGGAGTGTGTCCTTGTTTCAAGAGCTCGTACTGTTTCACTACTTCTTCAGTCCTTGCCTTTCTTTCTGAGCTTCCTTGGTTCCCAGTGCATTACCTTCCTATCCCTGCCGCTTCAGTTCCAGTTTATGTTTGATTAGTTTGCTCGCATTACGCCAAAGTTTCCCTTTCCTATTAAGCACTATTGCTCAGTAGCTTTTCGTCTAGTGTGACTTTGTATTCAGTGACCACCCCTTACTGTTACCACATTGCATGTTCCTGTTTTGAATTTGCAGGCACAGCTGGCAACCTAGGTTTCCCAATCACTGTGAGTACCGGCTTTACGTTTCCTTTTATAACATCAGCAAAGTTATCAGCACCACAGACATGCATTTGCATGTATATCTCACATGTGGTTATCATGTAGGCAGTATGTGTAATAACAATTGTAGATGATTAACTTATTTCCAGTAAGTCTCGTTGTGAGCTCCTGCGTGCTTTACGCTGCATCTACTTTCGTTATTTGTATATCTTGACTGCACTTACTGTGTTACTTATGGTGAATGCTTAATTGCATCTTCAATGCTTGCTCTTAATTTGTGATATTTGTGATATTTGTGAGGTTATTTGTAGAGCGCGACGTTCGCTCCGGAGGGAGCATCTTGGCGCTAAAGATCCTGAGTGGCCAATCCTGGGGTTGAAGGAGGGATTAGATGGCCGCTTTAGCGTAGTCATCGGAGAGGTTGAAAATCCAGGTCTTTAAGAGCTTTCTAAAGGGTTTTTCCAGCGTATGTTGTCTGAGAGTTTTGGGCAGGTTGTTCCATGCTTTCGTGGCCAAAGAGCTTAAGGTTTTGCCACCCTTAGTCTTTAGGTTATATTTGGCCGGGAGGATAACATTATCAAGAGGCGAGCGTAGGGAACGACTAGGGGTGTAGTGGGGGAAGCGACTGGAGAGGTATTTAGGGCCGGTTTTGCTGAAGGCACGGAAGGCAGTGATCAGAATTTTAAAAAGAATTCTCTTATGGAGAGGCAGCCAGTGTAGTGAACGGAGGGCGGCGGAGATAGAGGATCTGCGAGGTAGCCTGAGTACTAGTCGTGCGGCGGAGTGAAGCACACTTTGAAGTTTTGATAGTGTGTTCTTTTTTGCCCCTGCAAGAAGGCCGTTGCAATAGTCTAGGCGAGAAATTATAAGCGCTATTGCAACAGTTTTCCTGGCATCGATAGGAAGGAAATTGAAGAATTTTCTGAGAGATTTGATTATTCCAAAGCATTTTCCAGCTACCGTTCTAGCATGTAGGTCAAAGGAGAGGTCAGAGTCAAAGATAACGCCGAGATTTCTGGCGGATGTAACAGTCTGGGGAGGAACAGCTGAATCGTCTGGCCACCAGAGGGCTGGGTTGAAGGAAGCGTTTCTTCCAATTGGAAGGATCTCAGTTTTGTTGGAATTGCATTTTAAATGGTTGCGATCCATCCAGCGGAAGACTTCAGTTAGACAGAGTTTAAGGTTGAGCTCGGCGTCAGTGGAATTGTCATCTAGTGGCACGATGAGTTGTGTGTCATCGGCGTAAGAGGTGACTGGTATGTACATATGTACATGTACATGTATTTATATAGCGCAAATCACCGACACGGTATCTAAGCGCTTGCTTAGGGAACCCGTTCTGGTATTCCCCTGTGAGAAACCCTGTCAGGGTGTCCACAAGGTGAAAGCCAGGCATCCCACCGCGAGGGGCCGTAGTGGAGATTAAGCAAGCTATTGCCCAGAGTCACAGAGTGTGACCCCGTGAGTTGAGTAGGCACCGGAGCAAGAATTATCGAGTCCGTGGAATTTTTTGAGCCCGAGACCCACCGAGGTGGGGAACTGAACCCTGGTCCACGGTCGATCTGAGCTTACGGGTCTGCCGCCTCTAACCACTGAGCCACGCTTCTCCACATAGTATGCCGAAAGAATCGATCAGAGACAAGAGGGGAATGAGATAAATATTAAAAAGAAGGGGACTCAGGATGGACCCCTGCGGTACACCTGATGAGACCAGCTTCTCTTTCGAGTGAAAGGGACCTAGGGCGACAGTTTGTGAACGGTCGGTAAGGAAAGACTTAATCCAGGCTAAAACAGTGTCGGTGACGCCAATGTCCCTCAATCTACTGATGAGGATGGAGTGGGATATGGTATCAAACGCCGCCGTTAAGTCAAGGAGGATGAGAATAGAATTTTTCCTCTGATCTTGTAACAATCTGATGGTGTCTGATAGCTCTATCAGAGCAGTTTCAGTCGAGTGTTTTGGACGGAAGCCCGATTGTTTAGGGTGTAGAATGTTGTTTTCTTCCAAGTGGCGTTTTAACTCTCTGTAGACTAGTTGCTCCGTTATTTTTCCCAGGGCAGGGAGTAGTGAAATTGGGCGGAGGTTGGTCAGGTCTGTCGGGGACTTGTTGGCCTTTTTCATTAGGGGTTTAACAATTCCCTTCTTCCAACGACTGGGGACATGTCCTGTGAGGAGTGAAGAATTAACTATTTTGTTTATCGTCGGATTCAATACCTCGATTAGTTGGTGAAGTATTTTCGGTGGACAGGGATCCGAAGGGGAACCGGATTTGCAGGCCAAGATAATTTCTTTGGTTTGCGCTAACGTGGCCGGAGGAAAGCTTCTAAGAATGCCGACACTCGATTCCGGGAAGGAGGGAACAAGGGAGGCATCCGGGATAGGGAAGTTGTTTTGGATGGAAGCAATTTTATCTTCAAAGTAGTCAGAGATTTGGTCACAGAGGTCTTGAGATGGAGGTATTTCCGGTAGGAGTGCTTTGGGCTGAGTAAATGATTTTACTATTTTGAACAGCGTCTTTTGTTTTTGGCTGGCGTCTTTAATGGTATTAACGTAAAAGTTTTTTTTGGCTGATTTAATTTTTGAGAGATACGTTTTCCTAATTAAAATATAGGAAAGGCGATTGACCTCATCGTATTTCTTACGCCATTTACGTTCTGCCTTCTTGCAAAGCAAATGAGCGGTAGCTAGGTCAGGAGTGAACCAAGGGGCATTAGTTTTGGTTTTTTGTTTTGAGGAATAGGGACGCTTGGGGGGGATTCTGGAGTTAATTTCCTGAGAGATCCAGTTGTGGAAGTGGTCGGCGTCGATTTCGACGTTCCCTGATAAAGTGGGGGATTGAGCAGGCATAAGGGGTTTGAGACTAATGTTTTCTTGGACCTTTTTCCAGTTAATTGAGTTAGTGAGGTGGGGGTTGGATTTATTGCCAGGGGGCAAATTCACTATCTTAATGTGGAATGGGATCAACGAGTGATCGGACCAGATCTGTGGCAGAGGGGGAAGGGTGGTTAAGGAAGGGAGGTTAGAGCACACACCATCAAGGGTATGACCAAGAGAGTGCGTTGGAAGAGTGACGCGCTGCTGGATGTTGAACATATCCAGAGTTTGGGAGAAATTGATGGATTGTGCATCGGTTTTGGATTCAAGATGTAAATTGAAATCGCCGAGTAGGGTAAAGTGCGAGTATTTTAGAGAGAAGTATCCCAAGGAGTCACATAATGAGTCAAGAAACTCAGTAGCATTGCCGGGTGGGCGATAGATAAGGCCGCCTGAGAAGGAGGTGTGTTCATTCAATTTAATTGAAAAACCTAACCCTTCTGTTTTTTTCAATGGTTCTAAATTGAAAGTATGACAGGTGAAGATGCTCTTAAGTATAATGGCGACCCCACCGCCTCTCCCCTTAGCTCTATCTTGTCTAAAAAACGAGTAGCCTTGGGGTAGGGCAATGGCAATATCGGGGTTGCTATCTTCCGTTAACCATGTTTCGGTTATCATTAAGCAGTCAAGATCGTCATTAATGATGAGATCGTGAATATCTTGATTGTGCTTGCACATGGATCGTGCATTAATAAGACCTCCTTTGAATGGAGGCTGGGAAGTCTTGGGGGGTGATAGAGCGGCTGGAGTGAAGTCTAAGTTAGTAAAGGTCCAGCGGCAGCGCTTGCAGCTGACAAGGCCGGTTAGTGTGGCTGGCTCAAGTATGCAGGGACAGTGCTTGGAGCCCTGTAGTTGGTAAAGTTCACTAGCCTGGTAGCGAATGTGGGAGGAAGAATGTACAGAGTCTCCTGCGCCTGTCGCGGTCTTGGCGCGGACGGGCGCAGACGGGCTTGCCTTAGGCGCTCCCGCTGCGCTCGTCCGCTGCGCTTCCTAAACATACACATTTTCTAGAGGAGGAGGAGAGGGCGTGGCCTATCAGGTGGGCGTGGTTTAGCGCGCACGCCTATGCTGATGGCGGCGGCTGAAGGTAAATAAAGTGCGCGACAGCGTTAAAATCGGCTGCGTGCAGTTGGCAGTTTTAGCTTTTAAAAACACAGGTAATTAGGTCAGTGACACCACACAACAAGTTTTAAAAAGATGCGAGTGAGCAATTTTGTAGTACCTCCAGCACCCGGCTTTCCGCCTCAGGTCTGGGTCAGGAATCAATGTTTGGACGCTGGTATTCAGCGTTTAAGAAGGCGGGCAAGTGGGCGTGGCCTATCAGGTGGGCGTGGTTTAGCGCACACGCCTATGCTGATGGCGGCGGCTGAAGGTAAATAAAGTGCGCGACAGCGTTAAAATCGGCTGCGTGCAGTTGGCAGTTTTAGCTTTTAAAAACACAGGTAATTAGGTCAGTGACACCACACAACAAGTTTTTAAAAGATGCGAGTGAGCAATTTTGTAGTACCTCCAGCACCCGACTTTCCGCCTCAGGTCTGGGTCAGGAATCAATGTTTGGACGCTGGTATTCAGCGTTTAAGTAGGCGGGCAAGTAATGACGATTTACTTTCTTTGTTTCCTTGCATGGAGCTTCCCCATTGAATGTCTTTTCTCTTCTAACTCCCTGTGTGATCTTGGGGTCTCTGCTACTAATCTCATCATCCTTTAATCTCCCTTGTCACAAATCCCTGACAAACCCTTGCCAGATTCCTGCAGCTGAAAGTGAACGGGAATGAAAGAAATGGTTCAGAATACACAGCACCAAGAACTGAGTTCACCAAAGAGGTGAAGTTTAAAATGGCATTTTTCCTGAGTATATGCTCACGGGAAAAAGGTGTAAAAAATTAAGGAGAACGAGGGTAGAAAATAAAATACTTACATTGGGTTCATAACAGGGTTAAACTTATTATTAGGATTCCAATAGAGTTATTTTGTAAATGTATTTAAATAGATGAAAAAGTAGTATTTGGATTACAAATACATTCATTTGGCAGGATGGAGTGAAGGTGGGGCAGTAAAGGTATGAAATTAAAAGATAAACTAAAACAGCCAGTTACACATCATATTCCTTCTAACCAGTTGTCTGGTGTAGGGCAACAAAACAAAATATCATGCAACAGAATGTGCTTGCGTGACGCGGCTGGGGAGAATATGTTAAATGTGTTCAATCTTTGGTATATCTGGCAGATTATGGAAAATTCTTGTGGGTAAATGACATAATTGGAAGGAGGAAGACGTTTCATCTCAATTAAGATTCGCCTCAGTTAATATACATATCTTTATGCAGCCTGATGAGTGAGAAGAATGTATTCAACAGAAAAACAAAGTATCTTAGACATTCGAAGATGCACGGTACTTTGTGTTTCCAATCACAGAGTAAGCGTTGCAGGTGACACAAGGGCATAGATTTCTTTTAAGGTATATTAGCATTACTTAATAGTTTAAAGATATCTGATGGTTACCCGCTGAGTCTCTCTAACAGGGCAAAATTCGAAATACGATAGAAATAATTTTTTTTTTTAAAGATCATTGCATATCTAAAAATTACTCCATGTCACTCAGCAACACATATGTTCTATATGTTATATAAACATTTAATGCCTTAGGTATATTCGATGGGAAAATAAAATCTTTGTTACAACGTAGGGCATGCTTTCAAAGAAGATAACGAACAACAATTTCTAGAGGGCAATGGTTATAATAAAAAGGTGTCCTGGCAGCCTAGCCTGAAATGCTTACCAGGCTGGCTTAACTGGAACAAAAACAGACAATAGCCAAGTATAAAACATTTTCTGGGAAAATTTAAGTTTCCTGAGAATGGACAGCAAAACGGATGGCGTTCTAGCATTTGACAAACAAAAAATAACTTTCTGGTAAGAAAGTTTGAGTTTTGTTTGAAGGACAAGAAGAGCAGCTGATGATGGAACATTTAGCAGGAAATATATGCTGCAGTAAAGATGTGCTAATGCCATAGTCAGCTATCTGGAACACACAGAGATTCTTGAAAACAACGTACTTTTACTATGGGAAGCCAGTGGAGATTCCTATGGTCACTTGAAGTGGCCAAAAATAAGGCAGACAGCTGCATTCTGGAGGGTAGGAGGCAAAAGAGGGGATATCCAGAAAATCCAAGAGACAGGGAAGTCCAGTAGTGAAGACTGGAAGATATAATCAGTAGTACCACAGCTTAGTCCAGACACATAAAGAATCAGCATAATCCTTCTAGAAGAATCAAAGTGGAAAAGTAAATAGAAGGTAATTTGAGGGCGCAGCGAGTGAGTGCTGGCAAAAAGGAACCCCATACTGCGTATAGTATTGACTGTGGGATTCGACAAGACCCCATCTTAGGCAGCCATCACTCAGAGGACCAGGTCGTAGATGCAACACCAACTACCAGCACACAAATGTTGTCCAAGTTGAGCATTGAGCGAATTGCTCTTTATCCATGTGGTGATGGTTGATAAGTCTTGAAGACAGGACAAAGCCAACACTCGATTAGCAGGTAGTTAAATAACAATCTTTAGCATAAGAAAAGTAATCAGGATAGAGCAGCAAAGAGAATTTAAGGAGTCCCATCACAATGTTGACAACCATCATGGTTGTACTACTAGAATTTAAAAGGTACACTTTGTAGTGAGAGGCTTAACTGACCTCTTTAGAATTACTTTGTTTCATAAACCATGGATGTTCTATTTTCTTGAATGCATTGGTAGCAGCAAACAACTAGGCAGGAAACCGTGTAGCTAACAGACAAGAACGATGTGGAATTCAATATTCAAGAGATTCAATGTATTCAAGTCATCAAATATCAAGGAGTTAAACCTCAATTATGGAATATTGATTACTCTTTTTTCTTGGTAAACATACATTAAAAATAACTATTGAAGGTCCCTCCAAAGTAATAGTGTGCTCTCCCTAATGCAACATTTTCTCTTGATTTATTTCAAATTTTAGAAAAAGGCACTTTTGGTTCCGGGGTGAATTTCTTAAGACAGAGGCTGTGCCACACTGCCATTACTACTATGACCGAAACCATGTTTATAGTTATTAGATAGACGGAATAGAAAATTGTGTTAGATATCTTCGATCATAAAAACATAGTTGATAACTGGTGTCCAACATAGGTAAAGGAGGACAGGATCTATGACAGATTTTAAGAATAACTAGTGACCATATAAAGGAGTCATATTTTCAATAGTAGCCTAATGCATGTTTTCTAAAGTGGATATACTGAAAATCTTTGATGAAAGCAGGAATCCTGGACTAATGCTTAACACGCCATGTTGAGCCTGGAATCGCCCTATTATCACCATAAAACCTGATGGGTTATTTCTGGAATAGAATGACTTAAAGTGAATTGGATCTAGTGTCATATCCCCTGGGACATACATTTTCTTGAAGTTATAAAAAGGTTATCTTAGGTGTACCGAAGAGGCAATTTTTCTTGAACAGATAAAATGGATTCTATAAAAGCACAACCGTTTAATAAATGCACAATTGGTGACAGGCTACTTCAGGGGGTTTGATCCACCTAGGGAAGAGTGAAGCGACTAATCAATTTTGTTGTTTAAAAAAAAAAAGACTAAATACTGAAAAACATCATTATTACAGGTAAATAATGTATTTCCCCTGCAGCATACAGTGGCCATTCCATCTGGACTACACTATCAACAGGTTATGGAACACTATTATTCTGTAAAACAAGTATCAAGTTGGTCTAGGTCTTGTATCAGGAACAACACATCCTAGAATTTCTGAAGCTGGACTCTCACTGTTTAAAACTGCATACATAATGACAATCCTCACAAATATCTCATAGTACTGCATCTTAAACACCGCTGAACAAGTCTGAGCCGTTCTGCAAATTCAATCAACACGATATGCAGCTAAACAGTGGTATTTTATTTTCAATACTTACCTAAACTTGTAGGCTTGAGGAGGACATCTAGCACATCATAAAATGGGAGGCTTTTCATCTGCACATCTGGATGTACAGGCGGGATTGGGGTCAGCTGCAAATCAAAATGAGATTTTGTATCCTGAAGAAGAATTGATCCAACGGGTGAGGACGAGGACTGATGTGTGGAAGTGGAAGGATGCAAATGAATGTTAGTTAAGTCTGTTGCTAGTGACGACTTCATGTCCAAGTTGAATACAGATGATTTGATGTCTGGCAAATTTGCAAGACTTTCTAGTGTCCTTGGGTAACGGCGACGATACAGTTCCTTAATTTTAATCTGAACAGCAGGACTGCAGCCACTTTTCAAAAGATGCAATGCCCTCACTAACAGTTCATGCTTCCGTCCACTTTTGTTACGTCCTGCATATCCAAGCAAAACTTGCAGCTCTGAAACCCGAAAACTCGAGACCATATTCTAAACAGGGAACAAAATTAGAGAGAACATAGTTCAGTTCATTTAGTAAATTTACAAATGTTCTAGTTAAGCATTATTGTAGTATTTTATGTTTTTATTAAAAAATAGGAAGAAAGCATGTCTCACCTTCCATATGTGATTGCAACAGGTGTATATGTAATGGGACTATAACTGCACATCCAAGGTAGGATTAGGAAATACTGGAGTCTCAGAGTGCAGTAAGCACAGTACAACTAAAATATTGAACTGCATAATAACATTTTTTTTAAACAGCTAAAATAGAAAGCCATATTACTTCAGCCGGGTGAGACTTGGAAACACTGTGTGAAAAGGGAAAACCTTCCATTTTGATAAAAGTCAGGTAGACACTACCTATATCACACAACTGTACACCATACAGGTGACCTTCCTGTACCAACAGGGGCACCAATAATAACAGTGTTTAGCGGCAGCTAAAATTCAGCATGTCTCCCTCACAAAAATACAAGTTGAAAAATAGCATGTTGAGTTTATCAATCACAAATGTGTAGAGGTGGAACAAGGAAAAATGTTGTTAAACTAGTAACCATGCTACCCATAGTCTAGGTATCATTTGATTTTCTGGACCAAAAATTGTCCAATAGCAGTCTAATTATAAACAATTAATTCGGGGGAGATGAGGAAAGTAAATCAGACTCCAAGATGTTTATCTTTATGGAAGAAAAGCAAAAAGAACACATGATGGACAGAATGCTGAACAATGCAAAAATTCACCCCACTCACAAAAATCTGGGTTGAATCCATTGTATTTTTACTAAACCTGCCACTCCAGTTTGGATCAAGCCGTATGCAAATCAGTCTTGACCCTGATCTTCATGGTTACCCATGAAGATCAGGGTCAAGACTGCCCTAACTGCCAAGCCAGGTCCTTCCTGGACCGGAAACTAGTATACTAAGACCGATTTCAGGGTATCACCCCTCATCAGCAAGGATAGCTTGAATCCAGTGGCGCTGTGAGCACCGGACTCACATCTGGGAATACACCACCCAGTTAGGATGAAAAAAGGACTGTTCCCATGGGGAGCAGGATCAAGACTGATTTGCATCAGGCTGGGTTTAAATTGAAATGGAAGAGTAAGCAAAAAAACAATGGATCTCTGTACTGGGGTGAATAGTTGACGTTGTTCAACATTCTGTCCATTAATTGTTCTTTTTGCATTTATCTTTTTGGAAGCTCTTTGATAACAGGCCCAGCACTGGGTAACCTGGCACGTTTTTAATGCCCGCAAGGGGAACACCCCTATTGGGACAGGAAGGTCACCTGTATGGTGTACAGCTGTGTCCGCTGCCCCAGGTGCCTCTAATGCGAATATGTGGTGTCCCCATGTTTGGATTCTGGGCCAGGTTCACGCAAATCTAGAGTGTGTGCAAAGGCTTAGGCCAGCCTTTGACAAGAGACTGGGCCTGAACTGGCCCAGAACTTGTCTTGAAACTGGAGGGGCGCACCAAGTAAGCCCTTGATAGTGGCAAGTAAGCAGAGGTTCATGCACTTAGTGAAAAGGTGGCAGATCTTTTATCTGTATCACAAGAGTGAAAGCCTAACAGAGCACTCATGTAAATTGACATTGCTGGTGCTGAACCAGGTCCTGGCGCTGAGATCCCAAGCGCACAGTGGCACAAGCTTACAGGTGCCATTTTGGGAGGTCTGGCCTGTTCCTGTGCAAGAGTTAGAGGTGATGTTACTTTCTCAGACGGTGGAAATGTATTGTTAGCATTCCTTAGACTAGAGGGAGAGAATCTATTCATTGAAGCAGAGAAAAAGCAGGAAGGTTCCCCCTTTGAATGTAATTCGATCCTTTTATAAAGAGGGCTGCTGATTACGCTTCATGGAGATTGTTCATTTGATGGATAGTAGAAGATAAGGGTGGGACTGCTGCTCCTATTTTCAGGATGTGAAGGATCTTTAGAAAAGGGCCATCTTTTTGGCTCTTCCTGATCATTCTCAGGTGTGGCTATGATAGTCTGTTTCAGACTGCTCACACCTCTTTGTGCCTCTGTTGTGTTTACTCCAGCCTGGAGACAACCCTGCTGGGTATAGTCTGGAAGACAGCGAACACATGGAAAGAGTACAGGCCCAATCTGGTTCTGAAGGAGCAGCCTGAGAGTACACATCCCCTGCCTGATGTACCTGTATAAGAGTAGGATCTGTTATCCCATCTGTTACAGTTCCAAGATCTCTTTGACCAAGGAAGGGTTTTGCCATAAAGTAGACAGAGGACTATTGAGCAACCAGAGCTGGAGTCTGTATGGCGAGCAGATTCTCAGGTGTGAAGGGACATCACCTGCAATCTGATTTGGAGGAAGAACTACTTTCCATGTCTTGGAACGCTGGGGGAAGCCTGCCTGCATGAAAAGGGGAGTTGTAACTTGACCCCCCAGGAGGAGCGGACTATTGCTATGGACAAGTGCAGTTGACCCTGGTCCTGTTGTCCTTCCACCAGACATTCAAGAAGTGTGTGTCTGGTGTGCTCCGAATTTGAAACCAGTCACTGAACATGAGCAGAGGATCTACCGCACTGCTGAAGGGGGCCTGAAACAGTCCTATTGTCATCCTAGCCATCGCATTTGTGGCACCAGCTCGAGTGTGCCTGATCGGTCTGCACTGCTGAAGAATAGATTGGCATTGACCTCAGCACTGGTTTGTGCACCCAAAGTGACTATTGTCAGTGTGACAATGTCACTTGTCAAGTTGTGGGCGAGTGGTCCACACCACTGAAGAACACTGCGAACCAACGACACATGCTTCACAAAGCCCTGAATGGACTGGACATGGGGCTAGGCACACACTTACAGGCTACACCTTAACAGAGAAGCTGCTGCCTTAAGGCACTTTGTCCCTGTAAGCCAAAGCAGTAATTGGCTGCTAGTGGAGCTAACTCTCAGTGTGCCCGATTGGACATAGCCATTGCTGCCAAAAGCGCTTAGAAGGTGCCAAGTCGCCTTTTTAAGACCTGCACCTGGAAGGATGACCGCATCACTGCTACACGCCTGGGTGGTCCCGTGACTATCAACAAGATTCATTCATTTGGAGGGAATAGGCCTGGACAGCCACGGGGACCACCTGCTGCCTACACCATCAAGCCAAAAAGAGGCCATAATTTAGGACAACCTACGCTGCATCTAGGACACTGCTCTGCAGCCTGCACCTGCCCAAGTTGATGAGAGCAGGAGCGTGACTGGACCATGACCAGCAAGCCTACAGTGAACACAATCTGAGAGCTGGAGGTCGATGTATGCCCTACTGCAGCCCAGAGAACAGGTAAGAGACTAAAAGCTAAATGTAGCCCTGAAGAAACTAATAATTAAAGGGTTAGCAATGCACACACACTGTTTTAAGCACCAGACCTGAAAGACCTAAGTATACAGTTCAGTTCATGAAGATTTATTCGGTTCATTGAAAAAATGACCATAAAAGCACAGCAAACAGGCAACAGAATTAAAAAAGTATATACATGATTAGAAACTCATACTTTTTCTAAAAGCCATAGATTTACATATAAAACTGGCAGTATAAAAACATATATCGGGGTGGTCCAAATTATACAACAAACACATAGCATCCTCCACATTTAACACTCCATATTTAATAAATAATGGTTTTAAAAAAGAGATCCTAGCATTCTGAAATAGGGGGCAAATAAGCATAAAGTGCATTGTGCTTTGCTTAGAATGTCCGTCACAGGGACACGGACCTACAGGGGGCTTTTTAGGATGTGGGAAGGCCACTAGTACATGAGCAATGCCAACTCTTAATCTGGTCAGTACAAACCTATGCGTTGGCCTGGTTACTACGTTTAGATAACATTGGAATCCCTCGACAGCAATGTATTTATTGTAAATTTTAACTGTAGCGAGGGAGTTGGTTGTTACTGAACGTTTAAGAGCCTTATGACACATAAAAGTCTTTTTAAGATCCAGCTTCGCAAGACCTCTAGGGGGACAGTTTTCTAACAACAAATCGATATCAAAGATACTTTTATAACAATCTACAACATATTTAAGCCACAATATCTGCATACAGTTGTCTAATTCAAGGCAGTCCCTAATTATAAGTTGATTGAATTCGGTTTCTTCCTTGAGCCAAATTGCTCGGTAAAGCAATAAAGGCCTAAGTGAGGCGAGCTCTGTTAGGTGAAAAACCCCTGCCTCTCTGTGGATCAACTCTGTTGAAGCAGATTTAGGGAGGCACAATAATTTCTTAAGAAAGTTGTTTTCTTCTATCTGTAGGCAATCAGTTTTGCAGTAGCCCCAAAGCCCCGCCCCGTAAAGGGCAATGGATACACTACGTGCCTTGTAGATTTCCAACATATCCTTGATTCGCCTATCCCCAGCTTAGACGCAAATTTAAAAATGCCATAAGAGCTTTTGCTCATTTTGGTTCGGACATTCGTTAATTCCTCCCTCCATCTACCATCACTAGTAAAAGTAACCCCCAAGTAACAAAAACTATTCACATTCTGCACTTTGACCGCTTCAATAAAAAAGGGGTGATTTCTGCCCACTTTAGTCCCACAGATCATAGTATGAGTTTTCTTCTTGTTAATCAACAGTCTCCTGCTCACAATAAATTTGGTGAACTTGTCCATCAGACGCTGCAAACCAATGGGTGTCCGGGATAGGAGCACCGCATCGTCTGCATATAGCAGAACTGGGACACTATCACCTGCAACTTGTGATGCATCAGCCTTGATAGTTTTCAAGACGGCTTCAACCCCATTAATAAAAAGGGTAAATAAAAGGGGCGCAAGGACACAGCCTTGCCTAACTCCCCGTTGAACATTAAAATCACTAGTGCATTCCCCACTGACACCATACCGAACACATGTTTTCAGTTTACTGTATAATCTAGCGAGAAAAAAGATAATTTCTTTCGGGTCACCCATATCAAGCAAAACTGTCCAAAGAAGTGAATGATTAACCAAATCAAAAGCACTGCTAAGGTCAGCAAAGCAAAGATAGATGTTACCGGGTTTGGCTCTGGTATACTTGCCTATCAACAACTCCAAATTCAAGCACTGATCTAGGGTCCCTCTACCCTTCCTGAATCCATATTGTGAATTTGCGAGTATTCCGTTCTCATCAGCCCACTCCTCCAATCTGAAAAGCAGTACTCGGCTCATAATTTTTACAGACGAGTCGAGCAGGCTGATGGGCCGGTAGTTACTTGCCAGAGCTTTATCCCCCTTTTTATAAATTGGGACTATAATGGAGTCACCCCATGTTGGTGGAATCATGGTGGTTACAGCAGCGTTAAGTACCAATGTTAGTATTGGTCCCCAAAGCTGCGGTTGAGCCCTGTAAAACATCTATCGGGACTCCATCTGGCCCCTGGGCCTTACCCCCCTTGCTATTTTTAATACCATTTTCCACCTCTCCCAACGTGATATCTAGGGGTACTACAGGCCAAATCCTGTTTTCGTTGGGCGTCATGGAATTATCTTGAAAAATCGCAGAAAAATGGTTCACCCAGTCCTCGCTGCCTACATTGGATGAAAGATGCGGGATTTTGTCATCTTGGAGGAAAGGGGAGTTAACAGTGGACCAAAACAGGCGACTATCAGCAGTTTCAGCTGCCTGTGTGAGATGCTGCCAGGCTTCCTGCTGTAATTCCTTCTTTCTTTTACATAGCGCCTGTTTATAATCAGATCTTAAAAGTTTGACTCTATCCTTGTCTCTGGGGGTATAGGCCAAAGCTTGTTTGAGTAGTGAGAGCAGGGACGTACAGGCATGGTCAAACCATCCAATCCCTTTCCCTCCTCTGCCTACTTTTTTCCCCGTAAAGATGTTATTGATGACAGTGTTGATATTAAGAAAATGAGTCATAACCTGAGCAGACGGGCATCCTAAAGATAAAATAATATCAATGTCCATCATGCATTTATTTATGATTAAAGGTTCCACTATGGCCGAATTTTCACCTTTCCATCTCAGCCTAACCCCATTAGGCCTATGTGGCTCAATATTTAACAGTACTCTGAAGGGTGGTTCGGTTCTAATCATCCATGTAGTAATTTGCAAGTTGACACAGTTATGGTCGCTCAGGGAGGATGTATCCTTAACTTTAATTATGCAATGGGGTACCAAGTCGGATGAGACCATAACATGATCGATAATGGAGCTCACATTCCTTCCAGTGAAGGTGGGAGTTGAGCACTCACTTCCCTCCTGTGTAGTACTCAATAGCTCTAGATCAAACGAGACCATAGTGCTGTTAATTGTCTCTCCATACGCATTATGTGGGAAGTGGGCCATATTCTCCCCATTATTAGTTAGGATCCCACAGACCCTAGAAGAGGATAAACTACATACTTGTAAATTAAAATCCCCCACCCAAACAAAATTAAAAATGCATGTTGCTTCGCTCACCAGCTTCATTAGGGCACAGGATAGCTCATCTATCAATTTGTGCCGAGAATTAGTAAAAATATTGTTGTAAAAATTAATTAAAAGCACATTGGTGCTATCCGGTAGACGTACCCACAAGATTTGAGTGCGGTTCGACTAACAGGTGTTTGATGATAGTCAACTTAACATCTACAGAGATAAGAATAAGGAGACCTCCCTTAGCCCTACCATGACTTGATTCAGAGGCATCCAAGCTGTAGCATGTATACCCTTCAAGGCTAGGTTTATTAACACTCCACGTCTCTTGCAGGCATAAAATATCATAAGATCTTACAATTTCCTCCCATTCTACTTTAAATGCCTTAGATGCCCACCCGGCAATGTTCCAACTTGCCATAGAAACCCCCACAGGATGGCAGTCATTAGCGATGTTGACAGTGTTTTTAGAACAATTACCTCTATTACTTAGGTCTGATCCTGGTGCATCTATACAGCTGCCTATGGCAATCCCTGTAGCAATCACTGTATCCTCAGCAATCTCATTTGCACAGTGAACTACTGTCCCACTTTCAGGATTGCCCATAATGGCTGAACATAGGTTCACTCTCGCCGCGCTTGCATTGTCCTTGATGGTGCTCAGAATAACTTTCCGCCCAGTCCCAGGCCCCATCTGATGTCAATCATTTTGGTAAAAAAAACTCAAGGACTGGTACCTGTTCTGAACTGGGACTTGGTAAACCATCCCATTAACCGGCGAAAAAATATTATCGCAGTTAGATGCAAGGTTGGTATTATGTGTTGCAAATCTATTACAACTGGGGACAAGATTCAACAAGGGGGTGGGCAAGCTAGAACTGCCATCAGTAAAACCAGAGTTGAAAGTAGGTAGCATAGGTCTGTTGCCATTGTATATGGCGTTAGAGTTGAAAACCCCATCTCTACAGTTTGCGGGGGGCAACCTGTTGAGATGATTGTAGAAGTAGCCCAAAGGTCTTGCGGCTACGTCAGTCTCAGACTGTGTTAGGGCAACTGCTCTAAGTAAGACCGTCGCAACATGTTGGGGGTGTTTGAAATTAATAATCACACAGTCACCCCCACAGGTCTTCCTAGTGTTACCGATCCAGTTAACCCTTCTGATAGATATAATTTGATCAGAGTAGTTGACTGGATAGCCACAATGACGGTTTAACCATGAGACCGTTTTATTTTTTAATGAGTCTCCAGACTCCTGAGCCTGGTTTAAAGGCGGGACATTGGTTAAAACCACAACATAGGGTACACACTCTGGTGGGAGGTCTACTGGGCGGCCCCTTATACCCACATACATCCCATCGGGCCCCGCTGCAGCAGTTGGCGCAACAGGCGATAGCATGGTCCTAGCTCTATTAGGTGCTGGTAGTGTACTTGTACTTGTACTGGAATTTACACATGCAAGCCCTAAGGTCGCTGGTATAACCACCGGTACCTGCACAGATCGTCCCGCATTACGTACAGGGTGGGGTTTCGGATAACTCAAAACAGGTGTCACCTGTGGTGGTTGTCTTCCTACATTTGGGACAGGGGTGGCAGTATTGGGGGCAGTATTGGTATGGCGAAGCCTTCCCTTATCTAGCTTAGGTGCAGGTTGAGGACATGTATCGACTCTAACAGAATTATCCAACTTGGCTACATGTTGATCCACCATAGCCGCTAATCTGAAAACTTCAGCCGACAGTGCATCAATTTTAACTAATAAAGGCTCCACAACCAACTTTAGTTTGTCGTCAATACAGCTTAGTAACAGATCAAATTGGTTAGTATTAATGGTAACACAATTGTCCTTGGTAAATGTCCCTTGATCACCAGTATTCTCCTTAGGGACAATGTCCTTTTTTTTCCTGGCTGAGTGACTTCCCCGTTTTAGAGCCGGTTTCCTAATCAATCAATCAATCAATGACACTTGTAAAGCGCGCTACCTACCCGTAGGGTCTCAAGGCGCTGGGGGGGGGGGGGTGCCGCTACTGCTCGAACAGCCAGGTCTTCAGCTTCCTCCTGAAGGAGAGGTGGTCTTGGGTCAGGCGCAGGTCGGTCGGGAGGGAGTTCCAGGTCTTGGCGGCCAGGTAGGAGAAGGACCTTCCTCCTGTAGTTGCTCTTCGGATGCGGGGGACGGCGGCGAGGGCGTGGTTGGCTGATCGAAGGTGGCGTCTGGGAGCGTAGAAGTTGACTCGGCTGTTGAGGTAGCTCGGGCCTTGGTCGTGTAGGGCTTTGTGTGCGTGGGTGAGGAGGCGGAAGGTGATTCTTTTGCTGACGGGGAGCCAGTGCAGGTCTCTGAGATGTCCGGAGATGTGACTGGTTCGTGGGATGTCGAGGATGAGTCTGGCTGAGGCGTTCTGGATCCGCTGGAGTCTCTTCTGGAGCTTGGCGGTGGTACCGGCGTAGAGGGCGTTGCCGTAGTCCAGGCGGCTGGTGACGAGGGCCTGGGTGACGGTCCTCCTGGTCTCGGTGGGGATCCACCAGAAGATCTTCCGTAGCATGCGTAGGGTGTTGAAGCATGCCGAGGAGACGGCGTTGACTTGCCTGGTCATGGAGAGGGAGGAGTCCAGGATGAAGCCCAGGTTGCGTGCATGGTCTGTCGGTTTGGGTGCGGTGCCCAGGGCGGGAGGCCACCAGGAGTCGTCCCAGGCGGAGGGTGAGGAGCCCAGGATGAGGACCTCCGTCTTGTCCGAGTTCAGCTTCAGGCGGCTGGTCGTCATCCACTCGGCTACCTCCTTCATCCCTTCGTGCAGGTTGGCTCTGGCGGCGGCGGGGTTGTTGGTCAGGGAGAGGATCAGCTGGGTGTCGTCGGCGTAGGAGATTATGCTGAGGTTGTGTTTGCGTACGATGGCCGCGAGGGGGCTCATGTAGACGTTGAAGAGGGTGGGGCTCAGAGATGATCCTTGAGGGACGCCGCAGATGACTTCGGAGGCCTCTGACTTGTACGGTGGTAGGCGGACTCTCTGTGTTCTTCCGTCGAGGAAGGAGATGATCCATTCCAGCGCCTTGTCCTGGATTCCGACGTTGCTGAGGCGCTGCACTAGGGTGCGGTGGCAGACCGTGTCGAATGCCGCGGAGAGGTCTAGGAGGATGAGGGCCGCTGTTTCTCCATTGTCCATCAGGGCTCGGATGTCATCGGTGGCGGCGATGAGGGCGGTCTCGGTGCTGTGGTTGGCTCGGAAGCCGGACTGTGAGGGGTCGAGGGATCCGTTCGTCTCGAGGAATGCGGCCATCTGCTTGTTGACGGTCTTCTCGATGACTTTGGCTGGAAACGGGAGGAGCGAGATGGGGCGGTAGTTCTTGAGGTCGGTGGGGTCCGCTGTTGGTTTCTTGAGTAGAGCGCTGAGTTCGGCGTGCTTCCAGCTCTCAGGGAAGATGGTGGTGTCGAAGGATGTGTTGATGATGTCTCGCAGATGGGGTGCGATGACAGCGTCGGCCTTGTTGAAGACGTGGTGAGGGCAGGGGTCGGTCGGCGATCCGGAGTGGATGGAGTTCATCGTGCGGATGGTGTCTTCGGTGCTGATCGGGGTCCAGGCGTGGAGGGTGGTGGTGGGGGGTGGTAGTTCGGTCATGGTGTGCGTTGGTTGGTTGTTGAAGCTGTTGTGTATGTCCGCGATCTTGTTGTGGAAGTATGAGGCGAGGGAGTTGCAGAGGTCTTGCGATGGGGTGATGTCGTTGTTTCCTGCGCTGGGGTTGGAGAGCTCTTTCACGATGTTGAAGAGTTCCTTGCTGTTGTGTGCGTTGTTGTCCAGCCTGTCCTTGAATGCTGTTTTCTTGGCGGCGCGGATCAGCTGGTGGTGTTTCCGGGTGGCAAGCTTGAAGGAGGTCCTGTTGTTCGGTGTCGGATCCCTTCTCCAGACTTTCTCGAGGGCTCGGCAGTTCTTCTTGGAGCTCTTGAGTTCGTCGGTGAACCAAGGGGCCTTCTTGCTGCCGGGTCTGCTAGGCGGGGTCCTCAGTGGGGCGAGTTCGTCCGCGCAGTTGCTGATCCACTTTGTGAGGTAGTCGGCGGCCTGGTTGGGGTTCGCTGAGCTGGCAGGAGGGTGCTGGCTCAGGGAGGTGGCGAGCTGGTCTGCTGTGATCGTGTTCCAGCTTCTGCGGGCGGCCTGTTGTTGGTGGTGGTGGGTCGTTGTTCTCTTGAAGGTGAAGTGGACGCAGCTGTGGTCCGTCCATTGAAGCTCTGTGGCGTGGCTGAAGTCGATGTCTGTGCTGGAGGAGAAGACGGCGTCGAGTGTGTGTCCGGCGAGGTGGGTGGGGGTGGACACCAGTTGCTTGAGTCCCAGGTTGGCGAGGTTGTCTAGCAGGGTGCTGGTGTTGCGGTCGTTGTTGTTTTCCAGATGGAAGTTGAGGTCTCCTAGGAGGATGTAGTCAGCGGAGGGGAGGGCGTGTGGGCTGACGAAGTCGGCGATGTCCTCGCTGAATTGTGTGCGTGGTCCAGGGGGTCGGTAGATCAGGGTGCCTCTGAGGGTGGTGTTCGGGTTGGTGTGGATCTGGAAATGCAGGTGTTCGGCGCTGGTCAGGGTGTTGTCGGTGCTGGTCGTGAGACGGATGGTGTTCCTGTGGATGATGGCGATGCCTCCTCCCATCTGGTTGGCGTTGCGGTCCCTCCGGATGATCTTGTAGCCCTCTGGGATAGCGATGGCGATGTCGGGAGCTGAAGAGGCGTTCATCCAGGTCTCCGTGAGGAAGGCAACGTCAGGGGCTGTGGTGTCGAGGAGGTTCCAGAGTTCGATGGCATGTCTGTGGACGGAGCGGGTGTTGAGCAGGATGCACTTGAGGTGGGTACTGCTGGTGTTCGATTTGGCGGGTGCTGGTGCGAGGATGGTCCGGATGCAGGAGAACTTGCAGGCGTTGCAGCTGAAAGGTCCGTGGGTACGTCGTGGAGTGGCTTGATGGCAATCTGGGTGTCGGTCGGTGTTGAGAGCGGTGAGGGTGGCGGAGGAGTACGTCAGGCGGGTCGATCGGGCTCTTCGGGGGCCAGGGGTCCTGGCACTGGGCGCGGTCCAGGCGCGGACGGGCGCAGACGGGCTTACCTTTGGCGCGCCTTCGGCGCACAATCGGCGCGCCCGCTGCGCGTCAACGCTGCGCGTTCGCACGGTCGCCATTTAAGGCGAAGTGCGCGGGTGGGCGGAGCAGCTGGGAGGCGGGAGCGGGGAGGGTAACAGAAGAGAAAAAGGGGCGGGGCTAATGGCGGTGGCGGGAAGCGGGAGCGGGGGGCGGCGAGGTGGGCGGGGAAGCAGGAAGGGGACAGGCACAATTAGCAGAGGAGTGCAAAACACGACGGGGACGGCAAATACAAAAGGACAAGCACAAATTCAAGAGAAAACGGGGAAAAAGACTGTCACACACGATCTGGGGCACAGGGAGAAAAACAAGCACAAATACCAATAAAAACGGGGAAAAAGACTGTCACACACGATCTGGGGCACAGGGAGAAAAACAAGCACAAATACCAGTAAAGACGGGGAAAAAGACTGTCACACACGATCTGGGGCACAGGGAGAAAAACAAGCACAAATACCAGTAAAAACGGGCGAAAACCAAGGAGAGCGCTCAGGGCGGCAGCGAGGCCGGCGCTGAGGCAGAGGCAGAGGCAGGCACTGGGGGCACACGCAGCAGCTGGTGGCCGTGCGCCGTGCGGCGCGGGTGTTTCCTACATGCTCTCATGAAACGTGTAGACCTAGTGGATTGTTGTGGAGTGCATTCAACAGTCTCAGAGGGATCTGGAAGTTCCTCCTCTGCAGTGAGATCAACTGAAGCCTCTACAGGAGCGGATTCAGCATCAGTGCTAGTGTTATCAGTCTCAACTGCCAAATTTGTATCATTAATACCCTCGTTTGTGGGGTCCACTGGTAGGTCCGATGGAAGGTCAGGTAAGGTGCCCTTCCCTAGCGATTTCCTTCTATCACAATTAATTCTGCTGACAACTTTCACCAAATAGTTGTCCGTTAGGGTAGTTTGAATTGACATGGTTGCTAACGGATCAAAGCAGCAGACAGTTACGAAACAGCACACAAGGGATCGGAAATGCTAGGAACACACAAAGCTTGCTAAATGCTTAAGGAGCAGCTTTCAGCCCTAAGAGTAGGAACTGGTACTCAGTTACAACCAAGGGGGGTGGCCCGTCCCGTCCCTGGTCGTCCCCGGACGGCCACCGACGGTCCCGCCCTTGTCCCGGGCTTCTCCCGGGCACGCCCGCGCGCGTCCCGCGGGACGAGGGGGCGTGGTCTCCTTTATGCGCCTCCCGGCGCTTCCTGAATGCGGCGGCGGCGTCCTTACCGCAATGGGTCTGCTGGGGGATGTAGTTACAAGCGTCCCCCGGCGGAGCCAAGTCCGGCCAGGAGCACCCACAGCAAGGGACCAACAATGGCGGAGCCAAGCCCGGCCGAGGACAAACAGCGGAGCCAAGCCCGGCCGTGAGCAGCCACAGGTGAATCAATTACGCCTCCCACAGGACTCAGCGTCGTGGACTCCTTTATGCGCCTCCCGGCGCTTCCTGAATGCGGCGGCGGCGTCCTTACCGCGATGGGGCTGCTGGGGGATGTAGTTACAAGCGTCCCCCGGCGGAGCCAAGCCCGGCCAGGAGCACCCACAGCAAGGGACCAACAATGGCGGAGCCAAGCCCGGCCGAGGACAAACAGCGGAGCCAAGCCCGGCCGTGAGCAGCCACAGGTGAATCAATTACACCTCCCCTAAGTATACGTGAGAGGCCGTAGTTGGATAAAGGGGGGTGGCAGCCTTACTGGTTACAATAGCCTAGCATCCACATTTTGGATATTTGCGCTGATCTGCAGTCTGGACAATCACCCTATTGTGCTGCTGGTTGTCTGATGAGTTAGGAGACTGTTTTATGTTTCGGCTCTACACTACCCTCTCTGAGAAGAATGTAACTGCTCACCATTGGTACCACTGAGAGCCAAGTGCAAAAGGGGTTGTCCTTGGGCACGTTTGAAGAGCCATCATAGGACAGACCCCGAGACAGTAGAGGCAAACAGCCCCAGCCCCCACAGTTGTGGTCCAGCAATCCTTGCCTTTCTTCAAGAGAGAGAGAATACATTTTATTGCCAGATAAGTTAAAACCATTGCAAAACAAGATCAAACAATCACATAGCCACGGTGTAATGCCATACTACAACCAATGGTTTGTATTATGTAACATAGTAATAAGATGCTCAGTGCATACTATCTCCCTTCTAATGTTCCAAGTGGTTTAGTCTTAAAGGAGATTAAAAGGCAGCGTTGGTTGAATGATCGATAAAGTTCATCTGTACAAACTATTAAAGAGTAATCAAAAACGGTATGGTACTGTGAGATATTCTTGTAATTTTCTTTTTTTAAAGCGTGTGTGCGCGTAATTGAAGCATAAAGTGCTGCAGTGCGAACACTTCAAAAGTCCATTCAGGATGTCTAAGGAAGTGTGCAAAGTTACAAAACAACAATAGTAAATCAAAGCATTACTATAGGTGCACCATTTAACGCTGAGCACTTGCTGCATGACATCGCAGAGTCTAATTTGACCTGAGCGTCTCTTTCGTGCGTCATGCCTTAATGTCCACTTTACCTGCAACATCAGAAAGTGTGTATGTGTGATGTGCCATAAAACATTATCCAGTAAAAGCATTTCTGCAGGTGCACAGATTGACGCTAAGCACTCGCTACTTGGCATGTGAGAGTCTAATCTGACCTGAGGGTGTATTTCATAAAACATGCCTGAATGTTCATTCTACCTGCCTCACCATAAGCAAATACTGTAAAAGTAAGGGTCTCGAGGCCAGGCATTTAAGTCTGTAAATTGTATGAACCTTACTGTAATGATAGGAGGATCACCTTGCAGGCAGAATATTATCGCATATCAGCATGTTCTGACTCCAAATTGATCAAAATTCTTACGGACACAGAAGCACCGGCCGTTCAGCAAAATAGGACACGTGCATAAAATGTGTGCTAATGATTCTTCCTGGTTGTTGCAAAGTCGGCACATCTTTGTTAAGGGTTTCAGTGGCCGCTTCGGCCGATGGTCAAGAGTCAATTTATTCCCAAAACAGAGATGGATCAGCTGGATCTAAAATAGCGTCTATCATTCTCTGTCAGGTATGACTGTGGCAGCAAATGCTTGTGCTAATGGACATTCGATAATGACTTCTACGTCGAAATCTCTCCTTGTCGCTGATGAATTAAGTGCGTCTTTTTGTTAGGTATTGTTCCCACAATGATGCAGCCTCAAGCTTTATGACTGCATCTTTTAGTGCAGTTGCTCGAGCATTTTTAGATGCATTTGTTAGAATTTCTTCCCAGATTATGGTTTTGAGGTTTTCAGTGTCTGTCCTGCACAGCACATGAGATATTTCAGAAGCCCTGACTTGTGGGTCAGGTGTTGGTCTATCAGCCCAAATTCAAGCCTACTTTGGGACTGCCAAGCATCTCCTGGAAGGCCAAAAGAACACGGAGGACTTGACATTGCGCAATGTTTAGAAACAATCTTTACTAGTTCAGGAAAGATTGAGACCCAGAGGCCGAAGTTAGAATAAGTTTGTCCTTTACCCCGTGAATTAACACATTCAGCAAGTTTGGAGTATTGGCCAGGAGTTCCCAAAAGGCCAATAATAGTGAGGCAAGATCGGGTTTCACAGCGTTCAAATGCTTAAGAGGAGAAGCGCGGTCCTGAAGCAAGATTTACATATATGAGCACATTCCCTTGGCAATGGCACCACATAGATGCCATATGCCACTTTTAATGAGAAGTTTCCTGAAAATGAGTATGTTTGTCTTTCCCCAGTTGACCTTCGTTCCCTTTTCCTTGTAGTATGTATCCAGGATGGCAAGTATTCTTTGGAGGCCGATGTTAGTCTGGCAAAAGTGTGGGGGTTGCATCGGGGCGACAGGGGGTGGAGTCCCTGAGCCAGAGACTTTAATGAGTGATCTCAAAGAAGGTTTTATTTTTAAGTATGCCTTTCTGCTCCTGCTCGTTAGTCTTTCCCTTGCAAATACAGCTGGGTCCGTCTTGATGTTTCGTGGGTACTCCAGGTTGTCCGGCGGGGCGGGATGTTAGGCACGTCTTCGGGAACCAGCACCCCAAAGGAAGAAAAGAAAAGGGATTTAGCGAGACGTCCGGTTTGATAATAAAAAGGGCCGGGAGTGAGGGGAACCAAGTGCACAAGTGACAGTGCTTTATACAGGTTCGTGAGACGTTGGTTTAGTGCTCGTGAAGGGGAATGGTAGTAGACTATACAAAATATACAGCTGGGCTTCTTATTCGGTAGGTTGGTAGTGCCGTCCCACCCAACCCGATACTGTGCCCCGTACCTTTTAAGCCACGCTCCTCCCGCGGGAGCGTGGCGGGGCGAATCGCAGAACCGTTGGCCTCCTGGCTTGTCGCGGCCGTCTCCGGTCTGCCGTGCTCGGTCCTCTTCGTTCGTAGTCTTCGGTTCCTCTTCATTTCTCAGCTCACTGTCTCCTTCCTCTACCTGCGGGGAATCGCCGTTCGGCGTCTTCCTGGTTTGTCCCTCCTTTTGTGACGCTCCCGCGTTGACGTCTCTTAGGGGAGGAGTCTCGTCATCTTGGAATCCCCAGTTAAAGGCACCATGGTCATTTTCTATCGCGGTGTCCCATCCACCCGGTTCACATGGCCAGTCCTCAAATGCATAAGGGGCGGGCTGCTGCTGAGAGGGGATAGAAGCTGGTAAAAGCGGAACAGCCGACCACCAATCGTGATCATTGTCCTGTCCATTGGAAGGACCTTCTACCCCGTCACACAAAGTAAGGCTAGATCGTCTTCATATTGCAGGGTTGAGATCGGTTGTTGAGCTAGTTTGGACTGATGAGAGTCTGCTTGATCTAGTTGAGTTGTGAGATCTGCTAAAAACTGATTAAAAAGGAGGATGGCCAAGAAGCATCCTTGCTTCAATCCTCTGTTTGTTTCAATTTTAGGGGACAGTAGATGGATTTGCCCCAGACTGACTTAAGCCCATGGTTTTGTAAAGGAGCTGAATTGCACGGAGGAGATTTGCTTGGAGTTTTTTTCCAGAGTAGATCCCCGTCAACAGGGTCAAAGGCCTTCAAACAGAAGTAAAGTGACTGACTTTTGCAGATTTATTTTCCCACAAGCATCTGACGTGCTCCTAGATTATCCAGTTTACTTGAATTAGGCCTAAACCCAGTCTGATTGAAGGGAATTCGCTTTTCAGACACCGCCCACGATTCTAGGTCATACAAAAGAAGCCATGCAAAATATTTAGCCTCCATATCCAACAAGTAAATCAGTTGGTTGGCCTTCATATCCAACAAGGCAATCCGTTGGTTGCTCTCCAGATTTGTGTAAGATAATTTTTCATAAATTGGGTGCAGCACCGAGCTATGTCAGGAATCAGGGACTCAGTTAGTTGCCAAACATTTGCTGAACAGTTTAAAAAAATGCTGCTGCCCAATATGCTATATTTTGTTTAAAAATCATCGATGGCAGGATATTTGGGCAAGGGGTGCCATCACACTTGCTTATGTAATTCTCTACTTTTTTCACTGGTACTGCATAGGTGGTCGCGGGAAGCAATGGCGGACTGGCTGCGAGTCAGGGTTGTTCCTAAGATACAAGGATTGGATGTGCTGTATCCAGAACGAGGGCTCCGCAACAATCCTATCAATTCTTGAAGAGTTGTTTTGGAATCGCCTGATCACATTCCAAAATAATTGCAGGGTTCTGCTGGGACATGCTATGAGGAGTTCTATCAAAATCACAATTTTCTTTGCTGCCCAAAATGATTTTTTTTGTAGGCTTTCTTAAGTAATTCTTTTCCACCTCTTGGATCTCCTGAGGCGTGCATGGTCTTGGTTTGCTTGTCAATATTTTTCTTCTCTTGTCCCAACGTTATACTATACCAAATCTTAGTTTCAAGTTGTCTTTGGGTGTACTGAAGAGTTATTTGCATTACAATCATTTTTTTAAGATCTATTTGAACTTGATCGCAGATGTGGTTAGGATTTCCAGCGGCCAAGAGTGTGGATGCCCCCTGCCATTCCTTATAATTGCCCTGCAATGTAAAGTTCCAAAGAACACTACCTCCTGAAAGTGATTCAGTTTATAAGCCAATGTGTAATATAGCGATATGGAGGTTGCTACAATTTTGAATTAATATTTTTGTGGAGAATGCTCAATTTTACATCTGGGTATAGTTTCAAAGGAGCTGATCTTGGCAAATAAGGGCAAGGATACAAAATGTAATCAAATATTGATTGTGTGCTTGCTTGCATTGTGAGTGCAGGCCTTTGGTGTATTGGGAGTTATGCAACCATTACAAGCTTGGATGCCAATACCCTCTAGGAAGCTAAGGAAAGAATGATCCAGCTGCTGCGGAACTCTCCATATGGCACCTACTTTGTACAAGAAACCCTCCCTCGTGCCTGGATGGGCTGCATTTAGCTTAAAATCTCATGTTAGTTTTCCTGGAATGGGACCATTTACAAATAGTTGCTGTTGCAATAAGCCCTTTATTAATGTCATTGTGCGTTGCTTTTCAAGCGGCCTCGGGTTTCGGTACATATTCGGGGAAAAAAGCAGGCCTGTGACTATGGTGAATTTTTCATTGCTAAGAGTTACTCTGATTAGATAGAGCCTTATTAATTGCTACATAAATTGAGAGCCCTCCCTGCAAATGGCCTCCTTTTTTTCCCTGCTCGGCAGGCGAGTGGCATACTATACAACCCGTGAACGGAAAATCCTTCTTCGCTCAGGTTTCTTTTAAGCATATAATCTTATTAGATAATAAAAAACCTTCCAGATCTGGGTCCAGCAAGATTTATTTTAATCCTGCTATATTCCATGAGATCAATGAGAGGTTGTGTTGTATGTACATGGAGTTTTCTCATGGTCATTGATTCACGCGGAGTCATTTTGGTTGAAGGAAAATGGGATCCAGCCCCAATCATTTTGCAACATGTTTTAGTCATGCAGTAGTTTACAATTGCGTCCTTGAGTTTGCGACCATGAAATCATTAGGGTTGCTGCTGGTTGAATGTTTTTGGATGAATTTGGCCCTATTGCATCTATTAGCATTGAAGATTTTTGTTGTGTTTGCAATTGAGGTCTTAAAGGCTCCTTTAGTAAAGGTTAGATGCCAGTGAGGGAATCTTTACCAAAAAAGGAAAGCAGCTGGATACTTGGGGGTTAAAACTGGACTTACTTTTATTCCCCACTCTTCAAAGAGTTGACATTTTCCTAGTATTTGACTGGCAGCAGGAGTAGAAGAACATGTTATGATGGTAGTTTTGTTAGGAGGTTCTCTGAAGGTGGTCTAATCACTATTGTTGCAATGTCTAAGGATTCCAGGTGGCACATTTTTGTGTGCTCCTAATAAACGGGAGATACTACCTATATTCAGGATGTCCTAAAGGACTCTTGATTTGTTTTCTGCAGGGCTCGAAAAATCCACTTGCCCACTCACTATGGCGGGCCAGATTTAATCAGAACAAGCTCTTTTTAGAGCCTACTCGCACATTCTGGCGAGCTGACAACAGGTGTACTGCTTGCTCAGAAAGAGTGAATGAGCAAAAAAATGCCTTTAAATCTTGTTATCTTGCCACATTTGCTTGGCTTTTAGAGAAAAAGTCAGTTTGTCTTCCTGCATTTACTTTTCTTTCTGTGACTGAAGTTAGAGGAATTTGTAAACTGCGACAATCACACTATGTAAAGCATGATAAATGAAGGGCTGTAATATTTCAGGCTTTTTTTACTAACATTACACTGAAATAGCTAATATTTCAAATATATTTCACTAGTTATGAAGACACATTTTTGTAATTATGTGTTGAAAAAAAAAAGATTCTTACAGGATCAAAACTAATCAAAACACTTTACTTGGTGATCTGCAAATGTTAAATATTTTTGCTGAAACCCAATTTCCAAACATTGTTTAGGTCCCATAACGTTTTATCAGCTAAACTACATGTTAGTGGGAACGTGTTGTGGCCAATTCAGTGGAAAATGTGCCATCTGTAAATGACAGTGCACTACCACATCATTTTTAGTAATATATTTATGAAAATTGAATTTTAAACATGAACTGGGAAACATTCCTGCTCCTGCCCAGATGTCAATGATATTTGTGAACTAAGAGGCAAGCCAGGGATCGTGTGGGCCCTATAGGTGGGCTCAATTCTTTTTATGCATGAAGCAAACGTTTAGTCTAGTAAATAAGGAGTTTTTGTACAGCAGAAATAGTGAACTTCCATATTTGAAGGTGTTATTTTATCTGATATTGAAGAAAAAGCCAGCTCCATTAGACAAAATATTTGCCTAGGATCACACAATTTGAGACGAGTTCACGGTTCAAGTACATTACGGTTAGGTCGAGTAGATTATTGAAATTACTAGATCTGCAAGTCTAGTAACATTTTTATGATTTTTCTAGCCGTGTTCTGGGCAGAGAGAGGTTTTGTTTGTTACTGGTCGGTTCTTAAAGCTACAGGGTTTACCTGGAGGTGGTAACCAATGAATTACCACTCAAGGGATTAATTGGATTTGCTATTAATATCTTTTATAATCCCAGGCCAAAATTCTCAATGGACTGGATGGATGATAAGGGGGGATTATAATGATTGGATTGCCAATTTATCCTTGAGGCCTCTCTCCGCGGTGACTGTATGTTCTGGGCACATTGTTTTTTAAGGCACTGGACGCTTCACTCATTTACTAGGTGTCATTTAGAGGGTTGCAACTTCTGAAGTACAAATAATTGGAATGCGAATAACGCACCCCAGTGTTGATGCTCATCCCCTGTTTTTTACTATTGTGCTGCTGTGGGGAGGCTGACCTGGGGACTGTGCGAGCGGTGGCAAAGATCGGAAATTATTTGGCTATTGCCTGTTTTAATCATAAAGCTTTCACTGCATTTTTTAAGCAGTTTCTTTCTGCTGATGTCTCTGCTGATTCTAGGGACAATACCTGTGATGCAGAGACACTTTGTGAGTGTTCTTCTGTGGTCATATTTGAAGAATTTTTATCATTATTAAATCCATTAGGATGTTCTATCATTAGCTGTTCTTTGGGCCCGTGGAATTTTTCTTGATGTACCCGAGTGTTGAACTGTGGTTTAGCCGCTGTATATTGTCTAAGAAATTACGCCTGTGATGTAGCATTGGTATGCTTGACCTCATTAATCAGACTAACCAAGAGATGGTGAAGTTGCTTATTTTTACATGATAGGTCCACATAGGCAAGGTGTGTATGTGAGGACGATATAGCTGACTCTTTCAGAAGGTCTTTTACTGTCGCAAAAAGGTATATCGAGCATGTATCTCCAGCAAAGTGATCTGAATGTCTAACGTATCTGATTGGAATTGGAATGCCCAGGAGATTGCGCCCAAGGTAATGAGAAGTCTCTTCAATATTTGCTCCCTCCAGTGGCATGCACTGGGTGAATCGAAGGAGGCTGAAAAACCATCAAGTCCATCAAGCTCTCCCGCGAAGATGGAGTGGCCCCATTGTATTCTTGATTATTCATAGTGTCGACAATCGTTACCTAATTGAGTGGTTGGGGCCTCCTGAGATTGAGACATATTGTCTACAGTTTGAATAGGCTGCTCAATATCCAGAGTAGGCACATAACTCAGTGAGTGGGGCAGAGGATAGTGTGAGATTCTGTCCTCCAGATCTTCTCCAATACCGTGGGAAGGAGTTTGATAAGCCCAGGCCAAATGGTATGATGCATTCTAGCTGCTGGAGTTGATGGCGTTGGCGTTTAAAGTGCTGGTTGTTTCAAACTTTCTGGGTAGTTTAATTTTTTGATTGAAACACCTTACCTGGTGTGGTGTGGCTCACTGGTTAGAGGCGGCAGACCCGGAAGCAGAGGACGGCCCGGGACCAGGGTTCTATTCCCGACGCGGCAGGGTCGAGGACCAGGGTCAGCGGACTTGATAATTCTCGCCTCGGTGCCTACTCTAACCAGGGATCACACTCGGCAACTCTAGGCATTAGCTTGCCTCATCTCCACAACGGCCCCCCACATACGCCGGGGATGCCTGGTTTCACCTTGGAGATACCCAGTAGGGACCATCTCACAGGGAAAGCCAGGACGGGTTCCCCAGCGGTCTACAGCGCAGAGATACTCCTTCGGGAGTCGATTCTAGCGCTTTAGAAACCCACAATTAATTAATTAATTAATTAATTAGAGAAGGGTGGGTAGGAACTTTTGAGTGTTCTCAAAAGGATTTGTGAGTATGTAATTGGCTTCAGGTAGTTGATGGAGCAATACATGGGTCAGACGAGGATCAACTTTCAGGGAAGCCAAGAGCTGATGGAGGAGTGGTATGATCAGAAGTCATGCTGTCTGGGTACTAGGATGGTCAGTAGATGCTGGTGCCGAAGCCCATTTCTCCCAAAGCTAAGTAGTATGGACCACACATGGTTGTGCACAAAGTGTCTGATGTCTACACAGGTTGTACACCTCAAGGGCACTATTACATCAAATAGGCCGTGTCGACACCAACCACTATGCAGAGGGGTTCGGTGAGGTGGGCACCTTTTTTTACTTATTATGGGCATGCCCCCGAATTCATCAGTATTGGAGAGAGGTAACACAGATAATGTCCGAAGTGGTGGAGTTCTCACTGGAGGCTAGATGGCACATACAGTGTGAAAAGGGTGAAAAGACAGATAGCCCAAGTACTTTAGGATATGGCTTATGCTAGCAGATATAGTGGCCAAAAGAAATGTAGCAAGGACGTGGGGTCACACCATATTCCGGGAGTTGCATATTGTATAAAGGATGTAGACTGGTGCTACACAGCAGAAAAAGTGGTGTTCCAAAGCAGAGGGTGCCCGAGGAAATGGGACGAGATCTGGGGGAAATGGGAGTGATATAGAGGCTTTTGGAGTCCGTGCAGCTAGCAATAACTGACTGAGGGATGGGTCCCCAGGGCCTCCAGGTGCAAGAGATGGTCATTTATGATTAAATGTCTATTGTTGTATTGAATTGGGAAACGATACTGTACAAGGGAAAGGTCCAGACCACCCTCGTGGAGAACGAAGGACAATACTGTATCAGTGGTGGTACTGCCAAGCTTGTGTCTGATGTGAGCTACTTTATGGACACGTAGTCACAGGGGAACCAGGTTGTAAAATACTCCGGCCGCTTCTTAGCACCTGGTGAACCATGTTCATCATGTAGCCTACCTGGATGATTTTGCAGGGGCCAATTCACAGAACTAATCTGAGACAAAATGCTAAACTTACTACTTTTGGTATTCACGGAAGACATTTAGTAGTAGTAAAGTTAGGATTTTTTCTTAAATTAGGATTTTGTCTTAAATTAAACAAGTTAAACTTAAGTTTTTCTTAAGTTTTGGTTTTAAGACAAAATCCTAACTTTACCACTACTAAATGCCTTCTGTGAATACCTAAAGTAGTAAGTTTAGGATTTTGTCTCAGATTAGCTCTGTGAATCGGACCCGCAGTGTTTTATTGCCAGTCCTAGATTTCACTGAAGAATATGATTCTAGATTGAACCATAAGAACGCAAATGGATGTTCATGTAGGTTATGTTGCTCTGACAGCTGAATTTCCCCAAAATGTGGAGTAAGGTTCCGTGTAGTCTAATCTGGGAGGGGCGCATGTTCGGACATGATTGTCCCCAGTCCTCCATGACTATCTGCAACTATGTGATATCCCGGTTTTTTAATTTGGACTTCTAAAAGGTAGAGAAAGCACGATATTAATATCCAAATTTGAGCTGTAATTGAACTATGTTTCAGTCTAAAATGTATGATATTACCGACTGGGCAATCATGCTAACTCAGTTTTATGCTTAGGAGGGGGAGCAAGCACTTAATAAAATGCAGTCAATGTGAGTATTAGATTTTGGTTTTAGGCTTTTCTTAGGACTTTCGGGGTGTCCTAGTGGCAAGGAAGGGAGTACATAAGAGAATGTCCAGTCCTTCTTGTAGTTTTTGGTGAAACACATGGGTAAACCAGGAAAGCTATTCATTTCTGAGTGCGAGACTAAATTCAGCAAGATGTCATTTGTGGAGACTGCTCATGGTTTTTCCAAGCAAACAAAACACTGAAATCAATAAATGATGAAAGTGTCCATAAAAAACTAGTTGGGACATATGAACATATTGATGCCCTGAAGAAGTTCTTTTCAGAACTAAACGCGTTTGGCTCTGGCAGTTCACCTTTAATGGAGACGTATTTGTTAGAATTGGGGGTCTCTGGTTGGCACAGGTAGGTACTTGTGACAAGCAGGGACCCTCTCCTCTAGTCAGGGCAAGGGAATAACCCACTTAAAATAACCCCTGCTCACCCTCTAGGCGGCGTGGCGCGAGCAGTCAAGGCTAGTTCAGAGGCGATGTAAGTTAAGCATTTGTGACCACATAACACCCAGTGACAACACTACAAATGGACACCACACAAGGTTTTATATAAAAAAATAAGTATACTTTATATAGAATTATCACAAGACCAATAAACGACAAAAAGAATCCACAGTACTGTTAAATTTCAAGATTTTTGGTTAAAAAGGTGTAAATCAAAGTTCTGTGCGAGTCGGTAGCCTTGTCCGGCTAAGACGTGCTGAAAGAACACATAGCCTAACAAATTCAGCGGACCCTGACGGTCCAGGCCCACTCAAATGTCGACAGACTCAAACACAGTATGTTTTCCTTGAGGCGACCGGCACGGATGTGCGAGCCGGTTACGGGGATCATCGCGGTGTACAAAAAGAAAGGGTTGTAGGTCATGGTGTCCCTTCCGTTGCGGTGCAGGCTACGGCTCGTTGACGGCGTCGGTAAGGTCGGAGCTGGCGTTGTTCGGGGCGGACGTTGCTCGTTACAGTGCTTACAGCTTTACGGTGCAGCGTTCGAGCCGGAGTTCGGGAGCTGGCGTCGGTCAGTCCAGACAGCGGTGAGAGTCGGGCGTGCGTCGTGAAGTGTGCGAGGCGGTGCCCAACTCCGGTGCAGTCACAGGACTCGAAGTCAGCAGCAGTGACGCGTCGGTCAGACCAGTTCGAGTTGGTGTAGCGAGGCGTTGCACATTGCGGTGTCCTTCCAGTCGCGGTGCAGGCTACGGCTCGTTGACGGCGTCGAGACGGAGTCGGTGAGCGCAGAGCTTGCGCTGTTCGAGGCGGACATTGCTAAGTGCGGTGCCAACAGGACACCGGGCCGGTCGTGAGAGTCGGTCACAGCTCCCTGCCTCTGTAGCCACTGGATCAGCAGCAATTCACAAAGGCTGGTGAAGTCCACTGGTCCTGGACCTTCGGTCAGGGGGGCAAGCTCTCTTCCAAGCCCTTGGAGATCTTTTTAGCACAAGTTGAAAGCAAAGGTAAAATCCACAAAGTTCTTTCTCCTCTCTAGGCAGCCAGGCAACCCCTGCAGGCCAATCTCCCAAGCAGCACTACAGCTTGGGAATAGTCTCTCCTCAGTTTCTTCGGGTTCCTTCTCCTCAGCAGAGGTTTCTTCTTGTCAGTTCCAGGAGTGATCTAATTTCATGGGATCAGGGTCCCAATACTTATACCCCAAAATCCTTTGTTCTCTGAGGGGAGAAGGGCCTGTGCCCAGTTCAAGCCAGTTCTGAAGCACTCTGTTTACCAGACTTCTCCTTCCCTTTCACAGCACAGGGCAGGCACATCAGACGCCCCACAGGCGGTGGAGCCAACATTGTGGAAGGCAATTTCAGTCCAGGAGCACTTTGTTGACAGTCTTCCTTCTCTTCTTTCAGTGTGCAGGGCAGAGACATCAGACGCACCACAGGGGGTGGAGCCAGCATTGTGGGGGGCGGGCACTGTCCTATTCAGGTCCCCGGTGCAACTCGTCCCTCCCATCTTGGATGCAGATCTCCCTATTCACCACCGGGCTGGCCCAGCCTGTCTCCTGGAATTCCCCAGTCCTGTCATACACAAAACCAGACAAGGAATACACAACCTAGCAGAGGCGGGCTCAAATGGTTAGGCAAGCAAATACCTACTTTCTAAAAGTGATATTTCCAAACACAGAATATTAAAATAAACTTTACTAAAATATGTATTTTATCATTCTGAGTCCAGGCATACTAAACTTGAATTTCTACCATGTTCCCTGAGTCTGCTAGGATTATAAACATGTAAGAATCCAGCAGCCCATTCTATCCTATGGGGAACAGGTAGCCTTGCAATAGTGAAAAACGAAAATGTCTGCAATTCACTATTAGGACATGCCCCACATCAGGGCTTGTCCTACCTTATACTTACAATGCACCCTGCCCTTGGGCCTACCATAGGGGTGACTAATATGAAGACAAGGGAAGGTTTAGGGACTGGCAAGTGGGTGCACTTGCCCAGTCAGCATGACAGTACCAGACTGCACGCAGGCTCTGCAATGGCAGACCTTAGACACATTTTACAAGGCTGCTTCTGTGGGTGGCACAACCAGTGCTGCAAGCCCACTAGCGGCATTTGGATGTACACGCCCTGGGCACACTTAGTGCACCGTACTAGGGTCTGACAAGTAAACCAAATGTCCAATCATGGAACCACTAATCAATACATCAATTTACAGTAGGGAGCACTCGCACTGTGGCACTGGACAGCAGTGGCACAGTGCCCAAAGCATCTAACACCAGAAAAACACATGAGGCAACAGCAAAAAAGGAAGGGAGACCCACGCCAATGGTGCCAGGTTTAACAGTATTACTAAAGAAGACCGAAAGAACCAATTGACTATTATTTTTGTGCAATGCTTCTGAACATTGGATTTATACAGAGTGCTTCCTGGTTAAGCACCAGCAGCAGCACTTCTTACAGCTGTTCAGGATGTGCACTCGTTGACTACTGTAGGAACGGGCTAGGATGTGCTGTCGCTTGTTTGCCTTGGCTGCTTTGAAATAATAAAAATAGGTAGGAAAAGGAAGAAACAGATGATGGTTTTCATCTGTAACTTTTTGCTCCAATGGGCAATTTAGAAAGGTAATAAACACGTATATCCGTCAGAGAACCTGGTTACAAGCATATGTAGTGTTTGTTGGCTGTCCAAAAACATGCAATACCAAGAGCCAACAAGGAGTTCCAGCTCAAAATGATTTTCCATTGTGCACCAACCATGCATAAATTCAAATGGTAAAATCTAATAAATGAAAAATTAGTATGAAGGAAACCTAGGCAATTTAAAAGTGCCCAAGATATTGAGTTTAGGAATAGTGGTTATTTGTACAACTCTGAGTTTGTGGTCACCCATATTATAATGTGATTTAGAAAGCACTTTGCCAAATGTGTTCTTTATTGCACATCGGTTTATATTTTAAAGCCAACAATGGAGTGAAATTAAATTGTTAATACCAAATAACACACTATTCTGTGTTCCCACACTTCTTCAAATAAAACCATACACCATTATTTTAATACAAACTAATTCCATGGTGTCTAGTAGGGATGGCAGAATGGGGTAAACCCCCAATCTGTCCTTCTCCAGAGGGGGCAGAAAGACATTGGGGCAAGGCATGATGCCAGGTCAGGCAACCTTTTTTTTTTTACTATTCCTTGGCATCTAGTAGCCTTTCTGTCCCATCACCCATGGGGGAGGCCAGGTCTACCACCCAGGAGGGTAGAAAGACATTTTAGGTGGACACTTATCCATGCTCAAAAGGCCAGTCCTCCCCCAAAACCACTAAATACCTGAGCCACCAAGTGGGTGGATCATTCCTTGGTGAATCACCCTCCAGAGGCAATCCCAATGCCGGGAGAGGTACCACTGAAAAGGAGACAATGCAGTTGGCTATATATGTATGCCCTGCCACTCACCTAGGTGCATGACTTCACCGCAGACGTGATCTATTTGCTCCTTTGTTTTGTGATTCTTATTTTCTTTTTGGTGAACACATTTTTAGATTCAACAAAAGCTGGAGTTTTCTTCCACAGGTCTACGCATTACTACGACAAACAAAAATAACATCAGCCTGAGAAAAGTGAAACTCTTCCTACATGAAATAGACTTCAGAACAACAGTACAATCTATGGACCTCTCCTAGATGTACGGCGGCAAAACTCTGCTCAACGCCCTAACCGAAATCCCTCTAGCCCATCGGAAATGTCTCATACATACTGAGGTAGAACTTATCAAAAGCATGAATTAGTTCTAACAAATCATGCTTGTATTGAAGAGGTCTCTACGGTGGCTCTCTCCAAGCCCACATCGTCTTCGAGACCAGTTGCATTATTTACAAAGCCATAATAAGGAACACATCAGCATATCAGGAGGAGAAACTCAACACTTCAGATGGAGATAGTCAGACTGGAAATGAAGAAATGCAAAGAGCAGAAAACATCCATCCTCCACCTACACACCCAGGACTTGGAACAACGTCTCTACATTAAAACTGTGTATACCCTGCTATAATACAGAAAGAATTTTAAAACAAATATTTTTAATTAATACTAGCATCCTACACAACAATAACCCACACTTTGCCTGCTGCTTTATATGCAATCCCATATCATATTTCAGCGCTCTCGCATTACTTGCCAGCTAGATTGGTGCTGTATACATACCACTACATGCACTTGTCCTTAAAAATTGCCAATGTTAAACGAAATCCAATTTGAAAAACAAGAAGCAATACGATTGGCGTAACAGCCTTAGCTGTCGACTTTAGAAATGGTGGGAACCAGGTTTGAGTCTCGGCGTCAACGTCCTGTGATTCTGGGCAAATCACAATCTTCCTGTGCCTACAATTCAGCGCCTTGACCCTCACTGCTGATTTGCCATGCTTTACAAATCCTGGATTTATTTATTTTATTACTTACGTTTCTAAAGCCCACCACAACCTGAAAATTCCCTAAAGTATTTTAAAAGCCACAGTAAATGGGTTGAGATGATAATCCCAAGAAGGTTCAATAAGAAACACACAACAAAAAATAATGCAGAGAACTGGAGAAAGAAATGTTCTGGAGCAAGTCCAAAGGGTACATTATTTAGAAAGAAACACACCTACTTTCTAAAGCCCTGAAAATTACCTAAAAGCAAAAGGGCCGCACAGCCTCCTTTTCATGTGAGCCATGTTCGTATTCATTGCACTAACCCATCTAAATGAGCCTGCATAATTTACACCACTCACGCAACGCCCCAGATTGAGAACTCAGTCACTTCTCCTACCATGCACGTACAACCAAGGAATCCAGCTCTACGTCGAAAGACACACATTGTCTAATGGAAGCACTCAAACACATGTAAACAAACCCAAGCTCGATCCATGCATATTCAATCGTAACTCACAATCACGAAAGAAGTCTTTGCCAAATCAGGGAAATCTAAAGTCAGCCGCTCGATTTGTAAAAACCACAGTGAGGCTACACCTACCACCTTCATCTAACTCGGACTCCATCGTAAAACTAGCTGCCAAGATCAGGCCCCTATTGCTGTGTCTGCAGGGCAGAAAACCAATGTATACGCATACCTGACAACAGTCCAGTCGTGTTATTGGCCTGCTGACAGTTCACTCAAATTCACTATCATCGTAGCAAGTTATCATTATATGACAATAGGCAATTCCACCTTCCTGACAACAACCCTTTGCCCTATATTGGGTAATGTGAAGGAAATCAGTCCACCCTCGTAAGAGCTATCCTGTCTTCATATGTTTGATTTATGTGAGATCACGTTTTCCATGTTTTTTCTTTCCTTTCATCCCTACAACAGATTTGGCATTGGTCTGAGGAATCTACCCTTTAAAGATAGGTGGTAGGGATAAGTAAGCTAGTTGTGGAGAGAGGGATAAATAAAAAAGCTGTGGATGGGAGCGTTGCACCCAGAAGTAGGTAGTGTAATTTCTACCTTTTGACCTTTTTTTGTTCATACCGCTACCAGCACTACAGTCGCCAAATGCTGCCCTGAGCACATCAGCTAAACCCAGCATTGTAATGATGTTCTATGACAAACTAGGTTTCAGAAATATCACAGGAGTTGAGGGCAGCGATTACAGACATTGGGTAAAGATATGCCAGAGATCACAGTTTGTGGATGGGGCGTTCTACTGACCAGA